>NC_138548.1:375917133-376517133 GCF_964273705.1 Natrix helvetica
CCCGTATGGGTGGATTTCTTGGACACGTTCAGGCCCTTTGGGTCCCTGGACTGTAGACTGGCTTCCCCGTGGGTGGGTGGGTGGGGGGAATCCACCTCTTCTCCTTCCAGCACCTCTCCATGACATGGGAAGCCCTGTTTGCCAGGCAGACATTAAATGGACTAGGAAATGTAGCCTCTGCCTGGTGGGTGTCTGGGTCGATCAGGCAGCAAAAGCACTTAAGGGTGTCCTGTTCCCAGCCCACAATGAGGCAATGGGGCCACTTGGGGTTCTTCAGTGAATCCGCCATTAGCCCAAACAGAGGCTAGTGTAAGGCAGTCTTAATTTCTTTTAAGTGACTCTCCTTCCCTCCGCATCCCACAGGGGGCGCTTTCCCTTCCTTGCGCCTCATGGTGCACCTCCCACCTTCACCACTAGGTGGCATCTACCATCAAGAAGACATTGTCAGTGATTTCAAAATGTGATGGAGACAGATGATGAAAACATAAGGGACATCATGACAAACATTTTGGCTGACTACATCCAGAAAGAGAAGCAACAGATGGGGTGGGAAATAGACCTGGTTTATAGAGTGAACTCAGCTTACGCTAGAACACACAACGTTCCCAGGGAGGTACACATTAAATTCCTTAGAAAAAGCACAAGAGATGAAATTCTGAGCGCACAAAGGGGGCAAGCCCTGACATACAAAGATAAGGAGATAACCATCCTGAAACAGATCCCCAAGAAAGTGAGGGGAAAAAGAAAAAGCTATTCGCAATTAGCGAATAAATTATACCAGAAGGGGGTGTGGTTTAGATGGTTGAGGCCTGAAGGTATGCTAATATTCTGGGAGGACACAAGAGTTAGAATTAATACACCCATAGAGGCGCAGGCCTTTATGGAAAAAAATAAAGTACTCCTAGATAAATCAGATGATCCTACAACAGACATGCAGGACACAGGAGGGGCCGGAGCTCTGCGGGCAGGGCGAGAAGGGGCAATACCAAGAAAACTCAGATCACAAAAATGAGTAAGAAAATCCACCTGACATAAACTGATCGAAATTATTAACTGAATTTATATGCTGACTATATGTTATTACTTAATAATGAATTATGTGCAAATGTATACTATGAGTATGGAGGGGGGGCGCACTTACCACACACTGCAGTTGCCAAAATTTGTAACTTTTCCCCTACCTTTTCCCTTTGTAAAATACTAAAAAAACCATTAAACTTTGTTTAAAAAAAAAAAAAGAAGACATTGTCAGTGCCTCCACTTAAATAAAAATAGACAAGATGGAGGGGGGGAACCTCTTAAACCTCAAATAGCTTCCTTAACTCTGACTGCCCCAGAAAACAACCGCCTCCCCACCTTCAGGAACACCCCCTCACCCCATAGGACTTCCTGAGCACATTGTGATATTTCAGCTTGCCTCCAGAAGTTGTGAATGCCCCAACACTGGAAGTCATTAAGAAGATGTTGGACAGCCATTTGTCTGAAACGGTATAGGGTTTCCTGCCTAGGCAGGGGGTTGGACTAGAAGACCTCCAAGGTCCCTTCCAACTCTGCTATTGTATTGTATTGTATTGTAATTCTCCCATTTTTTTCTTCCACTGACGAGCTATCCCTCCTCCACTGCCCCCCTTCTCCTCTGGGCTCCTGGATCTCTCCAGGATAAGTTTGGTCAAGGTCAGGATCCATCGGGGAATTCCTCCCCCACCCAACAATGGCCAATAATTCTTCCCTGCTCTAATGCCCTCCCTTCCATTGGCATCATCTCTTTCTGCCTCCATTTGAAAATCATGTTGGAAGAAATACAATACAATAGCAGAGTTGGAAGGGACTGTTGAAAGAAATGTCCTTCTGGGTTCAGCTCCAAGTGGGGAAAAAGACACTGGAGACATGGAGGCTGCTTGGAAAGATGGTTTTAATGGTGGACAGGACCACATGGTTTGAGGTCTGGGGGGAAAAGATGATGACATGCTTCAATGTTGGGTGGAGAAGAAGAAAGAGAAAGAAAGGCTGAAAGTTCCTGGCTGTATACTCTCTGGTCGGCCCCATCTCTCTGTTTCCTGTTCCTGTGTAAGGAGTGTATTCTGATTGGTTGTCAGACTCCCACGGGGCCGCCAAGTTTGACTTTCCAGATGCCATAGGGTGAGTTTCTGTAGAAGGCTAACACTATCATGCCTTAATCCCATCACCCTGGAGCTGAAGGGGGAGACCTTTGTTGTGTAGAATAGACTGGCTTGGGCATCCTTAATCGGCCATTAAGGAAAGTGGGGGCTATTAAGAGTGAGTCTGTTTCCTCCCCCAAAACATGTTCCTCCATTTTTTTATCCAGGGAAACATAATATTCGGCCTTTTCAATATTTCCTCGGATATTTCATTTTTCTAGGAGAGGGCTGGGTGCTAACTTCCTCCAGTTAGAATATCTTTTTTGAAATTATCCAGTCAGACTCTTAAAGCCCCTAGCTGCTTGCTTGAATTCGGACTCTCTTTCTCTTAAAATTATAGCTGTGCCCCTTGGAAAGAGGGCTGGAACTGCCTCAGATTGAGGGGATCAGAAGGGGAGCCAAAAAGTACGGAGAAAACTCTGTGGTGGTGCTGGCGTCAGGAAAGTGTAGCACCCAGCCCTCTCTTAGAAGAATTAAATAGTTTGGGAAACATTTTTTAAAAGGCAGAATATTATATTTCCCTAAAGGAGAAACATGCGCTTGGAAAGCAGCCCCCACCTTTCTTAATAGCCCCAGCAGGACTGGGCCAGCCTATCTACAAGACAAAAGGCCTTCAGCAATAGAAACGGCATTGCATCAGCCCAAGTTTCGGCCGAGCTTGACTCAGAAAACCTACCAAGTTAGCTATGACTATGACCCCTGCATAGCCCCAGGGGAGCCTGAGAGCAACCAATAGAATGCATGCCCTTGCCAAAGGAATAGGAAGCTCAAGGGCAAGGCCTAACAGAGGGGATACGTAACACTCTCTCTCCACGCCGTATGTTCAGCTGCCCAGGATCTCAAACCCATATGGTCAATAATCCATCTTTCCAATAAGCCTCCATGTTTCCAGTGTCTTTCTCCCTTCTTGGAACTGAACCCACATGGACATTTCTTCCAACAAAAGGGACCTTAAAAGACCATCTCCACTATCCCTCCCCTGAAGGGAGCAGCCCAAGATCACTCATAGTTCAAAGCGGCCAGAGAGGAATTTCCTTGGAGTCTCAATTTGCTGCCGGAGGTTTTGCTGGCTGAGTCCCTGGGAAGGACTCAAAATCAAGAGTCCTTCTGGTTGAGCATCTTCCAGTCTGGAGCATTTCTTGAAACCCTTGGAGATGCTGCAGGTGTGGAGTGGCAAATTCCTACCTTAAAATTAAGTAGTGGGAGACTTTTCTGCCCCTCCAAGTTTCCCATCCACCTTCCAGGCTCTGGAGGAGCTCAGAGTTAATTCTGGGGGTGCCATTTCTGCAGAGCCCCCAAAGGTGACGGTGAGCAGCCGGACGGAGGTGGAGGATGGGATGGAGACGCACGTCTGCCGCCTGGATGGCTTCTACCCCAGGGAGATCGATGCCTCCTGGAGGAAGGACGGGGAGGACTGGCTGGAGGACACCTTTCATGGGTCTGTGGCCCCCAACGCGGATGGGACCTACCACTACTGGCTCAGCATCCGGATCGACCCCAAAGAGAGGGACCACTATCGGTGCCACGTGGAGCACGACGGCCTGCAGGAGCCTCTGGACTTGGAGCTGAAGGGTGAGAGGCTGCAGGGAGGGGAAGGCTGGGCTGTATTTCTGGCTGGAAAATTGTGGGAAAGTGTCAGCCATCCCAATTAGGACATTCAGTAAAGAAGAATAGAATACTTTATTGTCACATTGAATGTACACTAATCAGCATACATTAATGTCAAAGTTTGTTGCAGCGATCAAATCCAGAAAGCACACACAGGTAACTGATGCAGCAGAATTCATTAACTTCTCTTTATATATATAATAACACATGAGACATATAAACCAGAGGTGGTATTCAGCAGGTTCTGGCCAGTTCTGGAGAACCAGTAGGGGAAATTTTGAGTAGTTCAAACAACTGGTAAATACCACCACTGACTGGCCCCACCCCCATCTATTCTCTGCCTCCTGAATCCCAGCTGATTGGGAGGAAATGCAGATTTTACAGTATCCTTCCCCCTCCATGCCCACCGAGCCACGCCACACCCACCAAGTCACGCCTAGAGAACCCGTAGTAAAAAAAATTGAATCCCACCACTGATATATAAAAATACCGACAGTGGTTCTTCCAATGTGGTAGAGGGGATTGGTTTCAGTTCCAGGAGCAGACCAGTTTCAGAGCTTTTGCACAGACTCCGAGCTACAGAGCTACGCCCAGACTCCTAGCTGTCTCCAGCAAATACTTCTTCAGTTTCCAAACAGTCCCCATTGGCTGACCTTGTTACTGAGCCCTATTCCAGTTCATGAATACATCTACTCTGACAATTAATACGAAATCACGTTGCATACAGCTCCTAAATGTCTGTTTAGGAGATTTCCAGATGTGAGCATACTTGATCTTTAAACCTTTGGTTTCTCCTGGGTTTGAGGTTAGTGGACCTGCAGGGACCAGTCCGTAGAATGGGCTTCAGGGGATTTAAGGGAAGCAACAGAATTCCATCACAAGAGTTGGCCGATCCTGATGAAATACCTTCAGAAACTACCTCAGACTCTCTGCCTCCAGTGGAGGAGCAGGCAGTTATGCAGAGCACCACAAACAGATTGGATTTTGTTTAAAATTCCTAAAGTAGAAGAATCAGGAGGAGTCTGGTGGCCCCTTTTGTAAATGCCAGATTTTGGCTAAAACTGATGAGCTGCAAACATGAAATGCGCACAGAGTGACTGGCTGGACGCCTCAGAAGACAGGAAAGTTTTGGCCATCGGCTTTCCTTCGGCAAAGAAGGAAACTCCACCTTGTGATGCTGCTCTAAGGAAGAAAACAACACGCTATTTTATGACCAGGATTCGATGGGAATTCCTGAGACTCAGGATTAAGAAAAAGGAAAATAACCCTCTGTCAGAGAACTCTGCATATGCTCCAGTCATCCTCATCATTAAAGGATTTTATTTTATTTTATTTTATTTATTTTATTTTGTTATTTATATTTTTATTATTTTTATTATATTTTTTATTTTATTTTGTTATTTATATTTTTTATTTTATGTTATTTATTTATATTAACATTATTATTATTATTTTATTTTATTATTTTGTTATGTATATTTTGTTATGTATATTTTTTATTATTTTTATTTTATTATTTTTTATTATTTTATTTTGTTATTTATATTTTTTATTTTATGTTATTTATTTATATTTTCATTATTTTATTATTTTCTTTTATTATTTTCTCTTGTTATTTATATTTTTTATTATTTTTATTTTATTATATTTTATTATGTTATTTATATTTTTTATTTTATTTTATTTATTTATATTTTCATTATTTTTTATTTTATTTTCTTTTATTATTTTGTTATTTATATTTATATTTTATTTATTTATTTATTTATATTTTCATTATTTCATTATTTTCTTTTATTATTTTCTTTTATTATTTTCTTTTATTATTTTGTTATTTATATTATTTTATTATTTTTATTTTATTTTGTTTTGTTATTTATATTTTTTATTTTATGTTTTTTATTTATTTATATTTTCATTTTTTATTATTTTCTTTTTTAATATTTTTTATTTTATGTTATTTATTTATTCATATTTTCATTATTTTATTATTTTATTTTATTCCTGCCTTTATTATCTCTTCAAATAACTCAAGGCAGCAAAAATGTCCAACACACCTTCCTCCTTCTGTTTTCCTCACAACAACAACAGCCCTGCAATGTGGGATCGGTCTGAGCTGAGCTCGCCCAGCAGGCTTTCATGGCTAAGGCGGGCCTTGAACTGACATGATCAATCTTGACTGGAAACTCCATTTCCAAAAGAAGGAAGCTATTGGAGGATACAATACAATAATACAATACAGTAGTAGAGTTGGAAGGGACCTTGGAGGTCTTCTAGTCCAACCCCCTGCCTAGGATGTTCAGTGCCAACCACCCATAGATTGTTCTGGCTGAATTGTGACGCTTTAATCCAATAAAAATAAGATGATGCACAGAACTGCCCAATTCCATACCAATCATGACACTTTGAGGAAGCCTATTAAGAAAAAGGACAAATTGTTTTTCTGGTTTCAGGAAGATTCATTATATTGCTTTATTGCTGAAGTTTTAATTTCTGTAAACTGCTGAAAGTCACAAGATTACAAACTGCTGCTTTTGAGCTGTGCAGCCAAAGAGGAACATTCACGAGCTGGGCTGTTTTGAGAGGAAGAAAGGCATCTTCAGGCTACCTTTAGAGAGGAACATGGAGACGAACCCTTAAGACATTTTAGGAAACTCCCAGTCTGTCCTTTGGCTGCTTTAGGTCTCTTCCCCCAATTGGTATGGGGGAGAGTTTGGGGTTCCCCTTCAATTATCTGCTCTTTCTTCCAATTCAGAACCAAAATCCAACCTGGGGCTCATCATCGGCTGCTTTGTTGTGGCTGCTCTTGTCCTGGCGTGTGTGATTGCTGGAATTGTGGTATTCCTCAGTAAGTATCCTTTTTGGGGGGGAAGGTGATGGAAGGAAGATGGGCAGATTCCCCCCAAGTCTCTCCCTTTGGGGAGCTTCTTCTGGGCTTCCTTCTGTCCTGTTTTTCCAGCCCTCTTGGGCAGCGACGTGCAGTCAGGGGAGGCCCAGCCTCACCACTGTCATCATGAAAAGAAAAAAAAAATGTAAAAGGAAAAAAAGCTCCCCCGGAGCTTCGCATAATCCCTGACCTCCGGCCCTTCCGACGCGCCCTAAAAAGTTGGCTTTTCCAGCAAGCCGGCCTGGCCTGTTAATTTTAACTTATTTTAAATGTATTGTCTTTTAAATTCGGGGTTGTTTTTTTTTGGATATATATTTATTTTTTTTTTTAACTTTTGGGATGGGTGTTTTTTAATGTTGTACGCCGCCCTGAGTCCTTTTGGAGAAGGGTGGCATATAAACCCAAATAAAGCAAACAAAACAAACAAAGCAAAAAGGCGAGAGCTGAGGTCAGGCTGAGCTAGTTGCTGCCTCACCGTGGATGACTCTGCTTAACTGTTTAAATAAGCCTCTTAAAAAGCGCCCTCTACTAGGAGGCAGGAGAACTGCATGCCTCATCTAGTCTGACTTTAGGCGTTTTATGATCACTTGAGCAGAGTTAAGCAAGGGTTAAAAGCCTAAAAATTCCTGACTTGGGTGAGGCATGCAGTTCTCCTGCCTCATAGTAGAGGGCGCTCGTTTGGGCGGGGCTTCTTCAGAGGACCTGAGGCAAGAGCAGAGTTGAAATCCTCTCTAAAACAGCTGGAAAAGGTACGTGTGGGTCGGAGGGAGGGGGAGGAATTCAAACTTCATCCTCCTGGTGCGGGGCTTTGGGCAAAGGCTGGAGGGAAGGACCCTGGCTCGCTTGTGCTCTCCCTGGGGTGTAGTTTGATTGCAGGCAGAGCCACGTTGCCTTTTCAAACCTGTAATCAGTGAAGCTGGGCTGGATCCTTCCGGGGCTGGGGGAAAGTGTGTGTGCTCCAGTATGGCTCTTTGACTGGCTTCCTGCCTCTCCTGTGGTCTCCTCGCTGGTCTCTTCCCTCCAATCCTTGTGTGTGTGTGTGTGTGTGTTTGAGAGAGAGGGAGAGAGGGAGGAAGGAGGGGAAGGGAGAAGAAAAAGAAAAAGAAGGAAATATCTTTCGCAAAGGAGAAAAACAAATGCTGTCGCTTTAAATCGGAACTGAGCATGCCTGGCTGTGGAATTCTGGGAGTTGAAGTCCACAAGTCTAAAAAAATTTGAAACCCACCACTGTGTCAGTGCCTCACAAGCCATAAACCTCACCGCATGTCACTGCTCTTTGGGAACATCTGGGATCTCAGCCTCTTGCTGGGACTCCAGTCTCTATTCAGCTGAGTCTGAGATTCGGGCAGTCCTGTCTTCTTCTGAGTTGGGAAGAGACATCCCAGTTCCTTTGTCCCTTTCAAAGGCTTTGGTCACAGAGCAGCAGAGAAGGATTTCCATGGAAACCTCCCTCCCCTCCCAGCTGCTGCTGCTGCTTCCCCCAATTCCCCTCCATCCATCTCAGAAGCAGCAGGTCTCTCTTGGGGCAAATCAGGAGATAGATTTGTATTTTGAAGATCTTTCTAGCTTAACTGATGGGACAAAGGGTCTGAGAAATACCTCCTGGGTTTTTTCCTCCTACGGAGGGAGAGTTTGGATGATCTCTGGTGGATTCTATTGAGCTTTCACTGATTTTTATTCTTGCAGAGAGACATCAAGATGACTACAAAGCAGCACCAAGTGAGTGATTTGCCCTCTTTACATGTAGTCTCCAACTTAGAGCAGGGACCAGAGGCACCATTAGTTGAGGGTTGTGTGTGTGTGTGTGTGTTTAAACACAAAAGAATCTCATGAAGCTTCAGAGTTGTGCTATCTTCCTCTTCCTCCTAAAGACAGGAAGATGGGCCAGATTTTCATCACAGCCAGGTTATTCTTGGGAGTGGAGACCCCCAAGGAGGAACTTCTGGTGTGAGAAAACCTCAAGAAGATGAGAAGACCCGGCTGGGTGGAAGATCTAACATGGTCAAGAACCTCTGTAAAAGTAGTAATCAAAAGGAGGCATTTTGAGAGAAAAGGACCTTTGGGTCTCCTCTTGGTCTCCCATCATAAGGCTCTCTAAGTGGGAACTGGTTGGAGAAACAAATTTTGGAAGCCAACTGCATCCTCACATCAGCTCTGCCCTCTGGCTGAAGAACTGCTAAACCATTGCTCTATAAATTTTAAGAATTCTTTCGATGTCTTTTAGCCAAAGCAGTTCGGTTCAAACTCTCTCCATATATTTGTCTGTCTTTAGTTGTGTGGGAGAGTGAAAGGGAGGGAGGGAGGCAGCTGGAGTCAGAAAGAGTTGAGCTTCTCCGTCTATAAGCCGAGAGAGGGACTTTCTCACCCTCTTTTTCTTTCCTTCTCTTCCAGCAAGTGACAAAGGATCCAGCAGCAGTTCAGGTAAGTCAGAGGGAGCAGCTGCTGCATGAGCCATTCTGTCCCTTTGCAAGACTTTGGGGGGGGATGAGGGGATGAAAAGAGGGAGGCCTCCACTTTTTAAACGCCTCAGTAATTCATCCTCCCTGGGTTCTTCTGAGTCCGGTTCTGGTGGAATAATAAGAATAATTGCACCCACTTAGTGGTGAGGGCACCAGACGAGACCGTGAGTTCTAGTCCCACCTTAGGCATGAATGTCACAGAATCCACTTTCTATGCACTGGTTGATTCTGCAGAGGAGAAGAGAAAACTCTCCCTGTTGGATTCAGGCAGGGGAGGCAGCCCAGAGTCTGCATGGCGGAGCCTTGGACCCCTTTGGAGGAAAGAGCCTCCCATTCTTTGAAGGGAAATGGGGAAACCACAATTGATGCCATGATCCGCAGTGGTTAGAGACTCCTCTGGTGGCATAGCTGAGACCTGGCTGAATGTGGAAGCGGGGGAGGGAGGTGTCCCACTTTCAAAGATATTCCCAGCCTGGTTTAGGGTTTGGCAGCAGCCAGGAGCCCAAGACAGGGGAAGTGGGGTGCAGTGGTCATCTGAGAATTTCTTTTGGCACTCAGGGGCCTTTGCTCCCCAGGTTTCTGGCTGTGACTCCCCATTTCTGAAACTGGTCTCACGGGACCAGTTGGGATTGTTGCTACTGTACCAGCCTCCCTGCTGAATGGCCAGCTCCCTACCTGAATGCTGGAGACCATCTCAGGGTTGGCACGGAGTTCCCCAGGATTCTGGTACTCGGGGACTTCAATCTGCCATCCCTGGGCTTGGCCTTAGGAACGAGCCAGGAGTTCATGGGCCACCAGGATGTCAATGGGCCTCTCCCAGATCACCTTGGATCCAATTCAAGGCAATGGTCAATAAACACCGGATATGATTTTCTTGTTTGAACAATAGCAATGTGATCTGGTGGGGGGAATCTGGTTTTTAATTTATTGTTTTAAGTATTTTACATAGCATTTTATTGAATTTTACTGCAAGCTGCCTAAAGCCACATTGGCAAGATGGGTGACATAGAATCTTAAAGGTAGGTAGGTAGGTAGGTAGGTAGGTAGGTAGGTAGGTAGGTAGATAGATAGATAGATAGATAGATAGATAGATAGATAGATAGATAGATAGATAGATAGATGATAGATGGATGGATGGATGGATGGACGGATGGACGGACGGACAGACAGACATTAGATAGAGAGAGAGATAGGTAGAGAAAGAGGTAGATAAATGAGAGAGAGAAATAGATAGGTAGAGAGAGATGATATAGAGGGGGATATATATATATGTGTGTGTGTGTGTGTGTGTGTGTGTTTGTGTGTGTATAGCGAGAGAGAAAGTGAGGTACATATTTTATACATGCATACACACAAACACACATGTGTATATATGTATGTGTGTATGTAGACAGAGAGGGGGAGAGAGGTGACAGCTTGATCTTCTTTGAGAGATTCATGAAGCAGAGAGGTTGAATGATGAAGAGAGAGAAAGAACCAGGATGAGGCAGAGACTCACTCTGTGTCTTTCTGTCCAACACAGGAAGCAACGAGTCCATTTAGCAGCCCCCTCTCAGGTGAGTTTCCCCCTGTGGAGGCTGCATGGGGGGGGGGAGAGGGATGAAGGGAGGGGAGGGCTATGAGGTCCAAGGAGCAACTGATGGTGAAGATACTTTGGGGAATCCCTCTTCCTCCCCTATTCACAAGCACTGCAAGGTAAGAAATTTGGGGGAAGAGGCGGGGCGGGCTGGGGGTGTCTGCCTACCCCCAAACTCTTATCCATCGAAACCGGATTGTGGCCATTGTAAGGATCTGACTGTCTTGGATCAGGAGTCTCAGAGATCTGCAAAGAGGAGATCTGAATGTTCCCACTGAAAAGGGGAAAGAGGGGCAGACAAGGGGGCTTCTTGAGGATCCTGCCAGTCGTGGATGGAGAGGAGGCTTCTCTCCTCTCCTTGATCCCATTTGGGAATCCCTCCCTCCAGATGCTGAAGGGAAGACCTGGACACTCTGTAGGCCATGAAGCCATTGGGTTTGTGTATCAGGGGGGACAATGATATTTGTTATATAACTTTGCAGCGTTACTACAATCCCAGCATAGGAAAAGAGAAGAGAAGATGGGATCGGTCTTCTTCTGAATTAGGCTGGAACCCTCAGGAGGATCCCTTCAGGCCTTTCCGACATACTGGAAACAGGATATATTTTGGGTCTTTCATCATTGCTTTTATCTTGTATCAGTAACCTTTTTTATTATGATTGAGGAACAGAGAAGAAAAGAAAATAGTATGTGTTTATAACTGTGGAATCAAAAGGATTCAAATTGGTACCCTGTTTCCCTGAAAATAAGACCTAACCGGAAAATAAGACCTAGTATGATTTTTCAGGATGCTCGTAATATAAGCCCTACCCCCAAAATAAGCACCAGTTAAGATTGTCAGCTAGATGAATGCATTTAGTACCTTATTTCCCTGAAAATGAGACCTAACCGGAAAATAAGACCTAGTATGATTTTTCAGGATGCTCGTAATATAAGCCCTACCCCCAAAATAAGCACCAGTTAAGATTGTCAGCTAGATGGATGCATTTAGTACCTTATTTCCCTGAAAATGAGACCTAACCGGAAAATAAGACCTAGTATGATTTTTCAGGATGCTCATAATATAAGCCCTACCCCCAAAATAAGCACCAGTTAAGATTGTCAGCTAGATGGATGCATTTAGTACCGTATTTCCCTGAAAATGAGACCTAACCAGAAAATAAGCCCTGATGCATCTTTTGGAGCAAAAATTAATATACGACCAAGTCTTATTTTCAGGGAAACATGAGAGATATTATTTTATTTTTCATTTATTTGCATCCTGCTGAAGGTATGAAAGTTATCCAACATACCTTCCTCCTTCTATTTTTCCCACAACGACAACTCTGTGAAGTGAGCTGCCGAAGGTTACCCAGCTGGCTTTCATGGCTCAGATGGGACTTGAACTCACAGTCCCTTTCTAGCCTGGTGCCCTAACCACTAGACCAAACTGCCTTGAATAGCTTGTTGAACATACCTTGTTATGTCTGATGACCTTTAATGGGCTTGTGCTGATTATCAGGTTTTAGAGAAAGGCCCATAACAAATGGGATGAGGAATGGGATGAAGAGTTGCTGGTTTTACTTTAAGGGAGATTCTCCATCGTATTTGCTTAAACTGAAAGGAGAGTGTTTTTTTCTGTCTCTACCTTTTCTTTGTATTATTGCTTAATAGATAGGATGTATCAGTGGTGGAAGGCTCTTACCGTTGCTACTGGTACGCTGCTCAAGGAGTTGCACGTCCTGTTCGTACACGCACGTTGCATACACATGCGCAATCCTCCGCTCCTGTAATACTCAGCTGCTTGTTGGGGCTCACACAAGCACCTCACACTGTGCGTGTATGCACAATTGGCCAGTTGCTTTAAAAACAGGCATAGAATGCGGGTGGGCAGGCGGGTGGGCCAAACGAGCCACCGTACCGATACGCTGTCAGCTGCTCCCAGCTACTACCGGTACGGCCGTACCAGACCGGACCAGGAGGAACCCACCACTGGTATGTATAATGTGTAATAGAATATTCAACAAAATTATTTCTTTTTAAAAAGAAGCGTGCCAAGATTTATGCCATTAAAGTAGTTAAAAGTATTTGTATGTTTTTTTAAAAAGTTAAGTATTGCATTAGTTTGACCATATCATCCAAAGTTTGACCAATAAACGCTGGATTTTTCCAGATCATCATTTGTGGATTTTCATGCTTTAGAAAAATGGAACCTGAGAGAGATTGCACAGCCAGGCTGGCTACCTTGCGAACAATTGTATATATTGTAAAATTTCCAAAATTGTTTCCGGTAAATAAATGCTTTTGTTTTCTTCTCATCATGTGAGTTGCTGTCTGTTTTGGGAGGTTGAAGAAAGGAGGGATTTTCCCCTCCTTGTTTATCAAAGACCCCAATTTCACTTTGAGTGGTAAGAAGAGGAGGAACCAAGGCAAAACCTGAAAGGAACAAGAACAGATGTGGCTCCCGTGTGCTCCTTTGGGGAGGAGGCAGCCATTTTGTTCCTTTGTCCAGATGTTTCTCTAGCATCACCAGCTGATCTTCTGTAAAATGTTGGCTTAGTTTGACTTCACCTCCCATCATCCCCAGCTACTGAACCTATTTGGCCTGTGCTGGCTGTAAATAAAGCAACTCCTCTGAAAGCAATGAATTTGAAAATCCAGGAACAAGAAGCTTCTTTTCGGGGAAGTTGGGTGAGGTTTTTGTTTTTGTTGTTTAAAAAAGTTTCAACATCCTTTTGATGGTTTTGGAGCTGTAGGGGAAGGAGTGGCAGAATCCCTGGGAGGAGTTAAAAGAGAAATCAGCCTAGAATCCCCACATAGCCACAAACAAAGTAAGCCCAACCCTCCTTCAGTTCCATTGACTTTTATATACCTTCTGGGATGTAAAGGCAGACAGGTTGGTTAAGCAATTCCATGATAAGTATCCAGATAATCCAAAGGGTGGGGGTGGGGAAAGGTGGTTAGGTGTATGATTTTAACCCCCTGTGTTACTCTCGTTACAAGATACACTTTTCTGCTGGCTGTCACACATGGAAGCCATCTTTACATTTGGGCCTTCAGGCCTGCCAAAATTTCTACTGTGGGAAAATGGGAGAGGGGATTATATGGAGTATGGGTGAGATATAGTCAAAATAGCATTCCTTTCCCAGAGAGTCAAGGACATCTTGTCCTGCAGCTGTGATGGTGTGACTGGGAGGCATCTCCCGTTTTGTATGGTGCCTGATTGGACCATGTGATGGACATGGGGATGCTGGGCAGGGACTTGAACTTTCTTTTGGGTGGGGAAAACCTGGAAACTTTCAGATCTGGGTTTTCCCAGATGTGCCAATATGACATCTCTAATAAAATGGAACTTTGAGGAAACTCAAGCCTCGGAGTTTTCTTTCGTTGGGGGTGTTACTTGGAACCCTGACATGCAATCTATGACAGGTCAGTTAGGTTGCCAATAGATGTATACAATTATAAATTTTGGACCTCTCTTGCAAGGGGGAAAGCTATGATTGTTGCAATAGTTTTCTCAGTGTTCAACTGCGGAGTGGGGGAGGGGGGCATAATACGTGTTTCTCTCTCTCTCCCCCCCCCCCCAAAGTTTTTGTTTAGTTTTGTTGTGTCTCTGTTTATCTTTTTCTTTTGGATTTTAATTTTTTGAATAAAATAAAATAGTTAATTCTAAGAAAAATGGATCAGGAGAACCACAGTTTGGCCTGGCTGCTTCTCCACTATCCATTGCACACATACTTGTAAGAATAGCAAAATTGTTTGCTGAAAACAAATGATTTTTATTTCTTCCCATCTGAGTTTCTGCTGTTATTGGAAGTTGGAAAAAACAAGGATTTTCCCCTCTGTTGTTCAGAGACTCCAATTTCACTCTGAGTGGGAGGAAGGGGAGGAATCAAAAGAAGAACTGGAGGGGCTTCTGTGTGCTCCTTGGAGAGGAGGCAGCCATTTTGCCCCTGTGTCCAGAGGGCCATTTGGTCTTGGCTTGGTGGTGGTGGCAACAGAGGCTGCTTTTCCCTCAAATCCACCTTTGCCTCAGGCTGTTGGCCAAACAGCTGATCTCTGAGCCTCATCCACTCTTCAGGAGACAGGAGTTCAATGTCCTGCCAGAGCCATCCTGGTCCCCTTGCAGAAGGGCAGCTTCTCCTGCTTCCGGGAGATCCTCTCTGGGCTCTTCTGTTCCATCTGATATGGTGACACAAGAGTGGGGAGAGTCTTGATTTATGGGAAAGATGTTCCCCATATTAAAGAATGTCCTCAATGTTCGATCACAATTGAGCCCAAAATTTATGTTGCTAAGTGAGAAGTTTAATTTA
The DNA here is from genome assembly GCF_964273705.1 of Natrix helvetica. Classification (NCBI taxonomy): domain Eukaryota; kingdom Metazoa; phylum Chordata; class Lepidosauria; order Squamata; family Natricidae; genus Natrix; species Natrix helvetica. The sequence continues at coordinate 375,932,115 of NC_138548.1, forward strand.
AGTCAGTTTTGCCCCCTTTATGACCATTCCTGCCACAGTGGTTAAATGAATCACTGCAATTGCTAAGTAAATAACATTGTTGTTAAGTGAATCTGGCTTCCCCATTGATTTTGCTTGTCAGAAGGTTGCAAAAGGGAACCACACATGACCATGAGATGAGATTCTGCAACCGACATAAATATGAGTCAGTCTTCAAGAATGTAAATTATATGAGCATGAGGCTGAAACGGTCATGTATGAAAAATAGTCATGTGTCTTTTTTTCAGTGCTGCTGTAACATTGAAAGGTTATTAAATAAAATGTTGTAAGTCGAGGACTACCTGTATAGCGGATGATTATTGGGGAAGGAGAGTTAAAAAAAGAAAGAGGGGTCTTTCATTCCAATTCCTTTTGGGCTTCCCAGATGCCCTTAAGAGCTACCATTTTTGAGGGCCCTAAAAAGTGGACATTTAAAGCAGGTATGTCCAACCTGTAAGACGAGTCACATTCAGCCTTGGGCAGCTAATAATGTAGCCTCACAAATCTTTTACGTTTATAATAAATAAAGTAAAATAGAAGTGTATACTTACTATATTATTTAATTTACTAGCTGAATACCCTTGGTCCACTACGAAAATATGTGATCGGGCTTAATAAATTGATACTTACAGCTTGAAAATTAATGAGTAGTTACCATCAACCTCTCCTCTCCCCTTCTCTCCCACAGGCTTGCCCCACAGAAGCCTCCCCTATGCTAGCCAATTTTCTCCCTCAGCTTTACTCCACGGAAACCTCCCTTATCTATGGAAACCTCCCTTATTCTCTCCCTCAGGCTTGCCCCACAGAAGTCCCACCTATCCCATCTCCTTCTCTCCCTCAGGTTTGCCCCACAGAAGCCTCCCCCTATGCTATCCCATTTTCTCCCTCAGCTTTGCTGCATGGAAACCTCCCTTATCACCTTCTCTCCCTCAGGCTTGCCCCACAGAAGCCCCACCTATTTTATCATCCCACCTATCCTATCCCCTTCTCTCCTTCAGGTTTGCCCCACAGAAGCCCCACCTATTTTATCACCTTCTCTCCCCTAGATTTGCCCCACAGAAGCCTCCCCTATGCTATCCCATTTTCTCCCTCAGGTTTGCCCCACAGAAGCCCCACCTATCCTATCCCCTTCTCTCCCTCAGGTTTGCCCCACAGAAGTCCCACATATCCTATCCCCTTCTCTCCCTCAGGTTTGCCCCACAGAAGCCTCCCCTATGCTATCCCATTTTCTCCCTCATCTTTGCTCCACAGAAACCTCCCTTACCACCTTCTCTCCCTCAGGCTTGCCCCACGGACATCCCACCTATTTTATCAGCTTCACTCCCTCAGGCTCCTCTCCAAACTCTCAGCCAGCAGGCCGGATGAGTCATGCACTGGCCACGCCCAGATTTTCAGGTGGGGAGGGGGAGTATAACCTCTAACTCCTTTGCATCAAAGCGTGTTAATAATAATAATAATAATAATAATAATAATAATAATAATAATAATAATAATAATATAAAAATAAAAATAAAAATAAAAATAAAAATATAATATAATATAATATAATATAATATAATATAATATAATATAATATAATATAATATAATATAATATAATATATAATATATGAAATATTAATGCTTTGCTGGTCATTTCAAAAAATCCTTTACCGAGCACTTAGATGCCAAAAGGAACATAAGGTGCCAAATTTCAAATTTGTAGGCTTTACGCTTCTGGAGATTTTGTGATTCCTGCATGAGTGTTTTCGCATTTATATGCGTATACAGATATGCAGTCCAAGACAATTCCTTTTCACTCAATGCTGCCCAGGGAGCCAAAAGATTGGAGACAGCTGCTTTAAAGCTTTTGGTGAGAATTCAATCAATATTTGAGCACCACCTTCTGAATTTAAAACTTTTAATTCAGATTTTAGAGATGTATTTATTTATTAGACTCCTCTGACTGGCCAGCTGTGTCTTGAAAATGCCACAAGAGCCTTTGAGCGTTTTTATCCAAAGCAACGATCACTTGGAGTTTCTGACCAGGAACATAGAATCGTAGGGCTGGGAGGGACTTGAGAGGTCTTCCAGTCCAACCTCCGGCTTAAGGCAGGAGAGCTTTTACCACCATCCTGGTCAAAAGGTTCTCCAGTCTATTTCTGAAAACCTCCAGTGATGGAGCAGCCTCAACTCCAGGAGGCAAACTATTCCACTGAGTAAAAGTTCTCACTGTTGGGAGCTTTCTCCTTACTTGTAGCTTGGATCTCTCTTTAACAAGCTTCCACCCATTTTTATTTTTTCCTGCTCTCTGGGGCTTTGGAGAAGAAGCTGATCCCCTCTTCTTTGGGGCAGCCCCCCCCCCCAACTACTGGAAGGCAGTTACCATTTCTCCCCCCCCCCTTCTTCTCAGGGAGAGGCTAGAAATCCCTCCCTCCCTCTGTCTATTCACCATATAAGGTTTGGCCTCCAGGTCCTTTATGATCTTTTGTTGCTCTTCTCTGCACACTTTCTAGGGTCTCAGCGTCTTTTCTGTATGGTGGTCATTGAAGTCCCCAAGTACCAGAATCCTGGACCACCTCATGCCAAGCCCGAAATGATCTCCAGCACTCAAGCAGAGAGGTGGCCATGCATCAGCGAGGCTGGTACAGTAGCAACAAGCCCAACTGATCTCTTGAGCCCAGATTCAGAAACAGGGAGTCATGACCAGAAACATGGGGAGCAAGGCCCCTAAACGCCAAAAGAGAACTCAGAGGATCATTGCCAGCCCATCTCCCCTGCCCTGGGGTCTCGGCTGGTGCCAAACCCTCAAACCAGCTGGGCACATCTCTCAGAGGGTACCCTCCCTTCCAGATTCAGCCAGGTCTCAACTTTCCATGCAGAAGAGTCTCTAACCACTGGGGGTCACGGCATTGTGGTGGTTTTCCTATTTCCCACCAAGGAACGAAGGGCTCTTTCCTCCAAAGGGGACCAGACTCCACCATGCAGACTGTGGGCTGCCTTCCCTCTCTGAATGAAAGTGCCTGAAAATCCAACAGGGAGAGATTCCCTCCTCCTCTGAAGGAACAAACCATTGCAAGGAAAGCCTCTTATGGCTGCTTGAGGTAACAAGCCAATTACATTTCTCTAACATTTAAAGTAACAGTAACATTTGTAATCATAGCTTATATACATTGCCCAGCCAAGCCTAGGGCTACATCCCTAACAGGCCAGACAGAAGTTGCACAATATTTTATGATACGATACATGAATTCCTGACGCTCTTCATAAAAGAAAAGGAAAAGAAGGACTGGAGGTGACATGATACGTTCCAGTATCTCAGGGGCTGCCACAAAGAAGAGGGAGCCAAGCTATTCTCCAAAGCACTTGAGGGCAGGAGAAGAAGCAATGGGTGGAAACTAAACAAGGAGAGAAGCAACTTAGAACTGAGGAGAAACTTTCTGACAGTTAGAACAATTAATCAGTGGAACAGAAGTTGCCTCCAGAAGTTGTGGGTTCTCCATCACCGGAAGCATTTAAGAAGAGACTGGAGAGCCACTTGTCTGGAATGGTATAGGGCAGTGGTGGGTTCCGGATCCCAATGCAACTAGTACTGTGCAATGGGGCCTGGCATCCACCAAATGAACGCATGCACACGCATGTAGCACGTGCATGCATCCTTATCTCCTGCGACGCTCTGCGAAGTATCTGCAACGCTCCATCTGCTTGGCTTAAATACAGGTAAGGAGGGTGGGCGGGTGGACCCTCTGGAGCACCGTACCGGAACGGTACCCGTTGCTCCCGGCAGGCCCCACTACGCCTGTACCGTTGCATACCGCCTGCAAACCACCACTGGTATGGGGCCTCCGGCTTGAGCAGGGGGTTGGACTAGACGACCTCCAAGGTCCCTTCTAACTCTGTAATTCCGTTATTCTATTTCTGCCATTTGTGGGACCATCCAGAAGTTGGATATCACCATATTCCATTTTTCACGCTGAAGTTCTGGAAGCACAAATTATAATTTTATGCTATTTCTGGACTGGCCAAAGAAAATGAAAGTGTGTACTTGAAAAAAAGGCTGGTGATATGAACTCTTTCGCTTCAAATAATAAAATGCAAACACTCAAACTGAAGAAAAAAAAGCATACAGAGCTGCCCAATTCCATTCAGAGTCATAACTTATTGGAGCAGCCTATAAAAAGAACAAAAATGTTTTTGTTTAACAATTTTTGTTTACATTATTGTGTTGGTGACGTTTTTGTTTTGGAAGCTGCTATGAGTCACAAGGTGGCAAAGGGCTGTTTTTGAGTGCAAAAGCCAAAGTTGAATCCAGTTGCCTTCATGCTGGGCTGGAGTGAGAAGAAGGCAGCGTCATGAGGAAACGTCCTCTAACAACGGTTATCAAGGCCTCTTCATGTTACCTTTAGAGGGACACAAAAATGATCACATGGAGTTTTTAATTTGTGGTATTTCCAGCTTTCACTTCTTTAGGTCTCTTCCCTGATTGGGAAGATTGTTTGAGGTTCTCCTTCAATGATCTGCTCTTTCTCCCAATTCAGAACAACCAATTCAAAATCCAACCTGGGTCTCATCATCGGCTGCCTTGTGGCTGCTCTTGTCCTGGCGTGTGTGATTGCTGGAATTGTGGTATTCTTCAGTAAGTATCTTTTTTGGGGAGGGGGGTTGATGGAAGGAAGATGGGGAGATTCCCCCCCAAGTCTCTCCCTTTGGGGAGCTTCTTCTGGGCTTCCTTCTGTCCTGTTTTCCCAGCCGTCTTGGGAAAGAGCATCACAGAAGGATTTCCATGGAAACCTCCCTCCCCTCCCAGTTGTTGCTGCTGCTTCCCCCAATTCCCCTCCGTCCATCTCAGAGGCAAGCAGGTCTCTCTCGGGGCAAATCAGGAGATAGATTTGTATTTTGAAGTTCTTTCTGTCTTTATTGATGGGACAAAATATCTCCTGGAGTTCTTCCTCCTATGGACGGAGAGTTTGGATGATCTCTGGTGGATTCTTTTGAGCTTTCACTGATTTTTGTCCTTGCAGAAAAACGTCAAGATAACTACAATGCAGTACCAAGTGAGTGAATTGCCCTCTATGTAATTTCCAACTTAGAACAGGCCTTACAGGATTGTGGGTATGTGTGTATGTGTGTGTCAGGGGTGGGTTGCTGCCGGTTTTACTACTGTTTCGCAACCCACACGCAACGCAGGTATGTGCTTTGCTTGCGTGTGCACCAGGCACGTGCTGTGCATGTGCGCTATTCAATGGAAATTGTTCTGCGTGCATGCGCAGTCACTAAAATCCATCATGGCGGCGACATCGGCGAGGGAACCAATTTGGGCCTGGGTCACTACTTGTTCTGTGACCCAGGCCTGAATTCTACTACCGGTTTGGCTGAACTGGGCCAAACCAGCAGCAACCCACATCTGGTGTGTGTATGTTTAAATGCAAAAGAAACTCCTGAAGCTGCAGAGTTGTGCTATTTCCTCCTAAGAGCTAAGCTGGGGAAGGAGGCCCCCTTTTCTTAACAGCCAGGCTGATGTTGGGAGTGAAGATCTAGGACAAGAAACCCTCAAGAGGATGAGAAGATCCACCTGGGTGAAAGATTTGCTCTGAGCGAGAAGCTGCTGTTTTTCAACTAGGAGGAACTTACAAAATTCACTTTCCTTGCAATGGTTTGTTCCTTCAGAGGAGGAGGGAATCTCTCCCTGTTGGATTTTCAGGCACTTTCATTCAGAGAGGGAAGGCAGCCCACAGTCTGCATGGTGGAGTCTGGCCCCCTTTGGAGGAAAGAGCCCTTCGTTCCTTGGTGGGAAATAGGAAAACCACCACAATGCCGTGACCCCCAGTGGTTAGAGACTCTTCTGCATGGAAAGTTGAGACCTGGCTGAATCTGGAAGGGGGGGTACCCTCTGAGAGATGTGCCCAGCTGGTTTGAGGGTTTGGCACCAGCCGAGACCCCAGGGCAGGGGAGATGGGCTGGCAATGATCCTCTGAGTTCTCTTTTGGCGTTTAGGGGCCTTGCTCCCCATGTTTCTGGTCATGACTCCCTGTTTCTGAATCTGGGCTCAAGAGATCAGTTGGGCTTGTTGCTACTGTACCAGCTTCGTTGATGCATGGCCACCTCTCTGCTTGAGTGCTGGAGACCATTTCGGGGTGGGCATGGGGTTGTCCAGGATTCTGGTACTTGGGGACTTCAATCTGCCACCCATGGGCTTGGCCTTGGAAGCGGCCACTATAGTGGCCATGGGCGTTTTCCAGATCATTATGGCCCCAGTTTGGGACAGTGGTCACACACCTGATACGATCTTGTTGTCGGAGCAATGGCAATGTGATCTGGTGGGGGAATCTACTTGATAATGTAATGCTCTAAATATTTTATATGGCATTTATTGAATTTTATTGCAAGCTTCCCGGAGTGACCTTGGAGAGGTGGATTTTGTATAAGTTGAATAATAAAATAAATAAACAGGCTGATCTCTTCTGAGAGATTCATGAAGCTGCAGAAGTTTAATGGTGAAGTGAGAGAGGACCAGGGCAAGACGGAGACTCACTCTGTGTCTGTCTCTCCAATGCAGGGAGGAACCAGGCCATTTAGCAGCCCCCTCTCAGGTGAGTGGATCCAACGGGGGCTGTATGGAGGGGCGGGGAGAGGAAGGAATGGAGGCTGAGGGCTTTGAAGTTCCAGGACCAACTGATGGTGGAGATATTTTGGGAAATCCCTCTTCTCTCTCCTATTCATCTCAAGCACTGCAAGGGAAGGAATTTGGGGGAGATTCAGAGGGGCCCTGGAAAGGGGGGGTCTGCCTGTGCCTAAACCCTTATCCTGTGGCCCCTCTCAGGATCAGGAGGCTCAGAGACTTGCAAAGAGGATATTTGAGTATCCCCAGGGCAAAGGACACTCAGCAGATCCCACTTTTGCGGCTGCTGCTTCTGCTCCTTCCCTTTGCTGATCTTTGTTGATCCCTCAGCCTGGACAGTGTGATTCCTGGGTTTAGTAGATTAAAAATAAAAATTGTATTCTGCCGAAGGAACATGTCCAACACACCTTCTTCCTCCTATTTTCCCCACAACGACCCTGTGAGGTGACCTGGCTGAGAGAGAGAGTGACTGTCCCAAAGTCACCCAACTGGCTTTCATGGCTAAGGCGGGACTTGAACTCACAGTCAGAGGTTGGCTTCAAAGATTTTAGCAAGGGGTTTTCTGCCCGGTTGCTGGGTGGACGATCATGCACGCGCGGAGAAGAGAGGGAGCTGGATGCCCACAATTCTTGGTAAGAAGTGATCAGGTGGACTAATCTCTTGCCATTTTTTTCCTTCAGCTGCTCGACTTTCTTAAGCACACCTGGGTATTAATTGCATTTCTTGAACCTTTTACAATCGCTTGATTCATGACGTTGACTTTTGACCTTTTTTATAATGTCTAAATTGCCTTTTACAACTTTTTTTCTCCTGTCCCATTGTTTGCCATTAAATTCATATTTTTTTAAAAAAAATCATAAGTTGCAATGGATTTTACATTTAAATTTACACAGTATTATACTATATACCTCGCTCTTTCTAGCTTTTTTTCTCTTTTTTTAAAAAAGGAGCCTCAGTATTAATTTTTTATGGGAAAATTTCCCTTTCTTTAACCCTGGGGGGAACAAACTCTTTCCCTGCAGAAGCTGCTGCTTATCTGCTTCTCTTGTCCACGAAGAGAGAACAAAAAGGGTTTTTCACGTCTTTGAAAGGAGATTACATTATTTTTGGGAGATAAAAAGAACGCTCAGGTTTTACTTGGAAATATAAACAAATTTTTTTTAATGGGTCAAGAACGGTTCTGGAAAATCAAGATGACATCCAAAAGCAGGAAATAACAGTCGCGCCTAATTTGCAAATTGAGGAATTGGATTTGTGGCTGTCATATGCAAAGAAGAAAATATTTGGTTTGTCAGAAAAGATGGAAAAGGATACAAATAGAAGAAACTCCGAGATTCTTCAAGCTGGATGTTGCAGAGATATTTACAGCAGAGACTCTTGAACTTTGGAAATGAGATGCAATTGTTGGTAAAGTTCCTAATTAAAATCCTAAGGAAAGGTTTTACTACAGTATGAAGAACCAAAGAAGAAGAGCATTTGACCTGGATTCAGAGATTAACATCGGAGTGATTTGTGTTAAATAAGGAACCGTGGAGTCTTTCTCTGAATAAATTATAATAAGAGACTGTTAATAGTTGCTTTGAATGTTAACTTTGCTGTTTTTCAACCTATTAACAATTTTTTTCCTTTCACATATGTAATGTATGATAGGTCAATGAGGTTGGAAGTAGATGTACAGGATTATACATTTTAGACCTTTTGCAAGGCGGGAAGCTATTATTGTTGCCATAGGTTTCTTAGTGTTCAACTAGGAATGGCATAACTAATTTTTTTAATTATTATTTTTTCAATATTTTTGTTTAGTTTTGTTCTCTCTCTGTTCAATTATTTTGAATACTCTTTTGAATCAAATAAAACGATTTTATTCACAAATAAAATGGAACAGGAGGCCCACAGTTTGGCCTGGCTCCTTTCCCTGTAACCATTGTGTACATATTGTAAGAATTCGAAAATAGTTTGTGGAAAACAAGTGATTTTGCTTTCTTCTTACCTGACAGTTTCTGCCTGTTATTGGAAGTTGGGAATAGCAAGGAATTTACCCTCCTTGTTGCTCAGAGGCCCCAATTTCACTCTGATAAGAAGGGATCAAGGCAAAATCTGGAAGGAGGAAGAACTGGGGGGGTTTCCTGTGTGCTCCTTCGGGGAGGAGGCAGCCATTTTGCTCCTATGTCCTGATGTTCCTCCAGCCTCACCAGTTGATCTTGTGCAAAAGGGCTACTTGGTCTTGGCTTGGTGGTGGCAGCAACAGAGGCTGCCTCTCCCTCAGATCCTCCTTTGCCTCAGTCTATTGGCCAAGCGGCTGGTTTTTGGGTCTCACCCAGGGGCCCTTCGGGAGACAGGAGCTGAATGACCAGCCAGAGCCGTCCTGGTCCCCTTGCAGAAGGGCAGCTTCTCCTGCTTCTGGGAGATCCTCTCTGGGCTCCTCAGCTGCCCAGTCTGATGCAGCGGCCCAAGAGTGGGGAGACCTTTGATGGATGGGAAAAAAGTCTCCCATATTACAGAAATTCCTCAAGTTACGACCTCAATTGAGCCCAAAATTGATGTCGCTAAGTGAGAGATTTAAGTGAGTTTTGCCCCATTTTACGATCACTCTTGCCACAGTTGTTCAGTGAATCACTGCAGTTGTTAAATTAATAACACGGTTGCTATGTAAATTTGGCTTTCCTATTGATTTTGCTTGTCAGAAGGTCGCAAAACCTGACCGTGGGACTCTGCAACGGTTATAAATATGAGTCAGTTCCAAGCATCCAAAAGTAAATCACGTTAGCATGAGGATGCTGATGGGTCATAAGTATGAAAAGTTTTCATGTGTCTTTTTTTCAGGACCGTAGTAACTTTGAACAGTCACAAAATGAAATGTTGTAAGTGGAGGACTCCCTGCACAGTGGATGCTTTCTGGACAAGGAGGGGTGAAAAGGAGGGGGGGACTTTCACCCCAATTCCTTTGGGGCTTTCCAGATGCCCTCAAGACAATTTGGCCTCCAGGTCCTTTATGATCTTTTGTTGCCCTTCTCTGCACACTTTCTAGGGTCTCAGCGTCTTTTCTGTATGGTGGTCACCAGAGAAGACGGAGACTCCCTTGGCTTTTTTGGCAGCTCCCCTGATCCCCGGCTGGGAGGGGCTGTGCGGGGTCTCCCCTCCCCCTCCCAGAGACACCTCCCCCTTTTCCCAGCCCCCCAGTTACGCCCCTCCCCCAAGAGGCGGAATCCCTGGAAGGGGATTTCCTGATGGAACTTTCGCTTCCCTTTCAAGGCCTCTCTCGCTGGTTGCGTCTGCACGTCTGCCTAGCAACAATGACGACATGGGGAGATTTTTTTTCTACTGGTTGAGGTCGCCCAATCGCCATCAGGCTCTGGATTGTTGAGCTGTTGACCACCCGGAGCCCCTCTTGGTTTGCCTGAGACTTCCGGAGAGCGGATCGAAAGTGGAGGATCGAGGCCAGGATGGCTCTCCGCTCTGCACCTTGGCTGCTCCTGGCGTTGGTGGCGGTCGCCCTACGAGAGAGTTGCTTCGGTGAGTCCCTTCGAGGGCCTTGGGGGGGGGGTGTCTCCCATTTTATCAGCCAGGGAATCTCTCTCCTCCCCCCCCCAAAAAAAAGTTTATTCCCAGAAGGAGACTCTTGATTCGGTCCTCTTTCTAGTCCGCTCCCCCTCCCCCTCTGGCCACTTTAGGATTAGGCTCCAAAGTTGCCCCCCCCCCAGGAGAGCCCCTCTGGGAACAGGACAAGTGTGGACCCTCCAGCTGTCACTCAAGTCTCCTTGCTCGCCCCGAAGCTCAATTCCTTCCCTCCCCCAAAGTGGAGATTGTGGGAAAGCGGCGTTTGCACGTGATCAGGTCAGTTCACAAACTTCCTGGCTGCCTTCGCCCAACCCCTCCGCCTGGGTCCTCTTGCCTGCCTTTGGGAGGAGGGGCTTTGGGCTCTTTGGAGCTTCTGGTACTATGAAGATCTGGCTTCTTTCTCAATTCCCAGCATTGGCAGAGGCAGGGGCTGGTGCAAAGGAGCGATGGGGATACGTGTGAATGCAGCAGGATAAGAGTCTGGAGAGAGAAAGGCTCCTGGAATATCCTTCCTCAGGATTCTTCCTTTTCACTTTCTCCTGGATCCTCACCCTCCCACCGCATCCCAAACCCTGAGATCCCACCAATTTTCTTTTCTGGGACAGGCAGGGATCATTTGCCTCCTCAGTTGTTCCTTCTTCCATTCCAGAAGCCCCCAATGTGGGACAATTGGCAGAATTGAAATAGATGAAATCTAATATTATGATGTTATTATTCCTTAGTAATCAGGAAGGGACCTTGGGATGTTCCTGATTGATTGCTCAGAGAAACTATCAGGGCAGCAGCTTTTCAAAAGACACAAAGAAAAACTAACAGCTAATCTTAAACATTAAATAGGCTGGTTGGAGGCAGAAGAAGAGAAGAACCTCTGGATGGGGAGCATGAAATGAACGGCTTGCTTGGAGACAGACAGGCCCAAACTGACATGAAGAGGATTGGTAACTGTGAGGATGTCCAACCCGAGTTCCATTCAGACGTTTCTCCTCTCAGGCAGACTTCAGGCTTCCTCATTGCTCAGCCCCACAAGGGAAAGGAACAAGGGTTCTGGATCACGGAGAGTCCGATCCCCCCTCCTTCTGTTGGAGAAAAGCTCTGATCCCTTTGGATCCTGGCATCTCCCCAGAGCAGGAAGTGGATCTGGGGCTCCCTCTCCCCAAAAGCTCTGAGAAGCTGCTTGGGATTGTGGGGAGGAGCAGGAAGGGGGAGGCTCAGGCCTTTGCCTTGGACTGGGATGGACTGGGAGGCCATGCTTAATGGGCAGTAGGACTACAGTTAGTCCTCGGCTTACAACAGTTCATTTAGTGACCGTTCCAAATTGCAATGTCATTGAAAAAAGTAATGTATGACCATTTTTCACATTTATGACCATTTTAGCATCCTCATTGTCCTGTGATTTACATTCAGACAATTTTCAACTAGTTCATATTTATGAGTTTGAGTTTGAGTTTATTAAATTTATAAACCGCCCCCTCTCCCCGCAGGGACTCGGGGCGGTGTACAGACATCACATATATAAAAACAACAAAGCACAACACGAAAACCCAGACAAACAACGTAAACATACAGTCTGTATATTAGCCCAAACTAATTAATAGTTAAAAACAATCTAAAACCAATTAAAACCCCAAAATTTAAAATTTAAAAAGCCATCCAGGAAGGTCAGTAATAGATGTTACTTATGATTACAATTGGGCCAGGTTATGACAGTTGCAGTCTCCCTATATCAATTGACTCAGTTTTGCAACTTTCAGACAAGCAAAGTCACTGGAGAAGCCAGGTTCACTTAAGAACCGGGTTATTAATTTAACAAATGCAAGGATTCATTTAACAACTGTGGCAAAAAAAATTGTAAAATGGAGCAAAACTCACTTAACAAATGTCTCACTTAGCAACAAAAACGTCGGCTTAATTATGGACATAAGCCGAGGACTACCTATATTCATTTCTCTGGGGTTTGGAGGTCCTGCCCTTTTCCATGCAGACCCAGGTTCTGCTCAAATAAGTGCCATGAAGGATCCTGAAAATGATCTTTAAAATCTTTGGGGCCCTGGAAGAATTTCTGATCTGAAGAGATTTCAGAATGGAGACCAAAAAGGGGCATTGGAGATCTTGCAGCTTCATGGATTTCCCAGCAGCTTTTTATTCATTTTATTTCTTTCGATTCTTTTAACCTGCTTAGAAGGGGTTGTTTTTCTTTTCATTGGGCAGCCTTAGAGTCTCTTCCGTGTTTGTATTGTGAGAATGAAAACTAAACGGTGACTTAATGTGATTTTTCCCCTCATTGTTAGTAAAGTTTTCTGTCTGGTGAAGGGAGCCTGTCCTCCAAGGAAGGCCTGGAAAAACGTTGATGATCCTCAGTCAGGACTTTGCATGATGGAAACTGAAATAATTGTCTATGTTTAATGTTTGGTTCACCAGAGGGGCTTTAAAGATGACAGGACCCTCCCCACAGTCACAGAGGATGAGTTTGGGGAGAAGACCCCAGCTGAGTCCCCCCCCCCCAAACATAGGTGACCTTAGCAGGAACTCAAGCAGCCTCAGGGGGGGGTCCAGGGTGGAGAGGCGAAAGGTTTTCTGCAGATGAGGGGAATTCTGGGAATTGAAGTCCAAATGGCTGAGTCTGAGAAACTCTCATTTAGGCCTTTACATTGAGAGTCTCTGATCCTGTGAAGGGATGGAGAGCCAGGATCCCAATCCCCTCCCGAGGATGCTGAGGGGCATTTCTGCCTTTCTTTGGGCTGACAAAGGGCAGGATGAGCCCCAGAGGAGGACAAGGGTCAGAGCAGCTTCTGGGGAAAGCGAAGGGGGAGATTCAGAGGAAAAGCCTCCGTGAATGATGGTTTCAGGGCCCTAACTGGGTTGCTGAGATGAAGGAATCGTGGGATCATCCCAGTGAGATTCCCTGTGGAAGGAGGGGGAGCCCCTCTGAGTCCTGGGTTCAAGGCCGATTCCTGCTCAGATGGCCGAACTCTGGGAGGGGAGGGGGATTTTCCAGCTGGGGGGGGAGAGGGACAGGAGGAAGATTTGGGAGGCTACGTGGCTTCATTGCCCCTCCCTTCCCCTCCCCCCCTTTGACTCCCCATATTTAGGTTTCCTCCATGGGTCAAAAGGGCCTCTGGTCTCACCCGGATTCCCCCTTCCTCTTCCCCTCTCCTGTTTTATCAAATCTGCAGCTATTCACCAGCCATTTTGGTCCCCAGTGATGGGATTTTTTTTTCTCTGTGAATGGAAAGTTGGGGTGACCAGGTGGGGTTTCCTTCTGCTTTTGAGCTTCTGGGAGGGTGGAATCCCCCCTTTTACCTGTGGGGCCACTGCAGCCTCCTTTGGGCAGAGACTGAGCAATCCAGAAGGGGGTTTGAGGGAGGCCTTGCTGGAAGGGGGGAAGGACACAATTGGGGCAGGTGAAGTTTGGGGGACCCGACCTTCCCCTCCTCTCTCACCCCCCACCTTCCCTGCCCTCCAACCCTTCAGGCCCTCCAGAAGCTTCTTCTTTCCCTCTCAGTCGCTCATTCTCCCTCCTGCCCCCTTCCTCCTCCTCCTTCCCGCAGCCCTCTTCCTCTTCTTCCTCCTTCTTCCTCCCCAGAGTCTCAGATGGGAGCCTCCATGGGATCCGGGTCCTTGACTGAAGCCCCCTAACTCTTCTCTTCTGTCTCCCTATCAGGCGCCTCCTCCCACTCCCTGAAGTATTTCTCCACCGCCATCTTGGACCCCAGTCAGGGGCAGCAGCCCCACTTTGTCGCTGTGGGTTACGTGGACGATCAGGTCTTTGTTCACTACGACAGCAACAGCCGGAAGATGCAGCCTCGAGCCTCCTGGATTGAGAAGTTGGTGAAGGACGACCCCCAATACTGGGACAGTCAGACACAGATGGCACATGGCAAAGAGGAGGCGTACAGAGTAGACCTGGAGACTCTGAGGATTAGCTACAATCAGAGTGAAGGTGAGTGATGGGTTGGGTGGCTCCTCCAGCCCCATTATCCCCTCCCCAGGAACCAGAGGGGGGGGGGGGCGAAAGGGGAGCCCCTTCAAAGGGAAAGGCTCCTTCCACACCTTTTAAAAAGTCTTTTTTAATATATGTTTATTCTTTTGTTTAATCAACATAAGATTGTCCTTGTCTCCATAGCTGACATTTTCTGCCAATTGCAGTTAATGGAAACGTGTTTCAATTTCTCCATCTCTCTTTCTGGAGGTTGATATAAATGGGGGTAAAAAGAGGTCGAAATCTCCCCTCCCCCCATGACAGTTGGAGGGTCCTTGGTGGATCTCCTGCTGTGGGGGAGGAAGGTGGATCCTGGGGGAAGCAGATCCTCCTCCTTCTCTCCGTTTCCACCCCAGAGAAATGAGGGATCAAGTGCAGATCCACCTGTGGAGACTAGATCCCTTTCCTTCACCCCCTTTTTTGGGGGAATGAGTGGGGTGGCAAATGCCAGGAGCTCCTCCTCATCCTCCAGTTGGAAGGAGAGGCCAGGAGGCCCAAATGGGGTGGGGGGCTCTTGTAGGGGGGGGTTAGAGGTCCAGGATCCTCCCAATGGGCTTGAGGGGGAAAGACAGGAAAGGAAGAAGCCTCCATTTGGGGCCTTTCATGGCTTCCCCTCCTTGGTCCCTCAGGCTGAACTCCTGCCCTGCCCTCTTGGAGGGGCTGCCCTGGATTTGGGGGGAGGCTCTTTCTTCATCATCCCTTCCCTTCTTCTGCCACCTTTGGAGGGAGAAGATTCACCTCCAAGAAACCTCATTTAGGAAAAGGGATGGAAGGAAATATGTCTACAGGCTCCATTTGGCTGAGGAAAACCTTCTCCACAAACATCAGCCATTTCCCCTCCTTTCATCCCACAGAGGTGCATCATAGCAAATAAAGCAGGAATATATTGAGTAATACAATGTACAGAAATAAGCAAAGCAATGATCATGAGTATAATACACAATATGTTTTTCAGCCATCCTGTTCCTGGTAACCAGGAACATAGGCCTGCCCATATGTCCAAGAAGCTGAGGTGTTCAGGGTGTTGACGCACAGGATTGTTGGAGACCATGGTTCGCATTTTCAGGGCAGGTGCCAGGCAGTGGAAGGGTCTTTGTGCAGGGTCTGTAATGCCCGAGAGCTTCCTTGTGGCAGAATTATTCCGTTTGATGCACAATTCCGCAGGAAGTGAGATATTTTGTTCTTCTTACAAAGGGCTAGAAAAGGGGCTATTATCAGGAGAGGGATATCCCTGCAGTTGTCTATACAAGGCATAAACCTGACCCTGGGGCAACGTGAGAGGTGGTTTAGGGATCAAACATGCAAAAAGCAAATTTTCCATATGTACACTTCAGACAAACAAAAGGCATCAGTTTGTGTGATGTTTGCAAGCTGTACCCATAAGTCTTGTTTCATGTGTTGTTCAAGCGAATGTCTGGGTGATATGACAGCTGCTGATGCCAAAGTACAGTTATTATCAATCAAGCACAAACAAATTATGACTAAGAAAGTTGCAATTAAAGCCGCAAAAATGAAAACTGCAAAAATGGCAGCACACGAATTCTCGGGTGCGCTTTGGTGGTTAAATTCTTCACATCTCCCCATTTCACTGGATGACTGGCATGACGGGATCGGGTTGGTGTAGAGTCGCCGTTGCCATCTCTGGGATAGGAATCGGGTTGGTGACACGACATCTTTGGCTGGACCCTGTAGATGTAAACACAGCAGCCTAGCCCCACCCCCAAGTAATTAAAGGAATCAGTCCTAACCATGTTTTGTCTGGTAATGCTGTAAATATACCAGAGGAAGAGGCAAACTTGTTTTTTGTTGAAAATGCCTCTGATAAGCGGTCGAATTAGAAATTGAAAAATTCAATTGATTCAAAGGAAATAAACAAGGATTGAGTTTGTTTTGCATGGCTGGGAGGCCGAGGCATTTTTCCTCTTTTGATTTATTCAGGGCATGTTTGTGAGTCTAATTAGCTCGCTCCGCAATTCCCAGGCCATGAGAACCGCAGGGCAAGCCAATTTTGTGTGTGTTGGACCACTTGTCACAAAAGTCTGCAAAGGCAGAACTGATGTAAGCAGGGCCATTGTCTGTTTTCAGTTCAATTGGGCGTCCCAACGTTGCAAAGGTACGAATGCAGTGGTTGATCACATGTTTGGTGGCCTCACCCCTTTGCGGGGTGCCATAATAAATCCTGAATAAATATCCATGGAAACGTGCAAATATTACCATGGGGCAAAGGAAAGGTATAGAATCATCCATTTGCCAGATTTCACAAGTCCTCACATATTCATCCTCATGTTCCGTCCTCAAAAACATATCTCTGACTTCCTCTCACTTATCTGAAATCCTCTCTTCCAATGACCAGTTGCACATTGATTTGGTCCCAAAACGACCTCATAAACAAGATCAGAAATATTTGATGAATCCAAAATTGGGACCACATTTCGTTGCATCTGCTCCGGAGAAGAAAAATGGTTTAGTTATATATTTAAGAAGAGATTTAAAGGCTGAATTAATTGAAGCTGATCCACAAGGAAGATATATTGCAATTGAATTATTAACAGAAGGCAAGAAAATACTTTTAATAGGAGTATATGCTCCCAATCAACAACAAGAAAAATTTTATAAGTTGCTTCATACTAAATTAATGCAATAGGGTTATAGGTCATATGTTCTATTGGGTGACTGGGATGGAGTACTGGATCCAGTTCAAGACAAAAAGAGGCTCATACAAAGTACCCGAACACGATCAAGACTACCTAAATCTTTTTTTGACATGGTAGATGATTTTGAGCTGAGAGATATCTGGAGAGAGCGAAATGCTACAGAACGGGATTTTACCTTTTTTTCAGATAGGCATCAATCCTTTTCTAGAATTGACTTTATATTAATTACAAATGATCTTTTTTCTAGAGTGAAGAAGACTAAGATATGCTCGAGAACCTTAACAGATCACAATCCGGTTTGGATAGAAGTTAAAAATGAAGAGCGATCAAGGTGGTCATGGAGACTGAATGAAAATCTATTTAGATATGAGAAAAATGTTATGGAATGTAAAAAATTATTGAAAGAATATTTTGTTTTTAATATGTGTAAAGGGACACCTATGGATATGGTTTGGGATGCAAGTAAGGCATACATGAGGGGTGTTTTAATGAATTTGAATAATATCCATGGATACGAACAAGAAAAGAAACGTAGGGAACTAGAAGCAGAGATTAAAAAGAAGGAACAGGAGTTAATATCCAAGCCACATGATAAAAAGATAAAAGAGATAATTAGCTTGTTGCGAGGACAATTCAACATGTTGATATCAGACCAGGTAGCTACTAACCTTCTATATGCTAAGCATAACACCTTTTGTAATGCCAACAAACCAGGCAGATGGTTATCATATATGCTAAGGAAAAAACAAAGGTCTCGTATAATAGAAAAAGTACAGTATAAAGGTAAAGACGTTTTTCAACAGGATATGATTAAAAAGGCTTTTTTAGAATTTTACACAAGATTGTACGCTGGTGACAAAATACAAGGTTTAGATATTGATAGATATTTGGAGAAAGAGAAAATCTCTATACTTACAGATCAGCAAAGAGCAGGACTGAATCAACCTGTAACCATAGAAGAGATTCTTCTGGCAATTAAACAGTTAAAAATGGGTAAGGTTCCAGGCACAGATGGCTTGCCTGCAGTTTATTATAAAAAGCTACAACTAGAGATGGTGGAACCTCTCAAAGAATTATTCAACAAAATACAAGTGGAAGGCAGAATTCCACCATCCTGGAGAACTGCTTTTATTTCTCTGATCCCTAAAGAGGAACAGGATCCTACCCAGCCAAAAAACTATAGACCCATCTCACTACTTAACACAGACTATAAAATGTTTGCTAAAATATTGGTAAACAGGTTGATGCCAATCGTGCAACAATTGATTCATAATGATCAGTCTGGTTTTATACAAGGCAGACAAATGAAAAGCAATGTAAGACAAATCATTAATATAATGGAATATCTGGAAAAGAACAACCAGGTCCCGGCAGTGCTCTTATTTTTAGACGCGGAGAAAGCATTTGATCAAGTTAATTGGCAATTTTTAATAAAAACCTTACAAAAGATGCAGTTTGGAGAGCATTTTATACAATCTATTACAGCAATATACCAGAAACAGAGAGCTCAAATTATAGTTAATGGAGGTCTAACAGAATCTTTCCAAATCGAGAAAGGAACAAGACAGGGATGTCCCCTGTCTCCCTTATTATTTATCTTAACCTTGGAGTTGTTGTTGAATAGAATACGTGGGTCCGATGAGCTTCGAGGAATTAGGATCAGACAGTATGAATACAGAGTAAGAGCATTTGCGGACGACCTGGTTGTAACTTTAACCCAGCCGGGGGAATCTGCTATAGGCTTAATGAATGTAATTAATCAATATGGCCAAGTATCTGGTTTTAAAATAAATTTAGGAAAGACAAAGATGATAGTTAAAAACATATCTATAAATCAAAAAGAAGAACTACAAAGAGTAACAGGATGCGAGATAGTAAAAAAGGTCAAATACTTAGGAATCTACATTACAACCTCGAATGGGAAACTATATAAATATAACTATGAACCACTATGGCAAAAAATACAGACAGAAATGAACAAGTGGGAATATTTACAACTGTCCTGGTTGGGAAGAATAGCAGCAGTTAAAATGAACGTCTTGCCTAAGTTTTTATTCCTTTTTCAAACTGTGCCAATACTTAAAAAAGACGCAAACTTGGAAGAATGGCAGAAAGGTATTAACAAATTTGTTTGGGCAGGGAAGAAACCGAGAATAAAACTTAAAATAATGCAAGATATACGTGGAAGAGGAGGTTTGAAAATGCCTAACTTAAAAATTATATTATGAAGCAGTAGTTTTAACAACAATTAGTGACTGGATTAATCTAACAGAGGATAGAATACTGAATGTTGAGGGTTATGATTTGCTATATGGCTGGCATGCTTACTTAATATATGATAAAAAAGTAGACAAGATCTTTCAAGGCCATATCTTAAGGAATGCTTTGCTGCGTGTTTGGAAAAAATATCAATATGAACTAAATGACAAGATACCTATGTGGGGGTGCCCAGACACGCAATAGAGAATATAATTATAAAACAAAAACAAGATGTGACTACATATAGAGAACTTCTCAGTATGGATAGAGGTGTGCTGCAGTTGAAATCTTTGGATGTATTAAGAGACAAAAGGATAATTCAAACGTGGTTCCAGAAACGGAGTTAGTCAAAGATTGCATGATAAAGTGGGCACAAAACTTTGAGGAACCAATAATGATGGAAACATGGGAAAAGATCTGGGTAAAAAATGTAAAATTCACGCAAGCTCAGAATTTGAGAGAACATTTTTATAAGATGTTTTATAGATGGCACTTTTATCCAAAAAAACTAGCGTGTATGTACCCAAACTTACAATCCAAGTGTTGGAGATGTGATAGTGCTGATGCCACGTATTGCCATATTTGGTGGACCTGTAAAAAAGTCAATGCATTCTGGATAAAAATATGGTGGATCATTCAAAATATTTTGAAAAAGAGGATAAAATTCCTGCCCCAGTTGTTCTTGTTAGGTATAGTTCCAGATTCTACTGTTATAGAAACTAACTTGATTTTGAATCTAACGACGGCAGCAAGATTGTTGGTGGCGCAATATTGGAAGAAGGAAGAGTTGCCTACTATACAAGAATGGACATTAAAAGTAGTAAACCTAGCCGAGATGGCCAAAATATCAGCGTATTTGAAGGACCACTCAGATGAGAAATACAAGCTGGACTGGAAAAAATGGATTGATTATATTCAAAAGAAACACCAGACTAAAAAGCTTCAATTAGCTTATGAATGAAGGCATAAGCAATATTACAAATTATTCAAAGTTAACTGGAGAAAGGGGGAGTTAAAGCACAAGAATGGTTGAATATTAAAATTAGTTAGCTTATGTTAGCATATGTTTGTCAAATGATTATACCCTGAACTTTGCTCTGGGAGGTCGGGGGGAGGGAGGGATGGAGACGGGGTAGGGTTGGGGGGAGAGGGAGGGGAGGGAGAAAACAATTGTAAAACTTATTAAAACTTTAATTAAAAAAAGATAAAAACGAATAGAAAGTAACATAAAATAAAAGATAGAAAGGAAACCAATCAAAGAAAAATAAATCAAAGTACAAGAAAATAAAACCAGTGGAAGAAAATTTTTAAAGAAAAAAGACATGAAGAAAAAGTGATTTCTGATATTCTACTCAGCAGTTATAAACATAAATACATATTTAGCCTCTCTAAAGCAGCCTTTCTGAACCTTTGGACTCTACAGGCACCCTTGAACTATTTTTCAGATGTCAGGAAACCCCTGAACATCCAGGCTCAGAGATGGGCCAGAATTGTTTCATGCGTAGACCTGTAGAGATGCATTAATAGCATTCTTACACTGAACATCAAAAACGAAACTTGCCTTTTCAATGTGATCCCTGTGCTTTCTTTTTGCTGCACAAATATTCAATTCTGTGCCAAACCTGAGATAAGAACACATTTCATCTCCAAGGGAAAGAAGACAATTTCTGTCTTAGCTTTTGATGCTTCTGAAATAAGACAGACCTTGTTCTCACAAGCTGAAGACTGCAGCCAAATATTTACTGCTTTCCTGTGAATGGCAGAAGATTCTTCTTGGACAGAAATCCAGAACTATTTTTTCCATGGGGAGATCAGGGAATCTCCTCTCAAGGGAAGGATCAGACTGGATCTCCCAAGGATCTTCCTCTTCCTCCAAAGGGAAGTTCTCTGGCTGAGCAGAAGATGCAGAGAAAGGATCCCCTCACCTGTCATTCATGGGTGTGGAGAGGAAAGCAGAGGACTGGTCAGTTTAGTTCAACTCTACTTCCAGGTGGTTTCCCTTTAGATTCGAGGGTTCCTGGCGTCCTTCCTCCCTCTCAAGCCCACACAGGAGTAGAAACAATTCAGGATTTCCTTTTGGTTTTTTCAAACATTCGGTTTTCTTTTAAATCCAAGAATCTCTTCACTTGAAGTTGAAATATCTTCTCCAGGGCCTTCCAGAGCCTGTGAGCTTCAAACTTCATTTCAAAGGTCAATAACCCTTTGGGTCTCCAGGTCAGACTGGCCCACTTGCTGCTGTTGCTGGGGAAAATATTCCTTTGGGGCCCTTCGAGGCTTCATTCCCACATTGCACTAAACCATGGTTTGCTTCTGGTTAGCCCAAAGTGGGAACCAGCCCTTGTGACTTGGTGCTATTTGTGAATACAGAGCATGATTTATGGTCACAGGGATCCCTGCAAGCTTTTTCCAGATCGAGCAGATCTTCTTTGAGGCCACAAGATTCTCATTCCCTCTTTGCAGCTGCAGATTCAGGCAACTGTTCCCTCTCTGGGATCCCTTCCTCCCTCCCCCCCAAGAGTTCCCCCTGTGGAGGAATGGCAGAAGGAAAGATGGAAGGGTCTCCGTCCTTCTGTTTCTTTGTGACTCCTTCTTTTCTCAACCTCCCTTGGGATCCTCTGCTGGCCTTCCCAGATTCCCTTTTCCTGGGGGGAGAAATGCAGGGATGGTGGTTGAGGGAAAGGAAAAGGGCAATTACGGATGGGGACTTCTTTCTCTTGAGTGCTTGGGAGGAGATGGGGGTGTCAGTGCCTCTGTCAAAGTCCCTGCAGGGAGGGGGTCTCTGCCTATCTTCAGGACTCCCCAAACCATCCTCCTCTCTGTCTTTTAGGCCTTCACACATGGCAGTGGATGCTTGGCTGTGAGCTCCGAGGACACGGGAGCAAAGGAGGGTTTATGCAGTATGGCTACGAAGGGAGGACCTTCCTCACCTTCGACAAGGAGGCCCTCACCTGGGTGGCTCCCACCCCTCTGGCCCAGATCACCAAGAGGAAATGGGACAATGTTCCAGGATTGAATGAGGGTAAGAAGACCTTCCTGGAGGAAATCTGCATTGAGTGGCTGGAGAAGTACCTGTCCTATGGGAAGGAGACTCTGCTGAGGACAGGTGAGCATTTGGATGCAGGCTGGACTTTCCTCCTTTATGGCTGGATCTCCTGTACACATTCAGCCCCTTTGGGTCCCTGGTCTTTAGCCTGTTTGCCCTGGTGGGAATCCCCCTCCTTCTCTTCCAGCCCCTTTTGCATGTAGACTTCCCCTAGGTCTCCCCCTGCCCCCTGGGATCCTTCTTCCCTCCAGGATCAGCTGGGGGAATTGCAAACAGGAGCCCACACTGATGATTGCCCACAGCCCCTCCCTGCCCGGGGAGGACCCTCTCTCTCTTCCATTGGCACCAGTGTCTCTCTGCCCCTCCTTTTGAGAGACAACATCTCTTTTCCCAATTGATCAGTGTGAGATTCCCTTTGATCTCTCTTCCTCTTAAAATTGGGGCTGTGTCTCTTGGAAAGAGGCCTGGAGCAGCCTCAGATTCAGGGGAACAGAAGAGGAGGCAATCATCAGTGTTGTTGTTGTCTTGAAAGGGACCTTAAAAGACCATCTCCACTATTCCCCCCCCCCCCTTGAAGGGAGCAGCCCAAGATCACTCAGAGTTCAAAGCAGCCAGAGAGGAATTTCCTTGGAGCCTCAAAATCAGGAGTTCTTCTGGTTGAGCCTTTTTCAGATCTGGATAATTTCCTAAAACTCTTGGAGAGGCTGCAAGTGTGGAATGTGGATCTCTGGGTTAAAACTAAGTGGTGGGAGATTTTCCTGCCCCTCCAAGTTTCCCATCCACCTTCCAGGCTCTGGAGGGGCTCAGGGTTAATTCTGGGGGTGCCGTTTCTGCAGAGACCCCAAAGGTGACGGTGAGCAGCCGGACGGAGGTGGAGGATGGGATGGAGATGCACGTCTGCCGCCTGGATGGCTTCTACCCCAGGGAGATCGATGCCTCCTGGACGAGGGACGGGGAGGTATGGCTGGAAGAGACCTTCCATGGGTTTCTGGCCCCCAACGCAGATGGGACCTACCACTACTGGCTCAGCATCCGGATCGACCCCAAAGAGAGGAGCCGCTATCGGTGCCACGTGGAGCACGACGGCCTGCAGGAGCCTCTGGACTTGGAGCTGAAGGGTGAGAGGCTGCAGGGAGGGGAAGGCTGGGCTCTCTGGCAGGCTGGAGGGTGGTGGGAGAGAAATCTGATCCCAGCTGTGTCCAGATGTGAGCATAGCTGAGCTTTCATCCATTGGTCCTTCCAGTGTTTGAGGCAGGTGAAGCTGCAGGGACCAGACCGTAGAAGTGACTTTGGGTGATGGAAAGGACAGGATCCCATCCCAATACTTGGCCGATCCTGATGAAATCCCCTCCGATCCTCTCTTAGGCCTTCCCTGTTTCTTTTCTCCAGCAGAAGAGCAGAAATGACGCTGAGCCCCAGAAACAGATTTCCTCTTGTTTCCAATCCCTCTAAAGAACCAGAATCAGGAGGAGTCTGGGAGCCCCTTTTCTGAAGGGAGATGTTGGCTAAAAGGGATGAAGGGCAGCTGCCTTCAGGAAAGGCCGAGAGAGGCTGGACTGAGGCATCCGGAGTCAGAAAAGAGGCTCCCAACTCTGAGCTTTTTCCCCATCAGAGACTCACTTTGATTTCCTGCTTTGAAGCCCAAAAGGTCTCTCTGTGTAGCTCCTCTAAGAAAGAAACTGCACATTATTTTATGATACCTGAATTCCTGAGGCTCAGCATAAAACCCAAGGAAAAAACCCTCTCAGAGAACTCTGCATGTGCTCAGAAGTGTCCTTGACATACAATGTACTTCCAAAGCTGCAAAATTCAAATTAAATTTTTTTATTGATGATTGTCACCAAATATTCCTTTTTTTTGTTGTTGTTTATAGCAAGCATCCATTCACAAGTGGCAAGGTTGCTATTCAATGGGAATCCTGAATTTTGTGCAAGAGAAATTTAAATCTAAAATTCCCTCTTCAAACCTCTCCCCTCCCCCCAAGCAATACCACTTTATAATGCCTTGGTAAGACCATACTTGGAATTCTTCATCCAGTTTTGGTTGCCACGATATAGAAATGATGTTGAGACTCTGGAAAGAGTGCAGAGAAGAGCAACAAAGAGGATTGGGAGCTTGGAGGCTAAAATATCTGAAGAGCAGTTGCAGGAATTGGGCATTTCTAGTTTAAGGAAAAGAAGGACTGGAGGTGACATGATACGTTCCAGTATCTCAGGGGCTGCCACAAAGAAGAGGGAGTCAAGCTATTCTCCAAAGCACCTGAGGGCGGGAGAAGAAGCAATGGGTGGAAACTAAACAAGGAGAGAAGCAACCTAGAACTGAGGAGACATTTCCTGACAGGGAGAAGAATTAATCAGTGGAATGGCTTCCCTTCAGAAGTTATGGGTGCTCCATCTAAGAAGAGACTGGAGAGCCACTTATCTGGAATGGTAGAAGGTCTCCTGCTTGAGCAGAGGGTTGGACTGGAAGACCTCCAAGGTCCCTTCCAACTCTGTTATTCCATTATTCTATTTCTACCATTTTTATGCTATTTCTGGATTGGACAAAGAAAACGAAAGTGTGTACTTTTAAAAAATAGGTGATATGAACTTTTTTCCGTCAAATAATAAAATGCAAATACTCAAACTGAAGAAAAAAAGCATACAGATCTGCCTAATTCAACTCAGAATCATGACTTATTGGAGCAACCTATAAAAGGAACAAAAATGTTTTTGTTTAACAAATTTTGTTGACATTATTGTGTTGGTGACGTTTTTGTTTTGGAAGCTGCTATGAGTCAGAAGGTGGCAAAGGGCTGTTTTTGTGTGGAAAAGCTACAGATGAATTCAGTTGCCTTCATGCTGGGCTGGTGTGAGAAGAAGGCAGCGTCATGAGGAAACGTCCTCTAACAACGGTTATCAAGGCCTCTTCATGTTACCTTGAGAACCTCAAAAATGATCACATGGAGTTTTTAATTTGGGGTATTTCCAGTTTTCACTTCTTTAGGTCTCTTCCCTGATTGGGAAGATTGTTTGAGGTTCTCCTTCAATGATCTGCTCTCTCTCCCAATTCAGAACCATCCAATTCAAAATCCAACCTGGGGCTCATCATCGGCTGCGTTGTGGCTGCCCTTGTCCTGGCGTGTGTGATTGCTGGAATTGTGGTATTCTTCAGTAAGTATCTCTTTTGGGGAGGGGGGGTGATGGAAGGAAGATGGAGAGATTCCCTCCAAGTCTCTCCCTTTGGGGAGCTTCCTCTGGGCTTCCTTCTATCCTGTTTTCCCAGCCCTCTTGGGGAGGATCTGAGATCTCAGCCTCTTGCTGGGACTCCAGTCTTGATTCAGCTGAGTCTGAGATTCAGGCAGTCCTGTCTTCTTCTGAGTTGGGAAGAGGCATCCCATTTCCTTTGTCCCTTTCAAAGGCTTTGGTCAAAGAGCAGCAGAGAAGGATTTCCATGGAAACCTCCCTCCCCTCCCAGTTGTTGCTGCTGCTTCCCCCAATTCCCCGCCGTCCATCTCAGAGGCAAGCAGGTCTCTCTTGGGGCAAATCAGGAGATAGATTTGTATTTGGTGGAGTCCCCAAGGAGAAACATCCTGAGTGAGGAAAGCTAAGTGAGGAAGTGAGGAAAGCTAAGGCTCACAATGAAGAAAGGCTTGCCACAAAAGTAAAAATTAACAAAAAAAGCTTCTTCCAACATGTTAAAAACAAGAAAAAAGTTAAGGAAACAATTGGTCCATTGCTAGGAGAAAGTGGCAAGAAGGTGACAAGCAACAGGGAGAAAGCAGAACTATTGAACTCATGTTTTGCATCTGTCTTTACACAAAGGGATAAAACAGTCCAACCTATCAAAAGCAGCACCACAAAAATCAGATTAGGAACACAAATTGAAATAGGGAAGAAAATGGTAAGTGAGCACCTGTCTACCCTAGACGAGTTCAAATCACCAGGACCAGATGGATTACACCCCAGAGTTCTGAAGGAACTAGCAGACGAGATCTCAGAACCATTGAATTATATCTTTCAGAGATCCTGGAACACCGGGGAACTACCAGAGGACTGGAAAAGAGCTGATGTGGTTCCCATCTTCAAAAAAGGGAAAAAATTAGATCCAGGAAACTACAGACCTATCAGCCTGACCTCAATACTAGGAAAGATTCTGGAAAAAATAATCAAGCAATGAATTTGCGAACACCTAAAAGCAAACAAAGTAATAGCCAAAAGCCAACATGGATTTGTCAAAAACAGATCATGCCAGAGTAATCTTATTGCATTCTTTGATAATGTGACAAAATTAGTGGACCAGAAGAATGCCGTCAATATAGTTTACTTGGACTTCAGTAAGGCTTTTGATAAGGTAGACCATAACCTACTACTAGATAAAGTAGAAGAATGTGGGTTGGACAGCATCACCACCAGATGGATTCGTAACTGGCTGACCAACCGCACTCAACGTGTAGTCCTCAATGGAACTGCATCTACATGGAGGGAAGTATGCAGTGGAGTTCCCCAAGGCTCTGTTTTAGGCCCAGTACTCTTCAACATCTTCATCAATGATTTGGATGAGGGAATAAATGGGGAACTCATCAAATTTGCAGATGACACCAAGCTGGCAGGAATAGCCAACACTCCAGAAGATAGGCTTAAGATACAGAAGGATCTTGACAAACTTGAACATTGGGCACTATGTAATAAAATGAAATTCAATGGTGAAAAGAGTAAGGCTCTACATTTAGGCAACAAAAACGAAATGCACAGGTACAGTATAGGTGATACCTTGCTCAACAGTAGTAACTGTGAGGGATTTTGGAGTCCTAGTGGACAACCATTTAAATATGAGCCAGCTGTGTGCAGCAGCTGCCAAAAAAGCCAACACAGTTCTAGGCTGCATCAACAGAGGGATAGAATCAAGATCACGTGAAGTGTTAATACCACTTTATAATGCCTTGGTAAGGCCACATTTGGAATACTGCATTCAGTTCTGGTCGCCACGATGTAGAAAAGATGTGGAGACTCTAGAAAGAGTACAGAGAAGAGCAACAAAGATGATTAGGGGACTGGAGACTAAAACATATGAAGAACGGTTGCAGGAACTGGGTATGTCTAGCTTAATGAAAAGAAGGATTAGGGGAGACATGATAGCAGTGTTCCAATATCTCAGGGGTTGCCACAAAAAAGAGGGAGTCAAACTATTCTCCAAGGCACCTGAGGGTAGAACAAGAAGCAATGGGTGGAAACTAATCAAGGAGAGAAGCAACTTAGAACTGAGGAGAAACTTCCTGACAGTTAGAACAATTAATCAGTGGAACAGCTTGCCTCCAGAAGTTGTGAATGCCCCAACACTGGAAGTCTTTAAGAAGATGTTGGATAGCCATTTGTCTGAAACGGTATAGGGTTTCCTGCCTAGGCAGGGGATTGGACTAGAAGACCTCCGAGGTCCCTTCCAACTCTACTATTGTATTGTATTGTATTGAGGGGTCTTCCTGCCCCCAAACTCTGATCCTCTGGCACCTCTCAGGCTCTGAATGTCTTGAGCCAACTCACCCTTGGATACTTTCTCCCTCCTCTTGGCAGGGGACACGCCCAGTAGGGGACATACTATTGTATTGTATTTTCTGGGAGAAGGAACCTTGAAGAAGAGGAGAAGACCCAGCTGGTAGAAGGTCCCTTTGACTGAGGACATGCTCTGTTTCCCAAGAGGGCAGAAAGGAAAGGCCAAATGAGAATCAGAAGCTCCATAATATTAGGAGTCAAGGGGTGGGGGGCATTTTAAGGGAAAATATGCCAGCTGCATCTCCTCTTGGTCTCCCATCACAAAGGCTCTCTAAGTAAGAACCGGTTAGAAAAAGAAATTTTGGATCCTTCTGTATCCTTTTAGATCAGCTCTGCCTTCTGGCCTTGTGTGATATAAATACAAATTTAAAGAATCCTTTCTGATGCCTTTTAGCCAAATCAGTTTGATCCAAACTCTCTCAATGTGTTTGTGGGTCTCTGATTGTGTGTGAGAGAGAAAGGGAGGGAGGGAGGGAGCTGGAGTCAGAAGGAGCTGAGCTTCTCCATCTATAAGCCAAGAGAGGGACTCTCCCATCGTCTTTTCCTTTCCTTCTTTTCCAGCAAGTGACAAAGGATCCAGCAGTTCAGAGCAGGGTAAGTCGGAGGGAGCAGCTGCTGCATGAGCCATTCTGAGCGTTTGCAAGACTTTGGGGGGGATGAGGGGATGAAAAGAGGTAAAGGCCCCCACTTTTAACCCCCCCAATTCATCCTCCCTGGGGTCCCTCTGAGTCCAGTTCTAGTGGAATAATAAGAATAACTGCACCCACTTTGGCTTAGTGGTGAGGGCACCAGGCGAGATCGTGAGTTCTAGTCCTGCCTTAGGCATGAATGTCACAAAATCCACTTTCCTTGCACTGGTTGATTCTGCAGAGGAGAAGGGAAAACTCTCCCTGTTGGATTCAGGCAGGGGAGGCAGCCCAGAGTCTGCATGGTGGAGCCTTGGCCCCCTTTGGAGGAAAAAGACCTCAATTCACAAAGGGAAAATAGGGAAACCACCAGTGAGGCCATGATCCCCAGTGGTTAGAGACTCTTCTGCTGTCATAGCTGAGAACTGGCTGACTCTGGAAGGGGGGGGGGGTTCCCTCTCTCAGAGATGTGCCCAGATAGGCTTAGGATTTGGCCCCAACTGAGACCCCAGGCAGGATTGGTGGGGTTACAGGGGTCATCTGAGAATCTCTTCTGGCACTCAGGAGGCTCCCAACCCTTCAATTCTGGTTGTGACTCCCTGTTTCTGAAGCTGAGCTGACATGATGGGCTTGTTGCTACTGTACCAGCCTCCCTGATGCATGGCCAGCTCCCTGCCTCAGCTGCTGGGGGCATCCCAGGGTTGGCATGGGGTTGCCCAGGATTATGGTCCTGGGAGTCCTCAATCTGCCATCCCTGGGTTTGGCCTCCAAAGCAGCCCAGGAGTTCATGGCTGTCATCCGGTGTCCGACTGGAGACAGAGGTCACACACTGGACACGATCTTCTTTTCAGACCAAAGGCAACAGGATCTGATGGGGGAGTTTGGTTTTCATTTAGTGTTTTAAATATTCTACATGGCATTTTATTGAATTTTAATTGGAGCTGCCTACAGTCACCTTAATGAGATCGGTGGAGATGGAAGTTTAATTAATAAATCAATGAAAAGCTTTACGTCCTCTGAGAAGTTTGGGAAGCTGAAGAGGTTGAATGGTGAAGAGAGAGATTTCTCCTCCTCAGAGGATCCAGACATTGATTCATTCTGTCTCTTTCTCTCCAATCCAGGGAGCAACCGGAGTGTTTAGCAGCCCCCTTGCAGGTGAGTGGTCTCGGTGGGGGCTGTGTGGGGTGAGAGGGAGGGGGGGCTTTGGGGTCCAAGGACCAAGTGAGGGTGAAGATGCTTTGGGAATCCCTCTTCTCTCTCCTATTCACCTCAAACACTGGAAGGTAAGGAATTTGGGGGAGAGGGCTTGGGGGAGGGGTCTTCCTGCCCCCAAACTCTGATCCTCTGGCACCTCTCAGGCTCTGAATGTCTTGAGCCAACTCACCCCTGGATACTTTCTCCCTCCTCTTGGCAGGGGACACGCCCAGCATAAGGAGGAGAGAAGAGGAGAGAAGAGGTGATCTGCCTCCTTCTGAATTAGGCTGGGCTCTCAGGAGGAGCCATTCAGGGCCTTCCTGCATGCTGCAACCAGGAGAGATTTTTGGGTCTTTCATCACTGCTTTTATCACTGAATCAGTAAACTTTTACTATTATGACTGAGGAGCAGAGGAGAAAAGAAGATATTGATTGTTGCTAATTGTAGGATCAAAAGATTTCAAATTGGATTTTGTAGATAATAGTTTATCATAGATAAATAGGTTACATAATACCCTTAATGGGCTTTTGCTGATTAGTCTTAGTGGATAGAGAGGTTAGAGGCTAAAGATGTGGTTTCATAGATGGGTTTATAGAGAATGGGGTGAGGAATCGGATGAAGAGTTTCTTGGTTTTACTTTAAGAAAGATTGGTAAATTGTTAATTTTCTTTTTTCTTTTGCTAGCAGATTTTTTATTATTATTTTTCCTTCTAAAACACCTTAAGTTTTTAATTTTCATTATACTTGTTGGGGATGAAGGTGGAGGTTTCTTTTTGCTTTTTTTCCCTTGTGTTAGTTTTATCTTTTTTAATGTAATCTTTGATGGAACTATTAACAAAGAGAAGTGTGTGTTTTGAGATTTTTGCGGCTAAATTACTTGATGCATTTTTAATTGATTATTGCACGGTTATTTGACTATATATTTCATAACACAAAGTTTGACAATCCATATACTGAGTGTAACATTACAAACTTATTTTTTTTATAGATTGCCATTTATGGCTTTTCATGATTTAGAAAAATGGATCAAAAATCAACTCTACTACAATGCAGCAGCACTAATTTGGATTAAAGATTGGATAAATTTAAAAAACAAAAGAATATTAGCAATAGAAGGCCATGACCTGCAAACAGGATGGCACTTTTTCTTATGGGAAGAGAGTAAAAAGAAGCAAAAATATTTCCATACACATTACATTAGAGAAGCATTGATTCAGGTCTGGAACAAAATTAAAGCAAAACACTATATGAAAATACCGGCATGGCTTTCCACCATGGAAGCCATGATACACCCCAATACGCTAGATCTATCAAAAATGGTTAGGTATAGTGAAATTTTAGATAACCAGGGGAATTTGAAAACGAACCAAGAACTAAAAGAGAACAATATCAATATAGATTGGTGGCCATACCTCCAATTACAATCAAGATATAAAAAAGATATAAAAGAATATGGAATATATACGGAATTGCAACAAATAGACAAAATCTTAATTGGCCCAGAAAACAAATTTATAACGAAAATGTATAAATATTTGTTAGAAATAAACTTAGAAGAAGAAATAGTTAAAGGATGTATGATAGCATGGGCCAAAAATTTTGGTTATAATATAGATCTAGCGGATTGGGAAAAAATTTGGAATACAAATTATAAATTAACGAGATCAGCAACATTGAAAGAAAACACATACAAAATGTTTTATCGTTGGCACCTACCACCAACAAGATTGGCAAAAATGTACCCAACACTGAAACCGACCTGTTGGAAATGCAAAAAAGAACAAGGGACCTACTACCACATGTGGTGGACCTGCCCGGAATCGCAAAAATATTGGAAAAGAATCTGGAAGTGGGCACAAGAAATTACGGGGGAACAAATAAAGTATAAACCCGAAACCTTCTTACTAGGAATAATTAAAGGGAACTACACAAAAAAAATTAAATATCTACTAACACATATATTAACTATAGCTAGAATTGCCTTTGCCCAATGCTGGAAGCAAAATAATACACCGCCAGATGAATTAGTGATTAAAAAAAACCTTGGAGTGCGCAGAGATGGACAAACTAACTCAAAAATTAAAGGACAAAGAAGAATCGGAATACTACGAAATTTGGAATAAGTGGTATGAATGGTTGGATAATAAGAAAAACAATTAAGCCGAAAACAATATACATAAATAAACATAGAACTGTATATAAATATAGGTAAATATGTTAAATATCATAAAAATGTATAGATAAGATGACATAAGGATTGTAATATATGGTAAAGAGAGGAAAACATACACAGATACGACGATGTAACATTGTACAAACTGTTGATATAAAGATTGTAATATGTGATAAAAAGACAAAAACAATAAAAAATTATTACAAAAAAAATGGATCATGAAATCAATTGTCAGGCTGCTATCTCCTTAACAATTGCACATCTTTAAATTATTAAATATTTAAATCAATAAATGATTTCTTTTCCACTTACTTGATTGCTGTATCTTGGGGAAGATTGGAATTAAGAGGGATACTACCCTCCTTGTTGATCAGAGACCCCGATTCCAATTTCACTTTGAGTGATGGGAAGGGGGAGGAAGCAAAGCAAAATCTTGAAGGAGGAAGAACTGGGAGGAGGGTTTCCTGTGTGCTCCTTCGGGGAGGAGGCAGCCATTTTGCTCCTGTGTCCAGATGTTCCTCCAGCCTCACCAGTTGATCTTGTGCAAAAGGGCTACTTGGTCTTGGCTTGGTGGTGGCAGCAACAGGATTTTGGGCCAGTCATGGTGTCTTTCAATTTCAATTTATTTGTGCTTCTAGACCGCCCCCTCTCCCAGAAGGGACTCGGGGCGGTGTACAGTCCATAGAGAATATCACAAAAATACAATAAAAAATTAAATATGTACAGTTTGGAGGAGGTTAAAATGCAATTAAAAGAACTGTACAAAGCTAAATAAATATAATTTTTTTAAAATCCCTAAAACAGACACAACAGATTTAAAAACCCTAAGATAACCAGATAATAATACATTTGCCAGGAGGGACAGTTGTAATTATGCCAGGCCTGCTAATCGGAACAGGTGAGTCTTCAATTTTTGCCAGAAGGAGCGGAGGTCAGAAGTGGTTCTAATGTCGGGGGGGAGGTCATTCCAGAGGGTTGGGCCCATCACAGAGAAGGCCCTACTCCTTGGTGTCGCCCGTTGGCATTGCCTAGTGGACGGCACCAGGAGAAGTCCCTCCCTGTGTGAGCGAATTGGCCGCAGGGATGTATGTGGGAGGATGCGATCCCGCAACTAACTAGGTCCCGTTCCATGGAGCGCTTTAAAGATGGTAATCAGCACCTTGAAACGCACCCGAAAAACCACAGGTAGCCAGTGCAGCTCGCGCAGGAGAGGTGTTACGTGGGAGTACCTCGTACTCCCCATCACAGCCCGCGCGGCTGCGTTCTGAACCAACTGCAGTCTCCGGGCGCGTCCCAAGGGCAGCCCCATGTAGAGAGCGTTGCAGTAATCCAGGCGGGACGTCACCAGCGCATGAGTGACCGTGCGTAAGGCATCCCGGTCCAGTAGGGGGCGCAATTGGCGCACCAGGCGAACCTGGTGGAACGCCCCCCTCGCCACGGCTGCCACATGGTCATCCATTGACAGCCGGGCATCAAGGAGGACGCCCAAATTGCGCGCCCGTTCCACAGGGGGCAATTGTTCGCCCCCTATGGCCAGCGATGGAATCAGCTGGCTGAACCGAGGTGCCGGTAGCCACAGCCACTCGGTCTTGGAGGGGTTGAGTTTAAGTCTGTTGTCCCCCATCCAGACCCCGACGGCTTCCAAGCACCGGGACATCACTTCAACAGCCTTGTTGGGGTGGTTTGGGGTTGAAATATACAGCTGAGTATCATCAGCGTAGAGGTGATACTCAACCCCAAAACCACGGATGATCTCACCCAGCGGCTTCACATATGTGTTGAACAGGAGAGGCGAGAGGACCGACCCCTGTGGCACTCCACAAGTGAGTGGCCTCGGGGTCGACCTCTGTCCCCCTGTCAACACACATTGCCTCCGGTCGGAGAGGTAGGAACCGAACCACCGCAAAATGGTACCTCCAACTCCTATCCCCTCCAACCGGCGCAATAGGATACCATGGTCGATGGTATCAACAGCCGCCGAGAGGTCTAATAGGACCAGGATAGAGGAACAACCTCTATCTCTGGCCCTCCAGAGATCATCGACCAACGCGACCAAGGCTGTCTCTGTGCTGTGCCCGGGTCGGAAGCCGGACTGGCGTGAGTCTAGATACTCGGATTCGTCAAGGTGTTGTGGAAACTGCTGCGCCACCACATTCTCGACAACCTTCGCTAAAAACGGAAGGTTGGAGACTGGACGATAGTTAGCCAGCTCCGTTGGGTCCAGTGAAGGCCTCTTGAGTAAGGGCCTCACCACCGCCTCTTTCAAGGCGGCTGGTAAGGATCCCTCACCCAATGAGGCATTCACCAGGCCCAGAAGCCAGCCTCGGGTCACCTCCCAAGATGCCAGTACCAACCAGGAGGGACACGGGTCCATTAAACATGTGGTGGGTCGCAGCCGTCCACGCAACCTATCCAAATCCTCGGGGGCAACAGAATCAAACTCCTCCCAGGATGGTCTCACAAGACTCGCTGTTGGCGGCCCGTCCGGTCCACTGAGGGGGGCCCATCCGCTCCGGATCTGAGCGACTTTATCCTGCAGATATTCCCCAAACTCCTCTGCTCTGCCCTGCAAGGGTGCCCCTTGCATCCTCTGTGACAAGAGGGAGCGGGTCACCCTAAACAGGGCGGCAGGGCGGTTATCCGCGGACGCAATAAGAGCAGCGCAATATCTACGTTTGGCCGCCCTTAATGCCACAAGGTAGGTCCGTAAATAGGCTCTTACCTGTGTTCGATCAGTTTCGGAGCGTGAGGACCTCCACCTGCTCTCTAGACGTCTCCTATGGCGCTTCATCACCCTCAGCTCCTCGGTATACCAAGGAGCCCGGGTGGGTCGCTGCCGCAGGAGAGGTCGCAAAGGCGCAACCCGGTCCAAGGCCCCAGCCGCCGCCCTATTCCAGGCGGCCGCTAGGTCCTCCGACCGAGCGCGGGTCAGGGCTACAGGTAATGGCCCAAGCTCCATCTGGAACCTCTCCGGCTCCATCAGGTGCTTGGGGCGGTACCAGCTTGGACCATCTGGTCCCGCCTCCTCGCGGTGGGGGGTAGCGCCAGGGAAGTCCAGCCGGAGACATGAGTGATCCGACCATGACAGGGGTGTAACAACAAAGTCCCCTATACCCAGATCACTCGTCCACTGCTCAGATACAAAAACAAGGTCCAATGTGTGGCCACCTTCGTGTGTGGGGCCCTGAATTAACTGGGTCAGGCCCATGGCTGTCATGGAAGCCATGAACTCCCGAGCCACCTCAGACGCTGCTCCCGTCGACGGCAGGTTGAAATCCCCCATAACCACAAGCCTGGGGATCTCAACCGCCGTCTCCGAGATCAGCTCGAGGAGCTCAGGCAGGGCCGCTGATGTATAGCGAGGAGCCAAGTATACAATCAGCAAACCCAACTGCCTCCCTGGGCCCCATTTCACACCAAGGGACTCACACCCGGATATCTGAGGAACAGTGAACTCCCTTGGCTCTAGACCTTCCCGTATAACTACCGCCACCCCACCACCCTTACCCAGGGCCCGAGGCTGATGGAATGCGCGGAAACCTGGTGGGCACATTTCCACGAGGGGTAAACCACCCTCGTGGCCCAACCAGGTCTCCGTTATCCCTGCAAGGTCCAGCTCCCCCTCAGAGATCAGCTCATTAATGAGGGGGGCCTTGTTGGTTACGGACCTTGCATTGCAAAGCATCAGCCGTAGGCCCGGGCTCTGTAGTTCCTGGCCACCTAGGTTGCGGGGGTTGGTACAAACGACCGGGCGTAGCCAACAGCCACGGTCTCCCAACCGACCTTGTAATCTTCTTTTGTCCTCGCATCCCCCCCTCCCCGCGACCGTTGTAATCAAACAACCCTCTATTGGAATAACTTGTTCCCTCTCCCCCCCCACTCCGCTCACTTCCCTCCTGGACTCACCTGTTCGTCTGGCACTGGCTTCCCTCCTGGCCTGGTTATCCCCCCCTCCCTTCCCAGAACCCCCTAAAAACAATATAAAACATTTAGCTAAAAAGCCCCTCAGCTTCCTCTTCTTCCACCTCTCGGGGTTCACAAACCCGTCATCAAGGCTGGCCCCTGAGAGAGCCAAGGGCCATACCTGCGAAAGAGGGGCCTCCCGCAGGCGGAGCAGATCAGACCTCGAATAAATTAAAACGTTGTAATAGTCCCAGTAGGGTAGGGGTGCAGATGATGCAAAGTTAGTAATTAATAGAGTCTCGGTGGAATGGAGGGTAGAAAGTTAATAAATAGAAGAGTCTCAATGGAGGGTAGGGGATATTCCAGTGTCCAGGTGGTACTTGGTACTTGGAGGCAGGGGGGGGGGGGAGGGCAAGAAATGATTAAATATCCCAGGTGGTAGGGGGAAGGCAAAGGTAGCAAAAATAGTGGAGGGTAGATGAAAGGTCAGCTTAGCTGTTTCCAGGTGGATACAGCCCCCCCCCGATGGATGGGGGGGCCTGGAGGGGTATGGGAGCAGCCAGGAATGACAAAATAACCCAGGAGTCCCTGGCTGCGGCTCCCTCCCTTCGTCTGCCGCCGCAGGCATCTCCCTTTGATCCTCCGACTGTCTCTGCCTCTGGCTGCTTCCCAGCCCTTCTCACCTATCAGCTGATTATTCCAATGTCCTGTTGCATCCCGTTGCTCCCCCTTAAGCCCTTTGATGTCTCTGGGTCTCTGGGGGCCTCCGGGGCCTCTCACCCCCTCTTCCTTACTCCTCTTCTGGCATTTCTGGCTTTTCGGCTTCTCCTTTCGGCGTTTTCGGCGCCAGCGCCGTCTGCACAATCGCACCACGCCATCGCCATTGCTCTCTCCTTGCTGTTTACAGCCCTCCGAGCCTCTTTCCTCTCCGCTCTTCACCGACCACCCTGTCGGGCTAATATCAGCCTGAAACATGCCTGGGTGGTCGGGCTGTCCAACTCTCGACCCCCTTCGATGGTATGGGGGCCGGCAGCAGTCCCTACCAGGTCGGGAGCTCCATGGTGTTCCTGGAGCTCAGAGGACGACCGCCATTCGTAGGAAGCTCCTCCTCCTTATCTTCACAGGGTTGTTGTGAGGAAAGTGGGACAAGGAAAGAGCGTTATTTATGTCCTCAGCCCTGAGTTCTTTAGGAAAGAGAGAAAGGTGGGATGTGAAGAAACAAACTCAGTGGCTTAACTCTCTCCCGATCTCAAGGACGCCTGAAAGAAAGACAAAAGGCCCTCGTGGTTCAGCCTGATCCAACGTCCAAAGGAAATAATGTCCCAGTGGGTTGGTGGTAGAGTCTTAGTCACGTCCTTCCTCGATGACTTTAAGGATTGCGGTTCAAGAATCAGAAAATTATAAGCAGAGAACTAAAGAAAAAATAATAATTGTGTGAAAGTCTTCATTGCCTCTTTTCTGGGAAATCCCCCCCCCCACACACACATATTTAATGACTTTGTCAAGATTGAATCGCTTTATTGCCTTCCAGCTTCTATTGCTATTCAACTGGCCAATTGTAGGAAGTTAAAACTCACCCTAGAAAAATGAAATATCCTGGGAAATATTAAAAAGGCAGACTATTATATTTCCCTGGATCAGAAATGGAGATTTTAGGTAGGAAACAGACTCACTCTTAATAGCCCCACCTTTGTTAATGGGCCCTTAAAATGCAGGAGCCAGTCTATTCTACATAACAAAAGTCTCCCCCTTCAGAGAGAGGCTAAGCAGTGAACATGAGGGACAGAACTGAGGGAGGAATGGCGGTCGGCCGATAGAGCTCCGTGTTGAGCGGGGCGTGTTCCGGGGAACTAGGAGTGCTGCCGGCCCCTTTTCCAGCATGGGGGTCGGGTCCCCCAGTAAACAGCTACCCTGGTTTCTTTTATGACCCGAATGGGTCTTCCAGGGTAGCTGGGTGCCTGGGAAAGGCTTGAAGAACGAAAAAAAATGCAACTGATGGGGGGAGGCGCCCGGAGGAGCCGCAGAGAGACCGTCTGCGTTTGGAGCTGATTGAAGGAGAGGCAGACGGTCTCGAAATGGCGGACGGAGAGCGAGGAGACGCGCCGATACCAGCGAATTTGGATTTCAGGCTGGAGGCTGGCAACCTAGGACCATCAGAGACTGTGGATTGGGAGGCGAAGGCTGGAAGCGCCGGAGGCCAAATCCCTCGGCCTGCAGCTTGTTATGAGAGGTAGCTGTGGGAGCTATGGGAGGTTTGAAAAGGTTTAAAATCTATGTTGGCTGAATTTGCGAGGATTGGAGACCGGCCAGGACTTTTGAGGCCGGTAAAGACTGGATGGATAGGCCGAGAAGGAGTTGGAGGAAGGAAGGAAGGAAGTTGGAGGAAGGAAGTTGGAGAAGGAAGCTGGAGGCCGATGAGAGGCCGGTGGGAGCGGCGTTGGGGCCTGGAATGGTGGTTTTTGGGGGGCCAAATTCACAGTTACAGGCCAAGGCAGGATTGAAAGCCTAGGACCTGGTAGGAATAGGACCACGACTATGATTCAGGAGGCTGCATAGAGACTGGGGGGGGGGAGTTTTATTGGTGGATTGCCAGGAGGCCTTTGTCATCGTGCATTTGACTGCACCCCACCTACCCCCCCTGCTGACTATTTATTAACAACTGCCCGGATTCCATCTGCGTGTGCCCTAGAGGACCTCTGCCTACCCTATATGATTTACTGCTGATTGACCATCTGCTCCCTGCCTATTTCCAATTACAGTCCAACTACCCCTTGCCATTTGCCACCTACCACCCACCGCCCCCACCTTTTGATTGTCATCTAACCAATTCATTATTATTACCCCCCCATCTAAGTCTAATGACTGGACTATTCTGTTTTTGCTGCAATTGTGTTCTTCAAATTTTATTGGATCATGACATCTTCAGCACAGACCCTAAGCCCCGACGACGAACTTTTTAACGTTTTATGTATTCAAGGTCAGACCTTATCCTACTGCGAGAGTCCCCCCTCTCGCAGGTGTGGCCCTCCGCCCTTTCGAGGGCCCACCTTGATGACGGTTTCATTAATTCCGAGAGGTGGAGGAAGCGGAGACTCAGGGGGTTTTTAGTTAGTTGTTTTTTAAATATTTGTAGGGGTGGGGTTTTAGGGGTTGTGGGGCGGGTGGGTCAGATCAGGAGCGATGTGAGAGCCGGGCCCCTAGGTGTGGTCACGAGCAGAGGGGGCGGAAGGGAGGAGGAGGGGGAGGATACCATTCCTATACAGGGCTCTTTAATTCCAACAGTCGCAGGGAGGGGCAGATACGAGGACAGTTTAAGAACTTACAGTCGGTTGGGAGACCGTGGTTGCTGGTGACACCCGGTCGCTTGTACCAACCCCCGCGTTCTAGGTGGTCAAAAGTCACAGACCCAAGGCCTAAGGCTGTTGTTATGCAATGCGAGGTCCGTTGTTAACAAGGCCCCCCTCATCCACGATCTAATTTTAGAGGGGGAGCCGGACCACGCGGGAATAACGGAGACCTGGTTGGGCCACGAGGGAGGTCTTCCCCTCGTGGAAATGTGCCCACCAGGATACCGAGCATTTCACCAGCCCCGGGCCCAGGGAAGGGGCGGCGGGGTGGCAGCAATTATTCGGGAGGACTTAGAGCCGAGGGAGTCTACTGTGCCACAGACGTCCGGATGTGAAGCCCTTGTTGTGAAATGGGGGCCTGGGAGACAGTTGGGCCTGCTGATAGTATACCTGGCTCCTCGCTATACATCAGCGGCCCTGCCTGAACTACTCGAGCTGATCGCATCGGTGGCGGTTGAGACCCCCAAACTTTTAGTGATGGGGGATTTTAACCTGCCGTCGGTGGGAGAAGCATCGGAGGGGGTTCGGGAGTTCATGGCTTCCATGACAGCCATGGACCTGACTCAAATGATTCAGGGCCCAACACACGAGGGAGGACACACTCTGGACCTTGTTTTTGTCTCTGGCCAGTGGCTGAGTGATCTGGGAGGAGGGGACTTAACCATCACTCCCCTGTCATGGTCAGATCACTCACTCCTTCGTCTTGACTTCCCTGGTGCTACCTCCCGCCGTGGGGAGGCGGAGCCGGAAAGTTCCAGATGGTTCCGCCCCAGGCGCCTGATGGAACCTGATAGGTTCCAGACGGAGCTTGGGCCACCTCCTGTAACCTTGACCCGCCCCCGGGTAGGGGACCTGGTGGTTGCGTGGAATAATGCAACTACCGGGGCCTTGAACCGGATGGCGCCTTTGCGGCCTCTCCGGCGGCAACGATCCACCCTAGCCCCTTGGTTTACCGAGGAGCTGAGGGTGATGAAATGCCACAAGAGACGTCTAGAGAGTCGTTGGAGATCCTCTCGCTCTGAATCTGATCGAACACAGGTACGAGCCCATTTAAGGACGTACCTTGTGGCATTGAGAGCGGCCAAACGTCAATATTGTGCCACTCTCATTGCGTCCGCGGAGAACCGCCCTGCCGCCCTGTTTCAGGTGTCCCGCTCCCTCTTGTTTCAGAGGCCGCGGGAGGCCCCTTTACAGGGCAGGGCAGAGGAATTTGGTAAATATCTGCAGGATAAAATCGCTCAAATCCGGAGAGACTGGGTTCCAGTCAGTGGTCCAGTGGAGACGCCCATGGCGAGTCTTGAGGTTTCGATCTGGGAGGAGTTTGACTTGGTTGCCATCGAGGATTTGGACAGATTGCGTGGACGACTGCGACCCACCACATGTTTATTGGACCCGTGTCCCTCCTGGCTTGTACTGGCATCCTGGGAGGTTACACGAGACTGGCTCCTGGGCCTAGTGAATGCTTCGTTGGGCGAGGGGTCTCTCCCGGCCGCCTTGAAAGAGGCGGTGGTGAGACCCTTGCTCAAGAAGCCTTCCCTGGACCCTTTGGAGCTAGCCAATTATCGTCCTGTCTCCAACCTTCCCTTTTTGGCGAAGGTTGTAGAGAGTGTGGTGGCCTACCAGTTCCCACGACATCTGGAGGAAAATGATTATCTAGACCCGCGCCAGTCCGGCTTCCGCCCCGGTCACAGCACGGAGACGGCCTTGGTCGCGTTGGTGGATGATCTCTGGAGGGCCAGAGATAGAGGTTGTTCCTCTATCCTGGTCCTATTAGACCTCTCGGCGGCTTTTGATACCATCGACCATGGTATCCTGCTGCGCCGGCTCGAGGAGTTGGGGGTCCGGGGCACCGTCTTGCGGTGGTTCGGCTCCTTCCTTTCTGACCGGACGCAGCGTGTGTTGACAGGAGAAGAGAGGTCGACCCTACGCCCCCTTACTTGTGGGGTGCCACAGGGGTCGGTCCTCTCGCCACTCCTGTTCAACACATATATGAAGCCGCTGGGTGAGATCATCCGTGGTTTCGGGGTGGGATACCATCTGTACGCTGATGATACTCAGCTGTACTTTTCCACCCCGAACCACCCCAACGAGGCCATCGAAGTGATGTCCCGGTGTGTGGAAGCCGTACGGATCTGGATGGATGACAACCGACTCAAGCTCAACCCTTTCAAGACGGAGTGGCTGTGGGTACCAGCCCCCGGTTCAGCCAATTAATTCCATCATTGGCCATTGGGGGCATTCATCTTGCCCCCGTGGAGCGGGCGCGCAATTTGGGCGTCCTCCTGGATGCCCGGCTGTCCATGGATGACCATGTGACAGCCGTGGCAAGGGGGGCGTTCCACCAGGTTCGCCTGGTGCGTCAATTGCGCCCCCTACTGGACCGGGATGCCTTGCGCACAGTCACTCATGCGCTGGTGACGTCTCGCTTGGACTACTGTAACGCTCTCTACATGGGGCTTCCCTTGAAATGCACCCGGAGGCTGCAGTTGGTCCAGAACGCAGCCGCGCGGGTAATTATGGGGAGTACTAGGTACTCCCATGTGACACCGCTCCTGCGCGAGCTGCACTGGCTTCCTGTGGTCTATCGGGTGCGTTTCAAGGTTTTGATAACTATCTTTAAAGCGCTCCATGGCTTAGGACCTAGTTACTTGCGGGATCGTATTCTGCCCCATACATCCCTGCGACCAATTCGCTCGCACAGAGAGGGGCTCCTCCAGGTGCCGTCCGCTAGACAATGTCGTGGGGCGGCGCCTAGGAGTAGAGCCTTCTCTGTGGCGGGCCCAGCCCTGTGGAATGACCTCCCTCCGGATATTAGGAATACCTCTGACCTCCGCTCCTTCCGTATTAAGCTTAAGACCCACCTATTCCAAGCAGCTGGCCTGGCTCAACTTTGATCTAACCATATCGCTCCTGACGGGTTTTTAACTGGGTATTTTAATTATATTTAATTTCTAGGGGTTTTATATATTGTATTTTAATTGTTTTTATCAATCGACCTCCTCCTTGTGTATGTTTTAGTGTATGTCTTTGCTATATGTTTGTTTTGTTTACATATTTATTTCGTATGTTTTGTTGTACGCCGCCCCGAGTCCTTCGGGAGAGGGTGCGGCTAAGAAATAAATATATTATTATTATTATTATTATTCAGCTCCAGTGGGAGGGGATTAAGGGGTGATAGTATTAGCCCTTTACCCATCTCACCACAGGGCACCTGGGAAGAAGCAATGCTCAACCAAACATGGACTCAAAGCACAGCCTAGGGAGTTGCATGGCCCCATGGGAGTCTGACAACCAATCAGAATGCAAGATCAAGATCAAAGGCCATAGAGGACATAAAACCAGGGACTTTCAACATCTCACTCTCTTTTCTTCACCCAACATTGAAGCATGTGATCACCTTTTCCTCCACAGACCTCAAACCATGTGGTCCTGTCCACCATTAAACTGTCCACCATTAAACCATCTTTCCAAGCAGCCTCCATGTTTCCAGTGTCTTTTTCCCCACTTGGAACTGAATCCAGGAGGACATTTCTTCCAACACAATGGAAAGGGGAGAGGGGTGGAATGTGTAGGGAGGAAACGGGATGCCAAGATGCCTCCTCAGAGGGTGAGAACTTGCAAAACGCCAAGGTCACTACTGCAGGTGTTTGCTGGGGAAGTGGACTTTTCCCATAACAAAAGCTTTACAATTGGACAACGCGAACACCTGAGGGGTGGGAGAAGGGCATCTATTGTTTAATTGAGCAAGAGAAAAGCAGAGCTGGTTTTGCTTCTTCAATTCCCAGATGGTGAATTCAATAAAGTTTTACTTTTGGGGATTCAACGACCCTGAGAGTTCCTTTTTGGGGGTTCGCTAGTTGGACTGTTGACAGACTGCTTTGTTTAAAAACCGAGTTGCCAGTTCCAATTTTGGTTGTTAAGTGAGATTACCTATACCCAGGGACGGGATCTTACCGGTTTAAGGAGAGAGAGAAAAGACAGAAAGAGATAGAGAGGGAAAGAGAAAGAGGGAGGGAAAGAGGGAGGGGGAAGGAAAGAGAGAGAAACAGATAGAGAGGAAGGGAGGGGAAGAGAGAGACAAAAAGTGAAAGGGAAAGGAGGGAAGAGAGGGAGGGAAAGAGAGGGCGAAAGACAGAAAGAGGGGGAAGAGAGGGGGGAGAGAAAGACAGAAAGGGAGGGGAAGCGGGGGGAAAGACAGAGAGGGACAGAGGGGTAGAGAGGGAAAGAGAAAGGGAGGAAAGAGAGAGGGAGAGAAAGGGGGAAAAGAGGGAGGGAAAGAAATAGAGAGGGGGAAGAGAGAGAGAAAGAGAAAAAGTTGATATTACAAACGTTTTATTGTTGTTAAACATATTTCAAAAGCAGGAAAAAAATTAAGGGGCGTAAAAGTGCATTTATCATGTTTTTCTTGTATTCAGGTCAAATTGCCCTGCTGGCACTTTGTGATAAATATGTGGGTTTTGGGTTGCAGTTTGGGCACTCGGTCTCTAAAAAGTTCCCCATCACTGCTATAAGGCCTCCTGCTTGTGCAAGGGGTGGACTAGAAGACCTCCAGGTTCCCTTCCAACTCTGTTATTCTGTTAATTCTGAACAATTGCCACTGGAGCGATAGAAAGCATGCAAAATGGAGGAACGGAAAAGTTCCCTTCAAGGGAAGCTCAAAACAAGAAGAGGCTCATTTTGAAGAAGTACAGCAAAGAACAGGAGAGAGACAAATATATTCCTTCAATCTTTTACTGTTGCAATTTATTAATAAAAATATAGAAACATACAATTAATTTTTTTCACTGCCTTTTTCCATTGAACTAAAAGCCATTTCCCTGTTTTCCATAGAAATACCACTTGAGTAGTACAGATTTGAAGGATGCAACCATTTTGTGGCAATTCTCTAACTGAGCTAAAGGAGACCTATCCGTGGGACTTCCATCCAAACACAGATTTACAAGCACTATAAGGGACCACAGAGATACTTTAGTTAACGAAACAAAGAGGAAGTCAAGCTGCGCCGGAGACCAATATTAAAGCCTGTAGTAAAAGGGGAGGGTTCTGTAAAAAGTTCTCACAGGCCAAATTTGAACAAAGGAAAAACTGGTGTATTCATTGGTGCGTTTACTAAAGAAGACAGTGGCTTGGAAACAGGACTTTGCCCTTTGCACAGTGGAGTTTCCAGGGCCCAAGTTGCTACTTAACACCACATGATTGTACCTAGATGAGAAAGAACAACCTCCTCTTCCAAATGGCTGAAATTCAGCAACCCTTGACTGGCCCAAAGCTGCTAGACAGGCCAGCTTCTGGGTCCCCCTCTTTCCCTAAGAGAATGCTGTTCTCCAT
Source organism: Natrix helvetica (assembly GCF_964273705.1). Classification (NCBI taxonomy): domain Eukaryota; kingdom Metazoa; phylum Chordata; class Lepidosauria; order Squamata; family Natricidae; genus Natrix; species Natrix helvetica. The sequence goes on from NC_138548.1 coordinate 375,976,323, forward strand.
CTCCCCAGCCAATCATTCCTTTGGCATCGACAAAAGCAGTGGATCCCATGGCTGACCTCTCCCTTGCTACTCCAGAAGTCCCTCTGCCTGGGTCCTTTCCACCAGTCTGGAGTAGGGGCCTCTCCGGCCCATCAGCTCCACGTGAGTCCCCTTCTCCACAACCTCCCCTCCTTCCAGCACCACAATCTTGTCTGCGTTCTCCACCGTCTGCATCCGGTGAGCAATCCCCAGCACCGTCCGGCCTCCACTCTTCACAGACCGCTGGATCTAGAAAAGGAAGCAGTGATCCAGAGAAAATCCTGGGTTCCTTAAGACGCTCTAGATAGAAGCTCCCTCACATTCCCACTGAAAAGCGTTTCTCCAGCTCTGCAATACAGTTTGGCCCCAAAGGTTTTGCAGTCTGGAAAACAATAAAAGCCGCCCAAATGAAGGCAAGTATGTGTGTCTCAGGAGAATGTCACAGGATCCACTTTGGGTCGGTCTCCGGGACGAGAAGTTTAGTCTTCCCATCTTTCAGATTCAACCCGGAGCCTTTCCTCAGGGAACTTCCCTCTCAACAGAATGTAAATAGAACAGAGGAGAAGCTGCCCACCATTTTCCCTTCCCAGAATCACAATCTTGTGAGAATTCACTGGGGCAAAATATTCAAATATTTGATTTCATTCTGTGATACTCTTTACTGCTTGGCTATATTTTCTGATTTAATTTGATGTATGGTTGGTGTGAGAAGCTCAGAGTCGGTTTACGACCAGAGTGGCATGTCAGGCTGGTAAAATCAATAAATATATTTACTGTACATCTGTTCAAAGAAGCATTTAGATCCATATGATCTGCTCAGATAGTGCTATTGTTCAATGGTTTTCACTGTACATAAGCCAGTAGCTCTCAAGACTTTAGATTCAAATCATAATAACCCTCAGAAGACAAAGTGATAAAAGAAAAGATAATTCAATAGAAGAACTCTAAATCAGGAGAGGGCACCCTGATTTTAAAGCCTATTTATCACCAAGATAAACTTGGAAGAAATTACAACACGTCCAGTCAAATAAACCCAGTTTTCCTATGCTGTCACCTTTCAAAGATTCAGATTAAGCCCTTCAGTGACCCTAAACTACTCCAGCCAAGGTCCACTCCCAGCCCCTCATGGACCCCCCCCCCCACTCACTGCATCATCACTCTTGAAGTCCAAGGCACTCGTGGCTTCATCCAGCACCAAGACCTTCAGGTCACGGATCAGGGCCCGGGCGATGGCCAGCCGTTGCTTCTGCCCAACGGAGAGCTGGTCCCCCTTTTCCCCCACCTCTAAAAGAAGGCAAGCAAGAGAGACGGAGGAGATCGAGAGCAAAGTCAAGACCGGCCAAATCTGCTAAGCGATGTGGTTGCAAGGCTGATGTTTTATGACCGCACTGCTTAGTGAAGACAATCCAAGCCTTCGCAACTGCCATTGTTAAGATAATCTCACTGGTCATCAGGCAAGGATCTCCTTCCCATTACCTGCCGGCTTCTCACCAACAAAGCCAGGGGGTTGGCTACAGGTATCTTTGGCTACAGGTATTTGCAGGTCCCGGGAGGCTCATAAGGAGGCTGGCAGGCAATAGGAGGCTGACGTCAGGGGTTGAGGGGGGGGGCATTTGCAGCAATGCAGGTGAGGCTTTGTGGATGTGGGTTGGTGAGGGAAGATACACAGGCAGCCTCAGCGCCATACAACACTTTTTAGCCCCCGGAATGTCTGCTGCCAAGCAAGGTAGAGTGGGTGTATGGCCGAAGCAGCCCATGCCTCACTTTGTGGGTACTGGAGTCATCCCTGCTAGGTGGGGGGACGTTTTCCCCCAGCAACTTGTGACCTCCCCCCCCCCTGGCTTCCCCATTGACTTTGCTTGTGGGAAGCTGGCAAGGAAGATGGCAAATGGGGGTGCAGGGCTTGTGGGGCAACTGTGGTTAAGGGCAGTGGGGGCCAAGCACCCCGATTGCCATCAGGTGACTGCGGGGGAGGGGGCAAAGTCAGAACTTCAAGGACTAGTTGCAACCTCCATTTGTTCAGCACCGCTGTAATTTGGAACGATAGGTGAAGGAATGGTCCTAACACGAGGACTACTGTATCTATTGCAACAAAGCAATCGGGATTTCGCTTCAGAAGAAGAAAGAATTAGGACTGGTGGGTTTACCAGGAGGAAAGTGGGGGTGTGTGTTATGGGATGAATCAAGGGGGGACAGATTTTGCCCACCTGCATCAAAGCCTCTTTCCAGTTCACGGATGAATCCCAAGGCATCGGCTTCTTTTGCTGCTCTGATCACATCTTCCTCGCTGCAGGAAGTGATATTCTCCCTGATGGACCCAGAGAATAGGAGGGGCTCCTGGCCCACCAGGGCCACCTGCAATTGGACAGGGAGGCCTATCAGGACAGGGCTGGGCTGAGGGAGAAACGTCACTGATCCTCCTCATCAAGCACTTTCCAAAGAGGGGCTGGTGGATGCTCAAAGTGGACACTTGTGGTGCAGAACACAGAATAACAGAGCCGGAAGGGACCTTGGAGGTCTTCTAGTCCAACCCCCTGCTCAGGCAGGAAACCCTACACCACTTCAGACAAATGGTTATCCAATCTCTTCTTAAACACTTCCAGTGTTGGAGCATTCACAACTTCTGGAGGCAAGTTGTTCCACCAATTAATTGTTCTCACCGTCAGGAAATTTCTCCTCAGTTCTAAGTTTCTTCTCTCCTTGGTTAATATCCACCTATTGCTTTTTGTCCTGCCTTCAAGTGCTTTGGAGAACAGGTTGATTCCCTGGAGAGATTCTCAGTCATCCAGGTCTCGGTTGTCCTGAAGGTGCTTTTTCAGGAGGGAAATGGACTTTCTTGTTTTTTCTTTGGAAGATGTTTTGCTTTTCATCCAAGAAGCTTCTTCAGCTCTGACAGTACAGCCGGGAATGGAAAAAACAAGGAAGACCAGTTGTCTCCTGAAAGAGCACCCTTGGGACAGGTTTACCCTCTCTTCTTGGTGGGAGCCCCTCAAATACTGGAACAGGGTTATAATGTCACTCCCAGTTTGTTGTGGTCCAGCAGCGGCTGGCTGAGTTGTTGGTGGACTCTGACAGCTCAGACCATTATGGGACTGCTCTGGAGGATGAGGAAGACTCTGGAGGGTGTTTGGAGTCAGAGCAGGAACTAGAGAGGCCTGTTGGCCACCAGGTGGCATCTGAGTCAGGGAGCAGTGAGGAGGAACAGAGGGAGGTTGTTCCTGATGCACGTAGAGGTCGAATTGATCTGAGACAGGAACAGCTGTGGAGAAGACGTCATAGAAGGAAGTAGGGACAGTTGGTTAAGGGTGTGGCCCCTCCCAAAGAGCTTATAAGTGGAGCGAAGGGAGGGGAATCTTTGCAGGAGACAACAGTCCATATTCAAGCCATTGCGAAAGCCTTCTGTAAGTGTTATCTAGTGTTTGTGAAGAGACCTTTCTAGGCTCCCAGCCAAGGGGTGGCTTTATCTGTGTAATTTAGTCGTGGCAGACAGCCAAGCCTGGGTCTGCATATTCCTTGGATTCACGGGACACAACACAATCCTTCTTGTAGTGAATCTTACATGCAGACGTAAGTTTCACCACATCTCCCAACTGAAGACCTTGAGCTGTTCTCCGCTCTTTTTCATTTGGAAGCAAAGGGGCAACACCCAGCCAACCTCACCTGATTTTGAAAAGCTACATCGGACCTTGTTGGCACCTGGATTAATTCCAGGTCTGTGGCTGGACTAGGAAGGTCACCAAAACAAATTACATCAGGGTAACCTTTACACGGTTGCCAGAGAAATGGTAGGCCTTATTTATAGATCCCAGGAGATTCTAAACTTTTATCTCAGGATATAAACCACCTATGCAGAATTTCCTGAATGCCGCACCTTTTTTCTTACCAAGGAACGTAAGAAATCAAAAGCCTTTCATTCCATGCATCTTTTACCACCTTCTGCACTAGAGAACAGCTGGGCATCTTTGGAGATTTCAAGCACCAATTTTGTGGCTCCCAAAGTTGCCTTAATGGCATTGCCTTCACCATTCTCTGGGGCGTTTTTGCATGTCAGCCACACAATTCTCAAAATCAGAGGCTCTTCCCCCGTTTTTGAGACAGGAAATGCAGAGAAAGCACCGTGTAGGCCAGGGGTGTCAAGCTCTATTTCATTGAGGGCCACATCAGGGTTGTGTTTGACCTCAGGGGGCCGGGGGGACGTAGGCAGGGTGGGCGTGGCCAGCTCCATGTCACTCATCGAGGCTCCATTTTCAGCCACGACAGCCCTTCCTGGCTCTGTTTTTGGCTGCGACAGCCTCCTGCAGCCCTCTGCCAGCCAAAAGGGAGCTCGGGAGGGCCGTGCGAAACTCTCCCTGGCTCTGTTTTGGACTGCGATGGCCTCCTACAACCCTCTGCCACACGGCCTCCCTGAACTCCATTTTCACTGGCAGAGGATTGCAGGAGGCTTTCGCAGCCCAAAACGGAGCCTGGGAGGCTGCGTGTGGCCCTCCCAACCTCCCTTTTGGCTGGCAGAGGCACCACAGGTAGGTCCTTCACAGTTTTCAGGGTGCGCCTGCAGGCCAGATCTAAGCACCCCATGGGCTGGATCCGGCCCCCAGGCCTTGAGTTTGACACCCTGGCGTAGGCCATAAAAATTAGGATTTTAAAACACAAGCAGACAAAAACTGCAATGCTCTTAAAGCCCAATCAGTTCCAGCCACGTCCTGCTAATATCACATGGTCCTGCCTACTCTGCATCAACCCCCCCTTCCAAAACATCCCCAAGTGTTGCCCTTCCACCCCCCAAGGGGACCCAGGCCTCATCCTGCAGGTGATGAGACTCCCAAGGGACCCTGGGTTGGTCTCATTCAAACTGCGTGGCCCAACATTTCTTCCCTCTCCATCTCCCAACTACTTTCTCTTCCTGGTTGAATAAACCCCCCTTCTAGTGCCAAGAAACCCAAACATTTCAGTCCAGAAGAGGATGAACCTGAGAGGCTTCCCCTCACCGTCTGCTGCTCCCAACCAGGCTGCTCCCTCCTCTCTCACCTGCCTATGGAGATACCTGTGCTCCTATTTCCCAACTGGGATTCCGTCCAGCAGGACCTCCCCGGATTGGGGTTCGTAGAAGTGCTCCAGGAGGGCGACGCAGCTGCTCTTTCCACTGCCGTTTGGGCCCACCAAGGCCGTCACTTCCCCAGGGCGGAGCTCAAAGGAGACATTCTAGGCCAAAGAGAAGCAAATGCATGCAGAATGAAGCAGGAAGATGTGAGGTTAATGAATGCACGTAAAGGCCAGACATCTACACCTCAATCGACTTCTGAAAAAGCCACACTCAACAGGCACCCTGTGAATATCACACACAGAACAGCCCAAAGCACACACTCTGCTGTGAGGAAGCTCCCTGAGGATGGGCTCCTGCCCGAGTCCAAAAGTTCGGAAGATGAAAACTCTGATGCCAGTGATTGACCCAGATTGGATCCTACATATCGAGATCAGAGGAGAAATTCAGCAGGTTCGGACAGGTTCTGAAGAACTGGTAGTGGATATTTTGAGAAGTTCGGAGAACCGGCAAATACCACCTCTGGCTGGGGAGGGAATGGAGATTTTGCAGTCTCCTTCCCCCAGGAGTGGGGAGTTCGGGAAAGTCCTTCCATGGTGGCCCTTTGGTCCTTCTTGATCCGAAGACTCGTTTTAGAGCCGGGCCGGGGTTCCCTCTGACCCCAAGGCTCCCCGCAACCAACTCCTCCTCCTCCTCTGGAGAGCCACAAATCCCCCAATGCGGCGCTTTTGCTTTCGGTTTGCGCCTTCTGGTTAAAGTCCCTGAGCCATCGGTGGTTTTTGTCAGAGGTGCATTGGTTGCTCATGGGCCAATTCAAAGCGCTGTTCATCACCGACCAGACCTTTCATGGTAGAAGGCCTGGATCCTTCAGGGACCCCCATCTCCGGTCGTCTCTGCCCCATCGGGAAGAGCAAATGCAGCCTAAATCCCCTGGAGCCACCCCAGCCTCCTGCCGTCTCAGTTGTGTCCTCTGGAACAGGGGTCTCCAACCTTGGCCACTTGAAGCCTGGAGGACTTCAACTCCCAGAATTCCCCAGCCAGCAAAGCTGGGAATTGAACCAAAGCTGGCTGGGGAATTCTGGGAGTTGAAGTCCTCCAGGCTTCAAGTGGCCAAGGTTGGAGACCCCTGATATTTTAACAGATTAACAAATGGAAGGGACCTTATAGGTCATCTAGTCCAACCCCCGCTCAAGCGGGAGACCCTACACCCGTGATGGCGAACCTATGGCACTGTATTCAATCTTTGTCTCATTCTACCTCTGTATTCAATCTTTGTCTCATTCTAACTTATGAAAAAAAAGACAAAACACGATTCTCCTATCCTTATTCTCTTAGACTGTACAGCTTTAGATTATGTACCATTTCATCATAAGGCTTTTGAATAAAAAAAGTGTCCACTATTTTGTGAAAAAAAATAGTGAACATAATGTGAAAAAAGCGGACTGTCCGCTCAAATAGTAGATACCTGGCAACCTTACAAACTGCCAATCAATGCCTCTTGTGGAGCAGAGGTGTAACGTGTGTCGTTCTTGGGGTGCATAATAACTGCCCACATCACCCCATTTTCTCCTATCTGAAACCTTCCAGAGGCTCTTCTAGGGCAGCCCCATGTAGAGTACACTTGAGTACTGCACCTAGGATGGTTATATACATTTGACTAATATATCAATAAACTCTGGGCATCCCTAAGGAAGGAGTCTGGAGAGGCAGGGGGTGCATATCTGGGTCGACCAGGGTCCTCCCCAGATGAGGCATGTGGGGGAGGGCTGTGCCTGGAGAAAGAGGCCCCAGAACGCTTGGGCAGGGCAGCTCCCTCCCCTTCCTCTGATTTCCACAGGCAAAGGCTGCCCTGAGCAGCTTCAGCCTGTCTCCTGTTTGGCTCCTTTCCAAAATCCTGGCTCAGGAACCAGCCTCTCATTTGCCAGGGATTCTCCTGACCCACAAAGGCCAGATTCACACAGCGGACGTAACTGAATCAGTCATGGACCTAAGAGAAACGTTTCCATAACCTCCTCACATTGGGTTACCTGCAACCTTGGTGATTTTTCCCTTCTGGGACTTGTGTGTATTGTCTGTGGATCCCATTTGCATGAGATGCTGCACCATAAACTGACCAGTCGATTAAAGCGGACGAAGGTTACGCCTGCTGTAAACCCAGAGAGAAAAGGGAGGACCTGAAGGGGAGGCTCATCCTGAAGACGGCCAGTTTCCAGGGACTCACCAGGAATCGGAAGGTCCCCCTAATGGCCTCGGCCTTCTTCAGGGGTAGAAAGACAGACGGGTGAAAGAGAGGCCGAATGTCCCTCAGTTAGCTGGAGCCTCCGTTGGGTTCTGCTTTCCCTGCAAGGCTGGCCAAGAAGTCAGGCTGGAAGGAGGGAGGAAACTTTCAGCTGTTCATTTCTGCAGAAATAGAGAGTCTCCCCTTTTTGGAACAGGGGTCCAAATCTAGCATGCTGCTTAAAATACTCAGATATTCACACAGAGAGTTTGTGATTTACAAGCAATCTACGTGAATTCTTTTACAGGATTAGTGTTCACATCTGCTCAATTGCATTTGTCCTTTTGGATAGAAGTTTGCATTTGTTGTACTTCATACAAGAGAGTGAAAGCTTCCTATCCTATCATTGTCAGGAATCGCCTGTCGCAGGCCTGTAGATCAGTGGTAGTCAACCTTTTTCTACCTACCGCCCACTAATGGATCTTTCTTGATGGAAAAATTTCCTTACCGCCCACCAGTTTTTGCGCAAGTGCGGAATATTTTTTAGAAAGGAGGGTGTTTTTTAAAAAAAAGAAATCTACATACATTTTATCTTTTTATTTCTACTGTAGGAAGTTATCACCTAGGCCTCTCCGAGAAAAATGAAATATCCTAGGAAATATTGATAAGGCAGAATATTATATTTTCCTGGATGTCAAAAAGGGAGAAACACATTTTAAACACTAAATTCCTACAGCTTCCTGCCCATCCCCACTTTGTCAATGGGCCATTAAGAAGGCCAAGCTAGTCCACTTTACATAATAAAGAGTTCTCCTCTTCAGCTGTGATGGGATTAAGGCAGGAAAATAAGCCTTTACTCAACTGACCACATGGCATCTGAACTCAATCAAACCTGGATTCAAAACAGCCTAGAGGGTTGCCCCTGCATGGGCCCATGTGAGTCTGGCAACCAATCAGAATACATTTCTTACACAGGAACAGGAAACAGATAGGTGGGGCAGAACAGATTATAAAAATCCCTGCAAGCCCTTCTTCAGTCCTGCTCTTCCCTTCTCTTCTTCTCCACCAACATTGAAGCATGTGATCACTTTTCTGTTCAGGGCTCAAGCCATGTGGTCCTGTCCACCATTAAAACCATCTTTCCAAGCAGCCTCCATGTCTCCAGTGTCTTTTTCCCCACTTGGAGCCGAACCCAGAAGGACATTTCTTCCAACAATTGGCGACCCAGATGGGACTCCAAGCTAGCCTAACAAATGGATATGGCCCAGGTAAGCCTCCCATGCCGGCACAGACCCCATTGAGTCTGTGGGTGGACTTTATCTTGGCCTTAGCCATTTGGATCTAGGCTTTAAAGGGGTTTTGAGTTTGAGCTCAAAGGCTGCCTGGAAAGAAGGTGAGTACCTCTAAATTTTAATTCTCTAAAATTTAATTTTAAAGCATGGGAAATGTGTGTATGCCTGCCTGTGTGTGACTAGTGTGTGTGAAAATGTATGGAAAAGTGAATGGTTTTTTTTTACTTTTTGTTGTTGCTGCTGTTTTTGTCCTGTGAGAGAAAAAAGCTAAAGCCCATAAGAAAGTTAGTGAGAAAAAGGGAGGTACGCATACCCGCTCCGACAGCACCCCTCCTGGGTCACTGTGCGGCTGGTCCTCCGGGTCTCTTTCCCCAAGACTTGAAACTGTAAGAAAAGTCCCTGTGTGAAAGGGCGCGAATCGAGAGAAGGTTCCCGCGGTGAGGAACGCGTCAAAAGTCCCTCCGAAGGGCACCCCCAGAAAAGTCCCTCCGAAGGGCACCAATAAGACCCTCCGAAGGGCAAACAGAGAAAGTCCCTTCAAAAGGGCGCGAAAGGTCCTCTAAGGACGCGAAAGTAAAGTGGGGAAATACGAAGTGGCAAACCCGGCTAGGACAAAGTGAACCCACATCTAAACGGGATCATGGGAAGCGGTAGCTCGAGGGTAGCCACGGAAACCCCCTAGGGGAGTTGTTGGGGGCCTGGGACGAAAAGCAAATGCCCGTCCTGGCCGGAATGAAGAAAAAAAGAGCAGATTGTAGAAAATGGGCTTTGCTGAAAGATGATACAGGAAAAACTAATTTGGCTGAAAAGGTACTTAAAAGAAAATGGTGGGGTTTCTTTTTTTTTTCTCTCTTGTCTGTCTCTTTCTCTGTCTTCTATATAACCACGTGGTTTTTGTTTGTTAAGATTTGTGCCTTCCCCAATTTAACTGAAATTCATGGTGGGAATGATTTTGTTTTTCCCTCTTTGTCTCTGTGTGTGTATGTCTAAGTCTTTGTGCACCCTCAAGGTAATTGTAACTAAGATGTCTCCAATCCAAAAGACAAGAATTTTAAAGTGTTCAAAGAAAGAAAGGAGTAAACTGGCAGAAATTGCCTTTGCTCAGTTTGTTGGGCCTAGAAAAACTAACTGAAACTGGGAGGAGTCTTTGCTTTGTGTCTGTTCTGGCCAGCAGAAACAGAGTAAAGATTTTTTTTTCCTTCCTTCCTTCCTTCCTTCCCTATACCTTAAAGTAACAACCCAGGAAATGTTTTAAGCTCATTTGCAAGGAAAGTTTCATCCTTGCATTGCATTTATTGTGTGTCTAAATGATTTTACCTGTTCATTTCTTTCCTGGAGCATGTGAATCCAGACCCCATTTCTCATCTGTGATATCCCCATAATGTTTATCTGTTTATCTGCTGAGTAACTGATGGTTTTATTTTTCAAACTCTGCCTGCAAGCTATCTACCCCCCCACACCCCTCCCTTACTTCTAATCCTCCAACAATGCCTTTTCTGTGGGGGAGGGAACCTTGTTCTCATGTGTTTCAGCCCTAGAAGATTGTACTCTTCAGGTGAGTATAGATTTTTTTTCCCTTTTGGGGGGAGGAGGAGAGTGTTGCCTTGTGTGTGCATGTATGAAATGAAGGAAATTCCTACTAAAGGTTTGCCTTCAACCTGAGTAAAAACCCTCTGCACATTTTTCTGACCAACCTACTCTATTAGTCCTAAAGTAAAAACCTGGCCTCCAGAAGGCAGTTTTGATTTAGATTTTGTCAACAAATTTGCTGATTTTCTGGCCACCATCAGATGAATCAAGGGCCCCACCCAGATGCAAATGATGTGTTAATGAAAGTCTCCATACATCTTGGATCTTTAAAAATATGCCAGCATGTGCTGGGAGCGCCAACCTAGAACCCTGGCTGAATGCAAACAATGTGTGGACCAGTGACGTGCGGTGAGGTTTATGACTGGTGAGGCACTGACACAGTGCTGGGTTTCAAATATTTTTAGACTTGTGGACTTCAACTCCCAGAATTCCACAGCCAGGCATGCTCAGTTCCAATTTAAAGCAACAGCATTTGTTTTTCTCCTTTGCTCCTTCTTTCTTTTTCTTTTTCTTCTCCTTCCCCTCCTTCCTCCCTCTCTCCCTTCCTCCCCCTCTCTCAAACACACACACACACACAGAAGTTGGATTGGACTATCTCTCCTACCCCTTCCCTCTCTCACTCACTCTCAAACAAACCCCCCCACACACAAAAGTTGGATTGGATATCTTTTCCAGTGGCTTGAAAGCAGCTCCTCTGCCAATCCCCCCCCCCATTCCCCTGCTGCCTTTCCCAAACACCTCCACCATTGCAAATGCAGCCTGCTGTCTGGGTGGGAAATGCCTGGAACACAATAAAGCCCACCCACCACCTCCTGCTGGCAGGCTGGGGTGAGAGGAGCGGCAGAGAAGCCAGAGGGGAGCCGAGCCTTCCAAAAGAAAGAGGCTGGGGGAAAGTGTGTGTAATACAGCATGGCTCTTTTCCTGGCTTCCTGCCTCCTCCTGTGGTCTCCTCAGTGCTCGCTTGTGCTCTCCCTCCCCAAGTGTAGTTTGATTGCAGGTGGAGCCACGTTGCCTTTTCAAACTTGTAATCAGTGAAGCTGGGCTAGATTTTTATATAGTTTTATTCAGCTGTGTGTGTGAGAGAGAAATGAATGGGGGCCTGGGGAGGAAGTCACTACACTTGGGGAGGGAGAGCACCAGTGAGGTTAAGCAGAGTCATCCATGGTGAGGCAGCAACTAGCTCAGCTTTTTCCTTTTACTTTTTTTTTTCATGATGAGAGTGGTGAGGCTGTGCCTCACCTGCCTCACCTGCCTCACCTGACTGCACGTCACTGGTGTGGACAAACATCTCTGTACATTGTTTCTATACATCTTGATATTTAAAAATGCCAGCACGTGCTGGGATATCAAGATAGAATTTGGATCTTTAAAAATTAGCCAGCGTCCGCTGGCAGATCCAACTTAATTAGAAACGAACACCCCAGGGCAGAGACAGGCATTAACAATCTAGTGCGTGATCATTTCCAGACCTGTAAGGAAGTTGAGATCCTTTAATAATAGAAAATGGAGCTCATTGGCTTATGTACAGCTCCCTGAAGTAATTGTAATAACTGCCTTGCGTGAAGAAAGAATGACATGGGATTTTTGTATGTGAAATTAATGATTGCAGTGCAAATGTGAGTATGTTGATGGTAAAGTTGGTATGAATGTAGTTTGATTCCCTTTCATATAAAGAAGCAGTCAGTTACAAGGTTGTTTAATGGTATGTGTGTGTATGCATGTGTGTTATCATTTCCAAACCTGAAGGGAGGGTGAGATCCTCTAATAAAAGAAAATGAAGCTTGGTGGCTTGTGGGAAAAAAAAGCTTCCTGAAATACCTATGATTGTTTGGCATGAGCAATCATGAAGGTCTGATTGCAGTATGAATGTGAGTATATGTCCCCCATGCCCCAGGGAGTGATAAGTGAATGGATCCAGAGATCCACGTGATTGCCTGTGTGAATTCCCCCTCTCCCCCCCCCTTCCTTCTGGGTCATTCTATGGAGGGAAGCAGGAAAAGCGGGGAGAATGAGTGTCTGCTCATTTTTACCATGAGTGTGTGTATGAAACGCCCCAGTGATACCTGTGAATGCCTCTGGGCATTCCCCCCCCCCTCCTTCTTTCCCTTGTGGGTCATTAAAGGAGGCTAAAAAATTTTTTCTCCTCACTTTAACCACTTTTTCCCCCCTCTCTTCTGAGAAATTTGTAGTAAATGGGTGATCTGCTCCGCTTACCTTTCACTATTGTGATCTTTTATCTGCATATAACAATTATGCAGTTACATTTCTTTGCTCTGAATACAATTTTGATTTTTTTTCTTGAAATTTTTGAGGTTTAAAATGCTTAATTAAACCTATAAAAAGGAATGATTTTGAGATATTTTGCTTACATTTGTAAATGTTTTAACATACTTAATGAGAATTTGCTTCCATCTGAATGGAATTTGATATTTTGGAGTGTTGACTCAAAGTACCTTTTTTTTTAATTGCAATTTTTTTTAAGCTGTTCTTACCTCCCTCTTTTACACCTGAGTGCATTTTTAAACGCTTATGAGTCAAGGTGCTCTACCCTATGAGATTTTATTTGTTTGTTTGTTTGCAACACAAGTTGTTGTCCCTCTTGGAAATTTACTCATCTTACTGCAAAATTGTTTCAATCATACAGGCAGTGGGAATGTCATGTTCCATGAAATTTACCTCGTCTGCCTCCTGAAATAATGTTTGGATTTCCACACTTGGACAGAATGGGTGAGATTCCACAACATGAGACTAAAGATATGTCTGTAAAGAACTGTATTCTTGGCCTCTTTTTTTTTACCTCAGAAACAAAGGACTGCTAGCTCAAACCATAACTCTCCAATTTGCTGCTGGTGATTGCCTCCTGATAAAACCTGACATGAGGAAAAAAACTTAGCCAAGCCTGGGACAGACTGCCAAGACTGACTGACCACTCTTACCAGCAAGCCAAACCTAATGCCATCCAGCAGACATGAAAAAGGACTCTGAGATGAAGTAAAGACCAAAAGACTGTTCAATTCCCAGAAGATAGCTATAAAACTACGGGGGAGGGTGAAAATTGTTTGAAAAAAAGTTTTGTTTCTTTGCCTCCTTCACAGAAATTGTAAGGTCTTCTTTCCTGTCTCATTTATATTGTAATCAGTTTAATGTATTCATGTAAGAATTGTATTTGAGAATGGCTAGCACAGCAAGTTCTGAACACCTTAGATTTCTGGCTGGTGGGAGGGAAATTTTGTCCAAAATGTCTGTATTTTATGTATTATAGAAGTAGCTACACAAACACACGCACGCACACACACACACAAAGAGAGAGAGAGAGGGAGAGAGAGAGAGAGGCTCCATTCAGAACTAGATTGAAACTATCTCCTTGACTTAACTCCACACAAAGCTTCTCCTAAACTTGCCCCAGCTTCTGCCAACCTAGCAGTTCAAAAGCACATAAAAATACAAGTAGAAAAAGAGGGACCACCTTTGGTGGGAAGGTAACAGTGTTCTGTGTGCCTTCGGCATTTAGTCATGCTGGCCACATGAGCATGGAGATGTCTTCAGACAGCGCTGGCTCTTCGGCTTAGAAACTGAGATGAACACCACCCCCTAAGCCATTAAAGATTAGTACGCATTTGTGGGGGAACCTTTACCTTATACAAGAATCATAATTCAATTCATCATTCAGAAAGAAGTACTATTTGTTAAACCTGAATTCTCATTACATCTGAATTTTTTTCCAACACAGACATTTTTTCTCTCTTTCCCTTCCAAGAGATTAACTACAAAACATACAAATACAGTTATTTAAGGGATACCGCTGTTTATGCAAAATTCAGGGATAGTTAGAAGACCCTGATTCCTTGCCTCCCCCCAAGTGTTCTGGCATCAAGCAATATAATTAGGACAGAAGCCAGGATTGGGGAGGGGGGGTTATCTTTCTGCTTTTGCTCTACCTGATTCATAAGGTGACCAACTTTTCTACAATGAAAAGGAGGACAAATAAATTGGAAAAAATATATCGTAAATAAAAGAAATATTTTATTCATTGCAACAATAATACACTAAAATATGATATATGCATAATAAAACATTTGTAACATTTTATATTGTAATTATGCTTACATGCCTGAGCAAATAACTTCACTAAAATTTAAATTTAAATTATTTTACACTTCTGTTGACAACAGGGTTACAACTTGTAAATAAAAGTATACATATTTGCAGTGAGGTTTATAGCTAGTGAGGCAGCAATTTTTTTAGACTTGTGGACTTCAACTCCCAGAATTCCACAGTCAGGCATGCTCAGTTGCGACCTGCCGCCCTCCGTCCTGGGATTCGGCCACGGCACTGCCTACCAGAGCTGCGCGGAATCCGGGGCGCGCTTATCGGGTGAGGGCAGCGCAGATGGGGAGCGGACGGAGCGGAGAAAGCCTCTCCCCCCCCCGCTTCCCACACCCGAAAGAACAAAGGGAACCTCTGCCGCCGCCCGGGCAACCTGGCCAGCCTCTCTCGCAGCGGCTCTCTGGTGCCAAGCTTGGGAGTCCCTGGAGGACTGCAAGCACCGCAGGGGGCTGCAAGCACCGCAGCCTGGACTGGAGCCTCGAGTCTAGGGCAGTGAGTCATTTGATAGGAAACTTGCCTCTTGGAAGGAATGACTCGGCTTGGCTCCTGCTTTGTCTCTCCTGCCTCTTCGCTTCTCCGTTTGGTCGTTGGGCGGCAGATCGAAAGCGGGAGCCAAGCTGGGTCATTCCTCCCAAAAGGCAAGTTTCCCATCGAATGACTCACTGCCCTGATGATGAAAGGTTAGGCTGTGCCTCACTTGCCTCACCAAATTATTAAATAGATAAATTAATGAATTAATAAAACGTGAATTGTACTTACCTCTGTATTATTGAATATTCACTGAGAAAGAAATAATTACCGGGAGTCATTCAATTGCCGACGTGCCGTGTCGTGTTTTGATAAACAAAGCCACTTGCACACGGCGCTCTATCTCAAGATCTCTCGTGTGGAGCGCATGCGTCTCATAATCACTGGAAATATCGAAAAGGAGGACATGTAGGAGGACACTTTTCGAGGGAGGACAGAACTTACAAAAGAAGGACTGTCCTCCCTAAAGGAGGACGGTTGGTCACCTTATAATAAAGAGTTCTCCCCTTCAGCTCCAGGGGGATGAGATTAAGGCATGATAATATTGGCCCTTTACCCAACTCCCCACATGGCATCTGAAAACTCAACCAAACCTGGATTCAAAACACAGCCTAGAGAGTTGCTCCTGCATGGCCCCATGGGAGTCTGACAACCAATCAGAAGACAAGCTCAAGATCAAAGGCCAGAGACGGCATAAAACCAGGGACTCAGCTTCTCTTCCGCCCTTTTCCTTCTCTCTTCTTCTCCACCAACATTGAGTCATGTGATCACCTTTTCTGTTCAGGACTCAAGCAATGTGGTCCTGTCCACCATTAAAACCACCTTTCCAAGCAGCCTCCATGTCTCCAGTGTCTTTTTCCCCACTTGGAGCCGAACCCAGGAGGACATTTCTTCCAACAATTGGCACCCCCCAGATGGGACTCCAAGCTAGCCTAACCAGTGGATATGGCCCAAGTAAGCCTCCCATGCCGGCACAGACCCCATTGAGTCTGTGGGTGGACTTTATCTTGGCCTTAGCCATTTGGATCTAGGCTTTAAAGGGGTTTTGAGTTTGAGCTCAAAGGCTGCCTGGAAAGAAGGTGAGTACCTCTAAATTTTAATTCTCTAAAAAACTTAATTTTAAAGCGTGGGAAATGTGTGTATGCCTGCCTGTGTGTGACTAGTGTGTGTGAAAATGGATGGAAAAGTGAATGAATTTTTTTTTTTTTGGGTTATTGTTGCTGTTTTGGGCCTGTGAGAGTAAAAAAGCAAATGCCCATTGTGCGTAAGAGAGAGGAAAAGAGGAGGTGCGCATACCCGCTGATGACAGTACCCCTCCTGGGTAGCTGTGCAGCTGGTCCTCCCGAGTCTTTCCCCAAGACTTATTTATTTATTTATTTATTAATTATTAATCCAATTTATATGCCGCACCCTCTCCACCAAGGGACTCGGGGCGGCGTACAATTTATTACACAACAAATAAATAACAAATAACAAGGAGGAGATATACAAAAAGCATTGTACAGCACATAATAAATAAATAATCAATTAATTAATAACAGCAAAATGCAAGTAAAAACAATTAAAATACCCCTTAATTTAAAATTTTATCCAGAGGGATTAGAAAATAGCTATAATTCAGGCCAGGCCAGCTAGTTGGAACAGGTGGGTCTTGAGTTTTGTGCGGAAGGAGCGGAGATCAGTTGCTGTCCTAATGTCGGGGGGGAGGTCGTTCCAGAGGGCTGGGCCCATCACAGAGAAGGCCCTGCCCCTCGGCGCCGCCCTCTGGCATTGCTTGGTGGACGGCACCCGGAGAAGTCCCTCCCTGTGAGAGCGAATTGGTCGCAGGGATGTATGGGGCAGGATACGATCCCGCAAGTAGCTAGGTCCTGTGCCATGGAGCGCTTTAAAGAAAGTGATCAACACCTTGAAACGCACCCGAAAGACTACAGGGAGCCAGTGCAGCTCGCGCAGGAGAGGTGTCACATGGGAGTACCTCGTACTCCCCATCACTGCCCGCGCGGCCGCGTTCTGGACCAACTGCAGTCCTCGGGTGCATCTCAAGGGAAGCCCCATGTAAAGAGCATTACAGTAATCCAGACGAGACGTCACCAGCGCATGAGTGACTGTGCGAAGGGCATCCCGGTCCAATAGGGGGCGCAATTGGCGCACCAGGCGAACCTGGTGGAATGCCCCCCTTGCCACGGCTGCCACATGGTCATCCATAGACAGCCGGGCATCTAGGAGGATGCCCAAATTGCACGCCCGTTCCACGGGGGCCAGTTGGTCGCCCCCAATGGCCAGCGATGGAGTCAGCTGGTTGAACCGAGAGGCCAGTCCACAGCCACTCCGTCTTGGAGGGGTTGAGTTTAAATCTGTTGTCTCCCATCCAGATCCGTACGGCTTCCAGACACCGGGACATCACGTCAACGGCCTCGTTGGGGTGGTTCTGGGTGGAAATGTACAGCTGAGTATCGTCAGCGTACAGATGGTATCCCACCCCAAAGCCACGGATGATCTCACCCAGCGGTTTCATATATGTGTTGAACAGGAGAGGCGAGAGGACCGACCCCTGTGGCACCCCACAAGTGAGTGGCCTCAGGGTCGACTGCTGCTCCCCTGCCAACACACATTGCGTCCGGTCGGAGAGGTAGGAGCAGAACCACCGTAAAACGGTGCCCCTTACTCCCAGCCCCTCCAGCCGTCGCAATAGGATACCATGGTCGATGGTATCGAAAGCTGCTGAGAGGTCTAACAGAACCAGGATAGAGGAACAACCCCTATCCTTGGCTCTCCAGAGATCATCAACCAACGCGACCAAGGCCGTCTCCGTGCTGTGCCCGCGTCAGAAACCGGACTGGCGCGGGTCTAGATAGTCAGTTTCCTCCAGGTGGCGTGGGAATTGCGCAGCCACCACACTCTCTACAACCTTCGCTAAAAAGGGAAGGTTGGAGACCGGACGATAATTAGCTAGCTCAGTTGGGTCCAGCGAAGGCTTCTTGAGTAAGGGCCTCACAACCGCCTCTTTCAAGGCGGCTGGTAGGAACCCCTCACTCAACGAAGCGTTCACCATTCCCAAGAGCCAGCCTCGTGTGACCTCCCAGGATGAAAACTGTTAGAAAAGTCCCTGCGTGCAAGGGCGCGAAAGAAGGTTCCCGCGGTGAGGAACGCGAAAAGTCCCTCCGAAGGGCGCAAATAGTCCCTCCGAAAGGCGAGAAAAAAAGTCTCTTTAAAAGGGCGCGAAAGGTCCTCTAAGGACGCGAAGCGGGGAATGCAAAGTGGCAAGCCCGGCTAGGATGAAGTGAGCCCCACATCTGAGCGGGATCATGGGAAGCGGTTGCTGACGGGTGGTGACGGAAACCCCCCTAGGGGAGCTGTTGGGGGCCTGGGACGAAAAGCAGATGCCTGTGCTGGCCGTAATGAACAGGAAAGCAAAACAGATATGTAGAAAAATTGGGCTTTGCTGAAAAATGATACAGGAAAAAACTAATTTGGCTACATAAAAGGTACTTAAAAGAAAAGGGAAAATGTTGGGACTTCTTTTTTTTCTCTTGTCTGTTTGTCTCTTTCTCTGTCTTCTATGCAACCACGTGGTTTGTTTGTTAAGATTTGTGCCTTCCCTCATTTAACAGATTTGTGCTGGGAAAGACTAGGATGTGTAAACCTGAGAGTTCTCTCCCCCCCCTCTTATTTTCTCCTTGTCCTTGTGTAAATGTGTGTCTAAGTCTTTGTGCACCCTCAAGGTAATTGTAACTAAAATGTCTCCAATCCAAAAAGACAAGAATTTTAAAATTGTTCAAAGAAAGAAAAGAGTAAACTGGCAGAAATTGCCTTCGCTCAGTTTGTTGGACCCAGAAAACTAAGTGAAGGTGGGGGGAGTCTTTACTTTGTGTCTGTTTGGCCAGCAGAAACAGAGTAAAGAGAAGGTTTTTTTCTTCCTTCCTTCCTTCCTTCCTTCCTTCCTTCCTTCCTTCCTTCCTTCCTTCCTTCCTTCCCTATACGTTAAAGTAACAACCCAGGAAATATTTTAAGTTCATTTGCAGGAAGAGTTTCTTCCTTGCATTTATTGTGTGTTTAAATGACTTTACCTGTTCATTTCTTTCCTGAAGCATGTGAATCCAGACTCCATTTCTCATCTGTGATATCCCCATAATGTTTATCTGTTTATCTGTTTAGTAACTGATGGCTTTATTTTTCAAACTCTGCCTGCAAGCTATCTACCCCCCCCCCATGCCCTTCCCTTACCTCTAATCCTCCAACAATGCCTTTTCTGTGGGGGAGGGACCTTGTTCTCATGTCTTTCAGCCCTGCAAAGATGAGCAGAGCACATGGATCCAGATGCTTCTAGAGGAGACCCTCCATCCATTTGAGCCAGGACTTGGGTTTGGATCTAGTCCTCCACTGAATGTCCAGCAACTAGAGTGAAGCCTAACTCACCAGCCTTACCACCAAACCAAGCATGTCACCCTAGCAGACATGAAAGAACCCTGAAGGAGATGAAGAAGTAAAGACCAAAAGACTATCTTCTATCCCCAGAAGACAGATGTAAAGACTATGGGGGGAGGGTGGAAATTGATTGTAAAGTTTTCTTTCTTTGCCTCCTTCACAGAAATTCATTGTAAGGTCTTCTTTCCTGTCTCATTTGTGTTGTAATCAGTTTAATGTATTCATGTAAGAATTGTATTTGAGAATGGCTAGCACAGCAAGTTCAGAACACCTTAGATTTCTGTCTAGTGAGAGGGAAAGTTTGTCTAAAATGTCTGTATTTTCTATATTGTAGAAGCAGCTACACAGAGAGAGAGGGGAGGAGGAGAGGCCCCATTCAGAATTAGATTGAAACTATCTCCTTGACTTAACTCCACACAAAGCTTCTCCTAAATTGATTTTTGCCCTGGCACAAAAGCCTAAAGAGTGATATCTCCCTTTTAATCCCATGGGGGAGGGTCAGTTCCCCCACTAGCAGAAAGGATCTTCAAAACCTGAGCCCTGAATAAGAGCTAGGGCAGGTTCAAGAACCATCTCTTTGAAATGGGCAGCCTGTAACTTAAAGGAAAAGCATGGCTGTGAAGAATTTTGGGACTTCTGCTTGCTTGTAACCTGTCTGGAAGCTCACAGAAAGTGATATCAAACATCTGAAAATAATTGGCATAGTAAATTGGATATTGTAAATTTCTTTCCAGAAATTGTGCCCTGGTTGCTAGACCTTCATGGTTGAAAGCTCTCTGGGAGCCACTGAAGGGATCCTTCTGCTGTCTCTCTCAATGCCTTTCCATCGGAAAAATTAAGCCTCCCTCATCTGACCAATTTTTATCTTTTGTCAAGAACATGTGGGTTCCACTCACATTTTGGAAAAAAAAAGGGATTGTAGGAAGTTATCACCCAGCCCTCTCCCAGGAAAATGAAATATCCTAGGAAATATTGAAAAGGCAGATTATTATATTTCCCTGAATGTGAAAAGGAAGAAACATGTTTTAAAAGACAGAATAGCTGCCTGCAGCTTCCTGCCATCCCCCTTTGCCAATGAGCCATTAAAGCCTGAGCTACACCACTTTACATAATAAAGAGTTCTCCCCTTCAGCTCCAGGGGGATGGGATTAAGGCATGATAATATTGGCCCTTTACCCAACTCCCCACATGGCATCTGAACTCAACCAAACCTAGATTCAAAACACAGCCTAGAGAGTTGCCCCTGCATGGGCCTATGGGAGTCTGACAACCAATCAGAAGACAAGCTCAAGATCAAAGGCCAGAGAGGGCATAAAACCAGGGACTTTCAGCATCTCAGTCCTCCTTCTCTTCTTCTCCACCAACATTGAAGCATGTGATCACCTTTTCTGTTCAGGACTCAGGCCATGTGGTCCTGTCCACCATTAAAACCATCTTTCCAAGCAGCCTCCATGTCTCCAGTGTTTTTTTCCCCACTTGGAGCCGAACCCAGGAGGACATTTCTTCCAAAAGACTCATCGGCTTTGACACCAAGCTAAAGCCCAGTTTTGGGGACAACACTATTTCCTTCAGTCCCTCTCGCCCCATGACCAGTAGAAACCCAGCCAACATGACATCACTGGGATGTTTTGAGAATTTGGGCTGGTGACTTTCTACACTCAGGACAAATGGCCTTGAAGGCACCTTGGCATGAACCAGTGATCTGCTTTTCTTCAGCTGTCAAGCCGCTCCGGAATTCCCACACAAAGTGCATACAGGTTTATTGCCCATTTGTCCCCCCACCCCCAATGCATTTCACTGCAGGATGTCAGCCCGGTGCCATGCCGAAGATAGTGGAGCTGACATTTCAAAACAATCATTACACACAGTCCAACATATACCGCACAATCCTACACAAACAGCAGAAGCTTCTATGATTCTACTGAAGGCCGTGGGAGCCTGGAAACTGTTCAAGGACATCACAACAGGTGTGGAGTTGAAGCAGATGGTTCCCATAACTATGAGAACTTGTTTACGTGGACTATGTGAGAGGCTGGGGGTTTGGCTTCAAAAAGTATTATTTTATTCTATGGACTGGGGTTTAAGAACCTTAGAATTAGTTTTGCATATATCTACAGACCCCTCACATCCTGGACATAAATTATTTCAACTTCTACCCTCAAAACAATGCTATAGGGCACTCCCCACCAGAACAACTAGACACAAGGACAGTTTTTTCCTGAATGCCATCACTCTGCTTAGCAACTAATTCCCACAACACTGTCAATAATTTACCAAGAATGTACTGTGTTACTATTATTCTTCTCTTCCTTCCTAGTATCTATCTCCCCCCACTTATGACTATAACCATGTTGCTTCTATCTTTCAATTTATATTGTTTTTATTGATTCCTAGTATGATTTGATAGCTTATTAATAACCATGACTATCACCATTGTATCTTTTTATTCTTGATTAATGTATTTTTATTCTCCTTATGTACACTGAGAGCATATGCAGCAAAGGCAAGTGTGTCCAACCACACTTGGTCAATAAAGAATTTTATTCTATTCTATTCTATTCTATTCTATTCAAATTACCAAATCTGCATTTGACTCTGGGGCTCATAAGGGGTGATCCCTTAGGCTGTGTGTGGGCCCCACTTTTGGCAACTCTGGGGTATCAGATAGCCCCCAACCCTCTCTTCCCAATTGATGCCTAAAAACCCACCCGAGTTTTGATATTTTTTTTTGCTAGAATAGCTGTTTTCCTCTTCCCTCTTCCCCCTCTCCACTCCTCTTCCTCCTCTTCTCTCCTCTCTTCACTTCTCCTCCTTCTCTCCCCTCCCCTACTCATCTTTCTCTCCCCTTCCTCTCCTCCCTCCCCCTTTTCTCTAGTCCTCCTCCTCCCCTTTCCTCCCCTCCATTCCTCTTCCTCCCCTCCCCCCTTCCCTCTCCTTTCTCCCTCACATCCTCCTGCTCTCCTCTCCACTTCTCCTCCGCCTCTCCTCCTTTTCTCTCCACTCACCTCCTCCTCTCCTTTCCTCTTCCTCCTCCTCCTCCCCACCCTTCCACCTCCTTTCTTCCTCTCCTCCTCCTGCTCTCCTCTCCTACCCCTCTCCCCTTTCCTTCTTGAGTCCTCCCCTTCTCTTGTTTCCATCCCTCCCCTCCCCCTCTCCTCTTTCTTGCCCTGCCCTGCCCGTTCTCTGGCCCACCTGTTCTCCCTTCCCCCTTGCTTCCCGCTAGCCGTTACTTTCTTGTCCCAGCCGAGAGTATATTGGGCAAAAACGCGAAGGCTGCCAAAGACGTGGATCCCTTCCTTGTTCCGAAGCAAGAACGGAGGGCACGAGAAGGAGGGAAGGTGGGCAGCGTCAGAGCAAGAGAGATGTTGCTATTTCTCCCAGGGGCTTCTTCAGCGGGCTCTACTCCTACTTTAAGCATGGGGAGAAAAAACAACCCAGAAGGGTGACTTTGGTCCGCTTCCTTTCTCTCTCAGCCCAACCTGCCAGCACAGCCGCTGGCTGGGGAATTCTGAGGCTTCCAGCTGCCAAAGCTCTTTGCCTCTAAACAAGGCAAATAAATCTGCCTCAAGCAACCATTCATCACTCAACCCATCATTTTACTCAGCGGCGCTGCGAGAGGCAAACTTTCCACCCCACCTTGTCGATGGGAAGCTTTACTGGTGGGGCAGCGCCCCCCGTGGCCGCTGCGAGAACGGCGTTTCTTTTTTACCACTTGATTTCTCAGAAAAGGCAGCGGCCCGTCGGCGGATCCCATTGGCTCCAATCAGGGGATCAGGCGCTTTCTGTGGGAGGAGTCGGAAAGTCCCCGCGCTCGAGGCCAAGAGTCCTGTAGCCGTCATGGGTGTTTTCCGTTCCGAAACGCTGCTGCTACTTTTTCTAATTATCGCTTGCGAAGCAACGCTGTACACGCCTCATCTAGAGCAAGCCTTCCAGAGTTCAGTCGGATTTACTGCCAGATTAATGGGTTTAATCGCAAAATAATTAAATTAATTAATTGCAAAATAAAGTAATTAATTGCAAAATAAAGTAATTAATTGCAAAATAAAGTAATTAATTGCAAAATAAATAAAGTAATTAATTGCAAATTAATTACATTAAATAATTGCAAATTAATTACATTAAATAATTGCAAATTAATTACAAAATAGTTAACTTAATTGCAAAATAGTTTAACTTAATCGCAAATTAATTAAATTAATTGCAAATTAATTAATTGTAAATTAAGTAATTCCAAATTAATTACATTAATCACAAATTAATTACATTAATTGCAAATTAAGTAATTGCAAATTAGGTAATTGCAAATTAAGTAATTACAGCCTGAACAATTCCAATTGCTTTGTCTTTTTAGCTGGAAGCATAAATATTACACTAGAAAACATCACTTAGAATGTGGTTATGCTTTCCCCATCTGTAAAATGGGTACAATCATCTAAGGTCCCTTCCAACTCGGCGATTCCATTAGTTTGAGTCATCAGGAAACAAGACACCAGAAATCAGTGTATCCTGGGCGTCGGGCGCTGGCCCCTACAGGTGGGGAACGGGCTGCCCCAGCCCCCGACTCTTCCCCTTGGGAGCTGGGATGGGTGGCAGAGTCAGCTGCAGGGGACTTTGATCTACAGTCAGTGAGAGTAGCCAGTCCAGCGACTAGGACAGCGATGGCGAACCTGTTTTGACTCGCGTGCCATAAGTGGGGGGAGCGCAGGGGGGTCACAGAAGACCAGGACAAGGCAGAGACTCACTCTAGGTCTTTCTCTCCAATGCAGGAAGCAACCAGGCCATTTAGCAGCCCCCTCCCAGGCGAGTGGATCCAACGGGGGCCGTATGGAAAGGGGAGGGAGGAAGGGAGGTTGAGGGCTTTGAGATCGAAAGATCCCCTGATGATGAAGATGCTTTGGAAGAACCTTTTCCCTCTCCTATTCATGTCAGCAAGTCACTGAGCGTCCTAATCCTGGGAGGTCCCACAGTCTGGCCTTGTGGAATAAGAGTTTGGGGCAGGGGTGAAATCCAGCAGGTTCTGACAGGTTCTGGAAAATCGGTAGCGGAAATTTTGAGTAGTTCGGAAAACCAGCAAGTGGCTGGTCCCAGAGTGGGGTGGGAATGGAGATTTTGCAGTATCCTTCCCCTGCAATGCCCACTAAGCCACGCCCACCAAGCCAGACCACGCCCACCATGCTCATAGAACTGGTAGTAAAAAAAATGTGACTTTCACCACTGGTTTGGGGGGCAAGCAGCCCTCCCTCCCCCGAGCCCCAATGCCTCTTCCCCATATTCCTTACCTCAAACACTGACAGATAAGAAATTTGGGAGAGATGCTTTGGGGCTCTGGGGGTGGGGGGAGATGTGTTATTGTCTGCCTGCCCCCAGACTCTTATCCAGAAAGGCCAGACTGTGGCCAGGCCCCTCTCAGGATCTGACTGTCCTGGGTCAGGAGCCTCCGAGAGCTGCAAAGAGGAGATCAGAGGGTTCCCACTGCAAGGAAGGAAAGAGGGACGGACGAGGGAGGGTCCTGCCAGTCACGGATGGAGAGGGGGCTTCTCTCCCCTCCTTGATCCCATCTGGGAATCCCTCCCTCCAGATGCTGCAGGGAAGACCTGGAGTCTCTGGGGGCCATGAAGCTATTTTCACTTGTCTCTGGGGGCAACATGGACTTGAGTTGGGTTTGTGTATCTGAGGGGGGGGTATTGATAGGTGTTATATAACTTGTGGGGCAGGTTCTCACCCACCTCAGGAGCCTCTGCCATCCCTGCCCCTCCCCTCCAGTAACTCTGGAGATCCCACCTGGCTGATCCCCCTCTTGAGGCTGCTCCTCCTGCTCCTCCCCTGGGCTGATCTTTGCTGGACGGTGGATTCCTCCTCCTGGCTCCCTCCCAGACTGACCCTGCCTGCTTTCTCCCTCCTCTTGGCAGCACAAATGGACACTCCCAGCATAAGGAGAGGAGAGGAGAGGAGAGGAGAGGAGAGGAGATGGGACCGGCCTCCTTCTGAATTAGGCCAGACTCTCAGGAGGAGCCCTCCAGGGCCTTCCTGCATGCTGGAACCAGGATGGATTTTGGGTCTTTCACCATCACTTTTATCATTGCATCAGTGACCTTTTTATTATGATTGAGGAATAGAAAAAGAAAATAAAACCTTTTATTGTGGAATGAAAAGGATTCAAATTTTATGTTTTATTTACTTGCATCCAGCTGAAGGTATGGAAGATATCCAACACACTTCCTCCTCCTATTTTCCCCACAACGACAACAACCCTGTGAGGCGGGCTTGGCTGAGAGCGACTGGCCCAAGGTACAAGGCCCACGATTCCCCAGAAGAACCGCCAAAGGAGAGAGCAGCCATCTTTGTTTATTTTAGGGAAACTGAAGAGTTTGAAGCTTCCTCAAGATTCATGTCTTCAGCAGAGAATAAAAGGAAATAAGGCATTTTATGCACTGCATTTAATACCTCTGACCTTCTCCCCTAGAAAGACCGGTCTTCACTTTGAAAATACAACACAAGCTTTTCATCCAGATTCCAGAGCGAAGATCACTTGGGGTTCTTCACCTGGAACATAGTAGATTCATCCGGCTGGAAGGGACCTCAGAGGTCTTCTAGTCCAGCCCTCAGCTCAAAGCAGGAGAGCTTGCTCCATCCCCGTCAAAATGGCTGCCTTGTCCATTTTCGAAAACCTCCAGTGACCCACAACTCCAGGAGGCAAACTATTCCCCTGAGTAATTATTCTCAATATCAGAAAAGTTCTCCTGAAATTGGATCTCTCTTTAAGCAGCTCCCAGCTTTTGTTTCTTGTCCTGCCCTCTGGGGCTTTGAAGAATGAACCAATCCTCTCTTCTCTACCTCAGCTCTTCAAATCCTGGGAGGCTGTTCTCATGTGTCCCTCCCCCCCCCCATCCTTCCCTTGGATAAGTTGGACACACTTAGGTCCCTCCGCCATTTGTCATGGGATTTATTCTCCAGGCCCCTTATCACCTTCCTGGATCTTCTCTGCACCCTTTCTAGGGTCTCTGCATCTTTGTTTGTATCCAGTGACCAGAATTAACCCCGTATCCCAAATGTGGCCTCACTTAGTGCAGGATACAGCGGTGCTTTCGCTTCCCCTGATCTTGATGTTCTCCCTCCGTTGATGCAGCCCCAGGGCTGCTCTGGTTTTTTTGGCAGCTCCCCCTGATCCATGACTGCAAGGCGCTCTGAGGGGTCTCCCCTCCCCTTCGCTTTGAAGAAGAAGATAATCCCCTCTTCTATGTGGCAGCCCCCCAAGTTCTGCAACGAAGTTATCGTGTGTGTGTGTGTGTGTGTGTGTGTGTGTGTGTGTGTGTGTGTGTGTGTCGTCCCCTCCCGATTCTTCTCTGCCAGAGGCTAGAAATCCCTCCCTCCTTCAGTCTCTTTGCCATATAAGATTTGGCCTCCAGATCCTTTATGATGTTTTGTTGCTCTCCTCTGCAGTTTCTAAGGTGTCAGTGTCTTTTTTGTATCGTGGTCACCAGAGTTGTACCCAGCATTCCAAGGGTAGCCACATTTGTGCAGAATAAACCGACATTATGACTTCTAATCTTGATGTTCTCCCTCTGTTGATGCAGCCCAAGACCGCCTAGGCTTTTTTGGCAGCTGCCCCTGATCCCCGGCTGGGAGGGGCACTGAGACGGGTCTCCCTTCCCCCTCCCCTCTGCTCCTCCCCCCAGAATCAGATAAACCCCCTGCTTTTCCCAGCCTCTCAGTTGCGCCCCTCCCCCAAGAGGCGGAATTCCTGGAAGGGGATTTCCCCATGGAACTTTCACTTTCCCCTCCCGGCCTCTCTCCGCCAGCTGTGCCTGTATTTCTGCCGAGCAACAATAACGACAGAGGTAGGCTTTTTTCCTACTGGTTGAGTTCGCCCAATCGCCAGCCGGCTCTGGATTGTTGAGCTGTTGACCACCCGGAGCCCCTCTTGGTTTGCTTGAGACTTCCGGAGAGCGGATCGAAGGTGGAGGATCACGGCCAGGATGTCTCTCCGCTCTGCACCCTGGCTGCTCCTGGCGTTGGTGGCGGTCGCCCTACGAGAGAGCTGTTTCGGTGAGTCCCTTTGGGGGCCTTGGGGGGGGGTCTCCCATTTTATCAGCCAGGGAATCTCTCTCTGTCTCTCCTCCCTCCCAAAAAAGTTTATTCCCAGAAGGAGACTCTTGATTCGGTCCTCTTTCTAGTCCGCTCCCCCTCCCCCTCTGGCCACTTTAGGATTAGGCTCCAAAGTTGCCCCCCTCCAGGAGAGCCCCTCTGGGAACAGGACAAGGGTGGACCCTCCAGCTGTCACTCAAGTCTACTTGCGCGCCCCGAAGCTCAATTCCTTCCCTCCCCCAAAGTGGAGATTGTGGGAAAGCGGCGTTTGCAGGTGATCAGGTCAGTTCACAAACTTCCTGGCTGCCTTCGTCCAACCCCTCCGCCTGGGTCCCCTTTCCTGCCTTTGGGGGCGGAGGGAGGGGGCGGGAGCTTTGTGGCTCCTGGTGCTGGGAGGAGCCGGCTTTTTTCTGGGTTCCCAGCATTGGCAGAGGCGGAGGCTGGTGCAAAGGAGCGATGGGGATACGTGTGAATGCAGCAGGATAAGAGTCTGGAGAGAGAAAGGCTCCTGGAATATCCTTCCTCAGGATTCCCCTTTCTTCCTTTTCACTTTCTCCTGGATCCTCCTCACCCTCCCACCGCATCTCAAACCCCAAGATCCCCCCAATTTTCTTTTCTGGGACAGGCAGGGATCATTTGCCGCCTCAACTGTTCCTTCTTCCATTCCAGAAGCCCCCAATGTGGGACAATTGGCAGAATAAAAATAGATGAAATCTAATATTATGATGTTGTTATTCCTTAGTAATCAGGAAGGGGCCTTGGGGTGTTTCTAATTGATTGCTCAGAGAAACTATCAGGGCAGCAGCTTTTCAAAAGACACAAAGAAAATCTGTCAGGATCTTAAGGATTAAATAAACTGGGTTGGAGGCAGAAGAAGAGAGGAACAGATGGTGAGCATGAAATGAACGGCTTGCTTGGACAGTCCTGACTTGAGGAGGTTCATGATTGTGAGGATGCCCAACCTGCGTTACATTCAGACGTTTCTCCTCTCAGGCAGACTTCAGGCTTCCTCATTGCTCAGCCCCACAAGGGAAAGGAACAAGGGTTCTGGATCACGGAGAGTCCGATCCCCCCTCCTTCTGTTGGAGAAAAGCTCTGATCCCTTTGGACCCTGAAATCTCCCCAGAGCAGGAAGTGGATCTGGGGCTCCCTCTCCCCCAAAGCTCTCAGAAGCCTCCGGGATTGTGGGGAGGAGCAGGAAGGGGGAGGCCCAGACCTTTGCCTTGGACTGGGAAGAACTGGGAGGCCATACTGGACGGAATGGGCAGTGGGACCACAGGTAGTCCTAGACTTACAACAGTTCATTTAGTGACTGTTTAAAGTTGCAATGGCATTGAAAATAGTGACAGAATGACAATTTTTCACACTTATGACCATTTTAGCGTCCTCATCGTCACGTGACCGATGCTTGGCAACTGATTCATATTTATGACGGTTGCAATCTCCCCATATCACATGACCCCCTTTTGCAATGTTCTGACAAAGTTAATGGAGAAGCCAGATTCACTTAACAACCGGGTTATTAATTTAACAACTGCAACGATTCATTTAACAACTGTGGCAAGAAAATTTGTAAAATGGAGCAAAACTCACTTAACAAATGTCTCACTTAGCAACAAAAATGTGGGCTCAGTTATGGTCATAAACCGAGGACTACCTGTGTTTATTTCTCTGCCCTTTTCCATGGAGACCCAGGTTCTGCCCAAATAAGTCCCATGAAGGATCCTGAAAATGATCTTTAAAATCTTTGGTGAAAGAATTTCTCATCTGAAGAGCTTTCAGAATGGAGACCAAAAAGGGGCCTTGGGGATTTTCCAGTTTCACAGATTTCCCAGCTGCATTCTATTCATTTTATTTTCTTTTTATTCTTGTAACATGGTTAAAAGTTGTTGTTTTTCTGTTCACTGGGCAGCCTTAGAGTCTCTTCCCAGCTGAGCCCCCACCCCCCATGGTTGGTCTCAGCAGGAACTCCCACCCAGCCTCAAGGCGGGGCAGGGGGGGGACAGGGTGTGGAGAGGCCAATGGATTTCTGTGAATGAGGGCAATTCTGGGAATTGAAGTCCAAATGGCTGAGTCTGAGAAACTCTGATTTAGGCCTTTAGTTGAGAGTCTCTGATCCTGTGAAGGGATGGAGAGCCAGGATCCCAATCCCCTCCCGAGGAGGCTGAGGGGCATTTCTGCCTTTCTTTGGGCTGACAAAGGGCAGGATGAGCCCCAGAGGAGGACAAGGGTCAGAGCAGCTTCTGGGGAAAGCGAAGGGGGAGATTCAGAGGAAAAGCCTCCGTGAATGATGGTTTCAGGGCCCTAACTGGGTTGCTGACATGAAAGAATCTGGGGATCATCCCAGTGAGATTCTCTGTGGAAGGAGGGGGAGTAAGGTTGCCAGGTATCTACTATTTGAGCGGACAGTCCGCTTTTTTCACATTATGTTCACTATTTTTTTTCACAAAATAGTGGCCTTTTTTTAATTCAAAAGCTTTATGATGAAATGGTACGTAATCTAAAGCTGTACAGTCTAAGAGAATAAGGATAGGAGAATCGCGTTTGTCTTTTTTTTCATAAGTTAGAATGAGACAAAGATCGAATATCCATTGAACTCCATTCTCCAAAAAGTTATTAATCATACTCAATTGTTTCACAAGACATTTAATAAAAGTATATAAAATTATTTACATACTATTTTTCTTAACTCGCATTTACCTATTATTTTTATATTATACTTTTTTCTTAGTTGGATAGGTATGTTTTGGAACACTCAATAACGTATCATCATTTGAGGTTCAATGAGTACTAGCCTCAATATGTAGAGCGTGAATTTGTCAAACCAAAGATTTCGTTGAAGCATTATAAACATAAAAGTTAATCATTGTTTTTATTTAAATACTATTTTGCTGTGTTCTAATTAAATCACCATGTAAGTAATATTAGGTTAATCTTTAGTAATAGCCATCAGTTGAATCTAATTGATCGCAATAATCCTCCAACTTTAGAAGAAATGACAAACATCTGGTTATTATCACCATGGCGAGAAGAACTTCCACCCAACACTCTCTTCGATGAAATTTCTGCCTTAGAAGAAGTTGAAAAAAGAGAGAGAGGCAAACAAAATACTCCAACTAAGAGACGAGCAAGGACAAATTCATTATGGAAATGCGGAGAAAAAGAAAATTATACAAGACTACTATGCTAAGCTGTATCAACAAGAGAAAATGGAAGAGGGGGGAGTTAAAAAATACTTACAGGATGCTAATCTTCCCCAGATACCAGATGAAACTAGAATAATGCTGGAAAGTAAAATAACAATGATGGAGCTAACGGAAGCACTTAAAAAACAAAATAATGGAAAAGCCCCAGGTCCTGATGGATTTCTGGTGGAATTCTACAAAACATTTGAAGAAATTTTGTCTCTCCCTCTGTTAGAAGTCATGAATGAAGTGATATCAGAGAGCAGAATACCTAAATCATGGACAGAAGCATATATTGCATTGCTATCCAAAGAGGAGACAGATCTAACGCAAACCAAGAATTATAGACCAATATCTTTATTAAACTCAGATTACAAGTTATTCGCATCTATATTAGCAGACAGACTCAAGAAATATTTAAATAGCTTTATCCAAATGGTTTTTTTACCAAAGAGACAAATTAAAGATAATATGAGAATGATTTTGAACACTTTGGAATATTACGAGGCCCATCCTGAAAAACAAATGGCTTTGATGTTTCTTGATGCACAGAAGGCTTTTGACAATGTGAATTGGCAATTCATGTTTTCACAACTGGAACAGATGAATTTTGGTAAGAAATTTATCCAAACTATACAAATGGTATATCACGAACAAACCGCAAAGATAATGGTAAATGGAGAATTGACAGATTCTATTGAAATAAAGAAAGGTACGAGACAAGGTTGCCCATTATCACCGTTACTGTTTGTCTTAACATTAGAAGTCTTAAATAGAAAGATTAGCGAAGAAGAAGAAATAAAAGGAATGAAAATTAAAAAAGAAGAATACAAGCTACAAGCATTCGCAGATGATTTGGTATTTATTCTGGAAGAACCATTTGAGACAGCACCCAAATTGTTGGAAAGAATAGAGGAGTATGGAAAAGTAGCAGGCTTGAAAATAAATAAAGACAAAACAAAGATTTTTGACAAAGAAAATACCATTAAGACGAAAGAAAGAGTTGGAAGAAGCTTTGCAGATTCAAACTACAAATAAGGTTAAATATTTGGGGATATACCTATCAACTAGATGTAGCACTCTTAAGGAGGACAATTATATTAGATTAAAACAACAAATTGCGACTGATCTGATGAAATGGCAAAATCTGCAACTATCAATGTTAGGAAGAATCTCTACAATTAAAATGAATATTTTACCCAGAATTTTATATCTGTTCCAGACAATCCCAATTAGATTAGGCAAGGACTTTTTTGAAGATCTAAATAAAATAGTCTTGAAGTTTATTTGGCAATGGAAAAAAGCAAGAATAAAACTTAAATTGCTACAAGATGCTAGAATAAGAGGAGGACTGGGCCTACCAGACTGGGAGTTATATTATCAAGCAGCAAATCTGATGTGGATTAAGGAGTGGGTAACACTAAAAAATTCCAGATTATTGAATGTAAGAGGGTCATGATTTATTGTTGGGATGGCATGCTTTTTTATGGTATAAGGGAACTAAAGCACATGGTTACTTTAGAAGACATTATATAAGGGAGGCCTTGTTATTAAACTGGGAAAAGGTTAAAAGATTACACTACTTAAAAACTCCAGCCTGGATATCAACTATTGAAGCATTTTCATATCCAATAATATATAAAAAGGAACAAACAGTAAGATATGTTGAAATATTGAATACAGAGGGTGAACTCAAATCTATTCAAGAGTTGAAACAAGAAGGAATAGAAATGAATTGGTATTCATACTTACAGATACAATCTAGATATAATGAAGATAGAAAATCAATAGGTCTTTACAATGAAATGACTGAATTAGATAAAATTTTAATTGGTACTGATGAAAAAGTAATTAAAAATTATATGGATACTTATTAGAGACTAAATTACAAGAGGAACAAGTTAAAGAAACTATGATAGCTTGGGGGAAAAACTTTGGGTATGGGATAGATTTAGAAAAATGGCAAAAATTGTGGTCTCAAAATTATAAAATGACAATGTCAACTGCATATAGAGAAAATTTGTATAAGATGTTTTACATGTGGCATTTATCCCCAACGAGAATTGCAAGAATGTCCAAGAATAAATCGGAAAAGTGTTGGAAATGTCATCAGATACCGGGTTCATACTACCACATGTGGTGGACTTGTATTGAAGCTAAAAGATATTGGACTAAAATCCACATGTGGTTGGAGAAAATGATACATAAACACATAAACCTCAAACCAGAGATCTTTTTACTGGGAATCATACCAGAAATCTACAACAGACTTAAAATATTTGATTGTAAACGTTTTAACAGCAGCTAGAATCGTATTTGCAAAAAACTGGAAAAACGAAATGATACCAAAACAGGAAGAAGTTATTCGAAAGATAATGGAGTGTGCTGAAATGAGCAAATTGACATTTGAAATTAGAGAACAAGAAGACGAGCAATTTTATAAGATATGGGATTTGTTTTATCAGTGGTTGGAAAAAAGAACCTGGACATGATAAATGTTTTATTTATGTTTTACTTGAAGGAGAAAAGTGAGAATATAATAATGTTGTTAAATAGATTAATAACGATACAATGTTTTACTTGAAGGAGAAAAGCAAAAACATAATAATCTGTTAGACTAACAATAATACAATGAAACACTGACATATATATGAATAATTTAGAATTTTTTGTTATAAAATGAAGGATAAAGATAATAAATGAACCAATGCACATCTGATAGAAGATTGGTAATATAATGTATACTAAGTGCATACTATAAAGATATCCTGTTGAAAGTAGTGAAAGATATATAAACATAAACACTTGGTAAATTCTTTTAGACTAATAACGATACAATGTTTTAATTGAAGGAGAAAAGTGAGAATACAATAATGTTGTTAAATAGACTAATAATGATACAATGAAACACTGACATATATATGAATTGAATAATTTAGATTTTTTTGTTATAAAATGAAGGATAAAGATAATAATGAATTTATGTACATCTGATAGAGGATTGGTAATATAATATATAACTCTAAGTGCATACTATAAAGATATCCTGTTGAAAGTAGTGAAAGATATATAAACATAAACACTTGGTAAATTCTTTTAGACTAATAACGATACAATGTTTTAATTGAAGGAGAAAAGTGAGAATACAATAATGTTGTTAAATAGACTAATAATGATACAATGAAACACTGACATATATATGAATTGAATAATTTAGATTTTTTTGTTATAAAATGAAGGATAAAGATAATAATGAATTTATGTACATCTGATAGAGGATTGGTAATATAATATATAACTCTAAGTGCATACTATAAAGATATCCTGTTGAAAGTAGTGAAAGATATATAAACATAAACACTTGGTAAATTCTTTTATACTGTAAAAATATTTAAAATGAGATAATGATTGCATAAAGGTATGTTGTTGTTAGGCAGACATTCAAAAATGTAAGAGAATTAAGCTTATTGAAAAGAAATAAATATTAATCGTAATTGAACATATGCTGTACAATGAAAGTGAGGTTTTTTGGTTATATTGGATGGAAAAACTGTGATTGTATATGTAATCGAAAATACGGATGCAGAAACACTTGTAACCAAACGACATGCTGTATGTAATGGATGAAAAATTTTTAATGTTGTCTTTTATGTTTAAAACTAAAAAAAACATGTGGGGAAAAAAAGTTTATGTTCATCTGCAGGGCGATTCATCCCTTGAAAAGTGGACGTACTTTTTCAAGAACGAGACAGCTCCGAGTTTACTGAAACTGTTCCAGTATTGTGCATCAATTCCGGTATCAAATGCAAACGTTGAACGAATTTTCAGCGTCATGGGAAATTTGTGGACTGACGAACATAACCGACTGCTTGTACCATCAGTTCGAAGTGAACTTTGTATATTTTTTAATATTTCTCAATGTTGTACTGAAATTAAAGAATGATTCCTTACACACGACAGGAAAGTAAAATGTAATTTAATATTTTACATATTATTATAAGATATTTGATGTTTTGAATTTTAAGTAAAGTTTTGAAGTGTTTATTTCAATACACTTATAAGAAAATATATAATTTAATTGTAAAAAATTTTTTACTACTTAACCCCCCCCCCCGCTTGTCCGCTATTTTTGGAAGCAGACCTGGCAACCCTAAGGGGGAGCCCCTCTGAGTCCTGGGTTCAAGGCCAATTCCTGCTCAGATGGCCGAACTCTGGGAGGGGAGGGGGATTTTCCAGCTGGGGGGGAGAGGGACAGGAGGAAGATTTGGGAGGCTACGTGGCTTCATTGCCCCCCCCTTCCCCTCCCCCCCTTTGCCTCCCCATATTTAGGTTTCCTCCATGGGTCACATTGGCCTCTGGTCTCACCCAAATTCCCCCTCTCCTGTTTTATAAAATCTGCAGCTATTAATCAGCCATTTTGGTCCCCGTGATGTGATTTTTTTTCTCTGTGAATGGAAAGTTGGGGTGACCAGGTGGGGTTTCCTTCTGCTTTTGAGCTTCTGGGAGGGTGGAATCCCCCCTTTTACCTGTGGGGCCACTGCAGCCTCCTTGGGGCAGAGACTGAGCAATCCAGAAGGGGGTTTGAGGGAGGCCTTGCTGGAAGGGGGGAGTGCACAATTGGGGCAGGTGAAGTTGGGGGGACCCGACCTTCATCTTTCCCCCCTCGCACCCCTCCCTTCCCTGCCCTCCAACCCTTCAGGCCCTCCAGAACCTTCTTCTTTCCCTCTCAGTCACTCATTCCGCCTCCTCCCTCCTCTCCCCCCATCTCCCACTTCCTCCCCCCCTTCCTCCTCTTCACCCCCCCCCCCAGCCCTCTTCCTCTTCTTCCTCCTCCTTCCTCCCCAGAGCCTCAGATGGGAGCCTCCATGGGATCCGGGTCCTTGACTGAAGCCCCCTAACTCTTCTCTTCTGGCTCCCTTCCAGATGCCTCCTCCCACTCCCTGAAGTACTTCATCTCCTCCATCTCGGACCCCAGTCAGGGGCAGCAGCCCCACTTTGTCTCTGTGGGGTACGTGGACGATCAGGTCTTTGTTCACTATGACAGCCACAGCCGGAGGGAGCAGCCTCGAGCCTCCTGGATGGAGAAGGTGGGGAAGGAGGACCCCCAGTACTGGGACAGAAACACCCAGATATCACGTGGCACTGAGGAGTCCTTCAGAGACCACCTGGAGATTCTGAGGATTAGCTACAATCAGAGCGAAGGTGAGTGATGCGTCGGGTGGCTCCTCCGGCCCCATAATCCCCTCCCCAGGAACCAGAGAGGGGGGGAGAAAGGGGGGTCCCTTCAAAGGGAAAGGCTCCTTCCACACCTTTTAAAAAGCCTTTTTTATATATGTTTATTCTTTTATTTAATCAACGTAAGATTGTCCTTGTCTCCATAGCTGACATTTTCTGCCCATTGCAGTTAATGGAAACGTGTTGAAATGTCTCCATCTCTCTTTCTGGAGGTTGATATAAATTGAGGTAAAAAGAGACCGAAATCTCCTCTCCCCCCCATGACAGTTGGAGGGTCCTTGGTGGATCTCCTGCTGTGGGGGAGGAAGGTGGATCATGGGGAAGCAGATCCTCCTCCTTCTCTCCGTTTCCACCCCAGAGAAATGAGGGATCAAGTGCAGATCCACCTGGGGAGACTAGATCCCTTTCCTTCACCCCCTTTTGGGGGCAATGAGGGGGGTGGCAAATGCCAGGAGCTCCTCCTCATCCTCCAGTTGGAAGGAGAGGCCAGGAGGCCCAAATGGGGTGGGGGGGCTCTTGGGGGGGGATCAGAGGTCCAGGATCCTCCCAATGGGCTTGAGGGGGAAAGACAGGAAAGGAGGAAACCTCCATTTGGGGCCCTTCATGGCTTCCCCTCCTTGGTCCCTCAGGCTGAACTCCTGCCCTGCCCTCTTGGAGGGGCTGCCCTGGATTTGGGGGGAGGCTCTTTCTTCATCATCCCTTCCCTTCTTCTGTCACCTTTGGGGGGAGAAGATTCACCTCCAAGGAACCTCATTTAGGAAAAGGGATGGAAGGAAATGTGTGTGTAGCTCAATGATCCATTTGGCTGAGGAAAACCTTCTCCACAAACATCAGCCATTTCCCCTCCTTTCGTCCCACGGAGGTGCAGCCCCCCCCAATTCTTCCCCCCTCCCCTTCCCCCTCCCCCCCTCCAGGGAGACCCCAGAGCTCTGCCAGTCCTGCCCCAGATCCCCCAGGATCCCCCCAGATCCCTCCAGGCCCCCTGATGGCCTCCCGGGGGATCAGAGCTGGGCCCAGAGGCTCCCCCTGGTGGAGGAAGGAGGAAGGAGAGCGGCCAGAGTGGAGGGGAGCCTCCTTTCCAGGCTAAAGAGCCCCCAAGGTCCCAACCTTCCCTCCAAGGGAGGCTGCTTCCCCCCCTCCCATCGCCTGGGTCCCCTCCTCTGGACCTTCCCCTGCTCCCTCCTCTCCTTTCAGAGGCCTTTGGACCACAACTGCACCCAATACTCCAGATGTGGTTTCTCTGCCTGGATTCATGTAGAGGCTTTGTGACATTAGCCTCTCTTGTGTTTTCAATACCATTTTAATGATCCCTGACGTCCTGTCAGCCTTTTAAAAAATTATCTGATTTTTACTAAAAGTTTTCAAAAAAAAAGATAAAAATGAATAGAAAGTAACATAAAATAAAAGATAGAAAGGAAATCAATCAAAGAAAAATAAAAAAGTAGAAGAAAATAAAACCAGTGGAAGAAAATGTGTAAAGAAAAAAGACATGAAGAAAATGTGATTTCTGATATTCATTTTGTACTAGGCTTTTGATCCCTGATGAAAGAGAGGGCGAGATGTTACCCCCCTTGGATTTTTACACTCTCTTTTACAATAACGTTTTCTTTGAAGTTTCCTGTAAAGCAGTCCGGGGCCGTGGGGGCGGCCAGAAGAATTGGGGGTGTTATTTCCTTGCCCGGGCAGGGACACGAAGTGTTTGCCAGGATAGGATACATTTTTGCAGGTGGTGGGGCTACAGAGTCATACGGGGGAGGTATGACTTCTGCCTGCAAGTGGTTGTTAAGTTTGTGGTGAATCATGAGGCATTCCATAATTATGCGCCATGTTATCAGAATTTGAATTGGGGCCCTAGGGGCCGTATGGAAGTATTCCCCCAATTTTGTCCATGTAGAGATTTTTAATGACCCTCTCTCGGGGTATGATGGACACTTTTGCCAAA
Organism: Natrix helvetica; assembly: GCF_964273705.1. NCBI lineage: Eukaryota > Metazoa > Chordata > Lepidosauria > Squamata > Natricidae > Natrix > Natrix helvetica. The sequence goes on from NC_138548.1 coordinate 376,013,986, forward strand.
CATAGGTTAAAAGTCCAATTAGTTCTTTCTTTTTCAAACGAAGGAGGGCTTTCCCTCCGTTTGAAGAGATTTTTGAAGAAGAATCGGTTAGCTCTCTCAGCTCCCTCAGGTGCTCGACCTGGCATTGAGATAACTTTCCGCCCATTACTCACGTTACCCCAGCCGTGTTTCAGACGGGATGATGCGCAGCTCCCTTCGAGTGGGTGGGTAAGGACGGTCCGAAAACGTATACCATAAGGTCACGTACGCGACGATCACCCTGCTGGTATCACGTCGGGGTCACCAGAATGCGGTAATTCCCGGGTCTCCTCCGGGGTTGGCCGCATCAAGGCGGACCCACTCAAGGGGAATGAAGACAAACACACGGTTTTTCCTCGGGGCGAGTGGGCCTCGAACGTATTCTGAACCCACCTTTTATTAGCAGCATATGCGGAAACAAAAGCATTCTGAATTATCATTGGTTTCATACAATACATTTGCCTAATATGGTTATATTAGCTTCCTCTTGCTCAAGCGGTGCTTTTGGTGTGGGTATCTTAATCAGCTTGAACTATGTGTTCCCTAGGCTGCAGATAACTTCCCTCAGCCTGGAAAGTCCCCGTTATGCATTGTTCTGCAAGCTGTTACTTTGCAGACACAGCTTTCTAGATGGGGCCCTCCCAGTGGGCATCCAGCTCAACCCACATTCAATACTCAATTTATTCCAGTCCCAAACTCCGTATATGTGTTCCAATCAGGAAAACTGATCTGCACACATACCATGGCAACCTTATTCCTACATCCCTTGGGATCCTCTGCTGGCTTTTCCAGTTTCCCTTTTCCATTGGAAGGTTCAGGGGTCCATCGTGGTGGTGGTGGTGGGAATCCAAGGGAGCCAGGTTGAGAAAGGGGAGAAGGGGAGTTAGAGATGGGAGCTTTTTCCCCTTGAACTCAGGGGAGGAAATGGGGGTGTCAGTGCCTGTGTAAAAGTCCCTGCAGTGAGGGGGTCTCTGCCTATCTTCAGGACTCCCCAAACCATCCTCCTGTCTGTCTTTCAGGCCTTCACACATGGCAGCTGACGTACGGCTGTGAGATCCAGCGAGACAAGAGCAAAAGAGGGTTTATCCAGTATGGCTACGAAGGGAGGACCTTCATCACCTTCGACAAGGAGACCCTCACCTGGGTGGCTCCCACCCCCCAGGCCCAGATCACCCAGACGAAATGGGACGCTATTCCAGGAAAGAACCAGGGACATAAGTTTTACCTGGAGGGAATCTGCATTGAGTGGCTGGAGAAGTACCTGTCCTACGGGAAGGAGACTCTGCTGAGGACAGGTGAGCATCTGGATGCAGGCTGGACTTTCCTCCTTTATGGCTGGATCTCTTGTGCACATTCAGCCCCTTTGGGTCCCTGGTCTTTAGCCTGTTTGCCCTGGTGGGAATCCCCCTCCTCCTATTCCAGCCCCTCTTGCATGTAGACCAACCCTCTCCCCTAGGTCTCCCCCTTCCCCCCTGGGATCCTTCATCCCTCCAGGATCAGCTGGTTGAGATTAGGATCAATGGGGGAATTGCAAACAGGAGCCCCCACTGATGATTGCCCACAGCCCCTCCCTTCTGGGGGAGGACCCCTCTCCCTTCCATTGGCATCAGTCTCTCTCTGCCGCCCCCCGCTTTTCAGAGACAATATCTCTTTTCCCAATTGATCAGTGTGAGATTCCCTTTGATCTCTCTTCCTCTTAAAATGGGGGTTGTGTCCCTTGGAAAGAGGCCTGGAGCAGCCTCAGATTCAGGGGAGCAGAAGAGGAGGCAAAAAGTAGGGAGACTCTTCTGTGTTGTTGTTGTTGTCTTGAAAGGGAACCTAAAAGACCATCTCCACTTTCCCTCCCCTGAAGGGAGCAGCCCAAGATCACCCAGAGTTCAAAGCAGCCAGAGAGGAATTTCCTTAGAGCCTCAATTTGCTTCTGGAGGTTTTTCAGGCTGAACCACTGGGAAGGACTCAAAATCAGGAGTTCTTCTGGTTGAGCCTTTTCCAGATCTGGATAATTTCCTAAAACTCTTGGAGAGGCTGCAGGTGTGGGATGTGAATCTTTTGGGTTAAAACTAAGTGGTGGGAGATTTTCCTGCCCCTCCAAGTTTCCCACCCACCTTCCAGGGTCTGGAGGGGCTCAGGGTTAATTCTGGGGGTGCCGTTTCTGCAGAGCCCCCAAAGGTGACGGTGAGCAGCCGGACGGAGGTGGAGGATGGGATGGAGACGCATGTCTGCCGCGTGGATGGCTTCTACCCCAGGGAGATCGATGCCTCCTGGAGGAGGGATGGGGAGGAATGGCTGGAAGAGACCTTCCATGGGATTCTGGCCCCCAACGCGGATGGGACCTACCACTACTGGCTCAGCATCCGGATTGACCCCAAAGAGAGGAGCCGCTATCGTTGCCACGTGGAGCACGACGGCCTGCAGGAGCCTCTGGACTTGGAGCTGAAGGGTGAGAGGCTGCAGGGAGGGGAAGGCTGGGCTCTCTGGCAGGCTGGAGGGTGGTGGGAGAGAGATCTGACCCCAGATGTGTCCAGATATGGTCATAGCTGAGCTTTCATCCATTGGTCCTTCCAGTGTTTGAGGCAGGTGAAGCTGCAGGGACCAGACCGTAGAAGTGACTTCGGGTGATGGAAAGGACAGAATCCCATCCCAATACTTGGCCGATCCTGATGAAATCCCCTCCGATCCTCTCTTAGGCCTTCCCTGTTTCTTTTCTCCAGCAGAAGAGCAGAAATGACGCTGAGCCCCAGAAAGAGATTTCCTCTTGTTTCCAATCCCTCTAAAGGACCAGAATCAGGAGGAGTCTGGGAGCCCCTTTTCTGAAGGGAGATGTTGGCTAAAAGGGATGAAGGGCAGCTGCCTTCAGGAAAGGCTGAGAGAGGCTGGACTGAGGCATCCGGAGTCAGAAAAGAGGCTCCCAAGTCTGAGCTTTTTCCCCATCAGAGACTCACTTTGTTTTCCTGCTTTGAAGCTCAAAAGGTCTCTCTGTGCAGCTCCTCTAAGAAAGACACATTATTTTATGATACATGAATTCCTGAGGCTCAGCATAAAACCCAAGGAAAAAACCCTCTCTCAGAGAACTCTGCATATGCTCAGATGTGTCCTTGACGGATACTGGACTTCCAAAGTTGCAAAATTCAAATTCTAATTTTTTATTGATGATTGTCACCAGGATACAAGAAATATTCAAATGTAATTGTTATGCTGATATCCCAGGCAAAATAAAATATTCCTTTGATTTTTGTTGCTGTTTATAGCTGGCATCCATTCACAAGTGGCAGGATTGCTATTCAATGGGAATCCTGAATTTTGTGCAAGAGAAATTTAAATTTAAAGTTCCCTCCTCAAACCTTCTCCCCCCCCCCCAAGCAATACCAATTTATAATGCCTTGGTAAGACCACACTTGGAATTCTTCCTCCAGTTTTGGTTGCCACGATGTAGAAAAGACGTTGAGTCTCTGGAAAGAGTGCAGAGAAGAGCAACAAAGAGGATTAGGAGCCTGGAGGCTAAAATATATATGAAGAGCAGTTGGAGGAATTGGGCATTTCTAGTTTAAGGAAAAGAAGAACTGGAGTTGACATGATACGTTCCAGTATCTCAGGGGCTGCCACAAAGAAGAGGGAGTCAAGCTATTCTCCAAAGCACCTGAGGGCAGGAGAAGAAGCAATGGGTGGAAACTAAACAAGGAGAGAAGCAACCTAGAACTGAGGAGAAATTTCCTGACAGGGAGAAGAATTCATCAGTGGAATGGCTTCCCTTCAGAAGTTGTGGTTTCTCCATCACTGAAAGCATTCAAGAAGAGACTGGAGAGCCACTTGCCTGGAATGGTAGAAGGTCTCCTGCTTGAGCAGGGGGCTGGACTGGAAGACCTCCAAGGTCCCTTCCAACTCTGTTATTCTGCCATTTTTATGCTATTTTTGAACTGGCCAAAGAAATGAAACTGTACTTAAAAAAAGGCTAGGTGGTATGAACTATTTTATTTCACATCATGAAATGCAAACACTCAAATTGAAGAAAAAAGATAATGTTCAGAGCTGGTCATTTCCACTCAGAGTCATGGCTTATTGGAGCAACCTATAAAAAGAACAAACATGTTTTTGTTTAACAAATTTAGTTTACATTGTTGTGTCGGTGAAGTTTTTGTTTTGGAAGCTGCTATGAGTCAGAAGGTGGCAAAGGGCTGTTTTTGAGTGGAAAAGCTAAAGATGAATTCAGTTGCCTTCATGCTGGGCTGGTGTGAGAAGAAGGCAGCGTCATGAGGAAACGTCCTCTAACAACGGTTATCAAGGCCTCTTCATGTTACCTTGAGAAGGACCCAAAAATGATCACATGGAGTTTTTAATTTGGGGTATTTCCAGCTTTCACTTCTTTAGGCCTCTTCCCTGATTGGGAAGATTGTTTGAGGTTCTCCTTCAATGATCTCCTCTTTCTCCCAATTCAGAACCAACCAATTCAAAATCCAACCTGGGGCTCATCATTGGCTGCATTGTGGCTGCTCTTGTCCTGGCGTGTGCGATTGCTGGAATTGTGGTATTTTTTAGTAAGTATCTTTTTGGGGGGGGGTGATGGAAGGAAGATGGGGAGATTCCCCCCAAGTCTCTCCCTTTGGGGAGCTTCCTCTGGGCTTCCTTCTGTCCTGTTTTCCCAGCCCTCTTGGGGAGGATCTGAGATCTCAGCCTCTTGCTGGGACTCCAGTCTCGATTCAGCTGAGTCTGAGATTCGGGCAGTCCTGTCTTCTTCTGAGTTGGGAAGAGGCATCCCAGTTCCTTTGTCCCTTTCAAAGGCTTTGGTCAAAGAGCAGCAGAGAAGGATTTCCATGAAAACCTCCCTCCCCTCCCAGCTGCTCCTTCTGCTTCCCCCAATCCCCTCCGTCCATCTCGGAGGCAGTAGGTCTCTCTTGGGGCAAATCAGGAGATAGATTTGTATTTTGAAGATCTTTCTGTCTTTATAAATGAGACAAAGGGTCTAGGAAATATATCCTGGGGTTCTTCCTCCTACGGAGGGAGAGATTGGATGATCTCTGGTGGATTCTTTTGAACTTTCACTGATTTTTATTCTTGCAGAGATACGTCAAGGTGACTACAAAGCAGAACCAAGTGAGTGAATTGGCTCTCTTTCCATGTAATCTCCAACGTAGAGCAGGGACCAGAGGCACCATTAGTTGAGAGTGGTGGATGGTGGGGGTGGTGTCCGAATGTGTATGTGTGTGCTATCTTCCTCTTCATGCTAAGAACCAGGCTGGGGAAGATGGGCCCCCTTTTCATTAGAGCCAGGCTGTTCTTGGAAGTGGAGTCCCCAAGGAGAAACATCTTGAGTGAGGAAAGCTAAGTGAGGAAGTGAGGAAAGCTAAGGTTCACAATGAAGAAAGGCTTGCCACAAAAGTAAAAATTAACAAAAAAAAGCTTCTTCCAACATGTTAAAAACAAGAAAAAAGTTAAGGAAACAATTGGTCCATTGCTAGGAGAAAGTGGCAAGAAGGTGACAAGCAACAGGGAGAAAGCAGAACTATTGAACTCATGTTTTGCATCTGTCTTTACACAAAGGGATAAAACAGTCCAACCTATCAAAAGCAGCACCACAAAAATCAGATTAGGAACACAAATTGAAATAGGGAAGAAAATGGTAAGTGAGCACCTGTCTACCCTAGATGAGTTCAAATCACCAGGACCAGATGGATTACACCCCAGGGTTCTGAAGGAACTAGCAGACGAGATCTCAGAACCATTGAATTATATCTTTCAGAGATCCTGGAACACCGGGGAACTACCAGAGGACTGGAAAAGAGCTGATGTGGTTCCCATCTTCAAAAAAGGGAAAAAAATTAGATCCAGGAAACTACAGACCTATCAGCCTGACCTCAATACCAGGAAAGATTCTGGAAAAAATAATAATCAAGCAACGAATTTGCGAACACCTAAAAGCAAACAAAGTAATAGCCAAAAGCCAACATGGATTTGTCAAAAACAGATCATGCCAGACTAATCTTATTGCATTCTTTGATAATGTGACAAAATTAGTGGACCAGAAGAATGCCGTCAATATAGTTTACTTGGACTTCAGTAAGGCTTTTGATAAGGTAGACCATAACCTACTACTAGATAAAGTAGAAGAATGTGGGTTAGACAGCATCACCACCAGATGGATTCGTAACTGGCTGACCAACCGCACTCAACGTGTAGTCCTCAATGGAACAGCATCTACATGGAGGGAAGTAAGCAGTGGAGTACCCCAAGGCTCTGTTTTAGGCCCAGTACTCTTCAACATCTTCATCAATGATTTGGATGAGGGAATAAATGGGGAACTCATCAAATTTGCAGATGACACCAAGCTGGCAGGAATAGCCAACACTCCAGAAGATAGGCTTAAGATACAGAAGGATCTTGACAAACTTGAACATTGGGCACTATCTAATAAAATGAAATTCAATGGTGAAAAGAGTAAGGTTCTACATTTAGGCAGCAAAAATGGAATGCACAGGTACAGTATAGGTGGTACCTTGCTCAGTAGTAGTAACTGTGAAAGGGATCTTGGAGTCCTAGTGGACAACCATTTAAATATGAGCCAGCAGTGTGCAGCACCTGCCAAAAAAGCCAACACAGTTCTAGGCTGCATCAACAGAGGGATAGAATCAAGATCACGTGAAGTGTTAATACCACTTTATAATGCCTTGGTAAGGCCACATTTGGAATACTGCATTCAGTTCTGGTCGCCACGATGTAGAAAAGATGTGGAGACGTCTAGATAGAGGGCAGAGAAGAGCAACAAAGAGGATTAGGGGAGTAGAGACTAAAACATATGAAGAACGGTTGCAGGAACTGGGTATGTTTAGCTTAAAAGAAAGAAGGACTAGGGGAGACATGATAGCATTGTTCCAATATCTCAGGGGTTGCCACAAAGAAGAGGTAGTCAAACTGTTCTCCAAGGCAACTGAGGGTAGAACAAGAAGCAATGGGTGGAAACTAATCAAGGAGAGAAGCAACTTAGAACTGAGGAGAAATTTCCTGACAGTTAGAACAATTAATCAGTGGAACAGCTTGCCTCCAGAAGTTGTGAATGCCCCAACACTGGAAGTCTTTAAGAAGATGTTGGATAGCCATTTGTTTCCTGCCTAGGCAGGGGATTGGACTAGAAGACCTCCGAGGTCCCTTCCAACTCTACTATTGTATTGTATTGTATTGTCTTCCTGCCCCCAAACTCTGATCCTCTGGCACCTCTCAGGCTCTGAATGTCTTGAGCCAACTCACCCTTGGATACTTTCTCCCTCCTCTTGGCAGGGGACACGCCCAGTAGGGGACATACTATTGTATTGTATTATCTGGGAGAAGGAACCTTCAAGAAGAGGAGAAGACCCGGCTGGTAGAAGGTCCCTTTGACTGAGGACATGCTCTGTTTCCCAAGAGGGCAGAAAGGAAAGGCCAAATGAGAATCAGAAGCTCCATAAAATTAGGAGTCATGGGGAGGGGGGCATTTTGAGGGAAAGATGCCAGCTGCATCTCCTCTTGGTCTCCCATCACAAAGGCTCTCTAAGTAAGAACCGGTTAGAAAAAGAAACTTTGGATCCTTCTGTATCCTTTTAGGTCAGCTCTTTACTTTACTTTACTTTACTTTATTCACACTTATAGACCGCCCCCTCTCCCAAAAAAGGGACTCGGGGCGGTGTACAGTCAATACATAAAAATACATAGAATACATAAATAGTTAAAGACTTAGAGGAGGTTAAAAGAACTGTACATCAAAGTAAAGTATTTAAAATATAATCTTTAAAAAGCCGTAAAAATACCCCGAAAGTTAAATTTAAAATGGTTCCCCTAAAATACTAGTTAAAATATATCTGCCAGGAGGTAAAAGTTATGAGTGTGCCAGGCCAGCTAATCGAAACAGGTGAGTCTTTAGTTTTTGTCAGAAGGAGCGGAAGTCGGTGGTGGTTCTAATGTCGGGGGGGAGCTCATTCCAGAGGGTTGGGCCCATCACAGAGAAGGCCCTACTCCTCGGTGCCGCCCATTGGCATTGCCTGGTGGACGGCACCAGGAGAAGTCCCTCCCTGTGAGAGCGAATTGGTCGCAGGGATGTGTGCGGCAGGATGCGATCCCGCAGGTAACTAGGTCCTGTGCCATGGAGCGCTTTAAAGATGGTAATCAACACCTTGAAATGCACCCGAAAAACCACAGGCAGCCAGTGCAGCTCGCGCAGGAGAGGTGTTACGTGGGAGTACCTAGTACTCCCCATGATAGCCCGCGCGGCTGCGTTCTGAACTAGCTGTAGTCTTTGGGCACGTCCCAAGGGAAGCCCCATGTAGAGAGCATTGCAGTAGTCCAGGCGAGACGTCACCAGCGCATGAGTGACCATGCGTAGGGCATCCCGGTCCAGTAGGGGGCGCAATTTGCGCACCAGGCAAACCTGGTGGAACGCCCCCCTTGCCACGGCTGCCACATGGTCGTCCATCGACAGCAGGGCATCTAGGAGGACGCCCAAATTGCGCGCCCGTTCCACAGGAGGCAATTGTTCGCCCGCTATGGCCAGTGATGGAGTCAACTGGCTGAACCGAGGTGCCGGTAACCACAGCCACTCAGTCTTGGAGGGGTTGAGTTTGAGTCTGTTGTCCCCCATCCAAACCCCGACGGCTTCCAAACACCGGGACATCACTTCGACAGCCTCGTTGGGGTGGTTTGGGGTTGAAATGTACAGCTGAGTATCATCAGCGTACAGATGATACTCAACCCCAAAACCACGGATGATCTCCCCCAGTGGCTTCACATATGCGTTGAACAGAAGGGGCGAGAGGACCGACCCCCATGGCACCCCACAAGTGAGTGGCCTCAGGGTCGACCTCTGCCCCCCTGCCAACACACATTGCGTCCGGCCGGAGAGGTAGGAGCCAAACCACCGCAAAACGGTGCCTCCGACTCCCATCCCCTCCAGCCGGCGCAATAGGATACCATGGTCGATGGTATCAAAAGCCGCTGACAGATCTAATAGGACCAGGATAGAGGAACAACCCCTGTCTCTGGCCCTCCAGAGATCATCAACCAACGCGACCAAGGCCGTCTCCGTGCTGTGCCCGGGTCGGAAGCCGGACTGGCGTGGGTCTAGATATTCGGATTCGTCAAGGTGTCGTGGAAATTGCTGTGCCACCACATTCTCTACAACCTTCGCTAAAAAGGGAAGGTTGGAGACTGGACGATAATTAGCTAGCTCCATCGGGTCAAGTGAAGGCCTCTTGAGTAAGGGCCTCACCACCGCTTCTTTCAAAGCGGTTGGTAAGGATCCCTTGCCCAACAAGGCGTTCACCAGGCCCAGGAGCCAGCCTCGTGTCACCTCCCAGGATGCCAGTACCAGCCAGGAGGGACACGGGTCCATTAAACATGTGGTGGGTCGCAGCTGTCCACGTAACCTGTCCAAATCCTCGGGGCCAACAGAATCAAACTCCTCCCAGAATGGTCTCACAAGACTCACTGTTGACGGCTCCCCTGGTCCACTGAAGGGGGCCCATCCGCTCCGGATCTGAGTGACTTTGTCCTGCAGATATTCCCCAAACTCCTTTGCTCTGCCCTGCAAGGGGGCTTCCCGCGTCCTCTGCGATAAGAGGGAGCGGGTTACCCGAAACAGGGCGGCAGGGCGGTTATCGGCGGACGCAATAAGAGTGGCACAATGTCTACGCTTGGCCACTCTTAATGCCACAAGGTAGGTCCGTGAATAGGCTCTTACCTGTGTTCGGTCAGATTCGGAGCGTGAGGACCTCCACCTGCTCTCTAGACATCTCCTATGGCGCTTCATCACCCTCAGGTCCTCGGTATACCAAGGAGCCCGGGTGGGTCGCTGCCGTAGGCGAGGTCGCAAAGGCGCAACCCGGTCCAAGGCCCCAGCCGCCGCCCTATTCCAGGCGGCCACTAGGTCCTCTGACCGAGAGCGGGTCAGGGCTACAGGTAGTGGCCCAAGCTCCGTCTGGAACCTATCTGGTTCCATCAGGTGCCTGGGGCGGTACCAACTTGGACAGTTTGGTTCCGCCTCCTCGCGGTGGGGGGTAGCGCCAGGGAAGTCCAGCCGGAGAGATGAGTGATCTGACCATGACAGGGGAGTAATAACTAAATCCCCTATTCCCAGATCACTCGTCCACTGCTCAGATACAAAAACAAGGTCCAGTGTGTGGCCACCTTCGTGTGTGGGGCCCTGAATTAATTGGGTCAGGTCCATGGCCGTCATGGAAGCCATGAACTCCCGAGCTACCTCAGATGCTTCCCCCGTCGACGGCAGGTTGAAATCCCCCATAACCAAAAGTTTGGGGATCTCAACTGCCGTCTCTGAGATCAGCTCGAGGAGCTCGGGCAGGGCTGCTGATGCATAGCGAGGAGTCAAGTATACAATCAGCAGACCCCACTGCCTCCCTGGGCCCCATTTCACACCAAGGGACTCACATCCGGGTATCTGAGGAACAGTGAACTCCCTCGGCTCCAAACATTCCTGTATAACTACCGCCACCCCGCCACCCTTACCCAGGGCCCGGGGCTGATGGAATGCCCGGAAACCCGGTGGGCACATTTCCACGAGGGGTAAACCACCCTCGTGGCCCAACCAGGTCTCCGTTATCCCTGCAAGGTCCAGCTCCCACTCTGAGATCAACTCATTGATGAGGGGGGCCTTGTTGGTCACGGACCTTGCATTGCAAAGCATCAGCCGCAGGCCCTGGCTCTGTAGTTCCTGGCCACCTAGACTGCGGGGGTTGGTACAAACGACCGGGCGTAACCAGCAGCCACGGTCTCCCAACCGACCTTGTGATCTTCTCCTGTCCTCGCATCCCCCCCTCCCCGCGACCGTTGTAATAAAACAACCCTCTGTTGAAATAGCTTTTCCCCTCCCCCCCTCCACACTCACTTCCCTCCTGGACTCACCTGTTCTCCTGGCACTGGCTCCCCTCCCGGCCTGATTGACCCCACCACCACCCTGGAACCCCCTAAAAAAGATACAAAGCATTTAGTTAAAAATCCCCTTAGCTTCCGCTTCCTCCACCTCTCGGGGTTCACAAACCCGTCATCTGCCTTCTGGCCTTGTGTGATATAAATACAAATTTGAAGAATTCTTTCTGATGCCTTTTAGCCAAAGCAGTTTGATCCAAACTCTCTCAATGTGTTTGTGGGTCTCTGATTGTGTGTGAGAGAGAAAGGGAGGGAGGGAGGGAGGGAGGGAGGGAGCTGGAGTCAGAAGGAGCTGAGCTTCTCTGTCTATAAGCCAAGAGAGGGACTTTCCCATCGTCTTTTCCTTTCCTTCTTTTCCAGCAAGTGACAAAGGATCCAGCAGTTCAGACCAGGGTAAGTCGGAGGGAGCAGCTGCTGCATGAGCCATTCTGACCCCTTGCAAGACTTTGAGGGGATGAAAAGAGGGAGAGGCCCCCACTTTTTAAAGCCCCCCCCCAATTCATCCTCCCTGGGTTCCCTCTGAGTCTTTTACTGGTGGAATAATAAGAATAACTGCACCCACTTTGGCTTAGTGGTGAGGGCACCAGGCGAGACCGTGAGTTCTAATCCTGCCTTAGGCATGAATGTCACAAAATCCACTTTCCTTGCACTGGTTGATTCTGCAGAGGAGAAGGGAAAACTCTCCCTGTTGGATTCAGGCAGGGGAGGCAGCCCAGAGTCTGCATGGTGGAGTCTTGGTCCCCTTTGGAGGAAAGAGCTACTGTACCAGCCTCCCTGATGCATGGCCAGCTCTCTGCCTCAGCTGCTGGGGGCATTTCAGGGTTAGCATGGAGTTGCCCAGGATTATGGTCCTGGAAGACCTCAATCTGCCATCCCTGGGTTTGGCCTCCAAAGCAGCCCAGGAGTTCATGGCTGTCATCCGGGGTCCGACTGGAGACAGCCGTCACACACTGGACACGATCTTCTTTTCAGACCAAAGGCAACAGGATCTGATGGGGGAGTTTGGTTTTCATTTAGTGTTTTAAATATTCTAGATGGGATTTTATTGAATTTCACTGTGAGCTGCCTACAGTCACCTTAATGAGATAGGTGGAGATGGAAGTTTAATTAGTAAATCAATGAAAAGCTTTACGTCCTCTGAGAAGTTTGGGAAGCTGAAGAGTTTGAATGGTGAAGAGAGAGATTTCTCCTCCTCAGAGGATCCAGACGTTCATTCATTCTGTCTCTTTCTCTCCAATCCAGGGAGCAACCAGACTGCTTAGCAGCCCCCTTGCAGGTGAGGGGTCTCGGTGGGGGCCGTATGGGGTGAGAGGGAGGGGGGGCTTTGGGGTCCAAGGACCAAGTGAGGATGAAGATGCTTTGGGAATCCCTCTTCTCTCTCCTATTCACCTCAAACACTGGAAGGTAAGGAATTTGGGGGAGAGGGCTTGGGGGAGGGGTCTTCCTGCCCCCAAACTCTGATCCTCTGGCACCTCTCAGGCTCTGAATGTCTTGAGCCAACTCACCCTTGGATACTTTCTCCCTCCTCTTTGCAGGAGACACGCCCAGCATAAGGAGGAGAGAAGAGGAGAGGAGAGGGGATCGGCCTCCTTCTGAATTAGGCCGGACTCTCAGGAACAGCCGTTCAGGGCCTTCCTGCATGCTGGAACCAGGAGAGATTTTTGGGGCTTTCATCACTGCCTTTATCACTGAATCAGTAAACTTTTTCTATTATGACTGAGGAGCAGAGGAGAAAAAAATATATTGTGTGTTACTAATTGTGGAATCAAAAGATTTCAAATTGGATTTCGTAGATAATAGTTTATCATAGATAAATAGGTTGCATAACCCCCTTAATGGGCTTTTATTGATTAATTTTAGTGGATAGAGGTTAGAGGCTAAAGATGTGGTTTCATAGATGGGTTTATAGAGAATGGGGTGAGGAATTGGATGAAGAGTTTCTTGGTTTTACTTTAAGAAAGATTGATAAGTTTTTAATTTTTTTTTTTTTGCTAGCAGATTTTTTATTATTATTTTTCCTTCTAAAACACCTTAAGTTTTTAATTTTCATTATACTTGTTGGGGATGAAGGTGGAGGTTTCTTTTTGCTTTTTTCCCCTTGTGTTAGTTTTATCTTTTTTAATGTAATCTTTGATGGAACTATTAACAAAGAGAAGTGTGCGTTTTGAGATTTTTGCGGCTAAATTACTTGATGCATTTTTAATTGATTATTGCACGGTTATTTGACTATATATTTCATAACACAAAGTTTGACAATCCATATACTGAGTGTAACATTACACACTGATTTTTTTTTATAGATTGCCATTTATGGCTTTTCATGATTTAGAAAAATGGATCAAAAATCAACTCTACTACAATGCAGCAGCACTAATTTGGATTAAAGATTGGATAAATTTAAAAAACAAAAGAATATTAGCAATAGAAGGCCATGACCTGCAAACAGGATGGCACTTTTTCTTATGGGAAGAGAGTAAAAAGAAGCAAAAATATTTCCATAGACATTACATTAGAGAAGCATTGATTCAGGTCTGGAACAAAATTAAAGCAAAACGCTATATGAAAATACCGGCATGGCTTTCCACCATGGAAGCCATGATACACCCCAATACTCTAGATCTATCAAAAATGGTTAGGTATAGTGAAATTTTAGATAACCAGGGGAATTTGAAAACGAACCAAGAACTAAAAGAGAACAATATCAATATAGATTGGTGGCCATACCTCCAATTACAATCAAGATATAAAAAAGATATAAAAGAATATGGAATATATACGGAATTGCAACAAATAGACAAAATCTTAATTGGCCCAGAAAACAAATTTATAACGAAAATGTATAAATATTTGTTAGAAATAAACTTAGAAGAAGAAATAGTTAAAGGATGTATGATAGCATGGGCCAAAAATTTTGGTCATAATATAGATCTAGCGGATTGGGAAAAAATTTGGAATATAAATTATAAATTAACGAGATCAGCAACACTGAAAGAAAATACATATAAAATGTTTTATCGTTGGCACCTACCACCAACAAGATTGGCAAAAATGTACCCAACACTGAAACCGACCTGTTGGAAATGCAAAAAAGAACAAGGGACCTACTACCACATGTGGTGGACCTGCCCGGAATCGCAAAAATATTGGAAAAGAATCTGGAAGTGGGCACAAGAAATTACGGGGGAACAAATAAAGTATAAACCCGAAACCTTTTTACTAGGAATAATTAAAGGGAACTACACAAAAAAATTAAATATCTACTAACACATATATTAACTATAGCTAGAATTGCCTTTGCCCAATGCTGGAAGCAAAATAATACACCGCCAGACGAATTAGTGATAAAAAAAATAAAAAAAACCTTGGAGTGCGCAGAGATGGACAAACTAACTCAAAAATTAAAGGACAAAGAAGAATCGGAATACTACGAAATTTGGAATAAGTGGTATGAATGGTTGGATAATAAGAAAAACAATTAAGCCGAAAACAATATACATAAATAAACATAGAACTGTATATAAATATAGGTAAATATGTTAAATATCATAAAAATGTATAGATAAGATGACATAAGGAGTGTACTATATGGTAAAGAGAGGAAAACATACACAGATACGACGATGTAACATTGTACAAACTGTTGATATAAAGATTGTAATATGTGATAAAAAGACAAAAACAATAAAAAATTATTACAAAAAAAAATGGATCATGAAATCAATTGTCAGGCTGCTATCTCCTTAACAATTGCACATCTTTAAATGATTAAATCTTTAAATCAATAAAGGATTTCTTTTCCTCTTACCTGAGTTGTTGTATCTTTGGGGAGATTGGAATTAAGAGGGATTCTACCCTCCTTGTTGACCAGAGACCCCAATTCCAATTTCACTTTGAGTGATGGGAAGGGGGAGGAAGCAAAGCAAAATCTCGAAGGAGGAAGAACTGGGGGGTTTCCTGTGTGCTCCTTCGGGGAGGAGGCAGCCGTTTTGCTCCTATGTCCTGATGTTCCTCCAGCATCACCAGTTGATCTTGTGCAAAAGGGCTACTTGGTCTTGGCTTGGTGGTGGCAGCAACAGAGGATTTTGGGCCAGTCATGGTGTCTCCACAGGGTTGTTGTGAGGAAAGTGGGACAAGGAAAGAGCGTTATTTATGTCCTCAGTCCTGAGTTCTTTAGGAAAGAGAGAAAGGTGGGATGTGAAGAAACAAACTCAGGGGCTTAACTCTCTCCCGATCTCAAGGACGCCTGAAAGAAACACAAAAGGCCCTCGTGGTTCAGCCTGATCCAACGTCCAAAGGAAATAATGTCCCAGTGGGTTGGTGGGAGAGCCTTAGTCACGTCCTTCCTCGATGACTTTAAGGATTGCGGTTCAAGAATCAGAAAATTATAAGCAGAGAACTAAAGAAAAAATAATAATTGTGTGAAAGCCTTCATTGCCTCTTTCCTGGGAAATCCCCACACACACACACACATTTAATGACTTTGTCAAGATTGAATCGCTTTATTGCCTTCCAGCTTCTATCGCTATTCAACTGGCCAATTGTAGGAAGTTAAAACCCACCCTAGAAAAATGAAATATCCTGGGAAGTATTAAAAAGGCAGACTATTATATTTCCCTGGATCAGAAATGGAGATTTTAGATAGGAAACAGACTCACTCTTAATAGCCCCACCTTTGTTAATGGGCCTTTAAAATGCAGGAACCAGTCTATTCTACATAACAAAAGTCTCCCCCTTCAGCTCCAGTGGGAGGGGATTAAGGGGTGATAGTATTAGCCCTTTACCCATCTCACCACAGGGCACCTGGGAAGAAGCAATGCTCAACCAAACATGGACTCAAAGCACAGCCTAGAGAGTTGCATGGCCCCATGGGAGTCTGACAACCAATCAGAATGCAAGATCAAGATCAAAGGCCAGAGAGGGCATAAAACCAGGGACTTTCAACATCTCGCTCTCTTTTCTTCACCCAACATTGAAGCATGTGATCACCTTTTCCCCCCCAGACCTCAAACCATCTGGTCCTGTCCACCATTAAACCATCTTTCCAAGCAGCCTCCATGTTTCCAGTGTCTCTTTCCCCACTTGGAGCCGAACCCAGAAGGACATTTCTTCCAACACAATGAAAAGGCGAGAGGAGTGGAATGTGTAGGGAGGAAACAGGATGCCAAGATGCCTCCTCGGAGGGTGAGAACTTGCAAAACGCCAAGGTCACTACTGCAGGTGTTTGCTGGGGAAGTGGACTTTTCCCATAACAAAAGCTTTACAATTGGACAACGCGAACACCTGAGGGGTGGGAGAAGGGAATCTATTGTTTAATTGAGCAAGGGAAAAGCAGAGCTGGTTTTGCTTCTCAGATGGTGAATTCAATAAAGTTTTACTTTTGGGGATTCAACGACCCTGAGAGTTCCTTTTTTGGGGGGTTGGCTAGTTGGACTGTTGACAAACTGCTTTGTTTAAAAACCGAGTTGCCAGTTCCAATTTTGGTTGTTAAATGGGATCACCTATACCCAGGGATGGGATCCAACCGGTTTAAGGAGAGAGAGAGAAAAGACAGAAAGAGATAGAGAGGGAAAGAGAGAGAGGGAGGGAAAGAGGGAGGGGGAAGGAAAGAGAGAGAAACAGACAGAGAGGAAGGGAGGGGAAGAGAGAGACAAAAAGGGAGGGAAAGAGAAAGGGAAAGGAGGGAAGAGAGGGAGGGAAAGAGAGGGGGGAAAGACAGAAAGAGGGAGGGGAAGAGGGGGGAGAGAAAGACAGAAAGGGAGGGGAAGAGGGCGGAAAGACAGAGAGGGACAGAGGGGTAGAGAGGGAAAGAGAAAGGGAGGAAAGAGAGAGGGAGAGAAAGGGGGAAAAGAGGGAGGGAAAGAAATAGAGAGGGGGAAGAGAGAGAGAAAGAGAAAAAGTTCATATTACAAAAGTTTTATTGTTGTTAAACATATTTCCAAAGCAGGAAAAAAAAATAAGGGGCGTAAAAGTGCATTTATCATCTTTTTCTTGTATTCAGGTCAAATTGTCCTGTTGGCACTTTGCGATAAATAAGTGGGTTTTGGGTTGCAGTTTGGGCACTCGGTCTCTAAAAAGTTCCCCATCACTGCTATAGGGCCTCCTGCTTGAGCAGGGGGTGGACTAGAAGACCTCCAGGTTCCCTTCCAACTCTGTTATTCTGTTAATTCTGAACAATTGCCACTGGAGCTATAGAAAGCGTGCAAAATGGAGGGACGGAAAAGTTCTCTTCAAGAGAAGCTCAAAACAAGACGAGGCTCATTTTGGAGAAGTACAGCAAAGAAGAGGAGAGAGACAAATATATTCCTTCAATCTTTTACTGTTGCAATTTATTAATAAAAATATAGAAACATACGAATAATTTTTTTCACTGCCTTTTTCCATTGAGCTAAAAGCCATTTCCCTGTTTTCCACATAAATATCACTTGAGCAGTACAGATTTGAAGGATGCAACCATTTTGTGGTAATTCTCTAACTGAGCTAAAGGAGACCTATCCGTGGGACTTCCATCCAAATACAGATTTACAAGCACTATAAGGGACCACAGAGATACTTTAGTTAACAAAACAAAGAGGAAGTCAAGCTGTGCCGGAGACCAATATTAAAGCCTGTAGTAAAAGGGGAGGGTTCTGTAAAAAGTTCTCACAGGCCAAATTTGAACAAAGGAAAAACTGGTGCATTCATTGGTGCGTTAAACTAAAGAAGACAGTGGCTTGGAAACAGGATTTTGCCCTTTGCACAGTGGAGTTTCCAGGGCCCAAGTTGCTACTTAACAGCCACATGATTTGTGCCCAGTTGAGAAAGACAACCTCCTCTTCCAAATGGCTGAAATTCAGCAACCCTTGACTGGCCCAAAGCTGCTAGACAGGCCAGCTTCTGGGTCCCCCTCTTTCCCTAAGAGAATGCTGTTCTCCATCTCCCCAGCCAATCATTCCTTTGGCATGGACAAAAGCAGTGGATCCCATGGCTGATCTCTCCCTTGCGACTCCAGAAGTCACTCCGCCTGGGTCCTTTCCACCAGTCTGGAGTAGGGGCCTCTCCGGCCCATCAGCTCCGCGTGAGTCCCCTTCTCCACAACCTCCCTTCCTTCCAGCACCACAATCTTGTCTGCGTTCTCCACCGTCTGCATCCGGTGAGCAATCACCAGCACCGTCCAGCCTCCACTCTTCACAGACCGATGGATCTGGGAAAGGAAGCAGTGATCCAGAGAAAATCCTGGGTTCCTTAGACGCTCTAGATAGAAGCTCCCTCACATTCCCACTGAAAAGCGTTTCTCCAGCTCTGCAATACAGTTTGGCCCCAAAGGTTTTGCAGTCTGGAAAACAATAAAAGCCCCCCAAATGAAGGCCAAGTATGTGTGTCTCAGGAGAATGTCGCAGGATCCACTTTGGGTCGGTCTCCGGGACGAGAAGTTTAGTCTTCTCATCTTTCAGATTCAACCTGGAGCCTTTCCTCAGGGAACTTCCCTCTCACCAGAATGTAAGTAGAACAGAGGAGAAGCTGCCCACCATTTTCCCTTCCCAGCATCACAATCTTGTGAGAATTCACTGGGGCAAAATATTCAAATATTTGATTTCATTCTGTGATTCTCTTTGCTGTTTGGCTATATTTTCTGATTTAATTTGATGTATGGTTGGTGTGAGCAGCTCAGAGTCAGTTTACGACCAGAGTGGCATGTCAGACTGGTAAAATCAATAAATATATTCACTGTACATCTGTTCAAATAAGCATTTAGATCCCTATGATCTGCTCACATAGTGCTATTGTTCAATAGTTTTCACTGTACATAAGCCAGTAGCTCTCGGAGGACTTGAGATTCAAATCATAATAACCCTCAGAAGACAAGCTGATAAAACAAAAGATAATTCAATAGAAGAACTCTAAATCAGGAGAGGGCACCCTGATTTTAAAGCCTATTTATCACCAAGATAAACTTGGAAGAAATTACGACACGTCCGGTCAAATAAACCCAGTTTTCCTATGCTGTCACCTCTCAAACATTCAGATTAAGCCCTTCAGCGACCCTAAACTACTCCAGCCAAGGTCCACTCCCAGCCCCTCATGGACCCCCCCCCCCCCACACACACACTCACTGCATCGTCACTCTTGAAGTCCAAGGCACTCGTGGCTTCATCCAGCACCAAGACCTTCGGGTCACAGATCAGGGCCCGGGCGATGGCCAGCCGTTGCTTCTGCCCAACGGAGAGCTGGTCCCCCTTTTCCCCCACCTCTAAAAGAAGGCAAACAAGAGAGACGGAGGAGATCGAGAGCAAAGTCAAGACCTGTTAGTGGTACTAGTGCGATTAAGCACTAGCAATGAACCCCAGGTCGAGGTTATAACAGAGCAACCCTGTAAAGTATACGCAGCGTGCGATAGATAAAGCAACCACACTGAATAATGGATAGTAAAGTAACAAAATAAACTTTACTCTTTGAAGAATATAGCAAAATCCATAAACACAGCCAAAAAAGTCATACACAGAAAACAGTCCAATACTACCAAGATAACTTGGATACAAGTAGCAAATAACTTACACACAGTAAGTAGTAGCAACAGTAGTAACAGTTAGACAGCAGTTATCATACATCAATCAATCAAGAGAGAGAGAGACAACATCAGCTGCAATTTAAATGCTGTAATCTACTAATTAGCAGATCTCCTCTCTTAAAGATACATAACATGCCTTGTGCAATATATTGTCTACCCAACTTGTTGGTTACACCCTAACAGAGACGGTATTTATTAAGGCATACAAGAAGGGTTTTCGTAATACAACATACGGTTACATGATTGGTTAAAATCTTGTTGCAGGGCAAACTTAAGCAGGCTAAAAGCTTTCTATAGGATGTGGTTTTCTCTCATGTCCGGAGTTCTCCGGACAGGCTTTGTGGTTTAGCGTTTCTGCGTAAACTACAGGTGCTTTAGCTCGACAAAGGATGTGGTATTTATGTCTTTAAGCATGTTAGCTACATCTCCTCTGTTTTTACTTTATTAAAGCTGAAAACATGGAGTTTTTACGTCCATGGAGGTGAGTGCTATCTCAAGTCGCGAGTTGCCCTCCGACCCCAAGCTTCCTGTGTCCGCACCTACCATACTCTCAGCGTCATCTTCCGAATCGTTATCCGAGGAGAAATGTATTAAGGATTGCTTACTCTCATCTGTTGGCACCAACATAAAAATAGATAATAAGCAGGGTAATAATATACATCCCATAGCAATCATTGCAACAAATATAAAGACAGCTTTCAAACCTGGGAATTTGGGTAAAATACCATCAAACATACCTCCAAAATCAAATCCAGTCCATGTCTGTACAGGAACATGGGCAATTTTCATCATTCTGTCAGTGATTTCCTTAATTACATGACCACTATCATCAATTTCAATACAACAATTACTTAGATTAAATTTTCATACAGTTCATGGTTATGTGGTTGGAACAGGATATGCAGAAATATACACAGTGCAGCCACATTTTCTACATTGCAAGCTGTTACTTCCTCAGTTTGAAAGTCCCTGTTAAGATGGTTTCGACATTACTTTAGCTTTGCAAGCACAGCTTTCTAATTTGGGCCCTCCCAGTGGGCATCCATCTCAACCCGCATTTACTACTCAATTTATTCCAGTCCCAAATTCCATATATGTGTTCCAATCAGGAACAGTTAACAATGACAAACTATTTGAGATAGTATGAACAAAGATTGGCAAAACACAGGGTAATATTATGCAGCCTAAAGCAATCATTCCAATAAGCGCAACTACAGTTTGCAAACCAGGCAATTTTGACCACCATCCACTAAAGGCATCAGAGAGATCCATCCCCTTCCATGTTTGCACAGATTGTTGGAGACCATGGTTTTTCAGGGCAGGTGCCAGGCAGTGGAAGGATTTTTGTGCAGGGTCTGTAATGCTGGAGAGCTTCCTTGTGGCAGAATTATTCCATTTGATGCACAATTCCGCAGGAAATGAGATAAAAAGTGTCACTGAGTAAGTGTTGTTCATAGTGTGATGGTTTGTAAAGTCATCTTCTTACAAAGGGCTAGAAAAGGACTATGATCAGGAGAGGGATATCCCTGCAGTTGTCTATACAAAGCATAAACCTGACCCTGGGGCAACATGAGATGTGGTTTTGGAATTAAACATGTAGAAAGCAAATTTTCCATATATACACTTCAGACAAACAAAAGGCATCAGTTTGTGTGATGTATGGAAGCTGTACCCATAAGTCTTGTTTCATGTGTTGTTCAAGTGAATGTCTGGGTGATATGACAGCTCAAAATACAGTTATTATCAATTAAACACAAAAATTGCAGCACACAAATTCTCGGGTGCGCTTTGGTGGTTAAATTCTTCACATCTCCCCATGTCACTGGATGACTGGCATGACAGGATCGGGTTGGTGTAGAGTCACCATTGCCATCTCTGGGATAGGAGTCAGGGGTTGGTGGCACAACATCTTTGGCTGGACCCTGTAGATGTAAACACAGCAGCCTAGCCCCACCCCCAAGTAATTAAAGTAATCGGTCATAACCATGTTTTGTCTGGTAATTGGTGTAAATATACCAGATGAAGAGGCAAACTTGTTTTTTGTTGAAAATGCCTCTGATAAGCGGTCGAATTAGAAATTGAAAAATTCAATTGATTCAAAGTAAATAAACAAGGATTGAGTTTTGTTTTGCAGGGCTGGGAGGCATTTTTCCTCTTTTGATTTATTCAGGGCATGTTTGTGAGTCAGTTCAATTGGGCGTCCCAACATTGCAAAGGTACGAATGCAGTGGTTGATAAGTGTCAATGGAAACATGTAGATATTTCCACGGGGCAAATGAAGCATATTGGGTGACATCCATTTGCCAGATTTGTCAGGATTCAGTGCCCCTAGGATTTACTCCCATAGGCACTGAATGTGCTTGATGACTGCATGTGGGGCATTGTTGAATGATTGCAGCCACTTCTGTTGAAGAAAGATCAAATTGTTTCATAAATGCCTTTAAAAAGGCTGATGGCTTCTGATGTGAGAAACATGAAAAAAGTGTTGTCTTTTTGAAATAAGTGTTGTCTTTTTGAAATAAGAGTTTGTAGGGAAAGAAAAAGGACAGCAAGGTAGGTTCAATGGAAGGAGAGAGATAAGCTTCATAGATAGAAGAAATAATTTGAGAGACATACAGACTATCCAAAATGAGATTAAAAGGCTGATCAGAAAATTGTTGAAATGCTAGCAAAGATGCATAGAGTTCCAGAGGAAAGGTACAGTTTTTGGTTTGGAGCTTCTTTGTAAATTGTTCCTGTTTGCACCGCCCCCAAGGGCGCGGCACTAAGCCTTGAAATGACCAGGTTTCCCACAATTTAAACAATTTCCGGTAGGGCAGGAAGAAGCAGATGAAGAAGCAGGAAACGCGCCATTTTGTTACAACGCAGCAGCAAGAGCCCCCATCTTGTGGTCAGTTGTACCCACGATGCGACAAGCCTGAAGGAAATCAGCTAAAGTAACCCCGAGACAATTTGCTATAGGTTAAAGAACCTTTTGACAATTCCTATTAGCATTTTCATAAGCCAATTTTAGAGAAAGTTCATCTCGGGCATCCTCATTTTTCGTCCTCAAAAACATATCTCTGACTTCCTCTCACTTATCTGAAATCCTCTCTTACAATGACCAATTACTGTACAAAATGCACATTGATTTGGAACCAAAACAACCTCCAACTGCCAAAGCTAACATCTCCATTTCAGCACCAATATCTGATTGTCCTTCCAAATTTCTTTGTAAACTGAGCTGGATTCAAACAAAAAATGTTACTCACTCTCTCTGACTACATATTGTAATTTCTAAGTCATCCTAAAAAGGCAGCAACTAAGCGCTGCCGACAGACAGATAAACAAACAAACAAACAAACAACAAATCAATAAACAAACAAACAAACAAACATGCCATCTGTTACGTATGCAAAGTGCACGCAAACATAAAAACATAAAAGAGAAAAAAAAACTTCAAAAATAAAACAAACAATCTAAATAAGGTAATTTGAGTCAATATTAAATTTTTCCAAAAAGCAAAGTTGAATTAAAGCTTCAGATGCAGGCATCAGATATCACCCTTTACCCCGCCTTTCTGAGGCTGAGACGTCAGGGAGAGAAAAGGAAAAAAAAAATGGTGAAAAGAACACAGCCCCCCTCCTCCTGCCTTCTCACCAGGGTCAAAGAGGGGGGTGAGAGGAAAGGAAAAAATGTTTCAAAAACACCTCTTTTAACACAACACGCTCTGCTTTTTCAGCCAACAAACCTTACATTTCAAGCATCCAATACTGACTACATACACACCCATTCACACCTATAGTTACATTTCTTTTGCCACATTAATTTTACACACTATCATTATAGATGCAAAGAACGGTAAGTCAAAGGAAATTGAATGCACAGCGGGGGAGGATTGCAAAAGCAAAAGTCAGGAAAGGGGAAGCGAGAGTTGTATTTTTTCCGAGGACACATAAATCATTTTTGTACTAGGGTTTTGATCCCTGATGAAAGAGAGGGCGAGATGTTACAGACATGCCCCTCCTTGGATTTTTACACTCTCTTTTAAAATAACGCTTTTCTTGAGGTTTTCTGCCTTGCAATAAAGCAGCTACTAACAAATTAGTTTTATAAGAAGATGTTCTTATGTCCTGACACACTTCAATCATATCTGCCAAATATATTTTAGAAGGTAAATCAAATTCTTTTTTGATATCATGGGCAGGACTTTCCTGTTATTTTTAAAATCAGCCAATTGTTTTTTGTTTATTGGTGAGTTAGCCATGATTAAGACAGAAGATCAATGAATTCCTGTTTTATTTTTTCTTCAAACGAGGGAGAGATTTCCCTCCATTTGAGGCAATTTTAGTCTTTGTTCTTATACAGTGGGGCCGTTAAGTTTCTGCAGACTATTGGCTTCTTGATTAAAAGGGAAAGCTCAAGCCTGTGAGAGGCGTGAGACTTTGAGAGTGAGGAGCTCATACTTACGAAGCGCTTGCCCGCCAGGTGCGTAAGATGAGAATCAAGGCGCCGAACACGTAGACACGGGACTCGGCGTGGGATGTCCGAAGGCAATTCGGCACGTCGGGGTCACCAGTTGTGATTGTGCGGCTGGCTGCCACACGGTGACGACCTCGTCTGCTTTTGGGACCCTCGTGAGGGTGCACCTGAGCTAGGCTTGTGGACCCCCGAAGGGGTGAGAACCCTCGTTAGGGTGAGCCTAAGCTAGGTGGGTCTGGCTCTGCTAAGGAAGCACGAACACCAAGGTGTGTTAAAACGCATCAACCAGCTCAGCAGGATGCCAAAAGAACCCCTACTGGCTGATTGAGACGGTATTTATTAAGGCATACAAGAAGGGTTTTCGTAATACAACATACGGTTACATGATTGGTTAAAATCTTGTTGCAGGGCAAACTTAAGCAGGCTAAAAGCTTTCTATAGGATGTGGTTTTCTCTCATGTCTGGAGTTCTCCGGACAGGCTTTGTGGTTTAGCGTTTCTGCGTAAACTACAGGTGCTTTAGCTCGACAAAGGATGTGGTATTTATGTCTTTAAGCATGTTAGCTACAGAAAACTCTGGTGCCAGTGACTGACCCAGATTGGATTCTACATATTGAGATCAGAGGTGAAATTCAGCAGGTTCGGACAGGTTCTGGAGAACCGGTAGCGGAAATTTTGAGTAGTTTGGAAAACCGGCAAATACCACCTCTGGCTGGGGAGGGAATGGAGATTTTGCGGTCTCCTTCCCCCAGGAATGGGGAGTTCGGGAAAGTCGTTCCATAGCGGACCTTTGGTCCTTCTTGATCCGAAGACTCATTTTAGAGATGGGCCAGGCTTCCCTCTGACCACAAAGCTCCCCGCACCCACCACCTCCTCCTCCTCCTCCTCTGCAGAGCCACAAATCCCCCAACATGGCGCTTTTGCTTTCGGTTTGCGCCTTCTGGTTAAAGTCCCTGTGCCATCGAGGGTTTTGTCAGAGGTGCATTGGTTGCTCATGGGCCAATTCAAAGCGCTGCTCATCACCGATCAGGCCTTTCGTGGTAGAAGGCCTGGATCCTTCAGGGACCCCCATCTCCGGTCCTCTCTGCCCCATCGGGAAGAGCAAATGCACCCTGAATCCCCTGGAGCCACCCCAGCCTCCTGCCGTCTCAGTTGTGTCCTCTGGAACAGGGGTCTCCAACCTTGGCCACTTGAAGCCTGGAGGACTTCAACTCCCAGAATTCTCCAGCCAGCAAAGCTGGGAATTGAACCAAAGCTGGCTGGGGAATTCTGGGAACTGAACTCCTCCAGGCTTCAAGTGGCCAAGGTTGGAGACCCCTGATATTTTAACAGATTAACAAATGGAAGGGACCTTATAGGTCATCTAGTCCAACCCCCGCTCAAGCAGGAGACCCTACACCATTTCTGACAGATGGCAGTCCAGTCTCTTTTTGAAAGCCTCCAGTGATGAAGCTCCCACAACTTCCAAAGGCAACTCCTGTTCCATGGGTTGATTGTTCTCACTGTCAGAAAATCCCTCCTTATTTCCAGACTGAATCTCTCCTTGTTCAGTTTCCATCCATGATTCCTTGTCTGGCCTTCAGGTGCTTTGGAAAATAGCTTGACCTCCTCCTCCTCTCTGTGGCAGCCCCTCAAATATTGTCCATGTCTCCCCTGGTCCTTCTCTTCACTAGACTAGCCATGCCCAGTTCTTGCAACCGTTTTTCATATATTTTAGTCTCCGGTCCCCTCATCATCCTTGTTCTTCTCTGCCCTTTTTCTAGAGTCTCAACATTTTTTTTATAGTGTGGTGAGTAAAACTGGATGCAGTACTCTAGGTGTGGTCTTACTAGGGCTTTATAGAGTGGTATTAGTAGCTCACTTCATCTTGATTGTATCCCTCTGTTAATGCAATTTAGGATTGTATTTGTGGGTCCCACCATCCAAAAACCTCACAGTCCAACCCCTTGCTCAAGCAGGAGCCCCTGTACCAGCAAAGCTGGCTGGGGAATTCTGGGAGTTGAAGTCCTCCAGGCCTAAAGTTGCCAAGGTTGGAGACCCCTGCTCTGGAACATCACCTGCCCAGGGGAGACGCTTGTGGGACCCACCCTCCAAATGCCCTTTTAAGAAGACCTCACAGGGTTTTCCAGAGTAGGATTGGGGTGTCTTTGGAGCCCCTGTAGATTCCCCCCTCCCCCCACCGAATGTTACTCTTTTAACACCGAATGTTGTCCCTTTTAAGTTGGCTTCCAACGACAGGTAGTCCTCGACTTACAATGGTTCATTTAGTGACCGTTCAAAGTTACAACGGGACTGGAAAAAGTGATTTATGACCGCTTTTCACAGGTACGGCCTTTGAAGATCATCCCCAGGATCACGTGATCAAAATTCAGACTCATGGCAAGTGATTCATATTTATGACCGTTGCTGTGTCCCAAACTCACCTGATCCCCTTTTGTGACCTTCTGACTAGCAAAGTCAGTGGGGAAGCCGGATTCACCCAACAACCAAGTTACTGGCTTATCAACTGCAGTGATTCACTTAACGACTGGGGCAAGAGAGGTCGTAAAATGGGGCAAAACTCACTTAACAAATGAGGGCACTTAGGAATAGAAATTTGGGGCTCAATTGTGGTTGTAAGTTGAGGACTACCTGTATTCTAAGCTGCCCAGAGTTTTTCTTCAGTTTTGTGTCGCTTGGGAAATTGTGCTCACTTTCCCCCCCCCCCTCAGAAACTCTCCTGTTATTCCAGATTTGCTTCCGGGCGTTGTCACTTCCGGGTTGCCTGTAGGGCCGTTTTTCACCCTCCGGAGGCTTCAGGGATGAAGCACGACCCCCCCTGCGCTCCCCCACTTTTGGCACACAATGGGAAAAAGGTCAGCCATCACTGGCCTCCATCATTTCTGACAAATGGCAGTCCCATCTCTTCTTCCAAGCGCCCTTTTAAGACCTCGCCCCTCCACTTGAAGTTGACAGAGCACCGGTCCCTCAATGCCTCCAGGAGCATCACAAAGTCACACATGCACTTGGAGCCTCTTTTCAGCGGTTTGTAAAAGCCTTGGGCAACTTCAGCAGCTTGTTGGCTAAAGGAAGGAGAAAGTAACGCAGCATCTCCAGTCCCATCGCATTCCCATTGTTCTTTATTTACGTTGCCTCCAAAGTGAAAATTCAGAAAAAAAGAAAAACGTAATCTTAAAATCAACCACGTCCCTTATGAATCAGAGAGGATCTTTGGAAGGGGGAAGGAAAATGGGAGAACTTGGAGCCTTCTTAGCTGAAAAGGAAAACGTGGGGTGGGAGATCATATTCCCCTCTTGGCTAGGAAAGCAATGCCAGTTCTTTTTTTTATCACCTCCCAAGGAATAATGTGTATTCTTTTCAACACAGTTGAATATAAATAACAACATTACAGCCTCAACCTTTGCCTTTTGCAAACTTAATAAGTGTTAGCCATTTCATGTTTTTCTATCTTGAGAACAAAGTCCAGAAACGGTTTCCAACTAGAAATAAAACTGGATGTATTCTTGTCTTTGATTCAAGCACTTAATCTGGCCATTCTCACTGCTGTTGATGTGGAAAACAATGAAGTTCTCTCTTTTTAAAAAAGTTATCATTGTTAAAAGAAAGCTATTTTTTCAAGTTCTTTGTCCATTACTTCTAAAAAAACCTCTCTGATTTAATTTTTATATTCCTTTTTAGAATCTTGTATATTAAACCATGAATCTTTCTCATTCCAATATTTTAATTTTTTTGTGCAATTTTTAACAAATCATTTTATTATTAATCAACAGGAAGGAAAGATTTGATGTGATCAGCAATGCAGCCCCATTGCTAGTTCCCTAGTTCCTTGAGATCCCAAAGCCTATTCACACAACCATTATTTTAAGGGACTTCTGGAAAGGTATCAAGGATGGTGATCACAGCAGAAAAGGTCCATCTCCTGGATCCCACTACTTGTGACTCCTTAACAGCCCAGACCCACAACGTGCCTCTTCTGCTAGAGCTGGTGGGGTGGACGGATGTGATTGGAAGAGGGGGTCTCATTCCATGAAGGGCTTCAAAGGTCAAAAACAGGACCCTGAATTGGACCCAGAAGCAAACTGGCAATCAATCTTGTGCAGCAGAGGTGTGTGTCGTTCTTGGGGTGCATAATAACTGCCCACATCACCCCATTTTCTCCTATCTGAAACCTTCCAGAGGCTCTTCTAGGGAAGCCCCATGTAGAGTACACTTGAGTAGTGCACCTAGGATGGTTATATACATTTGACTAACAAATCAATAAACTCTGGGCATCCCTAAGGAAGGAGTCTGGAGAGGCAGGGGGTGCATATCTGGGTCGACCAGGGTCCTCCCCAGAGGAGGCACGTGGGGAAGGGCTGTGCCTGAGAAAGAGGCCCCAGAACGCTTGGGCAGGGCAGCTCCCCCCCCTTCCTCTGATTTCCACAGGCAAAGGCTGTCCTGGGCGGCTTCAGTCCGTCTCCTGTCTGGCTCCTTTCCAAAATCCTGGCTCAGGAACCAGCCTCTCATTTGCCAGGGATTCTCCTGACCCACAAAGTCCAGATTCACACAGCGGACGTAACTGAGTCAGTCACGTACCTAAGAGATACCTTTCTATAACCTCCTCACATTGGGTTTCTTGCGACCTGGGTGGTTTTTCCCTTCAGGGACTTGTGTGTATTGTCTGTGGATCCCATTTGCATGAGATGCTGCACCATCAACCGACCAGCCAGTTAAAGCGGACGAAGGTTACGCCTGCTGTGAACCCAGAGAGAAAAGGGGGGACCTGAAGGAGAGGCTCATCCTGCAGATGGCCAGTTTCCAGGGACTCACCAGGAATCGGAAGGTCCCCCTAATGGCCTCTGCCTTCTTCAGGGGTAGAAAGACAGACGGGTGAAAGGGAGGCAGAAGGTCCCTCAGTCAGCCACAGCCAGAGCCTCCTTTGGGTTCTGCTTTCCCTGCAAGGCTGGCCAAGAAGTCAGGCTGGAAGGAGGGAGGAAACTGTCAGCTGTTCATTTCTGCAGAAATAGAGAGTCTCCCCTTTGGGACAGAGGTCCAAATCTAGCATGCTGCTTAAAACATGGCTCAGATATTCACACAGAAAGTGTGTTATTTACAAGAAACCTACGTGAATTATTTCACAGGATTAGTGTTCACATCTGCTCAATTGCATTTGTCCTTTTGGGTAGAAGTTTGCATTTGTTGTACTTCATACAAGAGAGTGAAAGCTTCCTATCCTATCATTGTCAGGAATCGCCTGTCGCAGGCCTGTAGATCAGTGGTAGTCAACCTTTTTCTACCTACCGCCCACTAATGGATCTTTCTTGATGGAAAAATTTCCTTACCACCCACCAGTTTTTGCGCAAGTGCGGAATATTTTTTAGAAAGGAGGGTGTTTTTTTAAAAAAAGAAATCTACATACGTTTTATCTTTTTATTTCTACTTTATGCATGTTTGTTTTTAACTTTATAAAGTTTAATTAGAAAAGAATAAAGTAAATTGAAATTAGCTTTACTAGTGATTAATGAGATCTTTGAGGCTGATGTTGCCAGACTAAATATTTGATATCTGGTTTGATTTTCGTAAGGAACAAACGAAGGTCTCCTCTTTCTGTGCTTTTCCTTTTTATCTCCTTTTTTTAATCTTCCTTAGGGCTATGTACAAAAGTAAGGCTGAGCTGGTTAGCCCACTTATTATTATTAGCCAACAATTCTCTCCTGCCTTTTCTTTCTCCTATTTTGCAACTGCTCTGCTCGGCTTCTGCCTGTCTCTGCTCGGCTTTTGCCTGTCTCTACTAACAGTTTCTACTCCTCCCCTTCCTCTTCCCACGTGTTTACAACTGCTCTGCTAACAGTTTCTATTCCTCCCCTTCCTCTTCCCACGTGTTTGCAACTGCTCTGCTAACAGTTTCTATTCCTCCCCTTCCCACTCGCACAAAAGGAGGTTTTAACCACCGAAATCCCCACCGCCCACCTGGAATCCCAAAATCCCACTAGTGGGCGGTAGGGACCAGGTTGACGACCCATGCTGTAGATAATACCATCCCACTCCAACAGTTCTCCAGTCTGTTTTTGGAAACTTCCAGTGAGGGAGCACTCACAATTCCAGGATGTAAGCTATTCCGCTGGTTTTGAATCATGGAGACCAGAAGTGGTGGCGACATTTCAAGGTGGCCTCACGTCTGCAGGAAAAACGGGAATGATCATTTCTCGGCTTCTCTGGATGTTCTCCCTCTGTTGATGCAGCCCAAGACTTCACTGTCTTTTTGGGCATCTCCACCTGATTTCCCACTGGGAGGGGCTGTGCGGGGTCTCCCCTCCCCCCAGGCCCAGAAAAGGCTCCCGCTCCCCCCCCAGTTCCGCCCCTCCCCCCAAGAGGCGGAAGTGGATTTCCTGAAGTAACGTTCGCTTTTCCTTTCCCTCCTCTCTCACCGGTTGCGCCTGGACGTCTGCCTAGCAACAATGATGACTTGAGGGTACTTTTTTTCAATTGGTTGAGCTTGGCCAATCGCCGGCTTCCTCTGGATTGTTGCGTTGTTGATCGCCCTGGGTAAGTCTTCGTTTGCTTCGAGAGAAGGCAGCGATGGTTGAGGATCGCGGCTAAGATGGCCGTGAGCTCTGCGCCCCTCTGGCTCCTGGTGCTGCTGGGGGTCTCCCTCCACGAGAGCTGCGTTGGTGAGTCCCTTTGGGACCTTCGGGGGTTCCGGCCTCTTTTTCTTCCAGGGACTCTTTCTCTCTCCTTTATTCCCAGAAATAGAATCCTGCTTCGGTCCACTTTCTAGTCCGCTCCCCTTCCCCACTTTGGCCGTTTTGAGATTAGGTCCCAAAGCCTGGATGGGACTCTGCTGCCTCCCCCCCCCCACTTCCCCAGGAGAGCCCCTCTGGGAGCAGGACGAGGGTGGCCCCTCCAGACCTCAGTCAAGTCTATCTGGGCGCCCCCAAGCGCAGTTCTTTCCCTCCCCCAAAACGGAGATTGTGGGAAAGCGGCGTTTGCAGGAGATCAGGTCAGTTCACAAACTTCCGGGCTGCCTTCGCCCAACCCCTCCGCCTGGGTCCCCTTCCCTGCCTTGAGCTGGGATTCGTGGCTCTTTGGGGCTTCTGGTGCTGGGAGGACCCGGCTTGTTTCTGGAATGGGTTCCGTGTCTTGGCAGAGGCTGCTGCAGTGGAGCGATCCGGGCTCAGATTGTCCTATGAATGCAGCAGGATGAGAGTCTGGAGAGAATAATCAATAATCTCCCTAAAGATTCCTCCTTCCTGGATTTCACTTTTTTCTTCAGCTAAAAAGACTTTGATGTTCCTCGATCAGGACTTTGAGTGACAGAAACTGAAATCATTTTGTCTGTTTATCTTGGATTCCCCAGAGGGGCTTTGAAGGGGACAGGACCCTCCCCACAGAGACAGAATTCAGGGAGAGGATCCCAGCTGAGCCCCCCCCCCAACATGATTGGTCTCAGCAGGAACCCCCAAGAAGCCTCAGGGGGGGCAGGGGGTGGGGCCAGGGAGGGGAGGCCCCAGGGGCTTCTGGGATGAGGGGAATTCTGGGAGTTGAAGTCACAATTGACCCAGAATTTATGTTGCTAAGTGAGACATTTATTACATGAATTTGGACCCATTTTATGACCTTTCTTGCCACAGTGAATCACTGCAGTCGTTAAATTAGTAACATGTTTTTTAAGTGAATCTGGCTTCCCCATTGTCTTTTCTCATCAGGAGGTTGCAAAAGATGACCACACATGACTGCAACCGTCATAAATATGAACCATTTGTCTCAGGTGTCTGAATTTTGATCATGTGACAATGGGGGAATGCTACAATGGTTGTAAGTGTGAAAAATGGTCATAAATTACTTTCTCCAGTGCCCTTGTAACTTCAAATAGTCACTAAATGAACTGTTGTAAAAAGAGGACTACCTGTATAGTGCTTTTACAGCCCTCGCTAAGTGATTTACAGAGTCAGCATCTTGTCCCCAACAATCTGGGTCCTCATTTTACTGACCTTGGAAGGACAGAAGCCTGAATCAATTTTGAGCCACTCAGGGGGTGGAGGGGCCCATGGATTTCTGTGAATGAGGGGAATTCTGGGAATTGAAGTCCAAATGGCTGAGTCTGGGAAACTCTGATTTAGGCCTTTACATTGAGAGTCTCTGATCCTGTGAAGGGATGGAGAGCCAGGATCCCAATCCCCTCCCGAGGAGGCTGAGGGGCATTTCTGCCTTTCTTTGGGGTGACAAAGGGCAGGATGAGCCCCAGAGGAGGACAAGGGTCAGAGCAGCTTCTGGGGAAAGCGAAGGGGGAGATTCAGAGGAAAAGCCTCCGTGAATGATGGTTTCAGGGCCCTAACTGGGTTGCTGAGATGAAGGAATCTGGGGATCATCCCAGTGAGATTCCCTGTGGAAGGAGGGGGAGCCCCTCTGAGTCCTGGGTTCAAGGCCGATTCCTGCTCAGATGGCTGAACTCTGGGAGGGGAGGGGGATTTTCCAGCTGGGGGGGGGAGAGGGACAGGAGGAAGATTTGGGAGGCTACGGGGCTTCATTGCCCCTCCCTCCCCCTCCCCCCCTTTGCCTCCCCATATTTAGGTTTCCTCCATGGGTCAAAAGGGCCTCTGGTCTCACCCGGATTCCCCCTTCCTCTTCCCCTCCCCCGTTTTATAAAATCTGCAGCTATTAACCAGCCATTTTGGTCCCCAGTGATGGGATTTTTTCTCTGTGAATGGAAAGTTGGGGTGACCAGGTGGGGTTTCCTTCTGCTTTTGAGCTTCTGGGAGGGTGGAATCCCCCCTTTTACCTGTGGAGCCACTGCAGCCTCCTTGGGGCAGAGACTGAGCAATCCAGAAGGGGGTTTGAGGGAGGCCTTGCTGGAAGGGGGGAGGGCACAATTGGGGCAGGTGAAGTTTGGGGGACCCGACCTTCCCCTCCTCTCTCACCCCCCACCTTCCCTGCCCTCCAACCCTTCAGGCCCTCCAGAAGGTTCTTCTCTCCCTCTCAGTCACTCATTCCCCCTCCTGCCTCCTCTCTCCCTTCCTTTCCTTCCTTCCTCCTCTCCCCCTTCCTTTCCTTCCTTCCTCCCCCTCCACCCCCTAGTCTTCTTCCTCCTTCTTCCTCCCCAGAGCCTCAGATGGGAGCCTCCATGGGTCCTTGACTGAAGCCCCCTAACTCTTCTCTTCTGTCTCCCTTCCAGACGCCTCCTCCCACTCCCTGAAGTACTTCTCCACCTCCATCTCGGACCTCAGTCAGGAGCAGCAGCCCCACTTTGTCGGTGTGGGTTACCTGGATGATCAGATCTTTGTTCACTACGACAGCCACAGCCGGAGGATGAAGCCTCGAGCCTCCTGGATGGAGAAGGTGGGGAAGGACGACCCCCAGTACTGGGACAGAGAGACACAGATGGCACGTGGCCAAGAGGAGGCGTACAGAGGAGACCTGGAGACTCTGAGGAGTCGCTACAATCAGAGCGTAGGTGAGTGATGGGTCAGGTGGCTCCTCCGGCCCCATAATCCCCTCCCCAGGAACCAGAGGGGGGGAGAAAGGGGGGTCCGTTCAAAGGGAAAGGCTCCTTCCACTCCTTTTGAAAAGTCTTTTTTTATATATGTTTATTTTCCTTTTTAAATCCACATAAGATTGTCCTTGTCTCCATAGCTGACATTTTCTGCCAATTGCAGTTAATGGAAACGTGTTGAAATTTCTCCATCTCTCTTTCTGGATGTTGATATAAACGGAGGTAAAAAGGGACCAAAATCTTCTCTCCCGCCATGACAGTTGGGGGGGTTCTTGGTGGATCTCCTGCTGTGGGGGAGGAAGGTGGATCCTGGGGGAAGCAGATCCTCCTCCTTCTCTCTGCTTCCACCCCAGAGAAATGAGGGATCAAGTGGAGATCCACCTGGGGAGACTAGATCCCTTTCCTTCACCCCCTTTTTGGGGGGCAATGAGGGGGGTGGCAAATGCCAGGAGCTCCTCCTCATCCTCCAGTTGGAAGGAGAGGCCAGGAGGCCCAAATGGGGTGGGGGGCTCTTGTGGGGGGGGTGTCAGAGGTCCAGGATCCTCCCAATGGGCTTGAGGGGGAAAGACAGGTTAGGAAGAAACCTCCATTTGGGGCCCTTCATGGCTTCCCCTCCTTGGTCCCTCAGGCTGAACTCCTGCCCTGCCCTCTTGGAGGGGCTGCCCTGGATTTGGGGGGAGGCTCTTTCTTCATCCTCCCTTCCCTTCTTCTGCCACCTTTGGGGGGAGAAGATTCCCCTCCAAGGAACCTCATTTAGGAAAAGGGATGGAAGGAAATGTGTGTGTAGCTCAAGGCTCCATTTGGCTGAGGAAAACCTTCTCCACAAACATCAGCCGTTTCCCCTCCTTTCATCCCACGGAGGTGCAGCCCCCCCCCATTCTTCCCCCCTCCCCTTACCCCTCCCCCCCTCCAGGCAGACCCCAGAGCTCTGCCAGTCTTGCCCAGGATCCCCCCAGATCCCTCCAGGTCCCCTGCTGGCCTCCCAGGGGATCAGAGCTGGACCCAGAGGCTCCCCCTGGTGGAGGAAGGAGGAAGGAGAGCGTCCAGAGTGGAGGGGAGCCTCCTTTCCAGGCTAAAGAGCCCCCAAAGGTCCCAACCTTCCCCCCAAGGAAGGCTGCTTCCCCCCTCCCATCGCCTGGGTCGCCTCCTCTGGACCTTCCCCAGCTCCCTCCTCTCCTTTTATGAGGCCTTTGGACCACAACTGCACCCAATACTCCAGATGTGGTTGCTCTGCCTGGATTCATGTAAAGGGTTTATGTAACATTTCCCTCTCTTGTGTTTTCAATACCATTTTAATGATCCCTGATGTCCTGTCAGCCTTTTAAAAAATTATCTGATTTTTACTAAAAGTTGTTTTTTAAAAAGATAAAAACGAATAGAAAGTAACATAAAATAAAAGATAGAAAGGAAACCAATCAAAGAAAAATAAAAAAGTATAAGAAAATAAAACCAGTGGAAGAAAAAAGACATGAAGAAATGATTTCTGATATTCTTCTCAGCAGTTATAAACAAAAATATATATTTAGCCTCTCTAAAGCAGCCTTTCTGAACCTTTGGACCCTGCAGGGACCCTTGAACTATTTTTCAGATGTCAGGAAACCCCTGAACATCCAGGCTCAGAGATGGGCCAGAATTGTTTCATGCGTAGACCTGTAGAGATGCATTAATAGCGTTCTTACACTGAACATCAAAAAGGAAAATTGCCTTTTCAATGTGATCCCTGTGCTTTCTTTTTGCTGCACAAACATTCAATTCTGTGCCAAACCTGAGATAAGAACACATTTCATCTTCAAGGGAAAGAAGACAATTTCTGTCTTAGCTTTTGTTGCTTCTGAAATGACAGAATTTGTTCTCAGAAGTTGAAAACTGCAGTCAAATATTTAGTGGTTTCCTGTGAATGGCAGGAGATTCTTCTTCGACAGAAATCCAGGACTATTTTTCCATGGGGAGATCAGGGAATCTCCTCCTGAGGGCAGATTCAGACTGGATCTCCCAAGGATCTTCCTCTTCCTCCAAAGGGAAGTTCTCTGGCTGAGCAGAAGATGCAGAAAAAGGATCCCCTCACCTGTCATTCAAGCCCACACAGGAGTAGAAACAATTCAGGATTTCCTTTTGGTTTTTTCAAACATTCGGTTTTCTTTTAAATCCAAGAATCTGTTCACTTGAAGTTGAAATATCTTCTCCGGGGCCTTCCAGAGCCTGTAAGCTTCAAAGTTCATTTCAAAGGTCAATAACCCTTTGGGTCTCCAGGTCAGACTGGGCCACTTGCTGCTGTTGCTGAGGAAAATATTCCTTTGGGGCCCTTCGAGGCTTCATTCCCACATTGCACTAAACCATGGTTTGCTTCTGGTTAGCCAAAAGTGGGAACCATCCCTTGTGACTTAGTGCTATTTGTGAACGTAGAACAGGATTTATGGTCACAGGGATCCCTGCAAGCTTTTTCCAGATCGAGCAGATCCTCTTTGAGGCCACAAGATTCTCATTCCCTCTTTGAGGCTGCAGATTCAGGCAACTGTTCCCTCTCTGGGATCCCTTCCTCCCCCCCCCCCCAAGAGTCTCCCCTGCGGAGGAATGGCAGAAGGAAAGATGGAAGGGTCTCCGTCCTTCTGTTTCTTTGCGACTCCTTCTTTTTTCAGTCTCCCTTGAGATCCTCTGCTGGCTTTTCCAGATTTCCTTTTCCTGGGGAGCTTCAGGGGCTCCATCCTGGGGGGGGGGGGGAATGCAGGGATGCTGGTTGAGGGAAGGGAAAAGGGCAATTACTGATGGGGACTTATTTCCCTTGAGTGCTTGGGAGGAAATGGGGGTGTCAGTGCCTGTTCAACGTCACTGCTGGGAGGGGGTCTCTGCCTATCTTCAGGAATCCCCAAACCATCCTCCTCTCTGTCTTTTAGGCCTTCACACATGGCAGTGGATGTTTGGCTGTGAGCTCCAAGGAGACGGGAGCAAAGGAGGGTTTGAGCAGTATGGCTACGAAGGGAGGACCTTCCTCACATTCGACAAGGAGGCCCTCACCTGGGTTGCTCCCACCCCGCAGGCCCAGACCATCAAGAGGAAATGGGACGCTCTTCCAGGACTGAATGAGGATAAGAAGACCTTCCTGGAGGAAATCTGCATTGAGTGGCTGGAGAGGTACCTGTCCTATGGGAAGGAGACTCTGCTGAGGACAGGTGAGCATCCGGATCCAGGCTGGACTTTCCTCCTTTATGGCTGGATCTCCTGTAGACATTCAGCCCCTTTGGGTCCCTGGTCTTTAGCCTGTTTGCCCTGGTGGGAATCCCCCTCCTCCTCTTCCAGCCCCTCTTGCATGTAGACCCCCCCTCTCCCCTACATGTCCCCCTTCCCCCCCTGGGGTCCTTTACCCCTCCAGGATCAGCTGGGTGAGATTACGATCAATGGGGGAATAGCAAACAGGAGCCCCCACTGATGATTGCCCACAGCCCCTCCCTGCCTGGGGAGGACCCTCTCTCTCTTCCATTGGCATCAGTCTCTCTCTGCCCCCTCCCCTTTTCAGAGACAAAATCTCTTTTCCCAATTGATCAGTGTGAGATTCCCTTTGATCTCTCTTCCTCTTAAAATTGGGGTTGTGTCCCTTGGAAAGAGGCCCGGAGGAGCCTCAGATTCAGGGGAGCAGAAGAGGAGGCAAAAAGTGGGGAGAATCTTCTGTGTTGTTGTTGTCTTGAAAGGGAACCTAAAAGACCATCTCCACTATCCCTCCCCTGAAGGGAGCAGCCCAAGATCACTCAGAGTTCAGAGCAGCCAGAGAGGAATTTCCTTGGAGCCTCAATTTGCTTCCGGAGGTTTTTCAGGCTGAGTCCCTGGGAAAGACTCAAAATCAGGAGTTCTTCTGGTTGAGCCTTTTCCAGATGTGGATAATTTCCTAAAACTCTTGGAGAGGCTGCAAGTGTGGAATGTGAATCTCTGGGTTAAAACTAAGTGGTGGGAGATTTTCCTGCCCCTCCAAGTTTCCCATCCACCTTCCAGGCTCTGGAGGGGCTCAGGGTTAATTCTGGGGGTGCCGTTTCTGCAGAGACCCCAAAGGTGACGGTGAGCAGCCGGACGGAGCTGGAGGATGGGATGGAGACGCACGTCTGCCGCGTGGATGGCTTCTACCCCAGGGAGATCGATGCCTCCTGGAGGAGGGATGGGGAGGAATGGCTGGAAGAGACCTTCCATGGATTTCTGGCCCCCAACGCGGATGGGACCTACCACTACTGGCTCAGCATCCGGATCGACCCCAAAGAGAGGAGCCGCTATTACTGCCACGTGGAGCACGACGGCCTGCAGGAGCCTCTGGACTTGGAGCTGAAGGGTGAGAGGCTGCAGGGAGGGGAAGGCTGGGCTCTCTGGCAGGCTGGAGGGTGGTGGGAGAGAAATCTGGCCCCAGATGTGTCCAGATGTGAGCATAGCTGAGCCTTCATCCACTGGTCCTTCCAGTGTTTGAGGCACGTGAAGCTGCAGGGACCAGACCGTAGAAGTGACTTCGGGTGATGGAAAGGACAGAATCCCATCCCAATACTTGGCCGATCCTGATGAAATCCCCTCCGATCCTCTCTTAGGCCTTCCCTGCTTCTTTTCTCCAGCAGAAGAGCAGAAATGACGCTGAGCCCCAGAAAGAGATTTCCTCTTGTTTCCAATCCCTCGAAAGGACCAGAATCAGGAGGAGTCTGGGAGCCCCTTTTCTGAAGGGAGATGTTGGCTAAAAGGGATGAAGGTCAGCTGCCTTCAGGAAAGGCCGAGAGAGGCTGGACTGAGGCATCCGGAGTCAGAAAAGAGGCTCCCAAGTCTGAGCTTTTTCTCCATCAGAGACTCACTTTGTTTTCCTGCTTTGAAGCTCAAAAGGTCTCTCTGTGTAGCTCCTCTAAGAAAGAAACTGCACATTATTTTATGATACCTGAATTCCTGAGGCTCAGCATAAAACCCAAGGAAAAAACCCTCTCTCAGAGAACTCTGCATATGCTCAGAGGTGTCCTTGACGGATACTGGACTTCCAAAGTTGCAAAATTCAAATTCATTTTTTTATTGAGGATTGTCACCAGGATACAAGAAATACTCAAATATAATTGTTATGCTGATATCCCAGGCAGAATAAAATATTCCTTTAAGTTTTGTTGCTGTTTATAGCAAGCATCCATTCACAAGTGGCAGGATTGCTATTCAATGGGAATCCTGAGTTTTGTGCAGGAGAAATTTAAATTTAAAGTTCCCTCCTCAAACCTTCTCCCCTCCCCCCCCAAGCAATACCAATTTATAATGCCTTGGTAAGACCTTACTTGGAATTCTTCATCCAGTTTTGTTGGCCATGATATAGAAAAGACATTGAGACTCTGGAAAGAGTGCAGAGAAGAGCAACAAAGATGATTAGGAGCCTGGAGGCTAAAACATATGAAGAGTAGTTGCAGGAATTGGGCATTTATAGTTTAAGGGAAAGAAGAAGGGTGTGTGTGTGTGTGACATGATATGTTCCAGTATCTCAGGGGCTGCCACAAAGAAGAGGGAGTCAAGCTATTCTCCAAAGCACCTGAGGGCAGGACAAGAAACAATGGGTGGAAACTAAACAAGGAGAGAAGCAACCTAGAACTGAGGAGAAATTTCCTGACAGGGAGAAGAATTAATCAGTGGAATGGCTTCCCTTCAGAAGTTGTGGTTTCTCCATCACCGGAAGCATTTAAGAAGAGGCTGGAGAGCCAGTTGTCTGGAATGGTATAAGGTCTCCTCCTTGAGCAGAGGGTTGGACTGGAAGACCTCCATGGTCCCTTCCAACTCTGTTATTCCATTATTCTATTTCTGCCATTTTTATGTTATTTCTGGCCTGGACAAAGAAAATGATTAATGAAAGTGTGTACTTTTAAAAAAAAGGCTAGGTGATATGAACTATTTTACTTCAAATAATCAAATGGAAACCCTCAAACTGAAGGAGAAAAAAGATAATGTTCAGATCTGCCTAATTCCACTCAGAGTCATGACTTATTGGAGCAACCTATAAAGAGAACAAAAATGTTTTGTCAACAATTTTTGTTTACATTATTGTGTTGGTGAAGTTTTTGTTTTGGAAGCTGCTATGAGTCAGAAGGTGGCAAAGGGCTGTTTTTGAGGGGAAAAGCTAAAGATGAATTCAGTTGCCTTCATGCTGGGCCGGTGTGAGAAGAAGGCAGCGTCATGAGGAAACGTCCTCTAACAACGGTTATCAAGGCCTCTTCATGTTACCTTTAGAGGGACCCAAAAATGATCACATGGAGTTTTGAATTTGGGGTATTTCCAGCTTTCACTTCTCTAGGTCTCTTCCCTGATTGGGAAGATTGTTTGAGGTTCTCCTTCAATGATCTGCTCTTTCTCCCAATTCAGAACCAACCAATTCAAAATCCAACCTGGGGCTCATCATCGGCTGCGTTGTGGCTGCTCTTATCCTGGCGTGTGTGATTGCTGGAATTGTGGTATTCTTCAGTAAGTATCTCTTTTGGGGGGTGATGGAAGGAAGATGGGGAGATTCCCCCCAAGTCTCTCCCTTTGGGGAGCTTCTTCTGGGCTTCCTTCTGTCCTGTTTTCCCAGCCCTCTTGGGGAGGATCTGAGATCTCAGCCTCTTGCTGGGACTCCAGTCTTGATTCAGCTGAGTCTGAGATTCGGGCAGTCCTGTCTTCTTCTGAGTTGGGAAGAGGCATCCCAGTTCCTTTGTCCCTTTCAAAGGCTTTGGTCAAAGAGCAGCAGAGAAGGATTTCCATGGAAACCTCCCTCCCCTCCCAGCTGCTCCTTCTGCTTCCCCCAATTCCCCTCCATCCATCTCAGAGGCAGCAGGTCTCTCTTGGGGCAAATCAGGAGATACATTTAGGTTTAGGTTTAGGTTTATTAAATTTATAGACCGCCCCCTCTCCCCGTAGGTATTTTGTATTTTGAAGATCTTTCTGTCTTGGTTGATGGGACTAAGTGACAGTGAAGCATCTGGAGTTCTTGCTCCTACAGAGGGAGAGTTTGGATGATCTCTGGTGGTTTCTTTTGAGCTTTCACTGATTTTTATTCTTGCAGAGAGACGTCAAGATGAGTACAAAGCAGCCCCAAGTGAGTGATTTGTCTTCTTTACATGTAATCTCCAATTTAGAGCAGGGACCAGAGGCACCGTTAGTTGAGAGGGGTGTGTGTATGTTTGTGTCTTTCTCTTCATGCTAAGAACCAGGCTGAGGAAGTTGGGCCCCCTTTTCATTACAGCCAGGCTATTAGTAGAAGTGGGAGAAACCTCTAGGAGAAACATCTGGAAGAAGGAACCTTTAAGAAGATGAGAAGACACAAGTGGTGGAAGGTCCCTCTG
Organism: Natrix helvetica; assembly: GCF_964273705.1. NCBI lineage: Eukaryota > Metazoa > Chordata > Lepidosauria > Squamata > Natricidae > Natrix > Natrix helvetica. The sequence goes on from NC_138548.1 coordinate 376,054,678, forward strand.
ACTGAGGACATGTCCTGTTTCCCAAGTAGGCAGAGAGGAAAGGCTTGGCCAAATGAGAGTCAGAAGCTCCATAAAATTAGGGATGAAAAGGGGGAACTTTGAGGGAAAAGGAGCTTTGGGGAATGCCAGCTGGATCTCCTCTTGGTCTCCTGTCCCAAAGGCTCACAACTGGTTACAGAAATAAACTTTGAATCCATCTGTATCTTTTTAGGCCAGCTCTGCCTTCTGGCTTTGTATGATATAAATAATAAATTTTAATAATTCTTTCCAATGCCTTTTAACCAAAGCAGTTTGATCCAAACTCTCTCCATGTTATTTGTGCATTTGTTATTGTGTGGGAGAGAGAAAGGGAGGGAGGCAGCTGGAGTCAGAAAGAGCTGAGCTTCCTATAAGGAGGGAGAGAGACAGACAGACAGACAGACAGACTTCTTCCCTCATCTCCTTTTCCTTTCTTTTCCAGCAAGTGAAGGAGGATCCAGCAGTTCAGGTAAGTCGGAGGGAGCAGCTGCTGTATGAGCCATTCTGACCCTTTGCAAGACTTTGGGGGGATGAGGGGATGAAAAGAGGGAGAGGCCCCCACTTTTTAAAGACCCCCCTAATTCATCCTCTGTGGGTTTTCTCTGAGTCTTCTACTGGTGGAAGAATAATTGCACCCACTTTGGCTTAGTGTTGAGGGCACCAGGCAAGACCGTGAGTTCTAGTCCTGCCTTAGGCATGAATCTCATAAAATCCACTTTCCTTGCACTGGTTGATTCTGCAGAGGAGAAGAAGAAACTCTCCCTGTTGGATTCAGGCAGGGGAGGCAGCCCAGAGTCTGCATGGTGGAGCCTTGGCCCCCTTTGGAGTAAAGAGACCTCAATTATTTGAGGGGACATAGGGAAACCACCAGTGAGGCCATGATCCCCAGTGGTTGGAGACTCTTCTGCTGTCATAGCTGAGAGCTGGCTGACTCTGGAAGGGGGGGGGTCCCTCTCTCAAAGATGTGCCCATCCAGGTTTAGAATTTGGCCCCAACTGAGACCCCAGGCAGGATTGGTGGGGTTACAGTGGTCATCTGAGAATCTCTCCTGGCACTCAGGAGGCTCCCAACCCACATTTCTGGTTGAGATTTCCTCTTTCTGACTCTGGGCTCACCAGTTGGGATTGTTGCTACTGTACCAGCCTCCCTGATGCATAGCCAGCTCCCTGCCTCAGCTGCTGGGGGCATCTCAGGGTTGGCATGGGGTTGCCCAGGATTATGGTCCTGGGAGACCTCAATCTGCCATCCCTGGGTTTGGCCTCCAAAGCAGCCCAGGAGTTCATGGCTGTCATCCGGGGTCCGACTGGAGACAGAGGTCACACACTGGACACGATCTTCTTGTCAGACCAAAGGCAACAGGATCTGATGGGGGAGTTTGGTTTTCATTTAGTGTTTTAAATATTCTACATGGGATTTTATTGAATTTCACTGTGAGCTGCCTACAGTCACCTTAATGAGATTGGTGGAGATGGAAGTTTAATTAGTAAATCAATGAAAATCTTTACGTCCTCTGAGAAGTTTGGGAAGCTGAAGAGGTTGAATGGTGAAGGGAGAGATTTCTCCTCCTCAGAGGATCCAGACATTCATTCATTCTGTCTCTTTCTCTCCAATCCAGGGATCAACCAGACTGCTTAGCAGCCCCCTTGTAGGTGAGTGGTCTCGGTGGGGGCCGTGTGGGGTGAGAGGGAGGGGGGACTTTGGGGTCCAAGGACCAAGTGAGGGTGAAGATGCTTTGGGGATCCCTCTTCTCTCTCCTATTCACCTCAAACACTGGAAGGTAAGGAGTTTGGGGGAGAGGGCTTGGGGGAGGGGTCTTCCTGCCCCCAAACTCTGATCCTCTGGCACCTCTCAGGCTCTGACTGTCTTGATCCAACTCACCCTTGAATACTTTCTCCCTCCTCTTTGCAGGGGACACGCCCAGCATGAGGAGAGAGGAGAGAAGAGGGGATCGGCCTCCTTCTGAATTAGGCCGGGCTCTCAGGAGGAGCCATTCAGGGCCTTCCTGCATGCTGCAACTAGGAGAGATTTTGGGGTCTTTCATCACTGTTTTTATCACTGAATCAGTAAACTTTTTCTATTATGACTGAGGAGCAGAGGAGAAAAGAAGATATTGATTGTTGCTAATTGTGGAATCAAAATATTTCAAATTAGATTTCGTAGATAATAGTTTATCATAGATAAATAGGTTACATAACACCCTTAATGGGCTTTTGCTGATTAGTCTTAGTGGATAGAGGTTAGAGGCTAAAGATGAGGTTTTAGAGATGGGTTTATAGAGAATGGGGTGAGGAATCGGAGGAAGAGTTTCTTGGTTTTACTTTAAGAAAGATTGATAAGTTGTTAATTTTCATTATATTTGTTGGAGATAAAGGTGGAGGTTACTTTTTGTTTTTTCCTTGTGTTTTATCTGTTTAATGTGATCTTCGATGAAACTATTACTAAGAAAAGTGTGGATTTTTAATTGATTGTTGCACCGTTATTTGACCATATATTTCATAACACAAAGTTTGACAATCCATATAAAGAGTGTAACATTTGACACTGATTTTTTTAATAGATTGCCGTTTATGGCTTTTCATGATTTAGAAAAACGGATGATGAAATCAATTGTCAGCCTGCTATCTCCTTAACAATTGCACATCTTTTGTAAGTTTGCCAAAATTTGTTTGATGAAAATAAATGATTTCTTTTCCTCTTACTTGATTGCTGTATCTTTGGGGAGGTTGGAATTAAGAGGGATTCTACCCTCCTTGTTGATCAGAGACCCCGATTCCAATTTCACTTTGAGTGATAGGAAGGGGGAGGAAGCAAAGCAAAATCTCGAAGGAGGAAGAACTGGGGGATTTCCTGTGTGCTCCTTCGGGGAGGAGGCAGCCATTTTGCTCCTATGTCCTGATGTTCCTCCAGCCTCACCAGTTGATCTTGTGCAAAAGGGCTACTTGGTCTTGGCTTGGTGGTGGCAGCAACAGAGGCTGCCTCTCCCTCAGATCCTCCTTTGCCTCAGTATTGGCCAAGCGGCTGGTCTTTGGGTCTCACCCAGGGGCCCTTCGGGAGACAGGAGCTGAATGACCAGCCACAGCCGTCCTGGTCCCCCTGCAGAAGGGCAGCTTCTCCTGCTTCTGGGAGATCCTCTCTGGGCTCCTCAGCTGCCCAGTCTGATGCAGCGGCCCAAGAGTGGGGAGATCTTTGATGGATGGGAAAGACGTCCCCATATTACAATGGTTGCTTTGGGAGCACGGAGGAGTGAAGAGGATGTGGGTCTGTCCAGGGTGAAATCTACTTACCTTCACTACTGGTGTGCAAATGTGAGCGTGCGCACGCCACCTCCACACATGCGTAGGACCTCCCGCACACGCACAGTGTCCAAAACAGATATGATGACGTCTGGGTGGGTGGCCGGAGCCTGCAAAGGTAAGGAGAACAGCGAGTGGGGGGGGGGAGGAATCCTCTGGGCCCCACGATTTAGAGTAGCTGCTTTCTAGCCAATATAAATCATGTGTCACAGCTGATCATGGGAAATACCAGTTCGCCCGACCCAATAGCATTTTTTTACTCCCAGTTCAGGCGAACCGGTCTGAACTGGTAGCCTTTCACCCCTGAGCCTGTCCTCCCCGTCCCTTAGGACTAGCCTCTTTGGAAGCTGAAGAAGAAAACTTGGAAACATTTTGCAAGAATTCGGTGCAGATTTCAGCCTCTTCTATGGATTCCAAACGTTTAGAAATGTATTTATTAATTAGAATATGTGACCGTCCAGCTCAGATAAGAGGCTCTGGTCAGCCAACACAATAAAAATATCAATACAAGAACAAAATACCATAAATATAAAGCACGAAAGAAAAATGAGCACCAAGGATAAACCAGCTAGCCACAGATTCATTCATTTTCTTCTACAGGGAGTCCTCGACTTACAACAGTTCATTTAGTGACCATTCAAGGTTACAATAGGATTCAAAAAAAGTGACTTATGACCATTTTTCATACTTGTGCCCGTTGCAGCATTCCTGTGGTCATGTGATCAACATTTGGACGCTTGGCAACTGGTTCATACTTACGACTGTTTCAGTGTCCTGGAGTCCCATGATCCCCTCCTGTGTCCTTTTGACAAGCAAAGTCAATGGGGAAGCCAGTTTCACTTAACAACCGTGTTACTAACTTAACAATTTGAGTGATTCATTTAACAACCATAGCAAGAAAGTTGTAAAATTGGGCAAAATTCACTGAGCAAATGTTCCACTTAACAGCAGAAATGTTGAGCTTAATTCTGGTCGTAAGTAGAGGACTACCTGTACCAGGCTAGAAACCAGGAGGCAGTGAGTTCAAGTCCCGCCTCAGGCACGAGAGTCAGCTGTGAGATTTTGGGCCAGTCATGGTGTCTCCACAGGGTTGTTGGGAGGAAAATAGGACAAGGAAAGAGCGTTATTTACGTCCTCAGCCCTGAGTTCTTTAGGAAAGAGATAAAGGTGAAGAAAGAAACTCAGGGGCTTAACTCTCTCCCGATCTCAAGGACCCCTGAAAGAAACACAAAAGGCCCTCGTGATTCAGCCTGATCCAGTGGTGGGTTTCAAAAGTTTTTAAAACCTCTTCTGTAGGTGTGGCCTGCTTTGTGGGAGTGGCTTGCCAGCTATGTGACCGGGTGGGAGTGGCTTGGCAGTCATGTGACTGGGTGGGCGTGACCAACTTGTAAAATGTGGTGAAACTCACTTAACAACGCTCTTGCTTAGCAACCAAAAAGTTGGCTCAGGAACTCTGGCATTTAAAGCACGCAAGTCTTAAAGCTGTCAAGTTACAAGACCCATGCACCCCTAACCCTTCAGAAAAAAAAAACTCCAGGGGTGTTCAAACTTGAAAGCTTTAAGACTCGTGGACTTCAACTCCCAGAATTCCTCCTCTCGCTTTTCATCTTGATGATGTGTGGATGGGCAGGGGGGAGGGAGCTGGAACCGGTTCTAAACGGCCCTGTAGATTTGTGGAACCTCTTCTATAGAAGAAGTTAGAACTGGGAGGAACCCACCCCTGGCCTGATCTAACGTCCAAAGGAAATAATGTCCCAGTCGGTTGGTGGTAGAGCCTTAGTCACATCCTTCCTTGATGACTTTAAGGATTGCGGTTCAAGAATCAGAAAATTATAAGCAGAGAACTAAAGACAAAATAATAATTGTGTGAAAGTCTTCTTTGCCTCTTTCCTGGGAAACACCCCCCACACACACACACATTTAATGACTTTGTCAAGATTGAATCGCTTTATTGCCTTCCAGCTTCTATCGCTATTCAACTGGCCAATTGTAGGAAGTTAAAACCCACGCTAGAAAAATGAAATATCCTGGAAAATATTAAAAAGGCAGACTATTATATTTCCCTGGATCAGAAATGGAGATTTTAGATAGGAAACAGACTCACTCTTAATAGCCCCACCTTTGTTAATGGGCCCTTAAAATGCAGGAGCCAGTCTATTCTACATAACAAAAGTCTCCCCCTTCAGCTCCAGTGGGAGGGGATTAAGGGGTGATAGTATTAGCCCTTTACCCATCTCACCACAGGGCACCTGGGAAGAAGCAATGCTCAACCAAACATGGACTCAAAGCACAGCCTAGAGAGTTGCCCCTGCATGGCCCCATGGGAGTCTGACAACCAATCAGAATGCAGGATCAAGATCAAAGGCCAGAGAGGGCATAAAACCAGGGACTTTCAACATCTCGCTCTCTTTTCTTCACCCAACATTGAAGCATGTGATCACCTTTCCCCCCCCCAGACCTCAAACCATGTGGTCCGGTCCACCATTAAACCATCTTTCCAAGCAGCCTCCATGTTTCCAGTGTCTTTTTCCCCACTTGGAACTGAATCCAGGAGGACATTTCTTCCAACACAATGGAAAGGGGAGAGGGGTGGAATGTGTAGGGAGGAAACGGGATGCCAAGATGCCTCCTCAGAGGGTGAGAACTTGCAAAACGCCAAGGTCACTACTGCAGGTGTTTGCTGGAGAAGTGGACTTTTCCCATAACAAAAGCTTTACAATTGGACACCGCGAACACCTGAGGGGTGGGAGAAGGGAATCTATTGTTTAATTGAGCAAGGAAAAAGCAGAGCTGGTTTTGCTTCTTCAGTTCCCAGATGGTGAAATCAATAAAATTTTACTTTTGGGGATTCAACGACCTTGAGAGTTCCTTTTTGGGGGTTCGCTAGTTGGACTGTTGACAAACTGCTTTGTTTAAAAACCGAGTTGCCAGTTCCAATTTTGGTTGTTAAGTGAGATTACCTATACCCAGGGATGGGATCCTACTGGTTTAAGGAGAGAGAAAAGACAGAAAGAGATAGAGAGGGAAAGAGAGCGAGGGAGAGAAAGAGGGAGGAGGAAGGAAAGGGAGATAAACAGACAGAGAGGAAGGGAGGGGAAGAGAGAGACAAAAAGGGAGGGAAAGAGAAAGGGAAAGGAGGAAAGAGAGGGAGGGAAAGAGAGGGGGGAAAGACAGAAAGAGGGAGGGGAAGAGTGGGAAGAGAGGGGGGAGAGAAAGACAGAAAGGGAGGGGAAGCGGGGGGGGAAAGACAGAGAGGGACAGAGGGGTAGAGAGGGAAAGAGAAAGAGGGAGGAAAGAGAGAGAGGGAGAGAAAGGGGGAAAAAGAGGGAGGGAAAGAAATAGAGAGGGGGAAGAGAGAGAGAAAGAGAAAAAGTTGATATTACAAAAGTTTTATTGTTGTTAAACATATTTCCAAAGCAGGAAAAAAATTAAGGGGCGTAAAAGTGCATTTATCATGTTTTTCTTGTATTCAGGTCAAATTGCCCTGTTGGCACTTTGCGATAAATAAGTGGGTTTTGGGGTGCAGTTTGGGCACTCGGTCTCTAAAAAGTTCCCCATCACTGCTATAGGGCCTCCTGCTTGAGCAAGGGGTGGACTAGAAGACCTCCAGGTTCCCTTCCAACTCTGTTATTCTGTTAATTCTGAACAATTGCCACTGGAGCTATAGAAAGCGTGCAAAATGAACGGAAAAGTTCCCTTCAAGAGAAGCTCAAAACAAGAAGAGGCTCATTTTGAAGAAGTACAGCAAAGAACAGGAGAGAGACAAATATATTCCTTCAATCTTTTACTGTTGCAATTTATTAATAAAAATATAAAAACATACAATTAATTTTTTTCACTGCCTTTTTCCATTGAGCTAAAAGCCATTTCCCTGTTTTCCACAGAAATACAACTTGAGCAGTAGAAATTTGAAGGATGCAACCATTTTGTGGTAATTCTCTAACTGAGCTAAAGGAGACCTATCCGTGGGACTTCCATCCAAATACAGATTTACAAGCACTATAAGGGACCACAGAGATACTTTCGTTAACAAAACAAAGAGGAAGTCAAGCTGCGCCGGAGACCAATATTAAAGCCTGTAGTAAAAGGGGAGGGTTCTGTAAAAAGTTCTCACAGGCCAAATTTGAACAAAGGAAAAACTGGTGCATTCATTGGTGCGTTTACTAAAGAAGACAGTGGCTTGGAAACAGGATTTTGCCCTTTCCACAGTGGAGTCTCCAGGGCCCAAGTTGCTACTTAACACCACATGATTTGTGCCCAGATGAGAAAGAACAACCTCCTCTTCCAAATGGCTGAAATTCAGCAACCCTTGACTGGCCCAAAGCTGCTAGACAGGCCAGCTTCTGGGTCCCCCTCTTTCCCTAAGAGAATGCTGTTCTCCATCTCCCCAGACAAAAGCAGTGGATCCCATGGCTGACCTCTCCCTTGCAACTCCAGAAGTCACTCCGCCTGGGTCCTTTCCACCAGTCTGGAGTAGGGGCCTCTACGGCCCATCAGCTCCGTGTGAGTCCCCTTCTCCACAACCTCCCCTCCTTCCAGCATCACAATCTTGTCTGCGTTCTCCACCGTCTGCATCCGGTGAGCAATCACCAGCACCGTCCGGCCTCCACTCTTCACAGCCTGCTGGATCTAGAAAAGGAAGCAGTGATCCAGAGAAAATCCTGGGTTCCTTAAGACGCTCTAGATAGAAGCTCCCTCACATTCCCACTGAAAAGCGTTTCTCCAGCTCTGCAATACAATTTGGCCCCAAAGGTTTTGCAGTCTGGAAAACAATAAAAGCCACCCAAATGAAGGCAAGTATGTGTGTCTCAGGAGAATGTCACAGGATCCACTTTGGGTCGGTCTCCGGGACGAGAAGTTTAGTCTTCCCATCTTTCAGATTCAACCCGGAGCCTTTCCTCAGGGAACTTCCCTCTCAACAGAATGTAAGTAGAACAGAGGAGAAGCTGACCACCATTTTCCCTTCCCAGCATCACAATCTTGTGAGAATTCACTGGGGCAAAATATTCAAATATTTGATTTCATTCTATAATACTCTTTGCTGTTTGGCTATATTTTCTGATTTAATTTGATGTATGGTTGGTGTGAGCAGCTCAGAGTCGGTTTACGACCAGAGTGGCATGTCAGGCTGGTAAAATCAATAAATATATTTACTGTACATCTGTTCAAAGAAGCATTTAGATCCATATGATCTGCTCACATAGTGCTATTGTTCAATAGTTTTCACTGTACATAAGCCAGTAGCTCTCGGAGGACTTGAGATTCAAATCATAATAACCCTCAGAAGACAAGCTGATAAAAGAAAAGATAATTCAATATAAGAACTCTAAATCAGGAGAGGGCACCCTGATTTTAAAGTCTATTTATCACCAAGATAAACCTGGAAGAAATTACGACACGTCCGGTCAAATAAACCCAGTTTTCCTATGCTGTCACCTCTCAAAGATTCAGATTAAGCCCTTCAGCGACCCTAAACTACTCCAGCCAAGGTCCACTCCCAGCCCCTTATGGACCCTCCCCCCCCACTCACTGCATCGTCACTCTTGAAGTCCAAGGCACTCGTGGCTTCATCCAGCACCAAGACCTTCGGGTCACGGATCAGGGCCCGGGCGATGGCCAGCCGTTGCTTCTGCCCAATGGAGAGCTGGTCCCCCTTTTCCCCCACCTCTAAAAGAAGGCAAGCAAGAGAGACGGAGGAGATCGAGAGCAAAGTCAAGACAGGCCAAATTTCGTTGCCCTAAAGGGATGGCAAAGCCATCAGTGGACAAGAACAAGGCAACTCTTGAAGCTCTTTGAAGTGGGAGGGACCACAATTTGGACTCTTATTGGCTCTCTTATTTCCAGGGCAAAAAGTCTAGAGGAGGAGAAAAGACCCCTGCACTTTTTAAGAACGGTAGAAGAGATTTTAGGACTGGTGATTTTTGAAAGGGCCCAACAGTGCAATCAGCTCTTTGAATTCTCTTTTCTGCATTCGTGGTTTAATGATATTACTACAAATAAAATAATCCGTGAAACTTGGAGCTTTACAGATGGTCCTCAAGTCACAAGAGCTTTTGTGTCAGGGATTTTCATTGCTGAGCGATGTGGTTGCAAGGCTGATGTTTTATGACCTCACTGCTTAGTGAAGACAATCCAAGCCTTCCCAACTGCCATTGTTAAGATAATCTCACTGGTCATTAGGCAAGGATCTCCTTCCCATTACCTGCCCGCTTCTCACGAACAAAGCCAGGGGGTTGGCTACAGGTATCTTTGGCTACGGGTATTTGCAGGTCCCGGGAGGCTCATAAGGAGGCTGGCAGGCAATAGGAGGCTGACGTCAGGGGTTGAGGGGGGGGGATTTGCAGCAGTGCAGGTGAGGCTTTGTGGATGTGGGTTGGTGAGGGAAGATACACAGGCAGCCTCAGCGCCATACAACACTTTTTAGCCCCCGGAATGTCTGCTGCCAAGCAAGGTAGAGTGGGTGTATGGCCGAAGCAGCCCATGCCTCACTTTGTGGGTACTGGAGTCATTCCTGCCAGGTGGGGGAGATTTACCTCAGCAACTTGTGACCTCCCCCCCCCCCGGCTTCCCCATTGACTTTGCTTGTGGGAAGCTGGCAAGGAAGCTGGCAAATGGGGGTGCAGGGCTTGTGGGGCAACTGTGGTTAAGGGCAGTGGGGGCCAAGCACCCCGATTGCCATCAGGTGACTGCGGGGGAGGGGCAAAGTCAGAACTTCAAGGACTAATTGCAATCTCCATTTGTTCGGCACCGCTGTAATTTGGAACGATCGCCAAAGGAATGGTCCTAACACGAGGACTACTGTATCTATTGCAACAAAGCAATCGGGATTTTGCTTCAGAAGAAGAAAGAATTAGGACTGGTGGGTTTACCAGGAGGGAAGTGGGGGATTTTATGGGATGAATCAAAGGGGGGATTTTGCCCACCTGCATCAAAGCCTCCTTCCAGTTCACGGATGAATCCCAAGGCATCGGCTTCTTTTGCTGCTCTGATCACATCTTCCTCGCTGCAGCCTTGTAGGCCGTAAGTGATATTCTCCCTGATGGACCCAGAGAATAGGACGGGCTCCTGGCCCACCAGGGTCACCTGCAATTGGACAGGGAGGCCTATCAAGACAGGGCTGGGCTGAGGGAGAAACTTCACTCATCCTCCTCATCAAGCACTTTCCAAAGAGGGGCTGGTGGATGGTCAAAGTTGACACTTAGGGTGCAGAACACAGAATAACAGAGTTGGAAGGGACCTTGGAGGTCTTCTAGTCCAACCCCCTGCTCAGGCAGGAAACCCTACACCACTTCGGACAAATGGTTATCCAATCTCTTCTTAAAGACTTCCAGTGTTGGAGCATTCACAACTTCTGGAGGCAAGTTGTTCCCCTGATTAATTGTTCTCACTGTCAGGAAATTTCTCCTTAGTTCTAAGTTTCTTCTCTCCTTGGTTAATATCCATCTGTTGCTTTTTGTCCTGCCTTCAAGTGCTTTGGAGAACAGGTTGATTCCCTGGAGAGATTCTCAGTCATCCAGGTCTCGGTTGTCCTGAAGGTGCTTTTTCAGGAGGGAAATGGACTTTCTTGTTTTTTCTTTGGAAGATGTTTTGCTTTTCATCCAAGAAGCTTCTTCAGCTCTGACAGTACAGCCGGGAATGGGAAAAACAAGGAAGACCAGTTGTCTCCTGAAAGAGCACCTTTGGGACAGGTTTACCCTCTCTTCTTTGTGGGAGCCCCTCAAATATTGGAACACAGTTATAATGTCACTCCCAGTCTGTTGTGGTCCAGCAGCGGCTGGCTGAGTTGTTGGTGGACTCTGACAGCTCAGACCATTATGGGACTGCTCTGGAGGATGAGGAAGACTCTGGAGGGTGTTTGGAGTCAGAGCAGGAACTAGAGAAGCCTGTTGGCCACTAGGTGGCATCTGAGTCAGGGAGCAGTGAGGAGGAACAGAGGGAGGTTGTTCCTGATGTACATAGATGTCGAATTGATCTGAGACAGGAACAGCTGTGGAGAAGACGTCATAGAAGGAAGTAGGGACAGCTGGTTAAGGGTGTGGCCCCTCCCAAAGAGCTTATAAGTGGAGCGAAGGGAGGGGGATCTTTGCAGGAGACAACAGTCCATATTCAAGCCATTGCGAAAGCCTTCTGTAAGTGTTATCTTGTGTTTGTGAAGAGAACTTTCTAGGCTCCCAGCCAAGGGGTGGCTTTATCTGTGTAATTTAGTCATGGCAGACAGCCAAGCCTGGGTCTGCATATTCCTTGGATTCACAGGACACAACACAGTCCTTCTTCTAGTGAATCTTATATGCAGACGTAAGTTTCAGTACCTCTCCCAACTGAAGACCTTAAGCTGTTCTCCGCTCTTTTTAATTTGGAAGCAAAGGGGCAACACCCAACCAACCTCACCTGATTTTGAAAAGCTACATCGGATCTTGTTGGCATCTGGATTAATTCCAGGTCTGTGGCTAGATTAGGAAGGTCACCAAAAGAAATCACACCAGAGTAATCTTTACACGGTTGCCAGAGAAACGGTACGGCCTCATTTATAGATGCCAGGAGATTCTAAACTTTTATCTCAGGATATAAACCACCTATGCAGAATTTCCTGAATGCCGCACCTTTTTTCTTACCAAGGAACATAAGAAATCAAAAGCCTTTCATTCCACGTATCTTTTACCACCTTCTGCACTAGAGAACAGCTGGGCATCTTTGGAGATTTCAAGCACCACTTTTGTGGCTCCCAAAGTTGCCTTAATGGCATTGCCTTCACCATTCTCTGGGGCGTTTTTGCATGTCAGCCACACAATTCTCAAAATCAAAGGCTCTTCCCCCATTTTTGAGACAGGAAATGCAGAGAAAGCACCGTGTAGGCCAGGGGTGTCAAACTCGATTTCATTGAGGGCCACATCAGGGTTGTGTTTGACCTCAGGGGGCCGGGTGGACGTAGGCAGGGTGGGCATGGCCAGCTCCATGTCACTCATCGAGGCTCCATTTTCAGCCACGACGGCCCTTCCTGGCTCTGTTTTTGGCTGCGACAGCCTCCTGCAGCCCTCTGCCAGCCAAAAGGGAGCTGGGGAGGGCCGTTCGTAGCTCTCCCAGGCTCTGTTTTGGACTGCGATGGCCTCCTACAACCCTCTGCCACACGGCCTCCCTGAGCTCCATTTTCACTGGCAGAGGATTGCAGGAGGCTTTCGCAGCCCAAAACGGAGCCTGGGAGGCTGTGTGTGGCCCTACCAACCTCCCTTTTGGCTGGCAGGGGCACCACGGGCAGGTCCTTCACTGTTTTCAGGGTGCGCCCGCAGGCCAGATCTAAGCACCCCATGGGCTGGATCCGGCCCCCAGGCCTTGAGTTTGACACCCCGGCGTAGGCCATAAAAATTAGAATTTTAAAACACAAGCAGACAAAAACTGCAATGCTCTTAAAGCCCAATCAGTTCCAGCCACGTCCTGCTAATATCACATGGTCCTGCCTACTCTGCATCAACACCCCCCTTCCAAAACATCCCCAAGTGTTGCCCTTCCACCCTCCAAGGGGACCCAGGCCTCATCCTGCGGGTGATGAGACTCACAAGGGACACTCGGTTGGTCTCATTCAAACTGCATTTCTTCCCTCTCCATCTCTCAACCACTTTCTCTTCCTGGTTGAATAAACCCCCATTCTAGTGCCAAGAAACCCAAACATTTCAGTTCAGAAGAGGATGAACCTGAGAGGCTTCCCCTCACCCTCTGCTGCTCCCAACCAGGCTGCTCCCTCCTCTCTCACCTGCCTATGGAGAGACTTGTGCTCGTATTTCCCAACTGGGACTCCGTCCAGCAGGATCTCCCCGGATTGGGGTTCGTAGAAGTGCTCCAGGAGGGCGACGCAGCTGCTCTTTCCACTGCCGTTTAGGCCCACCAAGGCCGTCACTTCCCCAGGGCGGAGCTCAAAGGAGACATTCTAGGCCAAAGAGAAGCAAATGCATGCAGAATGAAGCAGGAAGATGTGAGGTTAATGAATGCAAGTAAAGGCCAGCCATCTACAACTCAATCGACTTCTGAAAAAGCCACACTCAACAGGCACCCTGTGAATATCACACACAGAACAGCCCAAAGCACACACTCTGCTGTGAGGAAGCTCCCTGAGGATGGGCTCCTGTCCGAGTCTAAGTGGAGTGGGGAGGGAATGGGGATTTTGCAGTATCCTTCTCCCAGGAGTTGGGAGGGAATGGGGATTTTGCAGTATCCTTTCCCCAGAAGTGAAGAGGGAATGGAGATTTTGCAGTATCCTTCTCCCAGGAGTGGGGAGGGAATGGGGATTTTGCAGTATCCTTTCCCCTGGAGTGGGGAGGGAATGGAGATTTTGCAGTACCCTTCTCCCAGGAGTGGGGAGGGAATGGGGATTTTGCAGTACCCTTCCCCTTGAGTGTGGAGGGAATGGGGATTTTGTAGTACCCGTCCCCCAGGAGTTGGGAGGGAATGGGGATTTTGCAGTATCCTTTCCCCAGGAGTGGAGAGGGAATGGAGATTTTGCAGTATCCTTCTCCCAGGAGTGGAGAGGGAATGGAGATTTTGCAGTATCCTTCTCCCAGGAGTTGGGAGGGAATGGGGATTTTGCAGTATCCTTCTTCATGGAGTGGGGAGGGAATGGGGATTTTGCAGTATCCTTCCCCTGCCACGCCCACCAAGCCAATCGCACAAAACCAGTAGTAAAAAAAAATGCATTTCACCACTGAGCTAGATCCCAGAGTCCGAGTCTCCTACAGCAGCGTTCCCCATCCTTTCAAGGTTGGCAGCCCAGTACGGGGGTAGATGGGAGAGAGGGTGGTTTGTGGGAGGAGCAGGAGTACGCATGAGTGGGGCTGCAAGCACACCAGCTGGCCACTCGCACAGCCCAGTTGTGAATAGGCCATAGCCCTGGAATGGGCCGTGGCTCACAGGTTGGGGACCCTTGTCCTACAGTATAAAAACTTACACTGTGTTTCTAAAGACCTTTATAGTCTCAACATTCTTCCTTCCAATTTTCTTTATGAAAGTGAAAGGATTCTGCTGAGATTTGTAGAACACCCAGCCCACTTGACTAGGTTACGTAGCACCTTTAACAACTTCATTTGGGAGACGTACTGGTGGCGAGGTAGCGCAGTGGTCAGAATGTAGTATTGCAGGCAAACTCTGCCCAGAGCCAGACGTTCGATCCTAACCGGCTCAAGGTTGACTCAGCCTTCCATCCATCCGAGGTGGGCAAAATGAGGATCCAGATTATTGGGGACAATAGACTGACTCAGTAAACCATTTAGAGAGGGCTGCAAAGCATTGTGAAGTGGTATATCAGCCTAAGGGCTGTTGCTAGTGCTTGCTACTATTAGGGGGTCATGCAAAGCCTTCCAGCTTCCCATAAAGTACCTTCAGGACCTGAATCTCAGGGCGGGAGGGATAGCAGAAGGAAACATTTCGGAAGGAGACGCGTCCCTCGAGGGTTTCTGGAGACAGCGTCCCTTCCGTGCGGACAGATGGCTCCCGGTCAAGATACTCAAAGACTTTCTCTGCAGCGCCCACATTGCTCAGGGCATCCCCGTAGGTGTAAATCAGGGCCTGTGGGAGGAAAAGGAAGGAGCAGCAACATTAAGACATGAGAGCATCTGCAAAGGGAGGAATACAGTTATGAGCATCAAGGTCTACAGCAACACTTAAAACAGAGGTTTCCCATATTTTTCAGAGTGTAAGATGCACCTTTTTCTCTCAGAAAAGAGGCTCAAAATCTGGGTGCATCTTATACATTGAATACAGCATTTTTTGCCTCCCAAAACCCCGCCCTCTTCACCAAAATGGCCATGCAGAGCTTTTAGGAGGCTTTCAGGGAGCTCCTGGGAGCTGGGGAAGGAAGACATGAGTGAAAAACAGGACGATTTGGGAGGTTTGCAGAGTGCAAAAACTCTTTTTTTAAAACTTGCCTCTTTAAAACCTTTCTGCGTCTTTTACTCCGGTGAGTCTTATACTCTGAGAAATACGGTAATCCTCTGCTACCGGTTTGGTGAGTCTGGTACTGAGCGTGCACTTTAGGCGCTTGCGCACCTGAGACCCAGCCATGCGGTGCTAAAAAAGGAACGTTTTGAAGCCTTCCAAGTCTGCAAAAGTAAGTAGAGCAGTGAGGGTGGGGAATGCACTGTGCCACACGATTCAGATTAGCTAGAAAGCAGGAAATCCGAGGATTCTAGCTAATATAAATCGCGTGTTACAGCTGATCGTTGCCTAGACGATTGTCGGAAATACCGGTTCCCCCAAACCGGTAGCATTTTTTACTACCGGTTTAGGCGAACCGGTCCAAAGCGAACTGGTAGCGTTTCACCCCTAACTTAAAAGTCCTGTTTGAATGACAAATTTAATTTCCTCACAAGGATCTCTCTGCATTTGTCCAGAGCATTTATACTTCGAATGTTTTAACGATCTCTTAACGATCTCTTTGAAGGCCAAACTTGGAGTCCATGAAAGAAGCTGCCTCGAGGAAACAATCCACCTTAATGCTGCTTGGAACCCGAAATAAGAGCAGCAGATTCTCAGCTCCATGTCATTCAAAGGTCATTTCATGTCAGTCCTGCTTCAGTTTGGTCCCTCAGGGAAGAAAAACCCTCGACTCCACTTGGTTGACCTGAAGGAGATGCTGCTTGCAGGAAGGTTAGGTGGTACCGGACTTTCCCATGCAACAAGACAAAGCCATGGAAGGATCAGATGATGGAATGTACGTATGGAGGAGGCCCTGGGAGGGTGTCAGGGGAATGGTCATAGGTGGAGATATGTGAGTGTAAATGGACATGAGAGTGAGGAATATGAATTCTGAAAAACATTTATCCTTGTCTTTATTTCTTTGCCTTGAAACAAACAATTGAACTGCCTCTATTCCTTTCCTCTTCTCTGAAATAGATGTAGCACGGGGGTAGGTGGGGGTGGGAAGGGCTATCTTGAAATAAAGACTTTAACGGCTTTCATTCTTCTCTGCTTCTCTGCAATAGTACAAAAGGAGGAATGGGGTGAAGCTGCACAGTCATAGCGAGACGAGAAACAAGCAACTTGCCTGGCAAACAACTAAGCCAAAGACGAATAGCTCGCTTATAAGAAAAATTCCAAAACCACAGAGCTGACATATGAAACTAAGACACTTTGCAAGATATCCGTGACCAGGGGGGAGTGACAGGTGATGTGACATTTAGCTACTTTGCTTAGCAAGCGTAACAGTTTTAGGGGGCTGCAATCCAGATAACCAATCAACATTATATGTTATGCAGGCATTATTAGGGTGAGGGATAAGGGGTGAGTATGACCCACCCTTTTACGATTGTAATCAGGGTCTTGGCCGCTTTCAAAACCATATCTTGGTACCAAGGTGTAAGGGTCCTTGTATCTTGGTACCAAAACAAAAGTATAATTTTGTATCACACCTTGTGTTTGGTGACTCATCAGCTCTGACACCAAGCTAAATCTCAGTTTTGGGGACAACACTAGTTCCTTCAATCCCCCTCCCCCCATGACCAGTAGAACCCCAGCCAACATGATGCCGCTGGGATGTTTTGGGAATTTGGGCTGGTGATTTTTGACACTCAGGACAAATGGCCTTGAAGGCACCTTGGCATGAACCAGTGATCTGCTTTTCTTCAGCTGTCAAGCCGCTCCCGAATTCCCACAAAAAGTGCATACAGGTTTATTGCCCATTTGTAGCCCACCCCCACCCTCAATGCATTTCACTGCAGGATGTCAGCCCGGTGCCATGCCGAAGATAGTGGACCTGACATTTCAAAACTATCATTACACACAGTCCAACATATACCGCACAATCCTACACAAACACCAGAAGCTTCTATGATTCTACTGAAGGCGGTGGGAGCCTGGAAACTGTTCAAGGACATCACAACAGGTGTGGAGTTGAAGCAGACGGTTCCCATAACTATGAGAACTTGTTTACGTGGACTATGTGAGGGGGTTTGGCTTGAAAAAGTATTGTTTTATTCTATGGACTGGGGTTTGAGAACCTTAGAGCTAGCTTTGCTCCGACATTACCATGCCATGTATTCAATAACCAGTAAGGTTTTTTGAAACAGAATGATCCTGGACTTTGATTTGGATTCTAGTGCTGCATCCTGACACTCCCACAAAGTGAAATGGATTTTACTCCCATAAATAGGCCCAGAACTGAAGCCTGGATATATAAGTAAAACTAAATATTGTTCCATACTAAAATATGACCACCGTGTAGGAATGGAATTGCTGGATGGAAATGCATTTTAGTTCTTGAAAAGGAAAGTAAAAAGAAAAAAAACGAACTCGGAATCCAACTGCAGATTGTGATGGAGGCGGGAGGGTCAAATGAACAGAGGGACGAGGAACGTGGCGGCCACCGAAAAAAACGACGTGCCAATAAACAAGGATAACCCCTTTTTATTAAGCTCATGTGAATTCCTCTCATTCACATCTAGCAAAGTCCCAGCAAACAGTCCTTCAAGGGTGAATTTACAACCACAGATCTTATCAGGCAGGCCGATATTTTCCAAACGTAATGCAGTACAAGAAAATACTTGGCAAGGAGTCTGAGAGTCAACAAATCTTCACACTAATTAAGCGATCTAACTGTCTCCTGCAAACTCCACTCCCTTTTCGCTCCTCTTTACTCCCTGTGGGAGGGGCCATTCACTGTCCACCTGTGCCTTTACTCCCGAGTCGGCCCTTGTTCCTTAACTGTTCCCTTCTCCTGGCAGCTCTGCGCATGTACAAATCGGGAACAGGCTCCAGCTGTTCTTCTGCCCCACTGATCTCCGACTCCAAAGGTAGCCGATAACTGGCATACGGCCCTGGCCCCATCTCTGCCTCTGACACAGAGCCCTCATCAGAGCCTTCCCCAGACTCCAGGACTGGCCCAGGGTGCTCCCCAACCTCCTCACTGTCTGAGTCTGCCACCAGCCACTGGCAGGCCCCAACAATAGCATCACCAGAGCTGTTGCGTAGTTTGGGTAATGAAATGTCTACCAAAAATAAGGAAGCTCAGAGAGCCCCAAGGACCCTCAACCTGAAGGGCTACAGAAAAGAACCTGTTCAAATGTTCACCCACCTGTACACACCGTCCCACATTTCCCTGGTAGAGGATGAAGGAGACCAAGTTTCCTTCAGTCATGAGGCGGGTGAGGATCTGCTGGTAACCACAGAAGAGCAGGATGAGCTTCATGCTCAACCGGAGGACCTGGAGTGGGGGGGAAAAGTAAGGCAGAGGCTGAGAATCCTGCCTCTCTCTCACGCCATGGTGTCTTCCATTTCTTCTACTTCCTCTCCTAGGTGGGCATTCCCCAGGCAGGGGCCCTCAACTCTTGGGCTGGGGCCCACTACTAGGCCGTGGCCTGTTCAAAACTGGGCCGGGGGAGATATGGGCAAACATGAAGCTCCACTTGCGCGAACAGCAGGCAAGCAACTCCTCCTTGTAGTAGCCCAGACAGGAGAGCGTAACAGCATGAGTGCAAAGGTAAAGTAGAGAGTTTCTCAAAAGATACTTAAAATGGAAAACAGATCTCTGGTTAAGATTCATTTCTGCCCTAATTGAATTGATTACAGGAGTTGAAGGCATTTATAATTCTCAATTCCTTTTTTATTTATAAGCTATTATTTTGTAAAATAAAGATTCATTTCTGCCCTAATTGAATTGATTACACGAGTTGAAGACATTTATAATTCTCAATTCCTTTTTTATTTATAAGCTATTATTTTGTAAAATAAAAGTCTCCCCGCCCCTAACTAGTGAAGTGAGGTACAAAAATACTATTAACTGTCAAGTGTCCATTGCTTTGAGTCTGGATCAAATTGGTAAAATTGGAGGAGGAAACGCCAATATCCTGTGTTATGCTAAGGATATTAATCTAATAACCAAAAATGCAAAGGATCTGCAAGCCCTAGTAAAAAAAGTGAAAAAGAATAATAAAAAACTGGCACTAAAATTAAATATAAAGACGAACAAACCAATGAAAACAGGTAGAATAATAGGACAATGAAGATGCTGAAGGGGTGGAAGGCTTCTGCCTTTCAGGATCATCCAACCATATTACGGGAATAAACCCCAAGTTAAAAAAATAAAATACAGTAGGTAGTTCTCGATTTACGACCACAATTGACCCCAAAGTGTTTGTTGCTAAGTGAAACACTTAAGTGAATTTTACCCCATTTTACTACCTTTTGTTCCACAGTTGCTAAGTGAATCACTGCAATTAAGTTAATGATCCAGTCGTTAACGGGGAATCTGGCTTCCCCATTGACTTTGTAAGAAAGTCATAAAAGATTATCAGGGATTTCACTGGATTGCATATCCACTTGCCCTTTGACCTTTGGCAGTTAAGAGGAATTTAATTGAAAAAGGTTCTTGATCGGCACGTCAATGCTAAGAATTGTTATGGCACAGAGTACATAAAATCTTGTGAGATTGGAGACAAAGACACACATTTTCAAAACTTTTCAAGCAAAGTAAGAAAAACTCGCAAGACTTGGCAATCTCTTAAAATCTGAGCCATATTTTGATTGTGATTTTTTTGACACCTACTACAGGAAACCCCCACAAGTTGGGAATCACTCAGGGAGGGGCCGCTGGGGGTTCGCAGGGATTCTAGTTAAGATTCTGTGCAGTTCGGAGAACCCCCAAATCCCACTCCTGGCTGGCCCCGCCCACCCCTCCCCTCTCCTCCCAGGAGTCCCCATGCGACCCATTTTGTATGCAGGTAAGTACAAGACACACACGGAGGCTTGGGAAGGGTGGAAAACGGGCCTAACGGAAGTTCAGGAAGGCCTCCGGAGCTTGAGAAGGCCGTTTTCGCCCTCCCGGAGGCTCGACAAAAACCTCCAGATCCCAGAGAGGGCAAAAACGCCCCCCCTACTGTGGTGCAGAAGGGCGACTAGGCCACTCCCACCATGGCCACACCCACCTAGCAACCGGGCAGAGAACCCCTTGCTAAAACATTTGAAGCCCACCCTGGAATCACTCCTTAGAGGATCTAGGTCAGGGGTCTCCAACCTTGGCAATTTTAAGACTTGTGGACTGCAACTCCCAGAATTCTTCAGCCAGCCATGCAGTCTTCAAGTCTTAAAGTTGCCAAGGTCGGAGAGCCCAGAGTCCCAGAGGACTTACCCGCACAACAAATAAGTAAACGACCCTTTCCAAGTCCCTCTGGTTCTTCAGCCGGCAGGTGTTCTCCAAGGATGCCTTGTAACGCTGTGACTCCTTCTCCTCGGTGGCAAAGCTGCGCACGGTCTCTATGGAGGAAATGACCTCACGCACCACCTCCTCTGAACAGGCCACGGAGTCCTGGATCGCCTTCAACAAAGCCTTGATGGACCATGAAGGAAGCGGCAAAGTCAGCCTCCTGAAAGCTGCCTCGGACCAGGCATCCTGCCAGTGGTGGCATACCCAAACCAAAGTCCAGTGGCCTCGTTCTTAGCGGGAGGCCCCCAAAAATGCTTCCTTCCACTCCACCCCATTTTATTCCGTTTCTTTCTCCCATGTGACCACCGGATGCCAGAGTAGAAGCTAAAGAGGGAGATGTATTCTCCCACTGTTATGCTTCCTTCCCACAGTCCACTGGAGAATTTCCCCTCCATGCACAGAGGGGAGCTGAAATCCTTCAGGAGCCTCTGGGAACATTGGAAAGCACAAGCGGTGCCTGCTAAGATGATTTCACCCGATTTCAGCTACCAGATTTCAGGCAGCTCTTTTGCTCCATCCTATAATGACCTGGGAGATGGCAATTGGGAGTCCCTGGAGGGCAGCCATTGGCCAAAACAATTATGAAAGCGTCTTGCTTAACAACCGCTTCACTCAGTGACCAATTCTGGTCTCAATTGTGATCATAACTAGACGCCCACCTGCTTTTCCCTATATTACTATTTCAGAGGTGGTATTCAGGAGGTTCTGATCAGTTCTTGGAGAACCAGAAGTGGAAATTTTGACTACTTCGGAGAACCGGTAAATACCACCTCTGACTGGCCCCACCCCCATCTATTCTCTGCCTCCGGAGTCCCAGCTTAGTGGGAGGGAATGGGGATTTTGCAGTCTCCTCCCCCTGCCACGCCCACTAAGCCACGCCCACAAAACTGGTAGTAAATTTTTTGAATCCCACCACTGTTCTATTTGCCTTCAAATTGGCTTCCTCGTTCTTTTTTTTCCAGCTACTTCTCTGTCTCTCCTTGTAGCTACAGGCATGGAGTACCTCATCCTCCTTTTCCTGTCTTCACTTCAGGACAGAGATAGGGTCGCACACACACACACACAATCCCTTTTATTTCAGCCCAGGAAAAGGGGAAACCGGGCTACACAACCAACAACTCCTCCTTTTGTACAAGCCACACAGACAAAGGAGTGGGGTTTGATCACATGGCCGCCATCTTGCCTTTTCTGGCCCTCTCCAGATGCCACTGTGTTCTGCTGCTGCTCAGCTCCCTTGAAGTCTCTTTTTTCTTCTGCCCTCTGAACCGGCCCATTCCCTCCCTCCCCCAAGTTGGGGCTCCTTCCCAGCCTGCAATTGGTCGCAGAAACTCAGACGTGTCCGCCATTCCCTCTAGGCCACCATCTGCCTCCATGATCCTTACCTGACGACGGACATGATAGACCTTCTGGACGGCCATCATGAGTGGGGTCTCGATCAGCATCAGCAGCGTCAGGCGCCAGGACAGGCCGATCATGAATACGTAGAGCCCAACGGCCTTGATCAGGGTGCGCAGGAAGACATTGGTGTTGAGCGGCACCGAGCGGCTCATCATAGTTGTGTCTTTGGAAAGGCGGGAGGCCAGCGTCCCTGTGGACCAAGAGATATTGTTCAACAAATGCCACACACAGGAAGGGCAATTCTGGAGAACAGCCTCCCCAGGAAGGAGAGGGCCAATTCCTTGACACGGTATCCAAGGACAGCAAAGAGTATGCTCTCTGCTCCGTGGCTAAGACGCCGAGCATGTCGATCAGAAAGGTCGGCAGTTCGGTGGTTCGAATCCCTAGTGCCGCGTAACGGAATGAGCTCCCATTACCTGTCCCAGCTTCTGCCAACCTAGCAGTTCAAAAGCATGTAAAAAAAATGCAAGTAGACAAATAGGAACCACCTTTTGTGGGAAGGTAACAGCGTTCTGTGCACCTTCTGCATTTAGTCATGCCAGCCACATGACCACAGAGTTGTCTTTGGACAGTGCTGGCTCTTCGACTTTGAAACGGAGATGAGCACCCCCCCTAGAGTTGGGAACGACTAGAGTACAAGTAGCCTGCAGTACTGCACTCTAACCACTGGGCCACCATGGCAGCTTCCTGTTTAGGACCTCACCTGTTTTCACCTCCTGGAAGAAGGCCAGGTCTTGCCGCACCAGAGAAGAGAAGAGTAAGTTGCGAGTCCAGATGACCATGCGGGAGATGGTGAACGTGAAGAGCCCCCCACGGCAGCTGGCAAAGGTGGAGCTAGAAGGGAAACAGCAGTGGGGATTGGTTCCTGCTCCACCAATGGAAAGAAGAGTCAAAGCTCCGGTTCACACCATTTCTCTGGTTGGTTGCAAACAACACAAGGTAAGGCGGGTCTGGAGGGGGAAAGAAGGGGAAAAACATGCCCCATCCACCCCCCACGTCCTTCCTTAATGGCCGCTCCTGCAACCCAAGGCTTCTTTGCTCCTTCGGTCACTCTAACGGCCACCTCAAAAACAAGGTATCTTTTTCTGGTATGATACCCAACAAAAATATTGGGACATGTGATCAAAATTCAGATGCTTGGTAACTGACCCCTATTTATGACGGTTGCAGTGTCCCAGGGTCATGGGATCCCCTTTTGCGACCTTCTGACCAGCAAAGTCGATGGGGAAACCAGATTCACTTAACATCTGTGTTACTAATTTAACAACTGCAGTGATTGACTTAACAACAGCGGCAAGAAAGGATGTTAAAATGGGAAAAAACGTCACTTAAACCACTATCTCGCTTAACCACCTAAATTTTGGGCTCAGGGGTAGTCGTAAGTCAAGGACTACCTCTACCTCTGATTGATGGTCTTCCCCCGTTTTGAAACTGTTTTCGTTTTTTATTTTGAATTTAAATCAGCAACAGGATCCCTGACAGAAGCCAAGAACGGATGTTCCTTTAGAAAACTTTCTTCTTCTTTTTGAAGATTCGTATCCGAGTGAAAAGAAGGGACAGATCACAAGTTGTAACTGGTTATAGACTTCTGCCAGATTGCAAAGCAAGCAGCTGAGGAGAAACCAAGGGCTCATGTTTGCTTCAGGAGGACTCCAGACAATAGCCTGATTTTTCAGTCCTTTCTTGAAATCCTAACATTGGGCGGGTGCAGCTTTTTAAGGCCTCCCCAGGCTTTTCACTGGCAAGCCAGAAGGGAAAAGGCAACTCCCCTGAGATTAAGTCAGTGGTGGGATCCACATTTTTTTTACTACCGGTTCTGTGGGCGTGGCTTGGTGGGCGTGGTGGGGCTTTATGGGCGTGGCTTGGTGGGTGTGGCAGGGGAAGGTTACTGCAAAATCCCCCTTTCCTCCCGATCAGCTGGGACTCAGGAGGCAGAGAAGAGATGGGGGAGGGGCCAGTCAGAGGTGGTATTTACCGGTTCTCCGAACTGCTCAAAATTTCCGCTACCTTTTTCTCCAGAACCTGTCAGAAGGTGCTGAATTTCACCCCTGACAGAAGGGGAACTGCAGCAAAGGTGCTGATGGGGCCTGGAATAAGCTCACCTTCCAAATGAGACCAGGCAGAGAAGAAAGATGGCTGTGGAAAAGGCTTCTGCATCATATTTGGTGCCCAGGATGTCAATCAAACGCCCGGTGTAATAGGGCAGGAACGTTTCCCCTGCAGGGAGGCCAAGAAGAGAGGAGGTGATGTAGGACCTCAATCAGGAAAGGCAGCTTAAAACACACACACACACAGTATTTTTCGGAGTATAAGATGCGTCTTATGCACGGAATACAGTATTTTTGGCCTCCCGAAACCCTGCCCCCTTCAGCAAAATGGCCACGCATAGCCTTTAGGAGGCATCCAGAGTGCTCCTGGGGGCTGAGGAGGGCAAAAATGAGCGAAAAACAGGCTGTTTTTTGCTCATTTTGGGGGGGGGGGCAACCCCCAGGAGCACTCTACAAACTTCCTAAAGGTTATGCGTGCCCTTCTTTTGACAAAAAATGGGCCCGTTTCCGTGAAAAATAGGCCATTTTGGGGAGGTCTGCAGAGTGCAAAAACTTTTTTAAAAAATTTGCCTCTTCAAAATCTTGGTGCGTCTTATACTCCAAAAAATACGGTACTTCAAGTTGTACATCTGTTTTGTGAAATGCAAGGGAAGCTTGAACTCCTGCCCTGACTATGGAAAGAATGGGGCAGCCCCTCAGGATGGGAGAAAAGCTGCTTGAATTGGACACTGAAAGGGCTGAATGGTGAGTTTGGAAGATCCAGGGCCTCTCTGTATCTCTTTTCATCCTGGGACATAGGACACACCCTGGTTAAAACCAACCAGCAGGTACAAAAGGGACAGGATCTCAGGGCAAATGGCTGAAGTCTCCAGAATGCCACATTCTATGCGGGCAGGAGCTGCTCCGTGGCAGGAGGAAACCCAGAGGGGCATCAGACGGATTGAGGGAGGATGTCAAAAGGAGCAGCAGAATTTAAAAGACTGAGGTCAGGTCTGTTAAAGACCCTCTGGTGACCATCTCAAACTGAGTTTTCTTGTCTTTTCTTTAGTGTGTGGTGTGAATCTGGTGACTATTTGGGGCAGAGCATCTTAACAGCATTATGGGCCTGGGCAAAGCAGTGTACTGGGGCCCCTACGACAACGACTCACAGGAATAAAAATGTAAATGCTCGATAAAATGAAACCTATATATTTTCATGTAAGTGTTAATTTTAAAAATGCATTAAATGTAATAAATATGTTGCTGTATTTATAGGATACAAGGTGCATTGAGGGGTTAATATAAACAGATTAGAAGGGGGCCCCTATGCTCGTGGGGCCCATGGGCAAGTGCACAACAGGCTCCTGCGTTAAGACAGCCCTGATTTGTGGTACATTTATCCTGCAGCACAGAGAACGATTTCACTCCGCACCAACTCACCAATCACCGCCAGGATGAGGAACAAGGAAGCGCCAGTGAGATACAGCTTGTCTGGACCGAAAAGTCTGAGCATCTTCCAAAAAGTGGCCTTGTCTTCTTTCCGGGATTCCTCTGTGCTTCGCCCTTCTGCCAGGATCCCCCAGAGGAGCTGGGAGAACCCCACCGCCCCATAGATTGCCAGCCACCAGGACCAAGCGGCCGAAGAGACCAGGAGGGGAGGGTCCCCAAGCCAGTGTCCCACCAACAGGTACAAAGGGGGCAGGATGCTGACAGCAGCCACTGTGGAAAAGGACATTGGGGAGGTCACACCCACGGAGAGCAGGCCTCTGACCCCCCAGAGAACCAGCAGGCGCAGGGCGGCCTCCAGCCAAGCCGCTGTGGTCCCCAGGGGATCCATGGAGGGGCCCCAGCCAGCTAGCAGGGAGAGCAGGATTCGGTCGCAGAGAAGCA
Source organism: Natrix helvetica (assembly GCF_964273705.1). Lineage (NCBI taxonomy): Eukaryota > Metazoa > Chordata > Lepidosauria > Squamata > Natricidae > Natrix > Natrix helvetica. The sequence continues at coordinate 376,080,483 of NC_138548.1, forward strand.
GGGGAACGGCCTGAAACCCGACAGGGACCAGCATCTTGCTGATGGGCTCTGGGGAGAGAGGGAAGGACTATTGGTTATCTGAATTGGAGGATTATGGATTTAAGAGGAGGAGGAGGAGGAGGAGGAGGAGGAGGAGGAGGAGGAGGAGGAGGAGGAGGAGGAGGAGGAAGAAGAAGAAGAAGAAGAATTGAAGAGGAGTGTCGCTGCATAAGACCTTTGGCTCCTCCATTCAACCAAATTGCCTCCCAATTCTTTACCACCCAAGATCCTGCATCTAATCAACTGACTTCCCAGCAAAGGATTCCATGGCTGCAGCCTAACTATTCATGTTCTGAGTGAAGGAAGTCTTGGGACAAATTCGGAAAATGTACACATTTACACTAATTTTGGCTTCTTGGGTTACAGGGCAGCTTTCTGCGTGTTTTAATTTGTGGCTGTGATGTGTTCTGCAGTCCCAGGAGCAGCCCAGCACTGCTGGCGAAGGCTGAAATCAGAATAACGGAGTGGGAAGGGACCTTGGAGGTCATCTAGTCCAACCCCCCCCTCAAGCAGGAGCCTCTCTACCATTCTAGAGACAAATGGCTGTCTAGTCCTTTCTTTGAAACCTCCAGGGACGGAGCCCCCACCACTTCTGGAGGCAAGCAGTTCCACCGGTGAACGGTTCGGAGACGGTCAGGAAATGTCTCCGTAGTTCTAGGTTGCTTCTCTCTCTTTGCAACTTCCGTGCGAATAAACCCCAGACAGTGGTGGGTTTCAAATTTTTTTGGAACCTACTCTGTGGGTGTGGCCTCCTTTGTGGGAGTGGCTTGCCGGCCATGTGACCTGGTGGGAGTGGCTTGGCAGTCATGTGACCAGGTGGGCATGGCTAACTTGGAAAATGTGGTGAAACTCACTTAACGATGCTCTTGCTTAGCAACCAAAATTTTGGGCTCAATTGTGGTCATAAGTTCTTTTTCTTTCTTTCTTTCATCTCTCTCTCCCACTTTCTTTTTTTCTTTTTCTTTTTTTCTCTCTCTCTGGCTCTTTCTCTCTCTCTCCCTCTCTGTCTCCCTCTGTCATTTTCTCTGGGTGTCTGTCTGTCTCTCTCTCTGTATCTCTGTCTCTCTCTCCTCCTTCCCCCATCTCTGTCACTCTGTGTGTGTGTGTCTGTCTGTCTCTCACTCACTCTGTGTGTATGTGTGTGTGTGTGTGTGTCTGTCTCTGTCTCTCCCTCTGTCTCTCTCCCCTCCCTTCCTCTCTCTCTGTCATTCTGTGTATTTGGGTGTGTCTGTCTCTCACTCATTCACTTAATCACTCACTCTGTGTGTGTCTCTCTATCTTTCTCTCCCTCCCTCCCCCTCTCTGTCTCTGTGTGTGTGTGTGTGTGTCTGTCAGTCTCTCTGATTCCCTCCCTCACTCCCTCTCTCTGTCTGTCTGTCTGTCTCACTCACACACACACACTGTGGTCACCTTGTTGAGTGTTCCAATCACATTTGAAACACTCAACAACTGGCTTGCATTTATGGTATTTTGCAGCATTCTGCAGTCATAGGACCAAAATATATGCTTTTAACCATATATTTTGGTCCTATGACTGCAGAATGCTGCAAAATACCATAAATGCAAGCCAGTTGTTGAGTGTTTCAAATGTGATTGGAACACTCAACAAGGTGACCACAGTGTGTGTGTGTGAGTGAGACAGACAGACAGAGAGAGAGAGGAACAGAGAGGGAGTGAGAGAGGGAATCAGAGAGAGACTGACAGAGTCTGACAGAATCAGAGAGGTACTTTTAACTACCTGGCAGCGGCGTTTTTCCTTGAGGGGCTCCTCAGAACATCCTAAGACTTCGGAGGGAAGCCTCCAGCCCGGAGCAGGAGCAAAGCCCCTTTTCCAACTGGCCTTTCCTCGCTTGGAGGGCTTTGGAGGGAAGCTTCTGCATAAGCCCGGCCGAGTGACAACAAGTTCCCACCGTTACGAAGCCTCGGAGGCTGTAATTTTCTGAGCTGTGCGCGCCCGCTTTTTTTCCACGGCGTGGAGCAGCAGCGAGGTTTGTGTGGCCGGCAATCACTCCAAATGCCATCCGGGAAGACGAGGAACGTGAGGGGGGACCGTTGACGGCCTCCGCAATCATCGCTCGCCTCGCAGAGCCTCGTTGCTGCTCCACGCCGTGGAAAACAGGCGCGCGCGCACAGCTCAGAAAATTACAGCCTCCGAGACTTCGTAACGGCGGGAACTTGTTGTCACTCACCCGGGCTTCTGCAGAAGCTTCCCTCCGAAGCGTTCTGAGCCTCGGAGGCTGTAATTTTCTGAGCTGTGCGCGCCCGCTTTTTTTCCACAGCGTGGAGCAGCAGCGAGGTTTGTATGGCCGGCAATCACTCCAAATGCCATCCGGGAAGACGAGGAACGTGAGGGGGGACCGTTGACGGCCTCCGCAATCATCGCTCGCCTCGCAGAGCCTCGTTGCTGCTCCACGCCGTGGAAAACAGGCGCGCGCGCACAGCTCAGAAAATTACAGCCTCCGAGACTTCGTAACGGCGGGAACTTGTTGTCACTCACCCGGGCTTCTGCAGAAGCTTCCCTCCGAAGCGTTCTGAGCCTCGGAGGCTGTAATTTTCTGAGCTGTGCGCGCCCGCTTTTTTTCCACGGCGTGGAGCAGCAGCGAGGTTTGTGTGGCCGGCAATCACTCCAAATGCCATCCGGGAAGACGAGGAACGTGAGGGGGGACCGTTGACGGCCTCCGCAATCATCGCTCGCCTCGCAGAGCCTCGTTGCTGCTCCACGCCGTGGAAAACAGGCGCGCGCGCACAGCTCAGAAAATTACAGACTCCGAGACTTCGTAACGGCGGGAACTTGTTGTCACTCACCCGGGCTTCTGCAGAAGCTTCCCTCCGAAGCGTTCTAAGCCTCGGAGGCTGTAATTTTCTGAGCTGTGCGCGCGCGCCTGTTTTCCACGGCGTGGAGCAGCAGCGAGGCTCTGCGAGGCGAGCGATGATTGCGGAGGCTGTCAACGGTCCCCCCTCGCGTTCCTCGTCTTCCCGGATGGCATCCTGAGTCATTGCCGGCCTCGCAGAACCTCGCTGCTGCTCCACGCCGTGGAAAACAGGCGCGCACGCACAGCTCAGAAAATTACAGCCTCCGAGACTTCGTAACGGTGGGAACTTCTTGTCACTCGGCCGGGCTTATGCAGAAGCTTCCCTCCGAAGCGTTCTGAGCCTCGGAGGCTGTAATTTTCTGAGCTGTGCGCGCGCGCCTGTTTTCCACGGCGTGGAGCAGCAGCGAGGCTCTGCGAGGCGAGCGATGATTGCAGAGGCCGTCAACGGTCCCCCCTCGCGTTCCTCGTCTTCCCGGATGGCATCCTGAGTCATTGCCGGCCTCGCAGAGCCTCGCTGCTGCTCCACGCCGTGGAAAACAGGCGCGCGCGCACAGCTCAGAAAATTACAGCCTCCGAGACTTCGTAACAGCGGGAACTTGTTGTCACTCACCCGGGCTTCTGCAGAAGCTTCCCTCCAAAGCCCTCCAAGCGAGGAAAGGCCAGTTGGGAAACGGGCCAGAAGACAAGGAACAGCAGTGGCGGCGGGGAGTCAGCCCCGATGCAAAAAAAAACGCCAAGGGGGCGGGGCCGGAAATTACTTCCGGGTTCATTCTTCAACCGGTTCGCACGATCCGGTGCGATCCGGTAGAAACCCACCACTGACCCCAGAGCTGCGGCAAAAGCGTCGGAATAGCCAGATCGCTCCTTTGGGCTAGTAAAGGATTTAAATCCGGCTCCCATCCTCCGGCAAGACGTGAAAGAGGATCCCAAAAGCGTAGATCCCGCGCAAAGCAGGACGAAACGCCTCCGGGTGAGTTCTTGGCAGGGCAGGGAATCGGGGATCGCTACTCAGCTGCTTAAAGGAGGAGGTGGACTGCGCTCCCCCTAATCCGCACCCCACAGGAGCAGCCCTGCTGGATGGGAGTGACGGGGAGTGGAGTCCCTCGCACACCCGGAACCGCTCGATCGCCCCGATCCATGCAACCCTCCGCCCTTTTTCCAGCCTCTCACCTTTCGGCCGCGAAAGTCCTTCCATGGCGGCCCTTTGGTCCTTCTTGATCCGAAGACTCGTTTTAGAGCCGGGCCGGGGCTCCCTCTGACCCCAAAACTCCCCGAACCCACCGCCTCCTCCTCCTCCTCTGCAGAGCCCCAAATCCCCCAACGCGGCGCTTTTGCTTTCGGTTCGCGCCTTCTGGTTAAAGTCCCTGAGCCATCGGTGGTTTTTATCAGAGGTGCATTGGTTGCTCATGGGCCAATTCAAAGCGCTGCTCATCACCGACCAGACCTTTCCTGTAGAAGGCCTGGATCCTTCAGGGACCCCCATCTCCGGTCCTCTCTGCCCCATCGGGAAGAGCAAATGCACCCTGAATCCCCTGGAGCCACCCCAACCTCCTGCCATCTCAGTTGTGTCCTCTGGAACAGGGGTCTCCAACCTTGGCCACTTGAAGCCTGGAGGACTTCAACTCCCAGAATTCCCCAGCCAGCAAAGCTGGGAATTGAACCAAAGCTGGCCTCTTTTCAGCAGTTGATAAAAGCCTTGTGCAACTTCAGCAGCTTGTTGGCTCAAGGAAGGAGAAAGTAACGCAGCATCTCCAGTCCCATCGCATTCCCATTGTTCTTTATTTACATTCCTCCAAAGTGAACATTCAGAAAAAAGAAAAACGTAATCTTAAAATCAACCACGTCCCTTATGAATCAGGGAGGGTCTTTGGAAGGTGGAAGGAAAATGGGAGAACTTGGTGCCTTCTTAGCTGAAAAGGAAAATGTTGGATGGGAGATCATATTCCCTTCTTGGCTAGGAAAGCAATGCCAGTTTTTTTTTATTACCTCCCAAGGAATAATGTGTATTCTTTTCAACACAGTTGAATAAAAAATAACAACATTACAGCCTCAACCTTTGCCTTTTGCAAACTTAATAAGTGTTAGCCATTTCATGTTTTTCCATCTCGAGAACAAAGTCCAGAAACAGTTTCCAACTAGAAATAAAACTGGATGTATTCTTGTCTTTGATTCAAGCACTTAATCTGGCCATTCTCACTGCTGTTGATGTGGAAAACAATGAAGTTCTCTCTTTTTAAAAAAGTTATCATTGTTAAAAGAAAGCTATTTTTTCAAGTTCTTTGTCCATTACTTCTAAAAAAACCTCTCTGATTTAATTTTTATATTCCTTTTGAGAATCTTGTGTATTAAACCATGAATCTTTCTCATTCCAATATTTTAATTTTTTTGTGCAATTTTTAACAAATCATTTTATTATTAATCAACAGGAAGGAAAGATTTGATGTGATCAGCAATGCAGCCCCATTGCTAGTTCCCCAGTTCCTTGAGATCCCAAAGCCTATTCACACAACCATTCTTTTAAGGGACTTCTGGAAAGATATCAAGGATGGTGATCACAGCAGAAAAGGCCCCGTCTCCTGGATCCCACTACTTGTGACTCCTTAACAGCCCAGACCCACAACGTGCCTCTTCTGCTAGAGCTGATGGGGTGGACGGATGTGATTGGAAGAGTGGGTCTCATTCCATGAAGGGCTTCAAAGGTCAAAAACAGGACCCGGAATTGAACCCAGAAGCAAACTGGTAATCAATCTTGTGCAGCAGAGGTGTGTGTCGTTCTTGGGGTGCATAATAACTGTCCACATCACCCCATTTTCTCCTATCTGAAACCTTCCAGAGGCTCTTCTAGGGAAGCCCCATGTAGAGTACACTTGAGTAGTGCACCTAGGATGGTTATATACATTTGACTAACAAATCAATAAACTCTGGGCATCCCTAAGGAAGGAGTCTGGAGAGGCAGGGGTGCATATCTGGGTCGACCAGGGTCCTCCCCAGATGAGGCATGTGGGGGAGGGCTGTGCCTGGAGAAAGAGGCCCCAGAACGTTTGGGCAGGGCAGCTCCCTCCCCTTCCTCTGATTTTCATAGGTAAAGGCTGCCCTAAGCGGCTTCAATCCGTCTCCTGTCTGGCTCCTTTCCAAAATCCTGGCTCAGGAACCAGCCTCTCATTTGCCAGGGATTCTCCTGACCCACAAAGGCCAGATTCACACAGCGGACGTAACTGAGTCAGTCACGCACCTAAGAGATACCTTTCTATAACCTTCTCACATTGGGTTTCTTGCGACCTTGGTGAATTTTCCCTTCTGGGACTTGTGTGTATTGTCTGTGGATCCCATTTGCATGAGATGCTGCACCATAAACCGACCAGCCAGTTAAAACGGACGAAGGTTACGCCTGCTGTGAACCCAGAGAGAAAAGGGAGGACCTGAAGGGGAGGCTCATCCTGCAGACGGCCAGTTTCCAGGGACTCACCAGGAATCGGAAGGTCCCCCTAATGGCCTCTGCCTTCTTCAGGGGTAGAAAGACAGATGGGTGAAAGGGAGGCAGAAGGTCCCTCAGTCAGCCACAGCCAGAGCCTCCGTTGGGTTCTGTTTTCCCTGCAAGGCTGGCCAAGAAGTCAGGCTGGAACGAGGGAGGAAACTGTCAGCTGTTCATTTCTGCAGAAATAGAGAGCCTCCCCTTTGGGACAGAGGTCCAAATCTAGCATGCTGCTTAAAATACGGCTCAGATATTCACACAGAGAGTTTGTTATTTAAAAGCAATCTAGGTGAATTCTTTTACAGGATTAGTGTTCACATCTGCTCAATTGCATTTGTCCTTTTGGGTCGAAGATTGCATTTGTTGTACTTCATACAAGAAACCTTCCTATCCTATCATTGTCAGGAATTGCCTGTCGCAGGTCTGTAAATACCATCCCACTCCGACAGTTCTCCAGTCTGCTTTTGGAAACTTCCAGTGATGGAGCACTCACAATTCCAGGATGTAAGCCATTCCACTGATTAATTGTTCTCACTGTTAGAAAATTTTCTCCTTACTTCTAGGTTGGATCTCTCTTTAACAAGCTTCCACCCGTTGCTTCATGTCCTGCTGCCTGGGGCTTTGGAGAAGAGCTCAATCCCTTCTTCTCTGGGACAGACCCTCAAGTGCTGGAAGACAGTTAATATGACACATACAAACACACACACACCCCTCAATTCCTCTATTCCATATGCCTGGCATACCTAGTTCTCTCAATGGTTCTCCATACCATTCAACCTTCCTTTATCGTCTTTGTTGCTCCTCTCTGCTCTCTTTCCAGGGTCTCAGCATCTGTTTTGAATCATGGAGACCAGAAGGGGAGCCGACACTCCAAGGGTGGCCTCAGGTCTGCAGGAAAAACGGGAATGATCGTTTCTCGGCTTCTCTGGATGTTTTCCCTCTGTTGATGCAGCCCAAGACTTCACTGACTTTTTGGGAATCTCCACCTGATCTCCCACTGCGAGGGGCTGTGCGGGGTCTCCCCTCCCCCCAGGCCCAGAAAAGGCTCCCGCTTTTCCCAGCCCCCCCCCAGTTCCGCCCCTCCCCCCAAGAGGCGGAATGGCTGGAAGGGGATTTCCTGAATGAACTTTCGCTTTTCCTTTCCGCCTCTCTCACCTGTTGTGCCTGGACATCCGCCTAGCAACAATGACGACATGCAGATATTTTTTTTCTATTGGTTGAGCTTGGCCAATCACCGGCTTCCTCTGGATTGTTGCGTTGTTGTTAATATATGTTTATTTTCTTTTTCAAATCCACGTAAGATTGTCCTTGTCTCCATAGCTGACATTTTCTGCCCATTGCAGTTAATGGAAACGTGTTGAAATGTCTCCATCTCTCTTTCTGGAGGTTGATATAAACGGAGGTAAAAAGAGACCGAAATCTCCTCTCCCCCCCATGACAGTTGGGGGGTCCTGGGTGGATCTCCTGCTGTGGGGGAGGAAGGTGGATCCTGGGGGAAGCAGATCCTCCTCCTTCTCCCTGTTTCCACCCCAGAGAAATGAGGGATCAAGTGCAGATCCACCTGGGGAGACTAGATCCCTTTCCTTCACCCCCTTTTTGGGGGGCAATGAGGGGGGGGTGGCAAATGCCAGGAGCTCCTCCTTATCCTCCAGTTGGAAGGAGAGGCCAGGAGGCCCAAATGGGGTGGGGGGGCTCTTGTGGGGGGGGGGAATCAGAGGTCCATTTCCTCCCAATGGGCTTGAGGGGGAAAGACAGGAAAGGAAGAAACCTCCATTTGGGGCCCTTCATGGCTTCCCCTCCTTGGTCCCTCAGGCTGAACTCCTGCCCTGCCCTCTTGGAGGGGCTGCCCTGGATTTGGGGGGAGGCTCTTTCTTCATCCTCCCTTCCCTTCTTCTGCCACCTTTGGGGGGAGAAGATTCACCTCCAAGGAACCTCATTTAGGAAAAGGGATGGAAGGAAATGTGTGTGTAGCTCAAGGCTCCATTTGGCTGAGGAAAACCTTCTCCACAAACATCAGCCGTTTCCCCTCCTTTCGTCCCACGGAGGTGCAGCCCCCCCCCAATTCTTCCCCCCTCTCCTTCCCCCTCCCCCCCTCCAGGCAGACCCCAGAGCTCTGCCAATCCTGCCCCAGATCCCCCAGGATCCCCCCAGATCCCTCCAGGCCCCCTGCTGGCCTCCCAGGGGATCAGAGCTCGGCCCAGAGGCTCCCCCTGGTGGAGGAAGGGGGAAGGAGAGCGGCCAGAGTGGAGGGGAGCCTCCTTTCCAGGCTAAAGAGCCCCAAAGGTCCCAACCTTCCCTCCAAGGGAGGCTGCTTCCCCCCTCCCATCGCCTGGGTCCCCTCCTCTGGACCTTCCCTGGCTCCCTCCTCTCCTTTTATGAGGCCTTTGGACCACAACTGCACCCAATACTCCAGATGTGGTCTCTCTGCCTGGATTCATGTGGAGGTTTTGCTGACATTTCCCTCTCTTGTGTTTTCAATACCATTTTAATGATCCCTGACGTCCTGTCAGCCTTTAAAAAAACTTATCTAATTTTTACTAAAAGTTTTTTTTAAAAAGAGATAAAAACAAATAGAAAGTAACATAAAGTAAAAGATAGAAAAGAAACCAATCAAAGAAAGAAAGTACAAGAAAATAAAACCAGTGGAAGAAAATTTGTAAAGAAAAAAGATGAAGAAAAAGTGATTTCTGATATTCTTCTCAGCAGTTATAAACATAAATATAAATTTAGCCTCTCTTAAAGCAGCCTTTCTGAACCTTTTGACCCTGCAGGAACCCTTGAACTATTTTTCAGATGTCAGGAAACCCCTGAACATCCAGGCTCAGAGATGGGCCAGAATTGTTTCATGCGTAGACCTGTAGAGATGCATTAATAGCGTTCTTACACTAAACATCAAAAACGAAACTTGCCTTTTCAATGTGATCCCTGTGCTTTCTTTTTGCTGCACAAACATTCAATTCTGTGCCAAACCTGAGATAAGAACACATTTCATCTTCAATGGAAAGAAGACAATTTCTGTCTTAGCTTTTGATGGTTCTGAAATGACAGAATTTGTTCTCAGAAGTTGAAAACTGCAGCCAAATATTTAGTGGTTTCCTGTGAATGGCAGGAGATTCTTCTTGGACAGAAATCTAGAACTATTTTTTCCCATGGGCAGATCAGGGAATCTCCTCTCAAGGGAAGGATCAGACTGGATGTCCCAAGGATCTTCCTCTTCCTCCAAAGGGAAGTTCTCTGGCTGAGCAGAAGATGCAGAGAAAGGATCCCCTCACCTGTCATTCATGGGTGTGGAGAGGAAAGGAGAGGACTGGTCAGTTTAGTTCAACTCTACTTCCAGGTGGTTTCCCTTTAGATTCAAGGGTTCCTGGCGTCCTTCCTCCCTCTCAAGCCCAAACAGGAGTAGAAACAATTCAGGATTTCCTTTTGTTTTTTTCAAACATTCCGTTTTCTTTTCAATCCAAGAATCTGTTCACTTGAAGTTGAAATATCTTCTCCAGGGCCTTCCAGAGCCTGTAAGCTTCAAACTTCATTTCAAAGGTCAATAACCCTTTGGGTCTCCAGGTCAGACTGGGCCACTTGCTGCTGTTGCTGAGGAAAATATTCCTTTGGGGCCCTTCGAGGCTTCATTCACACATTACATTAAACCATGGTTTGTTTCTGGTTAGCCCAAAGTGGGAACCATCCCTTATGACTTGGTACTATTTGTGAACGTAGAACATGATTTATGGTCACAGGGATCCCTGCAAGCTTTTTCCAGATCGACCAGATCCTCTTTGAGGCACAAGATTCTCATTCCCTCTTTGCAGCTGCAGGTTCAGGCAACTGTTCCCTCTCTGGGATCCCTTCCTTTCCCCCCAAGAGTCTCCCCTGCGGAGGAATGGCAGAAGGAAAGATGGAAGGGTCTCCGTCCTTCCGTTTCTTTGCGACTCCTCCTTTTCTCTGTCTCCCTTGGGATCCTCTGCTGGCTTTCCCAGATTCCTTTTCCTGGGGAGGTTCAGGGGCTCCATCCTGGGGAAGAAATGCAGGGATGGTGGTCGAGGGAAGGGAAAAGGACAATTACTGATGGGGACTTATTTCCCTTGAATGCTTGGGAGGAAATGGGGGTGTCAGTGACTGTGTCAAAGTCCCTGCAGGGAGGGGGTCTCTGCCTATCTTCAGGACTCCCCAAACCATCCTCCTGTCTGTCTTTTAGGCCTTCACACATGGCAGTGTATGTATGGCTGTGAGCTCCAGCAAGACAAGAGCAAAAGAGGGTTTAAACAATATGGCTACGAAGGGAGGACCTTCATCACCTTCGACAAGGAGACCCTCACCTGGGTGGCTCCTGATCCCCAAGCCCAGATAACCCAGAGGAAATGGGATGCTCTTCCAGGAAAGAATCTGAGACATAAGTTTTACCTGGAGGAAATCTGCATTGAGTGGCTGGAGAAGCACCTGTCCTATGGGAATGAGACTCTGCTGAGGACAGGTGAGCATCTGGATCCAGGCTGGACTTTCCTCCTTTATGGCTGGATCTCTTGTGCACATTCAGCCCCTTTGGGTCCCTGGTCTTTAGCCTGTTTGCCCTGGTGGGAATCCCCCTCCTTCTCTTCTAGCCCCTCTTGCATGTAGACCCCCCCTCTCCCCTAGGTCTCCCCCTTCCCCCCTGGGGTCCTTCATCCTTCCAGGATCAGCTGGGTGAGATTAGGATCAATGGGAGAATTCCCCCCCCCCTGATGATTGCCCACAGCCCCTCCCTGCCTGGGGAGGACCCTCTCTCTCTTCCATTGGCATCAGTCTCTCTCTGCCCCCTCCCCCCTTTTGAGAGACAAAATCTCTTTTCCCAATTGATCATTGTGAGATTCCCTTTGATCTCTCTTCCTCTTAAAATTGGGGTTGTGTCCCTTGGAAAGATGCCTGGAGCAGCCTCAGATTCAGGGGAGCAGAAGAGGATGCAAAAAGTAGGGAGAATCTTCTGTGTTGTTGTTGTCTTGAAAGGGAACCTAAAAGACCATCTCCACTTTCCCTCCCCTGAAGGGAGCAGCCCAAGATCACCCAGAGTTCAAAGCAGCCAGAAAGGAATTTCCTTGGAGCCTCAATTTGGGAAGGACTCAAAATCAGGAGTTCTTCTGGTTGAGCCTTTTCCAGATCTGGATAATTTCCTAAAACTCTTGGAGAGGCTGCAAGTGTGGAATGTGAATCTCTGGGTTAAAACTAAGTGGTGGGAGATTTTCCTGCCCCTCCAAGTTTCCCATCCACCTTCCAGGCTCTGGAAGGGCTCAGGGTTAATTCTGGGGGTGCCGTTTCTGCAGAGACCCCAAAGGTGACGGTGAGCAGCCGGACGGAGGTGGAGGATGGGATGGAGACGCACGTCTGCCGCGTGGATGGCTTCTACCCCAGGGAGATCGATGCCTCCTGGAGGAGGGATGGGGAGGAATGGCTGGAGGACACCTTTCATGGGTTTCTGGCCCCCAACGCGGATGGGACCTACCACTACTGGCTCAGCATCCGGATCGACCCCAAAGAGAGGAGCCGCTATCGGTGCCACGTGGAGCACGACGGCCTGCAGGAGCCTCTGGACTTGGAGCTGAAGGGTGAGAGGCTGCAGGGAGGGGAAGGCTGGGCTCTCTGGCAGGCTGGAGGGTGGTGGGAGAGAAATCTGACCCCAGCTGTTTCCAGATATCCTCTTGTTTCCAATCCCTCGAAAGGACCAGAATCAGGAGGAGTCTGGGAGCCCCTTTTCTGAAGGGAGATGTTGGCTAAAAGGGATGAAGGGCAGCTGCCTTCAGGAAAGGCCGAGAGAGGCTGGACTGAGGCATCCGGAGTCAGAAAAGAGGCTCCCAAGTCTGAGCTTTTTCCCCATCAGAGACTCACTTTGTTTTCCTGCTTTGAAGCTCAAAAGGTCTCTCTGTGTAGCTCCTCTAAGAAAGAAGTTGCACATTATTTTATGATATATGAATTCCTGAGGCTCAGCATAAAACCCAAGGGAAAAACCCTCTCTCAGAGAACTCTGCATATGCTCAGAAGTGTCCTTGACATACACTGTACTTCCAAGGTTGCAAAATTCTAATTCTAATTTTTTATTGATGATTGTCACCAGGATACAAGAAATACTCAAATATAATTGTTATGCTGATATCCCAGGCAGAATAAAATATTCCTTTTATTTTTGTTGCTGTTTTTAGCAAGCATCCATTCACAAGTGGCAGGATTGCTATTCAATGGGAATCCTGAGTTTTGTGCAAGAGAAATTTAAATTTAAAGTTCCCTCCTCAAACCTTCTCCCCTCCCCCCAAGCAATACCACTTTATAATGCCTTGGTAAGACCATACTTGGAATTCTTCATCCAGTTTTGGTTGCCACGATATAGAAAAGATGTTGAGACTCTGGAAAGAGTGCAGAGAAGAGCAACAAAGAGGATTGGGAGCCCGGAGGCTAGAATATCTGAAGAGCAGTTGGAGGAATTGGACATTTCTAGTTTAAGGAAAAGAAGGACTGGAGGTGACATGATACGTTCCAGTATCTCAGGGGCTGCCACAAAGAAGAGGGAGTCAAGCTATTCTCCAAAGCACCTGAGGGCAGGAGAAGAAGCAATGGGTGGAAACTAAACAAAGAGAGAAGCAACCTAGAACTGAGGAGAAATTTCCTGACAGGGAGAAGAATTAATCAGTGGAATGGCTTCCCTTCAGACGTTGTGGGTTCTCCATCACTGGAAGCATTTAAGAAGAGACTGGAGAGCCACTTGCCTGGAATGGTATAAGGTCTCCTGCTTGAGCAGAGGGTTGGACTGGAAGACCTCCAAGGTCCCTTCCAACTCTGTTAATCCATTATTCTATTTCTGCCATTTGTGGGACCATCCAGAAGCTGGATATCACCATTTGTATTTATTTGTATTTTATTAAATTTGTTAGCTGCTCCCTCTCCACAAAGGGACTCGGGGCGGCGTACAATAAATAAAACACATATTATAAAAATTACACGTTGTACACATTGTACAGAGGAGGTATAAAACACAATACAATATTATAATAACATAAAAATATTAAAATAAGTTAAATTAAAACCCCAATAGAGATTATAAGTTTAAAAAATTGCCAGGGGGAATAAAATGGAACTATGGTTGAGCCAGGCCTGCTAGTTGAAAAAGGTGGGTCTTGAGTTTTGAACGGAAGGAGCGGAGGTCGGTGGTAATCCTAATATCCGGGGGGAGGTCATTCCAGAGGGCTGGGCCCGTCACAGAGAAGGCCCTACTCCTGGGCGCCGCCCTCTGGCACTGCTTAGTGGACGGCACCCGGAGAAGTCCCTCTCTGTGAGAGCGAATTGGTCGTAGGGATGTATGGGGCAGGATGCGATCCCGCATGTAGCTAGGTCCTGTGCCATGGAGCGCTTTGAAGATGGTAATCAATACCTTGAAACGCACCCGATAGACCACAGGAAGCCAGTGCAGCTCGCGCAGGAGAGGTGTTATATGGGAGTATCTCGTACTCCCCATAATCACCCGCGCGGCCGCATTCTGGACCAGCTGCAGTCTTCGAGTGCATCTCAAGGGAAGCCCCATGTAGAGAGCATTACAGTAGTCTAGGCGGGACGTCACCAGCGCGTGAGTGACTGTGCGAAGGGCATCCCGGTCCAATAGGGGGCGCAATTGGCGAACCTGGTGGAACGCCCCCCTCGCCACGGCTGCCACATGGTCATCCATGGACAGCCGGGCATCCAGGAGGACGCCCAAATTGCGCGCCCGTTCCATGGGGGCTAGTTGCTCGCCCCCAATGGCCAGTGTTGGAATTAGCTGGTTGAACCGGGGTGCCGGAAGCCACAGCCACTCCGTCTTGGAGGGGTTGAGTTCGAGTCGGTTGTCACCCATCCAGACCCGTACGGCTTCCAAACACCGGGACATCATTTCAACGGCCTCATTGGGGTGGTTCGGGGTGGAGATGTACAGCTGTGTATCATCAGCGTACAGATGATATCCCACCCCAAAACCACGGATGATCTCACCCAGCGGTTTCATATATGTGTTGAACAGGAGAGGCGAGAGGACTGACCCCTGTGGCACCCCACAAATGAGAGGCCTCAGGGACGACCTCTGCTCCCCTGCCAACACACGCTGCGTCCGGTCGGAGAGGTAGGAGCAGAACCACCGTAGAACGGTGCCCCTTACCCCCAGCCCCTCCAGCCGGTGCAGGAGGATACCATGGTCGATGGTATCAAAAGCCGCTGAGAGATCTAATAGGACCAGGATAGAGGAACAACCCCTATCCCTGGCCCTTATTATTATTCTTTATTATTCTTCGCATTTCTAAACATTTATAATAATAATAATAATAATAATAATAATAATAATAATAATAATAATAATAATAATCGTGTAACCTCCCAGGATGCCAGTACAAGCCAGGAGGGACACGGGTCCAATGAACATGTGGCGGCTCGTAGTCGCCCGCGTAACCTGTCCAAATCCTCGATGGCCACCGAGTCAAACTCCTCCCAGGATGGTCTCTCAAGACTCGCCTGGGGCATCCCTCCTATCCCACTGAGTGGGACCCATTCCCTCTGGATTTGATCGATTTTATCCTGCAGATATTTCCCAAATTCCTCTGCCCTGCCCTGTAAAGGGGCTTCCCACGGTCTCTGTGAAAGAAGAGAGCGGATCACCTGGAACAGGGCGGCAGGGCGGTTATCTGCGGACGCAATAAGGGCGGCACAATGTCAACATTTGGCCGCTCTTATTGCCACAAGGTATGTCCTTAAGTAGGTTCGTACCTGTGTTCGACAGGTAGACCATATTCCATTTTCATGCTGAAGTTCTGGAAGCACAATATACAATTTTATGCTATTTCTGGATTGGACAAAGAAAATGAATTCAATTTTTCAATTTCAATTTTATTTGATTTCTAGACCGCCCCCTCTCCCCGAAGGGACTCGGGGCGGTGTACAGGAACCACCATATACATAATAAATACCCTTAAAATCAAATTAAACCTTAAACCCTGTACAAATTGATAAAAATTAAAACTCGGCCTAAAACCAACCCATAGAATTTAAAAAAGGCAGGCTTGAGGTGGGTAAGCTGGGATTAGGCCAGGCCGGCTAAATTGAACAGGTGGGTTTTAAGCTTCTTACGGAAGGAGCGGAGGTCTGTAGTTGTTCTGATATCAGGGGGAAGGTCATTCCAGAGGGTCGGGCCCATCACAGAGAAGGCCCTTCCCCTGGGCGTCGCCCGCTGGCACAGCCTAGTGGACGGCACCTGGAGAAGTCCCTCTCTGTGTGAGCGGATCGGCCAAAGGGATGTATGGGGCAGGATACGATCCCGCAAATACCTAGGTCCTGTGCCTTGGAGCGCTTTAAAGATGATAATCAACACCTTGAAACGCACCTGAAAAGCCACAGGTAGCCAGTGCAGCCCGTGCAGGAGAGGTGTTACGTGGGAGTACCTAGTGACTCCCGAAACTGCCCGTGCGGCCGCATTCTGAACCAACTGCAGCCTTCGGGTGCATCTCAAGGGGAGCCCCATGTAGAGAGCGTTACAGTAGTCCAGCCGGGACGTCACAAGGGCATGGGTGACTGTGCGGAGGGCGGTCCGGTCCAATAGGGGACGCAATTGGCGCACCAGGCGAACCTGGTGAAACGCCCCCCTTGCCATGGCTGTCACATGGTCATCTATTGACAGCCGGGCATCCAGGAGGATGCCCAAATTGCGTACCCGATCCATGGGGGCCAGATGTTCGCCCCCAATGGCCAGTGATGGAGTCACCTGGTTGAACCGGGGTGCCGGTGGCCACAGCCACTCCGTCTTGGACGGGTTGAGCTTGAGTCTGTTTTAAAGTGTGTACCTTTAAAAAATAGGTGATATGAACTTTTTTACTTCAAATAATAAAATGCAAAAACTCAAATTGAAGAAAAAAAGCATACAGATCTGCCTAATTCCATTCAGAGACATGGTTTATTGGAGCAACCTATAAAAGAAACAAAAATGTTTTTGTTTAACAATTTTTGTTTACATTATTGTGTTGGTGAAGTTTTTGTTTTGGAAGCTGCTGTGAGTCACAAGGTGACAAAGGGCTTCTTTTGAGTGGAAAAGCTACAGATGAATTCAGTTGCCTTCATGCTGGGCCGGTGTGAGAAGAAGGCAGCGTCATGAGGAAACGTCCTCTAACAACGGTTATCAAGGCCTCTTCATGTTACCTTTAGAGGGACCCAAAAATGATCACATGGAGTTTTTAATTTGGGGTATTTCCAGCTTTCACTTCTTTAGGTCTCTTCCCTGATTGGGAAGATTGTTTGAGGTTCTCCTTCAATGATCTGCTCTTTCCCCCAATTCAGAACCAACCAATTCAAAATCCAACCTGGGGCTCATCATCGGCTGCGTTGTGGCTGCCCTTGTCCTGGCGTGTGTGATTGCTGGAATTGTGGTATTCTTCAGTAAGTATCTCTTTTGGGGAGGGGGGGTGATGGAAGGAAGATGGAGAGATTCCTGCCAAGTCTCTCCCTTTGGGGAGCTTCTTCTGGGCTTCCTTCTGTCCTGTTTTCCCAGCCCTCTAGGGGAGGATCTGAGATCTCAGCCTCTTGCTGGGACTCCAGTCTCAATTCAGCTGAGTCTGAGATTCAGGCAGTCCTGCCTCCTTCTGAGTTGGGAAGAGGCATCCCAGTTCCTTTGTCCCTTTCAAAGGCTTTGGTCAAAGAGCAGCAGAGAAGGATTTCCATGGAAACCTCCCTCCCCTCCCAGCTGCTCCTTCTGCTTCCCCCAATTCCCCTCCATCCATCTCGGAGGCAGCAGGTCTCTCTTGGGGCAAATCAGGAGATGCATTTGTATTTTGAAGATCTTTCTGTCTTGGTTGATGGGACTAAGTGACGGTGAAGCATCTGGAGTTCTTGCTCCTACAGAGGGAGAGTTTGGATGATCTCTGGTGGTTTCTTTTGAGCTTTCACTGATTTTTATTCTTGCAGAGAGACGTCAAGATGAGTACAGAGCAGCACCAAGTGAGTGATTTGTCTTCTTTACATGTAATCTCCAATTTAGAGCATGGACCAGAGGCACCGTTATTTGAGAGGGATGTGTGTATGTTTGTGTCTTCCTCTTCATGCTAAGAACCAGGCTGAGGAAGTTGGGCCCCCTTTTCATTACAGCCAGTCTATTAGTAGAAGTGGGAGAAACCTCTAGGAGAAACATCTGGAAGAAGGAACCTTTAAGAAGAGGAGAAGACACAGGTGGTGGAAGGTCCCTCTGACTGAGGACATGCTCTGTTTCCCAAGAAGGCCGAGAGGAAAGGCTTGGCCAAATGAGAGTCAGAAGCTCCATACAATTAGGGATGAAAAGGGGGAATTTTGAGGGAAAAGGAGTTTTGGGGGATGCCAGCTGGATCTCCTCTTGGTCTTCTGTCCCAAAGGCTCACAAACTAGTTACAGAAATAATCTTTGAATCCATCTGTATCTTTTTAGACCAGCTCTGCCTTCTGGCTTTGTATGATATAAATAATAAATGTTAATAATTCTTTCCAATGCCTTTTAACCAAAGCAGTTTGATCCAAACTCTCTCCCTGTTATTTGTACATTTTTAATTGTGTGGGAGAGAGAAAGGGAGGGGGTCAGAAAGAGCTGAGCTTCCTATAAGGAGGGAGACAGACAGACAGACAGACAGACTTCCTCCCTCATCCCCTTTTCCTTTCTTTTCCAGCAAGTGACAAAGGATCCAGCAGTTCAGACCAGGGTAAGTCGGAGGGAGCAGCTGCTGCATGAGCCATTCTGACCCTTTGCAAGACTTTGGGGGGGATGAGGGGATGAAAAGAGGGAGAGGCCCCCACTTTTAAACCCCCCCCCCCAATTCATCCTCCCTGGGGTCCCTCTGAGTCCGGTTCTAGTGGAATAATAAGAATAACTGCACCCACTTTGGCTTAGTGGTGAGGGCACCAGGCGAGACTGTGAGTTCTAGTCCTGCCTTAGGCATGAATGTCATAAAATCCACTTTCCTTGCACTGGTTGATTCTGCAGAGGAGAAGGGAAACTCTCCCTGTTGGATTCAGGCAGGGGAGGCAGCCCAGAGTCTGCATGGTGGAGCCTTGGCCCCCTTTGGAGGAAAAGGGCCTCAATTCACAGAGGGCAAATAGGGAAACCATCAGTAATGCCATGATCCCCAGTGGTTAGAGACTCCTCTGGTGGCATAGCTGAGACCTGGCTGACTCTGGAAGGGGGGGGGTCCCTCTCTCAAAGATGTGCCCAGAGAGGCTTAGGATTTGGCCCAACTGAGACCCCAGGCAGGATTGGTGGGGTTACAGTGGTCATCTGAGAATCTCTCCTGGCACTCAGGAAGCTCCCAACCCTTCAATTCTGGTTGAGATTTCCTGTTTCTGACTCTGGGCTCCCCAGTTGGGATTGTTGCTACTGTACCAGCCTCCCTGATGCAGGGCCAGCTCCCTGCCTCAGCTGCTGGGGGCATCTCAGGGTTGGCATGGGGTTGCCCAGGATTATGGTCCTGGGAGTCCTCAATCTGCCATCCCTGGGTTTGGCCTCCAAAGCAGCCCAGGAGTTCATGGCTGTCATCCGGGGTCCGACTGGAGACAGAGGTCACACACTGGACACGATCTTCTTTTCAGACCAAAGGCAACAGGATCTGATGGGGGAGTTTGGTTTTCATTTAGTGTTTTAAATATTCTACGTGGTATTTTATTGAATTTCACTGTGAGCTGCCTAGAGTCACCTTAATGAGATCGGTGGAGATGGAAGTTTAATTAGTAAATCAATGAAAAGCTTTACGTCGTCTGAGAAGTTTGGGAAGCTGAAGAGGTTGAATGGTGAAGAGAGAGATTTCTCCTCCTCAGAGGATCCAGACATTGATTCATTCTGTGTCTCTCTCTCCAATCCAGGGATCAACCAGACTGCTTAGCAGCCCCCTTGCAGGTGAGTGGTCTCGGTGGGGGCCGTGTGGGGTGAGAGGGGGGGGGCTTTGGGGTCCAAGGACCAAGTGGGGGTGAAGATGCTTTGGGAATCCCTCTTCTCTCTCCCATTCACCTCAGACACTGGAAGGTAAGGAGTTTGGGGTAGAGGGCTTGGGGGAGGGGTCTTCCTGCCCCCAAACTCTGATCCTCTGGCACCTCTCAGGCTCTGAATGTCTTGAACCAACTCACCCTTGGATACTTTCTCCCTCCTCTTTGCAGGGGAGACGCCCAGCATAAGGAGGAGAGAGGAGAGAAGAGGGGATCGGCCTCCTTCTGAATTAGGCCGGACTCTCAGGAGGAGCCGTTCAGGGCCTTCCTGCATGCTGGAACCAGGAGAGATTTTTGGGTTTTTCATCACTGCCTTTATCACTGAATCAGTAAACTTTTCCTATTATGACTGAGGAGCAGAGGAGAAAAGAAGATATTGATTGTTACTAATTGTGGAATCAAAAGATTTCAAATTGGATTTCGTAGATAATAGTTTATAATAGATAAATAGGTTGCATAACCCCCTTAATGGGCTTTTATTAATTAATTTTAGTGGATAGAGGTTAGAGGTTAAAGATGAGGTTTTAGAGATGGGTTTATAGAGAATGGGCTGAGGAATCGGATGAAGAGTTTCTTGGTTTTACTTTAAGAAAGATTGGTAAATTGTTAATTTTCATTATATTTGTTGCGGATGAAGGTGGATATTTCTTTTTGGTTTTTTTCCTTGTGTTAGTTTTATCTTTTTTAATGTAATCTTCGATGGAACTATTACTAAGAGAAGTGTGCGTTTTGAGATTTTTGCGGCTAAATTAGTTGATGCATTTTTAATTGATTATTGCACGGTTATTTGACCATATATTTCATAACACAAAGTTTGACAATCCATATACCGAGTGTAACATTACACACTGATTTTTTTTATAGATTGCCATTTATGGCTTTTCATAATTTAGAAAAACCGATGATGAAATCAATTGTCAGGCTGCTATCTCCTTAACAATTGCGCATCTTTTGTAAGTTTGCCAAAATTTGTTTGATGAAAATAAAGGATTTCTTTTCCTCTTACCTGAGTTGTTGTATCTTTGGGGAGGTAGGAATTAAGAGGGATTCTACCCTCCTTGTTGACCAGAGACCCCAATTCCAATTTTACTTTGAGTGACGGGAAGGGGGCAGAAGCAAAGCAAAATCTGGAAGGAGGAAGAACTGGAGAATTTCCTGTGTGCTCCTTCGGGGAGGAGGCAGCCATTTTGCTCCTGTGTCCTGATGGTTCTCCAGCCTCAACAGTTGATCTTGTGCAAAAGGTCTACTTGGTCTTGGCTTAGAAATATAGAAGAGAATTTAGGACTGGTGATTTTTGAAACGGCCCAACAGTGCAATCAGCTCTTTGAATTCTCTTTTCTGTATTTAATGGTTTAATGATATTATTACAATTAAAATAATCCGTGTAACAAATGGTCCTAAAGTCACAAGAGCTTTTCTGTCAGGGATTTTCATTGCTAAGCGATGTGGTTACAAGGCTGATGTTTTATGACCGCACTGCTTAGTGAAGACAATCCACGCCTTCCCAACTGCCATTGTTAAGATAATCTCACAGGTCATTAGGCAAGGATCTCCTTCCCATTACCTGTCCGCTTCTCACCAACAAAGCCAGGGGGTTGGCTACAGGTATCTTTGGCTACAGGTATTTGCAGGTCCCGGGAGGCTCATAAGGAGGCTGGCAGGCAATAGGAGGCTGACGTCAGGGGTTGAGGGGGGGGGAGATTTGCAGCAATGCAGGTGAGGCTTTGTGGATGTGGGTTGGGGGGGAAGATACACAGGCAGCCTCAGCACCATACAATACTTTTTAGCCCCCGGAATGTCTGCTGCCAAGCAAGGTAGAGTGGGTGTATGGCCGAAGCAGCAATTGGACAGGGAGGCCTATCAGGACAGGACTGGGCTGAGGGAGAAACTTCACTCATCCTCCTCATCAAGCACTTTCCAAAGTGGGGCTTGTTGATGGTCAAAGTTGACACTTAGGGTGCAGAACACAGAATAACAGAGTTGGAAGGGGCCTTGGAGGTCTTCTAGTCCAACCCCCTGCCTAGGCAGGAAACCCTATACCGTTTCAGACAGATGGCTATCCAACATCTTCTTAAAAACTTCCAGTGTTGGAGCATTCACAACTTCTGGAGGCAAGTTGTTCCCCTGATTAATTGTTCTCACTGTCAGGAAATTTCTCCTTAGTTCTAAGTTTCTTCTCTTCTTGGTTAATATCCATCTGTTGCTTTTTGTCCTGCCTTCAAGTGCTTTGGGAAACAGGTTGATTCCCTGGAGAGATTCTCAGTCATCCAGGCCTCGGTTGTCCTAAAGGTGCTTTTTCAGGAGGGAAATGGATTTTCTTGTTTTTTCTTTGGAAGATCTTTTGCTTTTCATCTCAGAAGCTTCTTCAGCTCTGACAGTACAGCTGGGAATGGGAAAAACAAGGAAGGCCAGTTGTCTCCTGAAAGAGCACCTTTGGGACAGGTTTACCCTCTCTTCTTTGTGGGAGTCCCTCAAATATTGGAACACAGTTATAATGTCACTCCCAGTCTGTTGTGGTCCAGCAGCGGCTGGCTGAGTTGTTGGTGGACTCTGACAGCTCAGACCATTATGGGACTGCTCTGGAGGATGAGGAAGACTCTGGAGGGTGTTTGGAGTCAGAGCAGGAACTAGAGAGGCCTGTTGGCCACCAGGTGGCATCTGAGTCAGGGAGCAGTGAGGAGGAACAGAGGGAGGTTGTTCCTGATGTACGTAGAGGTCGAATTGATCGGAGACAGGAACAGCGGTGAGGAAGACGTTATAGAAGGAAGTAGGTGTTAGTGGTACTAGTGCGATTAAGCACTAGCAATGAACCCCAGGTCGAGGTTATAACAGAGCAACCCTGTAAAGTATACGCAGCGTGCGATATATAAAGCAACCACACTGAATAATGGATAGTAAAGTAACAAAAATAAACTTTACTTTCTGAAGAATATAGCAAAATCCATAAACACAGCCAAAAAGTCATACACAGAGAAAAACAGTCCAATAACTTACACACAGTAAGTAGTAGCAACAGTAATAACAGTTAGACAGCAGTTATCATACATCAAGCAAGAGAGAAAGAGAGAGAGAACATCAGCTGCAATTTATATGCTGTAATCTACTAATTAGCAGATCTCCTCTCTTAAAGATACATAACATGCCTTGTGCAATATATTGTCTACCCAACTTGTTGGTTACACCCTAACATTCTCCCCTTTGGGTAGATCAATATATCCACTCACAATGTAAGATGATAACCTTCACATGATGAGGTATGTTTCACTGAACTTTGTGCCTTAGTGAAGTTGTCTGCTAAATTGTCTTCAGTTGAACAATATTCCAACTTTATCAGGCCATCCTTAATGCTTTGTCGAACATTAAGATACCTCAAATCAGTATACTTCGACCTCGTTTTTATAGCTAAACTAGTCGCCATTTTTATTGCTGCCTGATTATCTTCATAAACCGTAAAAGGTTCATTGATACTTAATCCCATATCTATAAGCAACTGCTTATAATATATCAGCTCAGTACATGTCAACGACAAACATGAAAACTCAGCTTCCATTGTGGATAAGCTTATGTGTTTCTGTCGTATCGACCTCCATCCAATCAGTACACCACCTAGCATAAAGACTATGCCGGAAGTTGACTTCCTATTATCTATAGCAGCTGCAAAATTCGCATCAGCATAAACAGTCAAAACTAAATCCCTATTTGGTTCTAAATACAATGAATAGTGGATAGTTTTCTTCAAATAACGCAGCACACGCTTTGCTGCTTGCCAATGCCTCTCTGAAGGACTATCATTGAATCTAGCCAGTTGGTTCACACTAAATGATATATCTGGTCTAGACCAATTACTTAGGTACATTAGGCTACCTATCAAAGATTGATAGATTCCTTTATCAAAACCAGTACCCTCAGTTACCTCAGGTTTAAACTCCAATGCCATTGGTGTCTTTGCAGTCTTACATAGCTCCATGCTATATTTCTTAAGCAAATGATTAATTTTACTAGCCTGTGACAGCTTAAAACCTTTACTGGTTCTAACCACATCTAAGCCCAGATAATGCTTAATTTCACCCAAATTCCGGATTTTAAATTTACTCTCTAATTGTGAAACAATGTCAATAGCTTCCTGTTCAGACCTAGTAATAATAGCTATATCGTCCGTGAACAAAAGCAACAATGAGATCAAACCATTTTTCACCCGTCTAAACAAACAAGGATCAGCCAAACCTGGAATAAATCCCATAGCTTTTAATTCATTTACTATGCATCTGTTCCACTCAAAACCGGACTGTTTTAAACCATAAAGGCTTTTTTTAAGTCTCCAACAACCAGTCTGGCCATTAGAATCCACACCTGGTGGCATCTTCATATAAATGGTATGCTGCAATGGAGCATGCAGATACGCTGTTTCAACATCAATATGGGTAACATTACACTGATACTTAGCAGCCCACACCAATGATGCCCTCAACGTAGAGGCTTTCAAGCTCGGAGCAAAAACCTCATCGTAATCCCTCTCAGTTTGGGAAAACCCTTGAGCAACTAAACGAGCCTTATAAATAGCATTGCCAGCAGCATCGTTTTTAATTTTAAACACCCATCTACAGCCAATTGCACTCTCCCCTGAAGGGAGCTTAGCTTCTTCATAAACTTTCAATTCCTGTAAGGATTTCAACTCCTTCTCCATAGCTGTCTTCCACAATTTCTTTTCCTTTTCAGGATACAGCCTTAACTCTGCAAAACTAGAAGGTTCTATGCTAACTTGCAATACTACACTGGCTTGGTATCTGTCGGGTGGATGCCTGTCCCTAGTAGACCTCCTAGGCAATACAGGACTTACAGGATCATCCTGTTCCACCTCACGAGTAGATTCTACATCTACATCTTCCTCCCCTTTCAGAGTAATAGATGGACCATCCTGATTCTCTAACTGCTCATTTGGTGTATCGTGATTAACCAAACGATCAACATCTATATCATCACAAACCTTGTGAAACTCTTGTTCTAGCTTCTCCCAACCAACATGTTCTGAAAATTTAGCACTAGCACTGTGCATAATTCTCCGAGTTCCAGGTTCCCAGAACCTAAACGATCTATGATTGGAATTGTACCCAACAAAAACCATCTTCCTAGCTCTGCTTTGATCCTTCCGTCTAGTCTGTGAGGGAATATGCACCCAAGCAGGGACACCAAATGTGTGTAAATAACTCAAATCAGGCTTCCTACCATGCCAAAGAGTATAAGGAATCTTACCAGTAGTTGAGTTAACTACTATGTTCAGAATATGGTTTGCACACATTATAGCCTCACCCCAAAGCTTTTCTGACAAACCAGAATCAACTAGCATAGTTCTGGTCATTGCCTGCAATGATTGACCACGTCTTTCAATAAATGAATTATGTTCTGGCCTATAGGGGGCAGAACGCCTATGTTCTATACCAGCATTCTCCAACATTGATGTAAACCTATGATTAGTGAATTCAGACCCATTATCAGTGACTAGGCAAAGTACTTTTTTATCCATCTTACGTTCAACAAACTTTAACCATTTAGTAAAATGTTGGAAAGTTTCTGCCTTTGATTTCATTACATAACAGAAACCATACCTAGAATAATGGTCCATAATGCTGAGTATATAGCAGGCACCTCCTAAGCTAGGTTTCTTAGGGCCAATTAGGTCTGCAAACATTACATCCAGTGGTTTAGATGTCTTAAATCCTTGAAACCGGTTTGCAGGAGTAACCTTACTTTTAGCCTGGTTACAGGCATTACAGTTAAGATATTTTGAACAAGGTTTCAAATTGATTCCATTAGATAGAATAACAGTTTGACGTACCATTTTAAAATTTACATGGCCTAAACGTCTATGAAGTAGATGTATACAGTTATCATGGGGCTGTTTATTCCTATAATTAGGTTCAGAACTCGCAATATTTAAAGAGTTCTCATGTAGAATAAATAAATTATTCTCCAAATTGGCAATAACACTATTACCTTCTTTTTCAATAATGCATCTATCATTCTTAAATGTTACTGTAAACCCACATTTCACAAGGTCTTTTACAGATAATAGGTTAAATTTCATTTTAGGTACATATAACATTTCCAATTTTTCATTAATACATGGACAATAAGCTGTACCTTCACCTGAAGCCTTGATTTTCCAACCATTTGCTAAGGAAATGTGCTGTTTGCTAGCCTTCATAGTAACAAACCTTTCTTTAACCTTAGTTATAGAATGGGATGCGCCACTGTCAACCACCCAGAAACTATGGTTTACAGCCTTATCAACCTTAGCAACAGTTACAGTAACATTGTTGCTTTTTCTTTTACTATTAGCAACACTCCTTTTCTTGCTATTTTTACAGTTCTTAGCAATATGCCCCTTACCACCACAAGAATAACATTTCTTAACAAAATTTACAGTTGAAAACTGTGTTTCTTCTTGTGATTGATTGTCTCTAAACTGAACTCTATCCTCTCTTCGTCTGGACTCTTCAAGCAATCTCCCGGTAACCTCAGATAATGTCAGTTCATCACGTGAAAGAACTTCCAATGAGGAAACAAAAGAGTCGTAGCTTTCATCAAGCGATGATAGAATAATATACACCTGTTGAAGCTCAGAAAAAAATTAACTCTTTTTCTTGCAAATCCTGTAAAGTTTTCTTCATGAAGTCTAAATGAGCCAACATATCACCACCTTTTTGCAAACAGGCTCTAAACAGTTTCCGTGTGAGATGAATATGAGCACCCACACTGTCCCGAACATAAATTCTCCGCAATGTGTTCCAACACCTAGCAGCAGACTCTTCGCCACGAATATGGACCAGTTGCTGGTCATTCAGTGTTAGTCCAATAATGCAGAGAGCTCTCTCATTGTCCCTGTTACACTGCGCAATCTTCTTCGCATCCTCATCATCAGCAGGATCCCAACCTGTAACATCTGGTGGGTTCTGAACCACAGACCACAGTCCTTCTCTACGCAGAAGTAGGGAACACTTCAAGGACCAGGAAACATAGTTGGTTCCATCAAACCGGGTAATCATGGAGAGTGCAGCAGAATATTCTTGTGCCATATTCACAAAAATAAACTATCCAAAAAGTGGTGCATAAAAATAAAATATTAAGGCAGGGTGTCTGGGCCCATAACCAATGTTAGTGGTACTAGTGCGATTAAGCACTAGCAATGAACCCCAGGTCGAGGTTATAACAGAGCAACCCTGTAAAGTATACGCAGCGTGCGATATATAAAGCAACCACACTGAATAATGGATAGTAAAGTAACAAAAATAAACTTTACTTTCTGAAGAATATAGCAAAATCCATAAACACAGCCAAAAAGTCATACACAGAGAAAAACAGTCCAATAACTTACACACAGTAAGTAGTAGCAACAGTAATAACAGTTAGACAGCAGTTATCATACATCAAGCAAGAGAGAAAGAGAGAGAGAACATCAGCTGCAATTTATATGCTGTAATCTACTAATTAGCAGATCTCCTCTCTTAAAGATACATAACATGCCTTGTGCAATATATTGTCTACCCAACTTGTTGGTTACACCCTAACAGTAGGGACAGTTGGTTAAGGGTGTGGTCCCTCCCAAAGAGCTTATAAGTGGGGCGAAGGGAGGGGGATCTTTGCAGGATATTCAAGCCATTGTGATAGCCTTCTATAAGTGTTATCTTGTGTTTGTGAAGAGAACTTTCTAGGCTCCCAGGCAAGGGGTGGCTTTATCTGTGTAATTTAGTCGTGGCAGACAGCCAAGCCTGGGTCTGCATATTCCTTGGATTCACGGGACACAACACAGTCCTTCTTGTAGTGAATCTTACATGCAGACATAAGTTTCACCACATCTCCCAACTGAAGACCTTGAGCTGTTCTCTGCTCTTTTTCATTTGGAAGCAAAGGGGCAACACCCAGCCAACCTCACCTGATTTTGAAAAGCTACATCGGATCTTGTTGGCATCTGGATTAATTCCCGGTCTGTGGCTGGACTAGGAAGGTCACCAAAACAAATCACATCTGGGTAACCTTCACACGGTTGCCAGAGAAACGGTACGGCCTCATTTATAGATCCCAGGAGATTCTAAACTTTTATCTCAGGATATAAACCACGTATGCAGAATTTCCTGAAGGCCGCACCTTTTAACTTACCAAGGAACATAAGAAATCAAAAGCCTTTCATTCCACGTATCTTTTACCACCTTCTGCACTAGAGAACAGCTGGGCATCTTTGGAGATTTCAAGCACCACTTTTGTGGCTCCCAAAGTTGCCTTAATGGCATTGCCTTCACCATTCTCTGGGGCATTTTTGCATGTCAGCCACACCATTCTCAAAATCAGAGGCTCTTCCCCCATTTTTGAGACAGGAAATGCAGAGAAAGCACCGTGTAGGCCAGGGGTGTCAAGCTTGATTTCATTGAGGGCCACATCAGGGTTGTGTTTGACCTCAGGGGGCCGGGTGGACGTAGGCAGGGTGGGCGTGACCAGCTTCATGTCACTCATCGAGGCTCCATTTTCAGCCACGACGGCCCTTCCTGGCTCTGTTTTTGGCTGCGACAGCCTCCTGCAGCCCTCTGCCAGCCAAAAGGGAGCTCGGGAGGGCCGTGCGCAGCTCTCCCGGGCTGTGTTTTGGACTGCGATGGCCTCCTACAACCCTCTGCCACACGGCCTCCCTGAGCTCCATTTTCACTGGCAGAGGATTACAGGAGGCTTTCGCAGCCCAAAACGGAGCCTGGGAGGCTGTGTGTGGCCCTCCCAACCTCCCTTTTGGCTGGCAGACGCACCACGGGCAGGTCCTTCACTGTTTTCAGGGTGCGCCCGCAGGCCAGATCTAAGCACCCCGTGGGCTGGATCCGGCCCCCAGGCCTTGAGTTTGACACCCTGGCGTAGGCCATAAAAATTAGGATTTTAAAACACAAACATCGTATTCTGCCCCATACATCCCTACGACCCATCCGCTCGCACAGAGAGGGACTTCTCCAGGTGCCGTCTACCAGACAGTGCCATGGGGCGGCGCCTAGGAGCAGAGCCTTCTCTGTGGCGGGCCCAGCCCTGTGGAATGACCTCCCCCCGGATATTAGGACCACTACTGACCTCCGCTCCTTCCGTGTCAAGCTCAAGACCCACCTTTTCCAAATAGCTGGCCTGGCTCAACCATAACTTCGTAACGCTCCTGATGGGTTTTTTAATTTAGTAATTTTATTTAAGGGGATTTTAAATTGTATTTTTAACTGTCTTTTCACTTATAAGTCAATCCTCCTCCATTCACATATGTATATGTCTTGTTCTTTTGTATATATGTTTGTCTTATGTGTATTTTTATCCGTTTTGATTGTACGCCACCCCGAGTCCTTCGGGAGAGGGTTGCGGCTAATCAAATAAAATTTATTATTTATTATTATTATTATTATTAAGCAGACAAAAACTGCAATGCTCTTAAAGCCCAATCAGTTCCAGCCACGTCCTGCTAATATCACATGGTCCTGCCTACTCTGCATCAACCCCCCCTTCCAAAACATCCCCAAGTGTTGCCCTTCCACCCCCCAAGGGGACCCAGGCCTCATCCTGCGGGTGATGAGACTCCCAAGGGACACTGGGTTGGTCTCATTCAAACTGCGTGGCCTAACATTTCTTCCCTCTCCATCTCCCAACCACTTTCTCTTCCTTGTTGAATAAACCCCCATTCTAGTGCCAAGAAACCCAAACATTTCAGTCCAGAAGAGGATGAACCTCAGAGGCTTCCCCTCACCCTCTGCTGCTCCCAACCAGGCTGCTCCCTCCTCTCTCACCTGCCTATGGAGAGACCTGTGCTCCTATTTCCCAACTGGGACTCCGTCCAGCAGGACCTCCCCGGATTGGGGTTCATAGAAGTGCTCCAGGAGGGCGACGCAGCTGCTCTTTCCACTGCCGTTTGGGCCCACCAAGGCCGTCACTTCCCCAGGGCGGAGCTCAAAGGAGACATTCTAGGCCAAAGAGAAGCAAATGCATGCAGAATGAAGCAGGAAGATGTGAGGTTAATGAATGCACGTAAAGGCCAGCCATCTACAACTCAATCGACTTCTAAAAAAGCCACACTCAACAGGCACCCTGTGAATATCACACGCAGAACAGCCCAAAGCACACACTCTGCTGTGAGGAAGCTCCCTGAGGATGGGCTCCCGTCTGAGTCCAAAAGTTCGGAAGATGAAAACTCTGCTGCCAGTGACTGACCCAGATTGGATCCTACATATCCAGATCAGAGGAGAAATTCAGCAGGTTCGGACAGGTTCTGGAGAACTGGTAGCGGAAATTTTGAGTAGTTTGGAGAACCGGCAAATACCATCTCTGGATGGGGAGGGAATGGAGATTTTGCAGTATCCTTCCCCCGGGTGTGGGGAGTTCGGGAAAGTCCTTCCATGGTGGCCCTTTGGTCCTTCTTCATCCGAAGACTCGTTTTAGAGCCAGGCCGGGGTTCCCTCACGCACCACCTCCTCTTCCTCCTCCTCTGCAGAGCCCCAAATCCCCCAACGTGGCGCTTTTGCTTTCGGTTTGCGCCTTCTGGTTAAAGTCCCTCAGCCATCGGGGTTTTTGTCAGAGGTGCATTGGTTGCTCATGGGCCAATTCAAAGCGCTGCTCATCACCGATCAGGCCTTTCGTGGTAGAAGGCCTGGATCCTTCAGGGACCCCCATCTCCGGTCCTCTCTGCCCCATCGGGAAGAGCAAATGCACCCTAAATCCCCTGGAGCCACCCCAGCCTTCTGCTTTCTCAGTTGTGTCCTCTGGACATCACCTGCTGGGAGATATTTTAACAGATTAACAAATGGAAGGGACCTTATAGGTCATCTAGTCCAACCCCCGCTCAAGCAGGAGACCCTACACCATTTCTGACAGATGGCAGTCCAGTCTCTTTTTGAAAGCCTCCAGTGATGAAGCTCCCACAACTTCCAAAGGCAACTCCTGTTCCATGGGTTGATTGTTCTCACTGTCAGAAAATCCCTCCTTATTTCCAGATTGAATCTCTCCTTGTTCAGTTTCCATCCACGATTCCTTGTCTGGCCTTCAGGTGCTTTGGAAAGTAGCTTGACCTCTTCCTCCTCCTCTCTGTGGGAGCCCCTCAAATATTGGAAGGCTTCTCCCATGTCTCCCCTGGTCCTTCTCTTCCCTAGACTAGCCATGCCCAGTTCTTGCAGCCGTTTTTCATATATTTTAGTCTCCGGTCCCCTAATCATCCTTGTTCTTCTCTGCACTTTTTCTAGAGTCTCAACATTTTTTTTATAGTGTGGTGAATAAAACTGGATGCAGTACTCTAGGTGTGGCCTTACTAGGGCTTTATGGAGTGGTATTAGTAGCTCACTTCATCTTGATTGTATCCCTCTGTTCATGCAATTTAGGATTGTATTTGTGGGTCCCACCATCCAAAAACCTCACAGTCCAACCCCTTGCTCAAGCAGGAGCCCCTGTACCAGCAAAGCTGGCTGGGGAATTCTGGGAGTTGAAGTCCTCCAGGCCTAAAGTTGCCACGGTTGGAGTCCCCTGCTCTGGAACATCACCTGCCCAGGGGAGACGCTTGTGGGACCCACCCTCCAAATGCCCTTTTAGGAAGACCTCACAGGGTTCCCCAGAGTAGGATTGGGGAGTCTTTGGAGCCCCCCTGGATTCCCCCCTCCCCCCACCGAATGTTACTCTTTCAACACCGAATGTTGTCCCTTTTAAGTTGGCTTCCAATGACAGGTAGTCCTCGACTTACAATGGTTCATTTAGTGACCGTTCAAAGTTACAACGGGACTGAAAAAAGTTACTTATGACCGCTTTTCACAGGTACGGCCTTTGTAGATCATCCCCAGGATCACGTGATCAAAATTCAGACTCATGGCAAGTGGTTCATATTTATGACCGTTGCTGTGTCCCAAACTCACCTGATCCCCTTTTGTGACCTTCTGACTAGCAAAGTCAGTGGGGAAGCCGGATTCACCCAACAACCAAGTTACTGGCTTATCAACTGCAGTGATTCACTTAACGACTGGGGCAAGAGAGGTCGTAAAATGGGGCAAAACTCACTTAACAAATGAGGACACTTAGGAACAGAAATTTGGGGCTCAATTGTGGTCGTAAGTCGAGGACTACCTGTATTCTAAGCTGCCCAGAGTTTTTCTTCAGTTTTGTGTCGCTTGGAAAATTGTGCTCACCTTCCCCCCCCACCCCCTCAGAAACTCTCCTGTTATTCCAGATTTGCTTCCGGGTGTTGTCACTTCCGGGTTGCCTGTAGGGCCGTTCTTCGCCCTCCGGAGGCTTCAGGGATGAAGCACGACCCCCCCCCCTGCGCTCCCCCACTTTTGGCACACAATGGGGAAAAGGTCAGCCATCAGTGGCCTCCATCATTTCTGACAAAGGCAGTCCCATCTCTTCTTCCAAACGCCCTTTTAAGACCCCGCCCCTCCACTTGAAGTTGACAGAGCGCCGGTCCCTCAATGCCTCCAGGAGTGTCACAAAGTCACACCTGCATTTGCAGCCTCTTTTCAGCGGTTCGTAAAAGCCTTGTGCAACTTCAGCAGCTTGTTGGCTCAACGAAGGAGAAAGTAATTCAGCATTTCGAGTCCCATCGCATTCCCATTGTTCTTCATTTACGTTGCCTCCAAAGTGAACATTCGGAAAAAAGAAAAACGTAATCTTAAAATCAACCACGTCCTTTATGAATCAGAGAGGGTCTTTGGAAGGTGGAAGGAAAATGGGAGAACTTGGTGCCTTCTTAGCTGAAAAGGAAAACGTGGGGTGGGAGATCATATTCCCTTCTTGGCTAGGAAAGCAATGCCAGTTCTTTTTTTAATCACTTCCCAAGGAATAATGTGTATTGTTTTCAACACAGTTGAATAAAAATAATAACATTACAGCCTCAACCTTTGCCTTTTGCAAACTTAATAACTGTTAGCCATTTCATGTTTTTCTATCTCGAGAACAAAGTCCAGAAACGGTTTCCAACTAGAAAGAAAACTGGGTGTATTCTTGTTTTTGATTAAAGCACTTAATCTGGCCATTCTCACTGCTGTTGATGTGGAAAACAATGAAGTTCTCTCTGTTTTTAAAAAGTTATCATTGTTAAAAGAAAGCTATTTTTTCAAGTTCTTTGTCCATTACTTCCATAAAAAACCTCTCTGATTTAATTTTTATATTCCTTTTGAGAATCTTGTGTATTAAACCATGAATCTTTCTCACTCCAATATTTTAAATTTTTTTGTGCAATTTTTAACAAATCATTTTATTATTAATCAACAGGAAGGAAAGATTTGATGTGATCAGTGATGCAGCCCCATTGCTAGTTCCCCAGATCCTTGAGATCAAAAAGCCTATTCACACAACCATTATTTCAAGGGCTTTCTGGAAAGATATCAAGGATGGTGATCACAGCAGAAAAGGCCCATCTCCTGGATCCCACTACTTGTGACTCCTTAACAGCCCAGACCCACAACGTGCCTCTTCTGCTAGAACTGGTGGGGTGGATGGATGTGATTGGAAGAGGGGGGGGTCTCATTCCGTGAAGGGCTTCAAAGGTCAAAAACAGGACCCTGAATTGGACCCAGAAGCAAACTGGTAGGATTGCCAGGTCTGCTTCCAAAAAATAGCAGACAAGCGGGGGGGGGGGTGTTAAGTAGTAAAAAAATAAAAAATAAATTTACAATTAAATTATATATTTTCTTACAAACATTTTAACACATATTAAAATAATCACTTCAAAACTTTACTTAAAATTCAAAACATCAAATATATTATAATAATATGTAAAATATTAAATTACAATTTACTTTGCTGTCGTGTGTATTCGATCTTTGTCTCATTCTAACTTATGAAAAAAAAGACAAAACACGATTCTCCTATCCTTATTCTCTTAGACTGTACAGCTTTAGATTATGTACCATTTCATCATAAAGCTTTTGAATAAAAAAAGTGTCCACTACTTTGTGAAAAAAAATAGGGAACATAATGTGAAAAAGCGGACTGTCCGCTCAAATAGTGGACACCTGGCAACCTTACAAACTGTCAATCAATGCCTCTTGTGGAGCAGAGGTGTCAAGTGTGTCGTTCTTGGGGTGCATAATAACTGCCCACATCACCCCATTTTCTCCTATCTGAAACCTTCCAGATTCTCTTCTAGGGCAGCCCCATGTAGAGTACACTTGAGTACTGCACCTAGGATGGTTATATACATTTAACTAACAAATCAATAAACTCTGGGCATCCCTAAGGAAGGAGTCTGGAGAGGCAGGGGGTGCATATCTGGGTCGACCAGGGTCCTCCCCAGATGAGGCAGGTGGGGGAGGGCTGTGCCTGGAGAAAGAGGCCCCAGAACGCTTGGGCAGGGCAGCTCCCCCCCCCCTTCCTCTGATTTCCACAGGCAAAGGCTGTCCTGAGCAGCTTCAGTCCGTCTCCTGTTTGGCTCCTTTCCAAAATCCTGGCTCAGAAAGCAGCCTCTCATTTGCCAGGGATTCTCCTGACCCACAAAGGCCAGATTCACACAGCGGACGTAACTGAGTCAGTCACGTACCTAAGAGATACCTTTCCATAACCTCCTCACATTGGGTTACCTGCAACCTTGGTGAATTTTCCCTTCTGGGACTTGTGTGTATTGTCTGTGGATCCCATTTGCATGAGATGCTGCACCATCAACCGACCAGTCGATTAAAGCGGACGAAGGTTACGCCTGCTGTGAACCCAGCAGACGGCCAGTTTCCAGGGACTCACCAGGAATCGGAAGGTCCCCCTAATGGTTCAGCCTTCTTCAGGGGTAGAAAGACAGACGGGTGAAAGGGAGGCAGAAGGTCCCTCGGTTAGCCAGAGCCTCTGTTGGGTTCTGTTTTCCCTGCAAGGCTGACCAAGAAGTCAGGCTGGAACGAGGGAGGCAACTGTCAGCTGTTCATTTTTGCAGAAATAGAGAGTCTCCCCTTTGGGACAGGGGTCCAAATCTAGCATGCTGCGTAAAATACGGCTCAGATATTCACACAGAAAGTGTGTTATTTACAAGAAATCTATGTGCATTCTTTTACAGGATTAGTGTTCACATCTGCTCAATTGCATTTGTCCTTTTGGGTAGAAGATTGCATTTGTTGTACTTCATACAACAGAGTGAAACCTTCCTATCCTATCATTGTCAGGAATCGCCAGTCGCAGGTCTGTAGATAATACCATCCCAATCCGACAGTTCTCCAATCTGTTTTTGGAAACTTCCAGTGATGGAGCACTCACAATTCCAGGATGTAAGCTATTCCGCTGATTAATTATTCTCACTGTTAGAAAAGTTCTCCTTACTTCTAGGTTGGATCTCTCTTTAACAAGCTTCCACCCGTTGCTTCATGTCCTGCTGCCTGGGGCTTTGGAGAAGAGCTCAATCCCTTCTTCTCTGGGACAGACCCTCAAGTGCTGGAAGACAGTTAATATGACACATACAAACACACACACACCCCTCAATTCCTCTATTCCATATGCCTGGCATACCTAGTTCTCTCAATGGTTCTCCATACCATTCAACCTTCCTTTATCGTCTTTGTTGCTCCTCTCTGCTCTTTCCAGGGTCTCAGCATCTGTTTTGAATCATGGAGACCAGAAGTGGAGCCGACACTCCAAGGGTGGCCTCACGTCTGCAGGATAAACCGGAATGATCGTTTCTCGGCTTCTCTTGATGTTCTCCCTCTGTTGATGCAGCCCAAGACTTCACTGACTTTTTGGGCATCTCCACCTGATCTCCCACTGCGGGGGGGCTATGCGGGGTCTCCCCTCCCCCCAGGCCCAGAAAAGGCTCCCGCTTCCCCCCCACCCCAGTTCCGCCCCTCCCCCCAAGAGGCGGAATGGCTGGAAGTTCCTGAATGAACTTTCGCTTTTCCTTTCCGCCTCTCTCACCTGTTGTGCCTGGACATCCGCCTAGCAACAATGACGACATGCAGATATTTTTTTTCTATTGGTTGAGCTTGGCCAATCACCGGCTTCCTCTGGATTGTTGCGTTGTTGATCGCCCGGGGTGAGTCTTCTTTTGCTTCGAGAGAGGGCAGCGCTGGTTGAGGATCGCGGCTAAGATGGCCGTGAGCTCTGCGCCCCTCTGGCTCCTGGTGCTGCTGGGGGTCTCCCTCCACCAGAGATGCCTTGGTGAGTCCCTTTGGGGCCTTCGGGGGTTCCGGCTTCTTTTTCTTCCAGGGACTCTTTCTCTCTCCTTTATTCCCACAAATAGAATCCTCCTTCTGTCCTCTTTCTAGTCCGCTCCCCTTCCCCACTTTGGCCCTTTTGAGATTAGGTCCCAAAGCCTGGATGGGACTCTGCTGCCTCCCCCACCCCCACTTCCCCAGGAGAGCCCCTCTGGGAGCAGGACGAGGGTGGCCCCTCCAGACCTCAGTCAAGTCTATCTGGGCGCCCCCGAGCGCAGTTCTTTCCCTCCCCCAAAGCGGAGATTGTGGGAAAGTGGCGTTTGCAGGAGATCAGGTCAGTTCACAAACTTCCTGGCTGCCTTCGCCCAACCCCTCCGCCTGGGTCCCCTTCCCTGCCTTGAGCTGGGATTCGTGGCTCTTTGGGGCTTCTGGTGCTGGGAGGACCCGGCTTGTTTCTGGAATGGGTTCCGTGTCTTGGCAGAGGCTGCTGCAGTGGAGCGATCCGGGCTCAGGCTGTCCTGTGAATGCAGCAGGATGAGAGTCTGGAGAGAATAATCAATAATCTCCCTAAAGATTCCTCCTTCCTGGTCTTCACTTTTTTCTTCCGCTAAAAAGACTTTGATGTTCCTCGATCAGGACTTTGAGTGACAGAAACTGAAATCCTTTTGTCTGTTTCTCTTGGATTCCCCAGAGGGGCTTTAAAGGGGACAGGACCCTCCCCACAGAGACAGAATTCAGGGAGAGGATCCCAGCTGAGCCCCCCCCCCCAACATGATTGGTCTCAGCAGGAACCCCCAAGAAGCCTCAGGGGGGGCAGGGGGTGGGGCCAGGGAGGGGAGGCCCCAGGGGCTTCTGGGATGAGGGGAATTCTGGGAGTTGAAGTCACAATTGACCCAGAATTTATGTTGCTAAGTGAGACATTTATTATGTGAATTTTGACCCATTTTATGACCTTTCTTGCCACAGTGAATCACTGCAGTCGTTAAATTACTAACATGCTTTGTAAGTGAATCTGGCTTCCCCATTGTCTTTGCTCATCAGAAGGTTGCAAAAGATGACCACACATGACTCCAACCGTCATAAATATGAACCATTTGTCTCAGGTGTCTGAATTTTGATCATGTGACAATGGGGGAATGCTACAATGGTTGTAAGTGTGAAAAATGGTCATAAATTACTTTCTCCAGTGCCCTTGTAACTTCAAATAGTCACTAAATGAACTGTTGTAAAAAGAGGACTGCCTGTATACCGCTTCACAGTGCTTTTACAGCCCTCTCTAAGCGGTTTACAGAATCAGCATCTTGTCCCCAACAATCTGGGTCCTCATGTTACTGACCTTGGAAGGACGGAAGCCTGAATCGATTTTGAGCCACTCAGGATCAAACTCTGTGGGCGGAATCAGCCTGCAATGCTGCATTCCAACCACTGGGCCACCTTGGCTCAAGGTATGAGGGGGAGCCCCACTGAGCCCTGGGTTCAAAGCCAATTCCCCTTCGGATGACTGAGCTCTGGGACAGGAGGGGGGATTTCCCAGCGGGGGAGGGGGGCAGGAGGAAGATGCAGGTGGACTACATGGCATCATTGCTGCTCCCTTCGCCCCCCCCTTCACCTTCCAAGATCTCCCGAGCTTTTGAGGGGGGCTTGGTGGCTCTTGGCGGCTTCTGGTGCTGGGGGGACCCGGCTTGTTTCTGGAATGGGTTCGGTGTTTTGGCCGACACCTTCGAGATAAGGCTGCCCTGTGGATGCGGCAGGAGAAGAGAGAGAAAGGCTCCTTTGAATAAGGTTTCTAAAGATCTGCCTTTATTATGTTCACTTCCTCCTCCGTCCTAAACCCCAAAATCCCCAGAGCTTTTCTCTAGGGCAGGCAGGGATTTTCCCACCCAAAATCCTCCTCCTTCCATTTCGGGAGCTCTCAGCATGGGTCAGTTTGCAGGATCCAAAATATTGAAAATGTACTTACGATTCCTTAGGAATCAGGAAGGGACCTTGGGGGGTTCCTGGCTCTTTGCTCTGAGAAACTCCCCTATGAATGGAGCAGCTTTTCAAAAGAGAGAAAGAAAATCTGTCAGGATGTGAAGGATTAAAGAGGCTGGTTGGAGGCAGAAGAAGAGAAGCAGCTCTGGATGGGGAGCATGAAATGAACGGCTTGCTTGGACACAGACAGTCCTGACTTGAGGGAGGTTCATGATTGTGGGGATGCCCAACCCGCGTTACATTCAGACGTTTCTCCTCTCAGGCAGACTTCAGGCTTCCTCATTGCTCAGCCCCACAAGGGAAAGGAACAAGGGTTCTGGATCACGGAGAGTCCGATCCTCCCTCCTTCTGTTGGAGAAAAGCTCCGATCCCTTTGGATCCTGAAATCTCCCCAGAGCAGGAAGTGGATCTGGGGCTCCCTCTCCCCCAAAGCTC
Source organism: Natrix helvetica (assembly GCF_964273705.1). Classification (NCBI taxonomy): domain Eukaryota; kingdom Metazoa; phylum Chordata; class Lepidosauria; order Squamata; family Natricidae; genus Natrix; species Natrix helvetica. Next base: position 376,118,281 of record NC_138548.1, read on the forward strand.
TGAGAAGCTGCCTGGGATTGTGGGGAGGAGCAGGAAGGGGGAGGCCTTGGACTGGGAAGGACTGGGAGGCCACACTGGAGGGAATGGGCAGTAGGACCACAGGTAGTCCTGGACTTACAACAGTTCATTTAGTGACCGTTCAAAGTTTCAATGTAATTGTAAATAGTGACAGAATGAAAGTTTTTCACACTTATGACCATTTTAGTGTCCTCATCATCACGTGACCAAGATTCAGATGCTTGGCAACTGATTCATATTTATGACGGTTGCAGTCTCCCCATATCAGGTGACCCCCTTTTGCAACATTCTGACAAGCAAAGTTAATGGAGAAGCCAGATTCACTTAACAACCAGATTATTAATTTAACAACTGCAAGGATTCATTTAACAACTGTGGCAAGAAAATTTGCAAAATGAAGCAAAACTCACTTAACAAATGTCTCACTTAGCAACAATAAATGTGGGCTCAATTATGGACATAAGCCGAGGACTACCTATATTCATTTCTCTGGGGTTTGGAGGTCCTGCCCTTTTCCATACAGACCCAGGTTCTGCTCAAATAAGTCCCATGAAGGATCCTGAAAATGATATTTAAAATCTTTGGGGCCCTGGAAGAATTTCTGATCTGAAGAGATTTCAGAATGGAGACCAAAAAGGGGCCTTGGGGATTTTCCAGTTTCACAGATTTCCCAGCTGCATTTTATTCCTTTTATTCCTTTTGATTCTTTTAACCTGCTTAGAAGTGCTTGTTTTTCTGTTCATTGGGCAGCCTTAGAGTCTCTTCCGTGTTTGTATTGTGAGAATGAAAACTGAACGGTGACTTAATGTGATTTTTCCCCTCATTGTTAGTAAAGTTTTATGTCTTGTGAAGGGAGCCTGTCCTCCAAGGAAGGCCTGGAAAAACTTTAATGTTCCTCAGTCAGGACTTTGCATGATGGAAACTGAAATAATTTTCTATGTTTAATCTTTGGTTCACCAGAGGGGCTTTAAAGATGACAGGACCTTCCCCACAGACACAGAGGATGAGTTTGGGGAGAAGACCCCAGCTGAGTCCCCCCCCCAAACATAGGTGATCTCAGCAGGAACTCAAGCAGCCTCAGGGGGGGGCGGGGGGGTCCAGGGGGGGAGGCCCATGGATTTCTGTGAATGAGGGGAATTCTGGGAGTTGAAGTCCAAGTGTCAGAATCTGGAAAAACTCTGATTTAGGCCTTTACATTGAGAGTCTCTGATCCTGTGAAGGGAATGAGAGCCAGGATCCCAATCCCCTCCCGAGGAGGCTGAGGGGCATTTCTGCCTTTCTTTGGGGTGACAAAGGGCAGGATGAGCCCCAGAGGAGGACAAGGGTCAGAGCAGCTTCTGGGGAAAGCGAAGGGGGAGATTCAGAGGAAAAGCCTCCGTGAATGATGGTTTCAGGGCCCTAACTGGGTTGCTGAGATGAAGGAATCTGGGGATCATCCCAGTGAGATTCCCTGTGGAAGGAGGGGGAGCCCCTCTGAGTCCTGGGTTCAAGGCCGATTCCTGCTCAGATGGCTGAACTCTGGGAGGGGAGGGGGATTTTCCAGCTTGGGGGGGGAGAGGGACAGGAGGAAGATTTGGGAGGCCAGGTGGCTTCATTGCCCCCCCTTCCCCTCCCCCCCTTTGCCTCCCCATATTTAGGTTTCCTCCATGGGTCAAAAGGGCCTCTGGTCTCACCTGGATTCCCCCTTCTTCTTCCCCTCTCCTGTTTTATAAAATCTGCAGCTATTAATCAGCCATTTTGGTCCCCAGTGATGTGATTTTTTTTCTCTGTGAATGGAAAGTTGGGGTGACCAGGTGGGGTTTCCTTCTGCTTTTGAGCTTCTGGGAGGGTGGAATCCCCCCTTTTACCTGTGGGGCCACTGCAGCCTCCTTGGGGCAGAGACTGAGCAATCCAGAAGGGGGTTTGAGGGAGGCCTTGCTGGAAGGGAGGAGGGCACAATTGGGGCAGGTGAAGTTTGGGGGACCCGACCTTCCCCTCCTCTCTCACCCCCCCCCCCCACCTTCCCTGCCCTCCAACCCTTCAGGCCCTCCAGAAGCTTCTTCTTTCCCTCTCAGTCACTCATTCCCCCTCCTTCCTCCTCTCCCCCTTCCTTTCTGTTAATTCGGCAAGAACTGAGGCAGAGACCGTGAGGCAATTCAACAGGGTTTATTCACAAAGCAAAACAGCAGTCACAATACAGGAGAGAATCAGCGGCTGAGGCTGTCTGACAGCTATTTATATGAAGCTGTCAGACAGCTCAGCCAGTCAAAGAAGGGAGAATTACCCGAGTTTTAGCCAGGTCGCGTCTTAGCCAATCAGACGCGACCTGGCTGTTGCTAACGCTGCAACTGTTGCTGGCTGACTAGGGGAAGCTTCCTGACATCATTTGCCAGGACACTACACACCTTCCCCCCCAGTGAGGGCGCATGTGCGGATGTAGCACATGCGTACTCACGCAAGTAAGCTGGGCGGCGCCGGACCCGCCCAGAATGCCTCAGTGGAGCTGGAGACGTCGGCGGGGAAGGTGGTGCCCGTGGAAGCTCCTCCCGCAAGGGAGTGGAGCTCCGGGCGCCATTTTGAAGGCCTGCAACAGACGGTGGAATCTCTGCAACAGGTAGGCATGGCCGAGGGGGCGCGGCCGAGGGCGGGCTTGAGACGGGGCACGGAGAACTGGTCTCTGGGTAAGGTTGGCCTGACTCGGGGAAGGCCATTGGAACCAGGTCTCCGGGCAACTGGGGAGTAGTGTACGGCCATGTTGGAAGGGCACCATAGGACGGCTCGGCTGCAGGCGGAGGAGGAACGATGCCGGCGGACGACCTCGCAGGGATGTCGTTGGTTCCGGACAACTGGCGGCGCCTCAGTTGATCCAGGTGGCGCCGCCATTCGGTCCCATCAGGTAGTTGGACCCTGTAAGAACAGGGACCGGTTATGGCGGCGATGGTGGCTGGCACCCACCTGGCATCCCCCGAGAACGCCTCCGCCCAAACTAAGTCCCCCACCAAGAAGTTGCGGGAAGGGGGCCCCAGGTTGCCAGGCTGTTCCTTGGAATAGAGCGGGTGCAGCCTATCCAAGGTGGTCCGTAGGCGCCGGCCCATCAGCAGCTCGGCTGGAGACCTTCCGGACAGGGGGCAAGGCGTGGCATGCTGTACCAATAGGTAAGCAGCCACCCTTGAAGGCCAGTCGCCGTCCTCCATCCTGCCCAACACCTCCTTGGCCGAGCGGACCGCCCGTTCCACCCGACCATTGCTGGCAGGATGGTATGGCGCGACTGGCTCGTGGCGGATGCCCTGGGAGGCGAGGAAAACCTGGAATGCGGTGGACGCAAACTGAGGACCATTGTCAGAGACGATGACGTCCGGCAAGCCATGAGTGGCGAAAAGCCTAGTCAACGCTCTGACGGTGGCCTCTGCCGTGGTGGACCTCATGAGGATGAGTTCCACCCAGCGAGAGTAAGCGTCCACCACAACCAGGAAAATCTGACCTCGGAAAGGCCCCGCGAAGTCTAAATGCAATCGGGACCAGGGTCCCCGGGGCAGTTCCCATTCCCTGGGTGCGGCAGCTGGAGGCGCTGGCCGGGAACGTTGACAGGTGGAGCAGCTGGCCACCCAGGACGCGATCTCATCGTCCATCCGGGGCCACCAGACATAGCTGCGAGCGAGAGCTTTCATTCGCACTATGCCTGGGTGACCCTCGTGGAGACGAGACAGCACCTGGTGGCGAAGGCTGGGTGGAATCACCACCCTGTCACCCCACAGGAGGCACCCACTGTGGATTGACAGCTCCAGCTGTCTGGCCTTGAAAGGGCGGAGGTCTTCAGACACTGCCCCATCAGGCCAGCCCCTCAGGACCCTCATGATGACCTGCGAAAGGGCTGGGTCTGCTCTGGACTGGGCAGCCACCTCCTCCGAGGAGAGGGGCAGGGCCAGGTGAGCTATCGCCAGGACCGACAGGCACGGCACTGTCGGAGGATCGGTGACAGGGAGGGGGCAACGGCTGAGGGCATCAGCGTGCCCTAAGTGCTTTCCTGGCCGATAGATAAGAGAATAGCTGTACGTAGCCAAAAATTCTGTCCACCTGGTCATTCGTGGGGACAGAATGGGAGGGGTCGGCCTGTCACCGGCCAGAAGCCCAAGGAGAGGCTTGTGGTCGGTGAACAGAGTAAAGTGCCACCCGTATAAGTAATCGTGGAACCTTTTGATCCCTGACACTGCAGCCAGAGCCTCCTTGTCAATCTGGCTGTAATTGCATTCCACAGAAGTCAGTGTCCGGGAATAAAAGGCGATGGGGGCCTCCGAGCCATTGGGCAGGACATGGCTCAGGACCGCCCCCAGACCCACGGGGGAGGCGTCACAAGCTAGAGTCAGAGGCAGCCTGTCACTATACTGAACTAGAACTGCCTCTGACGTCAGCAGCTCTTTGACAGCCGCAAAAGCATGCGCCTCGCGGCTGCCCCAGCACCAGGCCGCTGATCGGTCGAGCAATCGATGCAGCGGCTCGGCTAGTGACGCCTTGTGCGGGAGAAATGGCGCGTAGAAGTTGAGCAAGCCGAGGAACGCCTGCAGCTCCGTCTTGGAGGCAGGCGTGGGTGCGTTCCTGATGGCTGCTACTTTAGAGGGGGTGGGGTGAATTCCCTGGGCGTCAATGGTGAAACCCAGGAAATCCACCCTAGGCACAGCAAACAAGCATTTGCTGTGCTTTAATTTTAAGCCCGCGCCCCTGAAACGGTCGAGGACCTTCAGGAGTATTTCGATGAGGCCTGATCGGCTGCTTGCGGCGATCAGGACATCATCGAAATACGGAACCACACCAGGGAGCCCATGGAGCAGACGCTCCATAAGGCTCTGGAAGATCCCCGGGGCAACGGATACGCCGAATTGTAAGCGGCGGCAATGGAAGGCTCCTCGGTGGGTGACGATGGTCTGCGTGGCCGCCGCCTCGTCATCCACCGGGAGCTGCTGGTAGGCCTGCGCCATATCCAGTTTCACAAAGATGCAGCCCTGTCCTAACGAGTGGAGCAGGTGCTGCACTACCGGAACTGGATAGGGGTTCGCCTGGAGGGCAAGGTTAATGGTTGATTTAAAATCTGCGCAGAGGCGTATGGAGCCGTCCGCCTTGACAGGGATCACTAATGGGGTCTCCCATCTAGAATAATCGACCGGCTCCAATACCCCCTGCGCGATGAGCTTATCCAGCTCAGCATCAACCTTGGCCCTCAAGGCGAAAGGCACCCTACGGGCCTTCAGCCTAATCAGGGCAACCTGGGGGTCGAGATTTAGGGAGATGGGGGTGCCCTTGTACGTGCCCAGCTGCCCATCAAAGACGTCGGCATATTGTGCAAGGACGTCGGCCACGTCAGGAGGCGTGGCTAAAACCTGCTGAACCCCATGAACAGCAAGACCCAAGGCAGGGAACCAGTCAAGGCCCAATAGGACTGGCAAGGGTTTTTCTACGATAAGCAAAGGTAGACAACCAGAAAAGTCCCCATACGCCACCCGCACCAGGTAACAGCCCAGGGGGGGAATTAAAGTCCCCTGGTAGTCCCGAAGGGCAGAGTCCGGGGCGGAGAACTGCGCCTTTGAAATGCCCGGGCAGAGGCGAGAGAACTCTGCCCAGGAGAGGAGGGATCGGGACGAGCCCAAGTCCACTTCCATGATGCACGGGGAGCCCTCGATCAGGAGCGACGCCTTGATGCGCTCAGCACCTGCGGCAGCATGGATGGCCGACTCTGCAGGGATGGTTTGCTGTTCGGCGCCGACGGCAAAACACCCATCGCGCGGTTTCTGTTGTTGTTGGCTGGGCTGGGCTGCTGGCCTCGCTGAACTGGTCGCTGGTGTCGGGTCGTCGCCTTCGTGCTGAGGAAGAGGCAGGGGTGCCCGGCAGACTTGGGCTAGATGGCCTTTCTTCAGGCAGCGGCGACATATGGCAGCCTTGAATGGGCAAGCCGAGCGGTCGTGATTACCGCCGCAGCCCAGGCAGGCAACTGGAACTTCCCGGGCTCGTGGAGGTGCTCGCCGCCTGGCAGGCTGACCGATGCGAGCCACCACACCTTCCTCTGGGTAGCCGGCTGGCAGAGGGACCAGTTCGTCCACCAGGCAGGTGCGGCCTGGAGGCGGTGGCAGGTGAAACATCTCCGCCATTGATTCATCGGACAGCTCCGCGGCTCTGGCTTGCTCGATGGCCCCCTCGAAAGTGATGTCCGCCTGGGACAGGAGACACCGCCGGAGGCGCAGGTCCTTCACTCCGCACACAAACTGCTCCGTTAGTGCTGAGTCGATGTTGGAGAACTCGCACTGCATAGCAGATGTGCGGAGTGACTGGAGGAACTGGCTTATCGATTCCTCCGGGTTTTGGACGCAACGCCTGTAGGCATAGCACCTCGCAATCCAGGACGGCATAGGGGCGAAGTGGTGCTGCAGTCTCCCAGTCAGAGTCTCCCAGTCGAGCGTGTGGACCGGCCGTGGAGCCGCCAGAGCTCGGGCAGCGCCAAACATCAGGGGACTGCAGCAGCTCAAGAAAAAACTACATTTTTCATCTTCGGGAATGTTCCTCTTGCCGTTAGCAATGATGAAACACTCGAAGCGCTCGAGGAACGCTTCCCACGTCTCTCCGGCGCTCCCAAACGGCGAGAATGGTGGCAGGGATGCCATCTCTTCGCCTCAGGGTATCGCGGAGAAGTGGAAGAAAAATATGCCTAAGCCGGTTCTGCCGAAGGAAGAGACGCGTGGTGGGTCAGCGGCGGCTGGATCCCACCTTCGTCGCTAGTGTTAATTTGGCAAGAACTGAGGCAGAGACCGTGAGGCAATTCAACAGGGTTTATTCACAAAGCAAAACAGCAGTCACAATACAGGAGAGAATCAGCGGCTGAGGCTGTCTGACAGCTATTTATATGAAGCTGTCAGACAGCTCAGCCAGTCAAAGAAGGGAGAATTACCCGCGTTTTAGCCAGGTCGCGTCTTAGTCAATCAGACGCGACCTGGCTGTTGCTAACGCTGCAACTGTTGCTGGCTGACTAGGGGAAGCTTCCTGACGTCATTTGCCAGGACACTACACTTTCCTTCCTTCCTCCCCCCTTCTTTTCCTTCCTTCCTCCTCTTCCCCTTCCTTTCCTTCCTTCCTCCTCCTCCCCCTTCCTTTCCTTCCTTTCTCCTCCTCCCCCTTCCTTTCCTTCCTTCCACCTCTCCCCCTTCCTTTCCTTCCTTCCTACTCTCCCCTTTCCTTTCCTTCCTTCCTCCTCTCCCCCTTCCTTTCCTTCCTTCCTCCTCTCCCCCTTCCTTTCTTTCCTTCCTTCCTCCTCCCTCCCTCCCTTTCCTTCCTTCCTCCTCTCCCCCTTCCTTTCCTTCCTTCCTCCTCCCTCCCTTCCTTTCCTTCCTTCCTCCTCCCTCCCTTCCTTTCTTTCCTTCCTCCTCTCCCCCTTCCTTTCCTTCCTTCCTCCTCTCCCCCTTCCTTTCCTTCCTTCCTCCTCTCTCCCTTCCTTTCCTTCCTTCCTTCCTCCTCTCCCCCTTCCTTCCTTTCCTTCCTTCCTCCTCCCTCCCTTCCTTTCCTTCCTTCCTCCTCTCCCCCTTCCTTTCCTTCCTTCCTCCTCCCTCCCTTCCTTTCCTTCCTTCCTCCTCCCTCCCTTCCTTTCTTTCCTTCCTCCTCTCCCCCTTCCTCTCCTTCCTTCCTCCTCTCCCCTTCCTTTCCTCCCTTCCTCCTTTACCCCTTCCTTTCCTTCCTTCCTCCTCTCCCCCTTCCTTTCTTTCCTTCCTTCCTCCTCCCTCCCTCCCTTTCCTTCCTTCCTCCTCTCCCCCTTCCTTTCCTTCCTTCCTCCTCCCTCCCTTCCTTTCCTTCCTTCCTCCTCCCTCCCTTCCTTTCTTTCCTTCCTCCTCTCCCCCTTCCTTTCCTTCCTTCCTCCTCTCCCCCTTCCTTTCCTTCCTTCCTCCTCTCTCCCTTCCTTTCCTTCCTTCCTTCCTCCTCTCCCCCTTCCTTCCTTTCCTTCCTTCCTCCTCCCTCCCTTCCTTTCCTTCCTTCCTCCTCTCCCCCTTCCTTTCCTTCCTTCCTCCTCCCTCCCTTCCTTTCCTTCCTTCCTCCTCCCTCCCTTCCTTTCCTTCCTTCCTCCTCCCTCCCTTCCTTTCTTTCCTTCCTCCTCTCCCCCTTCCTCTCCTTCCTTCCTCCTCTCCCCTTCCTTTCCTCCCTTCCTCCTCTACCCCTTCCTTTCCTTCCTTCCACCTCTCCCCCTTCCTTTCCTTCCTCCCTCCACTCCCATTCCTTTCCTTCCTTCCTCCTCCTCGACCCCCCAGCCCTCTTCCTCTTCTCCCTCCTTCTTCCTCCCCAGAGCCTCAGATGGGAGCCTCCATGGGATCCGGGTCTGTTAGATTCGGGCAACGAGAGAACAGACTGCGGACACGTAGTGACTTATCAGCTCTTTATTAGTAGTAGTAGTGATCCAGCTTGCTCTGTGGCTGGAGGGTTCCTCTTTTATAGGAATTGGGTACGCCTCTCGATCAATCAGAACGATACCTGTTTCCCGCCGTAGCAGTGGACCAGAGAGGAGACCTGCTGCAATATATGCTAATATCTAACACCCCTCCCCTCTTAGACGGCGCATTCCGGTTGGTTACATAGTCCTTAAGATACGTTGGTGTTTGCCTTACACGGGTAGAACGTCGCAGTTCTGGTTGGTCTGGAGTGGTTTCAGGATCGGTTGCTTTCTCTGCTTCGCGTTCGGGGGTCTGTAGACTTTCGTTGCTTTGGCGTTGTTCGGTTTCCCTTTCGACCTCTTGTTCTACCCTGGGCTCATAGGTTTCGTGGTTCTCTGTGTTGGGACTCTCGAGTGGCTGACTTTGTGCTGGCAGATAGTTTTCATCGTCAGCCCGCAGGTCTGAGTGTGCCAGGCGACCCCGTAGTTGATCGATGTGCCTTTTCCAATTTCGTCCATCTTCGAGCTCTAGCAGATACGATCGTGGACCCGTGATGCCAATGACCCTTGCCGGCATCCACAATGTTCCCCCTGCATAGTTGTGGGCGTATACTGAATCCCCTATGCTAAAACTCCGAATTTTGCTTGTAGAGTCTGGGGGCGTTGTGGCAGAGTAATTTGGGTGAAGACGGTCCAGGTGAGACCGTAGACGGCGGCCCATGAGTAGTTCAGTGGGGCTCCTACCCGTCGTTGCGCTGGGGGTGATATGTTGAAATAATAGGTAATGATCAATGCGTGTTTGCCAATCACCTGGACCCATCCTAGCGAGGGCCTCTTTTGCGGATCGCACCATTCTCTCCGCCTGTCCATTTGATGCCGGATGGAATGGCGCGACGAGGGCATGCCGAATTCCCTGACCTGCTAAGTACGTTTCAAATTGCATGGCCGTGAACTGGGGCCCATTATCGGAGACCAGGAGGTCGGGCAGGCCATGAGTGGCGAAAAGTCGCCGTAGAACCTTAATGACTGCCTCTGCCGTGGTTGAAGTCATTAGGACTACTTCTAGCCATTTGGAGTATGCATCCACAACTATAAGGAAAGTCTGACCTTCGACTGGCCCTGCAAAATCGATGTGTATTCGCGACCAGGGTGCTTTAGGCTTCTCCCATTCTGTGGCGGGTGCTTCCGGGGGTGCTGGTCTCGATTCCCGGCATGGATCGCAAGTGGCCACCCATTCCTCTATTTCTTTGTCCATGTTGGGCCACCAAACGTAACTTCTTGCTAACGCCTTCATTCTAACGATCCCCAGATGCCCCACATGTAAGGCCTCTAATACATTTCTACGTAACGCATACGGAATAACAACTCGATCCCCCCACAATAAACAACCTTGCAACACTGAAAGCTCATCACGTTTCCCCCAAAATAACTTGAATTCCGGGCCCACGTTTCCCTTCGGCCACCCCCTCCAAACCCAGGTTTGAACTTGCTTTATTATGTTGTCCCTAGCAGAGAATCTGGCAACGTCGCAGGAAGAAACCGGTCCTGAGTCCAAACAGTCAATTAACAACACCGGTACCTCGGGAGTGGGGTCTGGCAAGAGATCCGGAAGTGGGCAATGGCTGAGTGCGTCTGCATGTCCTAGAGTGGAGCCCGGTCGATGAATTAGCTTGTATGAGTACGCGGCCAGGAAAACAGTCCACCTGGTCATACGTGGCGAAAGGGAGACTGGTGTGGGGCGGTTTCCCGCCAAAAGTCCCAACAGCGGTTTATGATCTGTAATCAGTTCAAAATTGCGGCCGTAGAGGTATTCGTGGAAACGTTTTACTCCAGCTACAGGCAGCTAACGCTTCCCTGTCCATCTGGCTGTAATTCCTCTCGGCCGATGAAAGAGTCCTGGAGTAGAAGGCGATGGGTGCTTCGTTCCCGTTTGGCATCCTGTGGCTTAGGACTGCGCCGACTCCAAATGGTGATGTGTCGCAGGTCAATACCAGCGGTAGCGTCTGGCTGTATTGTACTAGCAGCGAGTCAATGGTGAGCAGGCGCTTTACTGCGGCAAAAGCTGCTGCTTCGGATCGTCCCCATCTCCATGTTGCGTCCCTCTGGAGTAGTCGATGTAATGGCTCAGCAACGGTCGCCTTCTGTCTCAGAAAAACGCTGTAGAAGTTAAGTAGTCCGAGGAAGGCCTGCAACTCGGTCTGATTTCGTGGTGTGGGGGCGTCCTGGATCGCCTTAATTTTCTTTGAAGTGGGGTGTATTCCCTGACCATCGATTCTATATCCCAGGAATTCTACGCTAGGAACGTTAATTTGGCATTTCTCCTTTTTGAGGCGGAGGCCTTTTTCTCTGATTCTGGCCAAAACAGTTCTGACTCTTTTTAATAGTTGCTCCTCGTTTGCAGCGGACACCAAGATGTCGTCGAAATAGGGGACGACTCCCGGTATCCCTTGCAAAAGCCGTTCCATGACGCTCTGGAACAGACCTGGAGCAATACTCACACCGAATTGTAGCCGGTTGCATTTGAATGCTCCTCTATGCGTCACTATAGTTTGGGCCTCCGCTGTGGCACTATCCACGGGCAACTGCTGGTAAGCTTGTGCCATGTCTAATTTAGCAAATATCTTTCCTGGCCCCAACGAGTGCAATAAGTGTTGTACTACTGGCACAGGATATGCGCTTTGTTGTAGCGCGACATTAATTGTGCATTTATAGTCCGCGCAGATGCGGACTGACCCGTCTGGTTTAACTGGGGTCACAATGGGAGTGAATGAATGAAAGCCTCCCATTCGTCGTTCGTTGGGTCGAATGGAGCGGGTGGAGTGTGCATCACCATCTTCTCTTCGTTTGAATTTGCCGCACTGCAGTGTCCTGAGATGGCTGCCGGAATTTCTGCCGAATTCCTGGGCTGGATCGAATCCTGAGATTCTGAAGTAGCTCTCTTCGTCCTATCTGTCTCTCGATCCCACCTTCGTCACCAATGTTAGATTCGGGCAACGAGAGAACAGACTGCAGACACGTAGTGACTTATCAGCTCTTTATTAGTAGTAGTAGTGATCCAGCTCGCTCTGTGGCTGGAGGGTTCCCCTTTTATAGGAATCAGGTACGCCTCTCGACCAATCAGAACGATACCTGTTTCCCGCCGTAGCGGCGGACCAGAGAGGAGACCTGCTGCGATATATGCTAATATCTAACAGGGTCCTTGACTGAAGCCCCCTAACTCTTCTCTTCTGGCTCCCTTCCAGGCGCCTCCTCCCACTCCCTGAAGTACGTCTCCACCTCCATCTCGGACCCCAGTCAGGGGCAGCAGCCCCACTTTGTCGGTGTGGGTTACGTGGACGATCAGATCTTTGTTCACTATGACAGCCACAGCCGGAGGGTGAAGCCTCGAGCCTCCTGGATAGAGAAGTTGGGGAAGGACGACCCCCAGTACTGGGACAGAAACACCCAGAGAGTACGTGGCGCTGAGGAGTCGTACAGAGGAGACCTGGAGACTCTGAGGATTCGCTACAATCAGAGCGTAGGTGAGTGATGGGTCAGGTGGCTCCTCCAGCCCCATAATCCCCTCCCCAGGAACCAGAGGGGGGGTGAGAAAGGGGAGGTCCCTTCAAAGGGAAAGGCTCCTTCCACACCTTTTAAAAAGTCTTTTTTTATATATGTTTATTCTTTTCTTTAATCAGCATAAGTTTGTCCTTGTCTCCATAGCTGACATTTTCTGCCAGTTGCAGTTAATGGAAACGTGTTGAAATGTCTCCATTTCTCTTTCCTGATGTTGATATAAAGGGAGGTAAAAAGAGGTCGAAATCTCCCCCTCCCCCCATGACAGTTGGGGGGGGGTCCTTGGTGGATCTCATGCTGTGGGGGAGGAAGGTGGATCCTGGGGGAAGCAGATCCTCCTCCTTCTCTCTGTTTCCACCCCAGAGAAATGAGGGGTCAGGTGCAGATCCACCTGGGGAGACAAGATCCCTTTCCTTCACCCCCTTTTTTGGGGGAATGAGGGGGGTGGCAAATGCCAGGAGCTCCTCCTCATCCTCCAGTTGGAAGGAGAGTCCAGGAGGCCCAAATGGGGTGGGGGGCTCTTGTGGGGGGGGATCAGAGGTCCAGGATCCTCCCAATGGGCTTGAGGGGGAAAGACAGGAAAGGAAGAAACCTCCATTTGGGGCCCTTCCTGAGTCCCTCAGAGCTTCATGGCTTCCCCTCCTTCGTCCCTCAGGCTGAACTCCTGCCCTGCCCTCTTGGAGGGGCTGCCCTGGATTTGGGGGGAGGCTCTTTCTTCATCATCCCTTCCCTTCTTCTGCCACCTTTGGGGGGAGGCCCCCTGCTGGCCTCCCAGGGGATCAGAGCTGGGCCCAGAGGCTCCCCCTGGTGGAGGAAGGAGGAAGGAGAGCGGCCAGAGTGGAGGGGAGTCTCCTTTCCAGGCTAAAGAGCCCCCAAGGTCCCAACCTTCCCCCCAAGGGAGGCTGCTTCCCCCCTCCCATCACCTGGGTCGCCTCCTCTGGACCTTCCCCGGCTCCCTCCTCTCCTTTTATGAGGCCTTTGGACCACAACTGCACCCAATACTCCAGATGTGGTCTCTCTGCCTCGATTCATGTAAAGGTTTATGTAACATTAGCCTCTCTTGTGTTTTCAATACCATTTTAATGATCCCTGATGTCCTCTCAGCCTTTTAAAAAAATTATCTGATTTTTACTAAAAGTTTTTTTTAAATATAAAAACAAATAGAAAGTAACATAAAATAAAAGATAGAAAGGAAACCAATCAAAGAAAAATAAAAAGTACAAGAAAATAAAACCAGTGGAAGAGAATTTGTAAAGAAAAAAGACATGAAGAAAAAGTGATTTCTGATATTCTTCTCAGCAGTTATAGCAGGCTCAGAGATGGGCCAGAATTGCTTCATGCGTAGACCTGTAGAGATGCATTAATAATAGCGTTCTTACACTAAACATCAAAAACGAAACTTGCCTTTTCAATGTGAACCCTGTGCTTTCTTTTTGCTGCACAAACATTCAATTCTGTGCCAAACCTGAGATAAGAACACGTTTCATCTTCAAGGGAAAGAAGACAATTTCTGTCTTAGCTTTTGTTGCTTCTGAAATAAGACAGAATTTGTTCTCAGAAGTTGAAAACCTGGACAGAAATCCAGAACTATTTTTTTCATGGGGAGATCGGGGAATCTCCTCTTGAGGGCAGATTCAGACTGGATCTCCCAAGGATCTTCCTCTTCCTCCAAAGGGAAGTTCTGTGGCTGAGCAGAAGATGCAGAGAAAGGATCCCCTCACCTGTCATTCATGGGTGTGGAGAGGAAAGGAGAGGACTGGTCAGTTTAGTTCAACTCTATTTCCAGGTGGTTTTCCCTTAGATTTGAGAGTTCCTGGCGTCCTTCCTCACTCTCAAGCCCACACAGTAGAAGAAACAATTCAGGATTTCCTTTTGGTTTTCTTTTAAATCCAAGAATCTGTTCACTTGAAGTTGAAATATCTTCTCCAGGGCCTTCCAGAGCCTGTGAGCTTCAAACTTCATTTCAAACGTCAATAACCCTTTGGGTCTCCAGGTCAGACGGGGCCACTTGCTGCTGTTGCTGGGGAAAATATTCCTTTGGGGCCCTTTGAGGCTTCATTCCCACATTGCACTAAACCATGGTTTGTTTCTGGTTGGCCCAAAGTGGGAACCAGCCCTTGTGACTTGGTGCTATTTGTGAATACAGAGCATGATTTATGGTCACAGGGATCCCTGCAAGCTTTTTCCAGATCGAGCAGATCCTCTTTGAGGCCACAAGATTCTCATTCTCTCTTTGCAGTTGCAGGTTAGGCAACTGTTCACTCTCTGGGATCCCTTCCTTCCCCCCCCCCTCAAGAGTTCCCCCTGCGGAGGAATGGCAGAAGGAAAGATGGAAGGGTCTCCGTCCTTCCGTTTCTTTGTGACTCCTTCTTTTCTCAATCTCCCTTGGGATCCTCTGCTGGCTTTCCCAGATTCCCTTTTCCTGGGGGGGAAATGCAGGGATGCTGGTCGAGGGAAGGGAAAAGGGCAATTACTGATGGGGGCTTCTTTCTCTTGAGTGCTTGGGAGGGAATGGGGGTGTCAGTGCCTGTGTCAAAGTCCCTGCATGGAGGGGGTCTCTGTCTATCTTCATGACTCCTCAAACCATCCTTCTGTCTGTCTTTTAGGCCTTCACACATGGCAGCTGATGTATGGCTGTGAGCTCCAGAGAGACAAGAGCAAAAGAGGATTTTGGCAGTTTGGTTACGAAGGGAGGACCTTCCTCACCTTCGACAAGGAGACCCTCATTTGGGTGGCTCCCACCCCCCAGGCCCAGACCATCAAGAGGAAATGGGACAATATTCCAGGATACAATGAGGGTAAGAAGTCCTACCTGGAGGAAATCTGCATTGAGTGGCTGGAGAGGTACCTGTCCTACGGGAAGGAGACGCTGCTGAGGACAGGTGAGCATCTGGATGCAGGCTGGACTTTCCTCCTTTATGGCTGGATCTCCTGTAGACATTCAACCCCTTTGGGTCCCTGGTCTTTAGCCTGTTTGCCCTGGTGGGAATCCCCCTCCTCCTTTTCCAGCCCCTCTTGCATGTAGACCCCCCCTCTCCCCTAGGTCTCCCCCTTCCCCCCTGGGGTCCTTCATCCCTCCAGGATCAGCTGGGTGAGATTAGGATCAATGGGGGAATTGCAAACAGGAGCCCCCACTGATGATTGCCCACAGGCCCCCCCTTCTGGGGGAGGACCCTCTCTCTCTTCCATTGGCATCAGTCTCTCTCTGCCCCCCCCTTTTGAGAGACAAAATCTCTTTTCCCAATTGATCATTGTGAGATTCCCTTTGATCTCTCTTCCTCTTAAAATTGGGGTTGTGTCCCTTGGAAAGAGGCCTGGAGCAGCCTCAGTTTCAGGGGAAGCAGAAGACAATACAAAAAGTAGGGTTTTGTGTTCCAAGGCAAGGAGTAATCTTTATTTAAAAAAACAACAGTAACTGACTAAGCCAAGATACACAATCCCCGGCTGACAGCAATTTATACAAACGCCGTCAGTCGGGGAACCAATAGGGTGATCAGGATTCTCCCGCCGGATGTATGGGCCAATGAAAGGAAGGTCTACGCGGGCCACCTACTGGTGGACCGGCTCGGTACACAACATAGGGAGACTCTTCTGTGTTGTTGTTGTCTTGAAAGGGAACCTAAAAGACCATCTCCACTATCCCTCCCCTGAAGGGAGCAGCCCAAGATCACTCAGAGTTCAAAGGAGCCAGAGAGGAATTTCCTTGGAGCCTCCATTTGCTTCCGGAGGTTTTTCAGGCTGAGTCCCTGGGAAGGACTCAAAATCAGGAGTTCTTCTGGTTGAGCCTTTTCCAGATCTGGATAATTTCCTAAAACTCTTGGAGAGGCTGCAAGTGTGGAATGTGAATCTTTTGAGTTAAAACTAAGTGGTGGGAGATTTTCCTGCCCCTCCAAGTTTCCCATCCACCTTCCAGGCTCTGGAGGGGCTGAGGGTTAATTCTGGGGGTGCCGTTTCTGCAGAGACCCCAAAGGTGACGGTGAGCAGCCGGACGGAGGTGGAGGATGGGATGGAGACGCACGTCTGCCGCGTGGATGGCTTCTACCCCAGGGAGATCGATGCCTCCTGGAGGAGGGATGGGGAGGTATGGCTGGAAGAGACCTTCCATGGGATTCTGGCCCCCAACGCGGATGGGACCTACCACTACTGGCTCAGCATCCGGATCGACCCCAAAGAGAGGAGCCTCTATCGGTGCCACGTGGAGCACGACGGCCTGCAGGAGCCTCTGGACTTGGAGCTGAAGGGTGAGAGGCTGCAGGGAGGGGAAGGCTGGGCTCTCTGGCAGGCTGGAGGGTGGTGGGAGAGAAATCTGACCCCAGATGTGTCCAGATGTGAGCATAGCTGAGCTTTCAGCCACTGGTCCTTCCAGTGTTTGAGGCAGGTGAAGCTGCAGGGACCAGACCGTAGAAGTGACTTCGGGTGATGGAAAGGGGAGAATCCCATCCCAATACTTGGCCGATCCTGATGAAATCCCCTCCGATCCTCTCTTAGGCCTTCCCTGTTTCTTTTCTCCAGCAGAAGAGCAGAAATGACGCTGAGCCCCAGAAACAGATTTCCTCTTGTTTCCAGTCCCTCGAAAGGACCAGAATCAGGAGGAGTCTGGGAGCCCCTTTTCTGAAGGGAGATGTTGGCTAAAAGGGATGAAGTGCAGCTGCCTTCAGGAAAGGCCGAGAGAGGCTGGACTGAGGCATCCGGAGTCAGAAAAGAGGCTCCCAAGTCTGAGCTTTTTCCCCATCAGAGACTCACTTTGTTTTCCTGCTTTGAAGCTCAAAAGGTCTCTCTGTGTAGCTCCTCTAAGGAAGAAACTGCACATTATTTTATGATATATTAATTCATGAGGCTCAGCATAAAACCCAAGGGAAAAACCCTCTCTCAGAGAACTCTGCATATGCTCAGAAGTGTCCTTGAAGGATACTGGACTTCCAAAGTTGCAAAATTCAAATCAATTTTTTTTTTTTTGCTGATTGTCACCAGAATACAAGAAATACTCAAATTTAATTTAATTTAAAACCTAGGTAGTATGAACTATTTTATTTCACATAATAAAATGCAAACACTCAAACTGAAGAAAAAAAGCATACAGATCTGCCTAATTCCACTCAGAGTCCTGGCTTATTGGGGAAGCCTATAAAAAGAACAAACATGTTTTTGTTTAACAAATTTTGTTTACATTATTGTGTTGGTGAAGTTTTTATTTTGGAAGCTGCTATGAGTCAGAAGGTGGCAAAGGGCTCTTTTTGAGTGGAAAAGCCAAAGATGAATCCAGTTGCCTTCATGCTGGGCTGGTGTGAGAAGAAGGCAGCGTCATGAGGAAACGTCCTCTAACAACGGTTATCAAGGCATCTTCATGTTACCTTGAGAAGGACACATAAATGATCACATGGAGTTTTTAATTTGGGGTATTTCTAGCTTTCACTTCTTTAGGTCTCTTCCCTGATTGGGAAGATAGTTTGACGTTCTCCTTCAATGATCTCCTCTTTCTCCCAATTCAGAACCAACCAATTCAAAATCCAACCTGGGGCTCATCATGGGCTGCGTTGTGGCTGCTCTTGTCCTGGCGTGTGTGATTGCTGGAATTGTGGTATTCTTCAGTAAGTATCTTTTTGGGGAGGGGGGTTGATGGAAAGAAGATGGGGAGATTCCCCCCAAGTCTCTCCCTTTGGGGAGCTTCTTCTGGGCTTCCTTCTGTCCTGTTTTCCCAGCCCTCTAGGGGAGGATCTGAGATCTCAGCCTCTTGCTGGGACTCCAGTCTCAATTCAGCTGAGTCTGAGATTCGGGCAGTCCTGTCTTCTTCTGAGTTGGGAAGAGGCATCCCAGTTCCTTTGTCCCTTTCAAAGGCTTTGGTCAAAGAGCAGCAGAGAAGGATTTCCATGGAAATCTCCCTCCCCTCCCAGCTGCTCCTTCTGCTTCCCCCAATTCCCCTCCATCCATCTCAGAGGCAAGCAGGTCTCTCTTGGGGCAAATCAGAAGATAGATTTGTATTTTAAAGATCTTTCTAGCTTTACCGATGGGACAAAATATCTCCTGGGGTTCTTCCTCCTACGGAGGGAGAGATTGGATGATCTCTGGTGGATTCTTTTGAGCTTTCACTGATTTTTATTCTTGCAGAGAGACGTCAAGATGACTACAAAGCAGCACCAAGTGAGTGAATTGTCCTCTTTCCATCTAATCTCCAACTTAGAGCATGGACCAGAGGCACCATTAGTTGAGAGGAGGAGGGTGTCTGAATGTATGTGTCTGCACTATCTTCCTCTTCCCCCTAAGAACCAGGCTGGGGAAGATGGGCCCCCTTTTCATTACAGCCAGGCTGTTCTTGGAAGTGGAGTCCCCAAGGAGAAAAATCTGGGAGAAAGAACCTTCAAGAAGAGGAGAAGACCCGGCTGGTAGAAGGTCCCTTTGACTGAGGACATGCTCTGTTTCCCAAGAGGGCAGAAAGGAAAGGCCAATTGAGAGTCAGAAGCTCCATAAAATTAGGAGTCAGGGGGAGGAGGGCATTTTGAGGGAAAAGACGCCAGCTGCATCTCCTCTTGGTCTCCCATCACAAAGGCTCTCTAAGTAAGAACCGGTTAGAAAAAGAAACTTTGGATCCATCTGTATCCTTCTAGGTCAGCTCTGCCTTCTGGCCTTATGTGATATAAATACAAATTTAAGGAATTCTTTCTGATGCCTTTTAGCCAAATCAGTTTGATCCAAACTCTCCCAATGTGTTTGTGGGTCTCTGATTGTGTGGGAGAGAGAAAGGGAGGGAGGGAGGGAGTTGGAGTCAGAAGGAGCTGAGCTTCTCCGTCTATAAGCCAAGAGAGGGACTTTCCCATCCTCTTTTCCTTTCCTTCTTTTCCAGCAAGTGACAAAGGATCCAGCAGTTCAGACCAGGGTAAGTCGGAGGGAGCAGCTGCTGCATGAGCCATTCTGACCCCTTGCAAGACTTTGGGGGGGATGAGGGGATGAAAAGAGCGAGAGGCCCCCACTTTTTAAAGCCCCCGCCCCCAATTCATCCTCCCTGGCTTCCCTCTGAGTCTTCTACTGGTGGAATAATAAGAATAACTGCACCCACTTTGGCTTAGTAGTGAGGGCACCAGGCGAGACCGTGAGTTCTAGTCCTGCCAGGCATGAATGTCATAAAATCCACTTTCCTTGCACTGGTTGATTCTGCAGAGGAGAAGGGAAAACTCTCCCTGTTGGATTCAGGCAGGGGAGGCAGCCCAGAGTCTGCATGGTGGAGCCTTGGCCCCCTTTGGAGGAAAGAGACCTCAATTATTTGAGGGGAAATAGGGAAACCACCTGTGAGGCCATGATGTCCAGTGGTTAGAGACTCCTCTGGTGGCATAGCTGAGAGCTGGCTGACTCTGGATGGGGGGGGGGATTCCCTCTCTGAGAGATGTGCCCATCCAGGTTTAGGATTTGGCCCCAACTGAGACCCCGGGCAGGATTGGTGGGCCTACAGTGGTCATCTGAGAATCTCTCCTGGCACTCAGGAGGCTCCCAACCCACAATTCTGGTTGTGACTCCCTGTTTCTGAAGCTGAGCTGACATGATGGGCTTGTTGCTACTGCACCAGCCTCCCTGATGCAGGGCCAGCTCCCTGCCTCAGCTGCTGGGGGCATCCCAGGGTTGGCATGGGGTTGCCCAGGATTATGGTCCTGGGAGACCTCAATCTGCCATCCCTGGGTTTGGCCTCCAAAGCAGCCCAGGAGTTCATGGCTGTCATCCGGGGTCCGACTGGAGACAACGGTCACACACTGGACACGATCTTCTTTTCAGACCAAAGGCAACAGGATCTGATGGGGGAGTCTGGTTTTCATTTAGTGTTTTAAATATTCTACATGGCATTTTATTGAATTTCACTGTGAGCTGCTTAGAATCACCTTAATGAGATCAGTGGAGATGGAAGTTTAATTAATAAATCAATGAAAATCTTTACGTCCTCTGAGAAGTTTGGGAAGCTGAAGAGGTTGAATGGTGAAGAGAGAGATTTCTCCTCCTCAGAGGATCCAAACGTTGATTCATTCTGTGTCTTTCTCTCCAATCCAGGGATCAACCAGACTGCTTAGCAGCCCCCTTGCAGGTGAGTGGTCTCGGTGGGGGCCGTGTGGGGTGAGAGGGGGGGGGGCTTTGGGGTCCAAGGACCAAGTGAGAGTGAAGATGCTTTGGGAATCCCTCTTCTCTCTCCTATTCACCTCAAACACTGGAAGGTAAGGAGTTTGGGGGAGAGGGCTTGGGGGAGGGGTCTTCCTGCCCCCAAACTCTGATCCTCTGGCACCTCTCAGGCTCTGAATGTTTTTATCCAACTCACCCTTGGATACTTTCTCCCTCCTCTTTGCAGGGGAGACGCCCAGCATAAGGAGGAGAGAAGAGGAGAGAAGATGGGATCGGCCTCCTTCTGAATTAGGCTGGGCTCTCAGGAGGAGCCATTCAGGCCCTTCCTGCATGCTGGAACCAGGAGAGATTTTGGGGTCTTTCATCACTGCTTTTATCACTGAATCAGTAAACTTTTCCTATTATGATTGAGGAGCAGAGGAGAAAAAAATATATTGTGTGTTACTAATTGTGGAATCAAAAGATTTCAAATTGGGTTTCGTAGATAATAGTTTATCATAGATAAATAGGTTACATAACCCCCTTAATGGGCTTTTATTGATTAGTCTTAGTGGATAGAGGTTAGAGGCTAAAGATGAGGTTTTAGAGATGGGTTTATAGAGAATGGGGTGAGGAATTGGATGAAGAGTTTCTTGGTTTTACTTTAAGAAAGATTGATAAGTTTTTAATTTTCTTTTTTTTGCTAGCAGATTTTTTATTATTATTTTTCCTTCTAAAACACCTTAAGTTTTTAATTTTCATTATACTTGTTGGGGATGAAGGTGGAGGTTTCTTTTTACTTTTTTTCCCTTGTGTTAGTTTTATCTTTTTTAATGTAATCTTCGATGGAACTATTAACAAAGAGAAGTGTGCGTTTTGAGATTTTTGCGGCTAAATTAGTTGATGTATTTTTAATTGATTATTGCACGGTTATTTGACCATATATTTCAGAACACAAAGTTTGACAATCCATATACTGAGTGTAACATTAGACACTGATTTTTTTTATAGATTGCCATTTATGGCTTTTCATGATTTAGAAAAATGGATCAAAAATCAACTCTACTACAATGCAGCAGCACTAATTTGGATTAAAGATTGGATAAATTTAAAAAACAAAAGAATATTAGCAATAGAAGGCCATGACCTGCAAACAGGATGGCACTTTTTCTTATGGGAAGAGAGTAAAAAGAAGCAAAAATATTTCCATAGACATTACATTAGAGAAGCATTGATTCAGGTCTGGAACAAAATTAAAGCAAAACACTATATGAAAATACCGGCATGGCTTTCCACCATGGAAGCCATGATACACCCCAATACGCTAGATCTATCAAAAATGGTTAGGTATAGTGAAATTTTAGATAACCAGGGGAATTTGAAAATGAACCAAGAACTAAAAGAGAACAATATCAATATAGATTGGTGGCCATATCTCCAATTACAACCAAGATATAAAAAAGATATAAAAGAATATGGAATATATACGGAATTGCAACAAATAGACAAAATCTTAATTGGCCCAGAAAACAAATTTATAACGAAAATGTATAAATATTTGTTAGAAATAAACTTAGAAGAAGAAATAGTTAAAGGATGTATGATAGCATGGGCCAAAAATTTTGGTTATAATATAGATCTAGCGGATTGGGAAAAAATTTGGAATATAAATTATAAATTAACGAGATCAGCAACACTGAAAGAAAATACATATAAAATGTTTTATCGTTGGCACCTACCACCAACAAGATTGGCAAAAATGTACCCAACACTGAAACCGATATGTTGGAAATGCAAAAAAGAACAAGGGACCTACTACCACATGTGGTGGACCTGTCCGGAATCGCAAAAATATTGGAAAAGAATCTGGAAGTGGGCACAAGAAATTACGGGGGAACAAATAAAGTATAAACCCGAAACCTTTTTACTAGGAATAATTAAAGGGAACTACACAAAAAAAATTAAATATCTACTAACACATATATTAACTATAGCTAGAATTGCCTTTGCCCAATGCTGGAAGCAAAATAATACACCGCCAGACGAATTAGTGATAAAAAAAATAAAAAAAACCTTGGAGTGCGCAGAGATGGACAAACTAACTCAAAAATTAAAGGACAAAGAAGAATCGGAATACTACGAAATTTGGAATAAGTGGTATGAATGGTTGGATAATAAGAAAAACAATTAAGCCAAAAACAATATACATAAATAAACATAGAACTGTATATAAAAGTAGGTAAATATGTTAAATATCATAAAAATGTATAGATAAGATGACATAAGGATTGTAATATATGGTAAAGAGAGGAAAACATACATAGATACGACGATGTAACATTGTACAAACTGTTGATATAAAGATTGTAATATGTGATAAAAAGACAAAAACAATAAAAAATTATTACAAAAAAAATGGATCATGAAATCAATTGTCAGGCTGCTATCTCCTTAACAATTGCACATCTTTAAATGATTAAATCTTTAAATCAATAAATGATTTCTTTTCCACTTACTTGATTGCTGTATCTTTGGGGAGATTGGAATTAAGAGGGATTCTACCCTCCTTGTTGACCAGAGACCCTGATTCCAATTTCACTTTGAGTGATGGGAAGGGGGAGGAAGCAAAGCAAAATCTCGAAGGAGGAAGAACTGGGGGGTTTCCTGTGTGCTCCTTCGGGGAGGAGGCAGCCATTTTGCTCCTATGTCCTGATGTTCCTCCAGCCTCACCAGTTGATCTTGTGCAAAAGGGCTACTTGGTCTTAGCTTGGTGGTGGCAGCAACAGAGGATTTTGGGCCAGTCATGGTGTCTCCACATGGTTGTTGTGAGGAAAGTGGGACAAGGAAAGAGCGTTATTTATGTCCTCAGCCCTGAGTTCTTTAGGAAAGAGAAAGGTGGGATGTGAAGAAACAAACTCAGGGGCTTAACTCTCTCCCGATCTCAAGGACGCCTGAAAGAAAGACAAAAGGCCCTCGTGGTTCAGCCTGATCCAACGTCCAAAGGAAATAATGTCCCAGTGGGTTGGTGAGAGAGTCTTAGTCACGTCCTTCCTTGATGACTTTAAGGATTGCGGTTCAAGAATCGGAAAATTATAAGTAGAGAACTAAAGAAAAAATAATAATTGTGTGAAAGTCTTCATTGCCTCTTTCCTGGGAAATCCCCCCCCACACACACACATTTAATGACTTTGTCAAGATTGAATCGCTTTATTGCCTTCCAGCTTCTATCGCTATTCAACTGGCCAATTGTAGGAAGTTAAAACCCACCCTAGAAAAATGAAATATCCTGGGAAATATTAAAAAGGCAGACTATTATATTTCCCTGGATCAGAAATGGAGATTTTAGATAGGAAACAGACTCACTCTTAATAGCCCCACCTTTGTTAATGGGCCCTTAAAATGCAGGAGCCAGTCTATTCTACATAACAAAAGTCTCCCCCTTCAGCTCCAGAGTGATGGGATTAAGGGGTGAATAGTATTAGCCCTTCACCCATCTCACCACAGGGCACCTGGGAAGAAGCAATGCTCAACCAAACATGGACTCAAAGCACAGCCTAGAGAGTTGCATGGCCCCATGGGAGTCTGGCAACCAATCAGAATGCAGGATCAAGATCAAAGGCCAGAGAGGGCATAAAACCAGGGACTTTCAACATCTCGCTCTCTTTTCTTCACCCAACATTGAAGCATGTGATCACCTTTTCCCCCCCGACCTCAAACCATGTGGTCCTGTCCACCATTAAACCATCTTTCCAAGCAGCCTCCATGTTTCCAGTGTCTTTTTCCCCACTTGGAACTGAACCCAGGAGGACATTTCTTCCAACACAATGAAAAGGCGAGAGGGGTGGAATGTGTAGGGAGGAAACAGGATGCCAAGATGCCTCCTTGGAGGATGAGAACTTGCAAAACGCCAAGGTCACTACTGCAGGTGTTTGCTGGAGAAGTGGACTTTTCCCATAACAAAAGCTTTACAATTGGACACTGCGAACACCTGAGGGGTGGGAGAAGGGAATCTATTGTGTAATTGAGCAAGGGAAAACCAGAGCTGGTTTTGCTTCTTCAGTTCCCAGATGGTGAATTCAATAAAATTTTACTTTTGGGGATTCAACGACCCTGAGAGTTCCTTTTTGGGGGTTCGCTAGTTGGACTGTTGACAGACTGCTTTGTTTAAAAACTGAGTTGCCAGTTCCAATTTTGGTTGTTAAGTGAGATTACCTATACCCAGGGATGGGATCCTACTGGTTTAAGGAGAGAGAGAAAAGACAGAAAGAGATAGAGAGGGAAAGAGAGAGAGAGGGAGGGAAAGAGGGAGGGGGAAGGAAAGGGAGATAAACAGACAGAGAGGAAGGGAGGGGAAGAGAGAGACAAAAAGGGAGGGAAAGAGAAAGGGAAAGGAGGAAAGAGAGGGAGGGAAAGAGAGGGGGGAAAGACAGAAAGAGGGAGGGGAAGAGGGGGAAGAGAGGGGGGAGAGAAAGACAGAAAGGGAGGGGAAGCGGGGGGGAAGACAGAGAGGGACAGAGGGGTAGAGAGGGAAAGAGAAAGGGAGGAAAGAGAGAGAGGGAGAGAAAGGGGGAAAAAGAGGGAGGGAAAGAAATAGAGAGGGGGAAGAGAGAAAGAGAAAAAGTTGATATTACAAAAGTTTTATTGTTGTTAAACATATTTCCAAAGCAGGAAAAAAATTAAGGGACGTAAAAGTGCATTTATCATGTTTTTCTTGTATTCAGGTCAAATTGCCCTGTTGGCACTTTGCGATAAATAAGTGGGTTTTGGGGTGCAGTTTGGGCACTCGGTCTCTAAAAAGTTCCCCATCACTGCTATAGGGCCTCCTGCTTGAGCAAGGGGTGGACTAGAAGACCTCCAGGTTCCCTTCCAACTCTGTTATTCTGTTAATTCTGAACAATTGCCACTGGAGCTATAGAAAGCGTGCAAAATGAACGGAAAAGTTCCCTTCAAGAGAAGCTCAAAACAAGAAGAGGCTCATTTTGAAGAAGTACAGCAAAGAACAGGAGAGAGACAAATATATTCCTTCAATCTTTTACTGTTGCAATTTATTAATAAAAATATAAAAACATACAATTAATTTTTTTCACTGCCTTTTTCCATTGAGCTAAAAGCCATTTCCCTGTTTTCCACAGAAATACAACTTGAGTAGTAGAAATTTGAAGGATGCAACCATTTTGTGGTAATTCTCTAACTGAGCTAAAGGAGACCTATCCGTGGGACTTCCATCCAAATACAGATTTACAAGCACTATAAGGGACCACAGAGATACTTTCGTTAACAAAACAAAGAGGAAGTCAAGCTGCGCCGGAGACCAATATTAAAGCCTGTAGTAAAAGGGGAGGGTTCTGTAAAAAGTTCTCACAGGCCAAATTTGAACAAAGGAAAAACTGGTGCATTCATTGGTGCGTTTACTAAAGAAGACAGTGGCTTGGAAACAGGATTTTGCCCTTTCCACAGTGGAGTCTCCAGGGCCCAAGTTGCTACTTAACACCACATGATTTGTGCCCAGATGAGAAAGAACAACCTCCTCTTCCAAATGGCTGAAATTCAGCAACCCTTGACTGGCCCAAAGCTGCTAGACAGGCCAGCTTCTGGGTCCCCCTCTTTCCCTAAGAGAATGCTGTTCTCCATCTCCCCAGACAAAAGCAGTGGATCCCATGGCTGACCTCTCCCTTGCAACTCCAGAAGTCACTCCGCCTGGGTCCTTTCCACCAGTCTGGAGTAGGGGCCTCTACGGCCCATCAGCTCCGTGTGAGTCCCCTTCTCCACAACCTCCCCTCCTTCCAGCATCACAATCTTGTCTGCGTTCTCCACCGTCTGCATCCGGTGAGCAATCACCAGCACCGTCCGGCCTCCACTCTTCACAGCCTGCTGGATCTAGAAAAGGAAGCAGTGATCCAGAGAAAATCCTGGGTTCCTTAAGACGCTCTAGATAGAAGCTCCCTCACATTCCCACTGAAAAGCGTTTCTCCAGCTCTGCAATACAATTTGGCCCCAAAGGTTTTGCAGTCTGGAAAACAATAAAAGCCCCCCAAATGAAGGCCAAGTATGTGTGTCTCAGGAGAATGTCGCAGGATCCACTTTGGGTCGGTCTCCGGGACGAGAAGTTTAGTCTTCTCATCTTTCAGATTCAACCTGGAGCCTTTCCTCAGGGAACTTCCCTCTCAACAGAATGTAAGTAGAACAGAGGAGAATCTGCCCACCATTTTCCCTTCCCAGCATCACAATCTTGTGAGAATTCACTGGTGCAAAATATTCAAATATTTGATTTCATTCTGTGATACTCTTTGCTGTTTGGCTACATTTTCTGATTTAATTTGATGTATGGTTGGTGTGAGAAGCTCAGAGTCGGTTTACGACCAGAGTGGCATATCAAGCTGGTAAAATCAATAAATATATTTACTGTACATTGTAGCGATCATGTTTAAAGTTGCTAGCTGCATCACATTTCTGCTAAGCCAGCACAAAGCTTGCTCAAGGTTTTGTTTTGCAACATTTCTATGCAACATTCTTCGCTTTGCAACATTTCTATGCAACAGTCTTCTGTAACATCTTTTTGTAACATGTGAACAAGCTTGCCCGGTAACACGTATACGTGACAAGTGAACAAAGCCTGCCCAGTAACAAATGTTTTAACCAATCATGTAATAACACGCTGTAAGACAGAAACCTTTTGTATGATTTTAATAAATACCGTCTCAATCGGGCAGCCGGGGTCTTTGGATCTTGCTGAGCTGGTTGATGCGTTGCAACACATCATGGAGTCCGTTCTTCCTTGGCAGTATCAGGCCCGCCTAACCTAGGCGCACCCCAGCTGGGGTCCCATAGCCGAGCTCAGTCAGGCTCACCTCTGCAGGGGTTTTGATGCCTAGCTCCGGCTCACCTTTGCAAGGGTCCACACTCAAAGCAGACGAGGTCACCGTGTGGCAGCCAGCCACACATTCACTCACAACTGGTGACCCCGACGTGCCGAATTGCCTTTCGGACGTCTCACGCCGAGTCCCGTGTCTACGTGTTCGGCGCCTTGATTCTCATCTTACGCACCTGGCGGGCAAGCGCTTCGTAAGTATGAGCTCCTCACATTCAAAGTCTCATTCAGGTTAGGAATGAACTTTCACTTTTAATCGAGAAGGCCTATAATTTGCAAAAAATTAATGGCACTGTCTATCCTCTTTCTAAATCTGATAATTCACTTCCTTCTCCCACACACACCCCCTTTTGTTTCTTCTTCTGAAAAACACTCTTTGTATGTTCCTGTAAATGTTGATTCTCCCCCTCCCTATCCCCTACCTACGGCTCCTAATCCTCCTCCCCCCCTTCTCCTTCTTCTGCCTCTTGCCTCCCCTCTCCCTCCCAGGGTGGTCACGTTCCTCCCTTCTCCGTTCCAATTCCTTTTCCCTTGACTCCTCCGATCTCCCTGCCGCCTATCCTCTCACCTTTGTGCCGGGCGTCCCCGGCCCCCCTGTCCTTACCAACATTGAACTGCGTGTTTTAAATGAATCTACAAACATGTGCACTTCGTCCTGCCTGAAACACGGTTGGATAATCGTGCGTATAGGTGGAAAACTCTCTCAGTATAAATGAGAGAGTTAACCGCCTCCTGCCTTAAAATCTCTTCTAATGGGGGAAAAAACACTTCCCCATTTGAAAAACAAGGAATTAATTGACCTTCTGTCTTAATCATGGCAAACTCACCAATAAACAAAAACAATTGGCTGATTTTAAAAATAATGGGAAAGTCCTGCCAGTGATATCAAAAAAGAATTTGATTTACCTTTTAAAATACATTTGGCAGATATGATTAAAGTGTGTCAGGACATAAGAATATCTTTTTATAAAACTAATTTGTTAGTAGCTGCTTTATTACAAGGCAGCAAACCTCAAGGAAAGTCTTATTTTACAAGGGAGTGTAAAAATCCAAGGAGGGGCATGTCTGTAACATCTCGCCCTCTCTTTCATCAGGGATCAAAACCCTAGTATGGATTGTAAATTGCCTTGGAAAAAAGATACAACTCTCGCTTCACCTTTCCTGACTTTTGCTTTTGCAATCCTCCCCCGCTGTGCATTTAATTTCCTTTGACTTACCGTTCTTTGCATCTATAATGATAGTGTGTAAAATTAATGTGGCAAAAGAAATGTAACTATAGGTGTGAATGGGTGTGTATGTAGTCAGTATTGGATGCTTGAAATGTAAGGTTTATTGGCTGAAAAAGCAGAGCGTGTTGTGTTAAAAGAGCCTGTCGTTTTAACAAAACATTTTTTCCTTTTCTCTCACCCCCCCTCTTTGCCTCTGGTGAGAAGGCAGGAGGAAGGGGGGGCTGTGTTCTTTTCACCATTTTTTTTTCTCCTCTCCCTGCGAGCCTCAGAAAGGTGGGGTTGAGGGTGATATCTGATGCCTGCATATTTCAGAGTATACTCAAACTATCTTAATTGTTTGTTTTATTTTTGAAGCTGTGTTTTTTCTCTTTTATGTTTTTATGTTTGCGCGCACTTTGTATGCTGAACAGAAGTCACGTCTGTTTGTTCAATTGTTTATTGGTCTGTTGTTTGTTTGTTTGTTTGTTTGCAGCGCTGATCGCTGTGCCTTTTAGAATTTTAACAGAGATGACCTAAAAAATACAAAATGCAGTCAGAAAGAATGAGTAACATTTTTGCTAGAATCCAGATCAGTTTCACACGGACATTTAGATCAGATATTGGAGCCAGAAAAAGGTTACTTTGTATATAGATGGGAAGAGAATGTTGTAAAAGGCATCTGACCTAAATGTGGGAAAAAGATGTGCTTTGTTGAAAGGTACTGGAGATGTTGCAGAAACAAAAGAGAGGAAATAGGCAAGTTGATAAGGACAGTTGAAGCTTGGCAGTTGGTGAGGTCATTTTGAGACCGAATCAATGTGCATTTTGTACAAGCAACTGGTCATTGCAAGACAGGATTTCAGAAAGTGAAAGAAAGTTAGAGAAATGTTTTTTCAGACAGTCAGAGATATATTTTTGTAAGGATTTCAGTAAGTGAAAGAAAGTTAGAGATATGTTTTTTCAGAGATATGTTTTTGAAGAAGATGAATATGTGAGGACTTGTGTATGTGAGGACTTGTGAACTCTGGCACATGGATGATTCAAAACCCAATCCTTGTTTATTTACTTTCAATCACTTGAATTTTTTCACTTTCTAATTTGACCACTTATCAGAGGCATTTTCAACAAAAAACAAGTTTGCCTCTCCCTCTGGTATATTTTTACCAGACAAAACACCGATTCCTTTAATTACTTGGGGATATATATGGAAAATTTGCTTTTTACATGTTTAATCCCAAAACATAAACTTTATATTTTAGAATGGTTACATCTAGCACATACACCTCGTAATTCACTCACACCCAGAGCAGCCCAAATGGCTTTGCTCATTGAAAAAGCACGAAGAAGAACCCGTGCCTTAATGGGAATGGATTTTATTACGCTTTACCTCCCTTTCAAGTTATCTCAATGGGAACCTCTTTTTCAAAATTCTATCCTTCTCCAAGATGCACTCACAGAATGGCCTGGTCAAATTTCATGTCATCTGCCAGCTGACCCAAGGCTACAAGTTATTAAGACCATTCCGATACAATTTTTTACACCAATAACATCACAACCCATCAAAGATGCGTTAACCGTATTCACAGATGGGTCCAAAAATCATGGTGCATGTACTTGGAATACACAACAGATATGGCATAAGAAATTGACTAATACACAAACATCTGCACAACAGGCTGAATTGGCAGCTTTTATTCTAGCTTTGGAATTATTTTCTTCCGAACCTCTAAATATCATCACAGACAGTCTGTATGTTGCTCAATTAACTTTGCACATTTTTGATGCCTATATCTCACCCTCTTTAACACCTTCTCTTTTGATGTTGTTTACACAATTACAAACAGCACTACACGCAAGGACTAAACCTTTGTTTGTAGCACACATTCGTAGTCATCAGCATCTGCCTGGGTTCCTATCTGAAGGAAATCACATGGCAGACGAGGCCTGCAAAATGATGCCTCTAACTATTGTTTCACCTCAGCCTGCCCCATTAACAGCAGGTGAAAGTCACACCTTTTTTCATCAAAACAAAAAAGCCTTGATGAAGCAATTTGGCATATCAATGGCAGAAGCAACTGCCATTATTCAACAATGCCCCACGTGTAGTCTCCAAGCTAATAATATCCCGCAAGGAGTAAATCCGAAAGGTACTGAGGCTTGTGAAACTTGGCAAATGGATGTCACTCAATATTCTCCCTTTGCCCCATGGAAATACCTTCACGTTTCTGTGGACACTTTTTCGGGTTTTATTATGGCAACCCCGCAAAGGGGTGAGAATACCAAGCAAACAATTAATCACTGCATTCGATCTTTCGCAACATTGGGGTGTCCAAAAATTTTAAAAACTGATAATGGTCCTGCTTATACCTCCTCTGCTTTTGCTGAATTTTGTTATAGGTGGTCCATTATTCACAAATTTGGAATTCCTTTTAATTCAAAAGGACAAGCAATTGTAGAACGAGCAAATAAAACCTTGAAAATAGCTCTTGATCGGCATATGGGGTCAAAAGGGTTACACCCCCCCAATCTCCCGATGTTGCAAAACATTCTAAATACTTGTCTTTATACTATCAACTTTCTTAACCTTACTGGCACACCTGCCTCCTCTGCAGCCTCTCGTCACTTTTTTAAACCTCCTCTCCCTGCCTCCCGACCTCTTGTTTACTACAGGCAATTGCCGGATCCACACTGGAAAGGTCCGGCACAATTGATTACTTGGGGGAAAGGCTACGCCGCGGTGCAAATTGATGACAAGACTCTCTGGGTTCCTGCTCGTTGTGTTCGTCCATATCACCGCATACCAGAAGAAGATCAAGATGACCCTGCCTTTCCTTCTCCCCCTGACATATCACTCCTTTTTCTTTAAACTCTTTCTCTCATTGTTATCTTATGCCTCTGCTCGATTTGTTGCTCACCCTCAGGTGATTTTTGCACCTCTTGACACTCATGTGACTTTTGTGTTCAAAGACACTCTTCTCACTGCTTGCCCCTATGCCTTGCAGCATCAGGGCCAATTTCTTTTCCCTTCTTTAAAACCTTTGATATTAATTCAATACTTGTATCATGACTCGTTGGTAGATGATCTCTGGAGGGCCAGAGATAGGGGCTGTTCCTCTATCCTGGTCCTATTAGACCTCTCGGCGGCTTTTGATACCATCAACCATGGTATCCTGTTGCACCGACTGGAGGGGTTGGGGATCCGGGGCACCGTCTTGCGGTGGTTCGGCTCCTACCTCTCCGGCAGGACGCAACGTGTGTTGGCAGGAGAGCAGAGGTCGACCCTAAGCCCCCTCATCTGTGGGGTGCCACAGGGGTCGGTCCTCTCGCCACTCCTGTTCAACACATACATGAAGCCGCTGGGTGAGATCATCCGTGGTTTTGGGGTGGGATACCACCTGTACGCTGATGATACTCAGCTGTACATTTCCACCCCGAACCACCCCAACGAGGCCGTCGAAGTGATGTCCCGGTGTGTGGAAGCCGTACGGGTCTGGATGGATGACAACCGACTCAGGCTCAACCCTTCCAAGACGGAGTGGCTGTGGGTTCCGGCTCCCCGGTTCAACCAGATAATTCCATCTCTGGCCATTGGGGGCATTCAACTCGCCCCCGTGGAGCGGGCGCGCAATTTGGGCGTCCTCCTGGATGCCAAGCTGTCCATGGATGAACATGTGACAGCTGTGGCCAGGGGGGCGTTCCATCAGGTTCGCCTGGTGCGCCAATTGCGCCCCCTATTGGACCGGGACGCTTTACGCACAGTCACCCATGCGCTGGTGACGTCTCGCCTGGACTACTGTAACGCTCTCTACATGGGGCTTCCCTTGAAATGCACTCGGAGACTACAGTTGGTCCAGAATGCGGCCGCGCGGGTGATTATGGGGAGCACCAGGTACTCCCATGTGACACCACACCTGCGCGAGCTGCACTGGCTTCCTGTGGTCTATCGAGTGCGTTTCAAGGTTTTGATTACGATCTTTAAAGCGCTCCATGGCTCAGGACCTAGTTACCTCCGGGACCGTATTCTGCCCCATACATCCCTACGACCTATTCACTCGCACAGAGAGGGACTTCTCCAGGTGCCGTCCACTAGACAATGCCATGGGGCGGCGCCTAGGAGCAGAGCCTTCTCTGTGGCGGGCCCAGCCCTGTGGAATGACCTCCCCCCGGATATTAGGACCACTACAGACCTCCGCTCCTTCCGTGTTAAGCTCAAGACCCACCTTTTTCAAATATCTGGCCTGGCCCAACCATAACTTCGTTACGCTCCTGAGGGGTTTTTAATTCAGCAATTTTATTTAGGGGATTTTAAACTGTGTTTTAACTGTGTTTTTAGCTGTGTTTATTGTCTTTCACTTGCAGGTCTACTCTCCTCCATGCACAAATGTAATTGTCCTTGTTTTTTCGTATGTATGTGTGTCCTATGTGTATTTTATCCTTTTGATTGTACGCCGCCCCGAGTCCTTCGGGAGAGGGTTGCGGCTAATCAAATCAAATTTGATTTGATTTGATTTGATTTGACTCTTGTCAAGTTCGTCTTTCTTTACACGTAACTCCTCAAACTATTGGCTCCTACTCGTGCATCGGATTTTTGTCCAATGACACCTATTTTAACCAAACTGTTTATCTCTACTCAACACCCTCTGTGGCTTATCCTCCATTATCTTCAATTTTTCTTTCTTGGATGACTCTTGTCCGCACCTCTCCACACCCCTCTTCAAGAACTTTGCTTCGCCATTTTTCATGCTGTTTTCCAGAGCCATGTGATGTGAATACTTGTTTATGGAAAGCCAAAGAAATTCCAGACTATGCACTAGGAGTAAGCGAGCCTCTCCCAGAAGCAAGGATTCGCCGAAACGCACCGGACTTTCCAAAATACAATTCCCTCATACGAACACACCAGGTACGCTACACCTTCATACAAGGAGTGCCATATGCTCCCACCATGTCCTGTCGACAACGATCTCCTATCAAGAAAAAAGGTACCTTTTGGCGATGGTTTTTTAACAACACATGGCTTCCTGAAGATTCAGAACATTATTTACAAACATTTCATTTCCGTACTACTCAATTGACTGTCAAAAACCCTAAGGCAGTAGATTTGGGACTATATCAGTGTGAAATTACCAAGATAGTTAAAGGACTTGCCACTTCTGCCAGATTGACTTTATTGTTGTTCCAGAAACAATCCACTCATTTCTCACGAATTCGGCGTGCTGCACCACTTAACAATCAAAGTTGTAGCGATTGCATCACCACCACAATACACAATGGCAAGGTCTCTAAGACATTGATATATCATACCATCAAACCTGAACATTGTCAAATTACTAATCCATCAACTTGTAGAGTCAATAATACTGTATATCACATGTGTACCCTTAACAACAAGATTCAATGTTACAACCCAAAAGAAGCGAAAACAGTTACTACATATGTGATGTCCATTTACACCATTGAATGCGGTAGAAAAGAATTACTCAACAAAACTGAGTTTAAATCCCTCAACACGCAAGTCCGCCTCAGTTTTGACGCTTGTTTAGCAATCAATCGCAACTGTTGGAAATCAACTTGTGGGACATTACAATGGGAAAGGAGTCTCATGCTCGAACGAAAATACATGTGCTACAATAACAAAGGGACTTGCTCCGAACGGGACACTTACAGCTTTTGCCCATATTGGTCCTGTGTCAGCATGTGGTCAGGGGATCCACCTGGTGGAAACCATAAATGCAAGTTGGAAACGGGCATAGCCAACAGCAAGTGTCCAAGAAATTCGTGCAACCCAATTACCATAACCTGCACACCTACCAAAACATGGGAAGTAGAATATGGCTTGGCCATAGAAGCAAGTGGTAGAGACCCACACATTGCGTTACGCTGGACAGTAACCAAGCAAACTAAGCAATTGCGAACAACTAAAGGACTTTTTTGGTCATTTTATCAGGACATTGAGAAATTGAATATCCCCGAAATACCACAACATGTTACTAACACTTTTGTCCAATTAGCAGAGGACATTGCTAACACATTGAATGTTACTAATTGTTTTGTATGTGGGGGAACCAACATGGGGGAAAAATGGCCCTGGGAAGCCCAAGAACTGAATTATTCTAAAATATTGGAAATGGACAAGCTAGGTAATTTGTCATACACAAAAGGGAAAGATGGGGACTGGACTCTTACAACAAATCTTGTGGGAAATGTTTGCTTCTCCAGACCTGTTGGTTCCAAATGTACAAAAGTAGGGAACTTAATTTGCACTGGGAAATGGGAAAATGGGATATGGTGGTCAGGAAAAAATAGCTCAGCTGGACAAGACGAAACTGCTTTGTTTAAAGTTATAAACATGAAAAAGTTTTTGACAAACCCAAACAATCAATCACTCACATGGTTAGCACCCGATGGGCTGTATTGGATATGTGGAAAAATGGCCTATGGACACCTCCCAGCTAATTGGTGCGGAACATGTGTCTTGGGCATTATTAGACCTGGGTTTTTTCTCCTCCCACTAAACACACGACAAGTCTTAGGGGTCCCCGTTTACGACAAAATAGGGAACCACCGCAGAAAGCGCGAGGACGTTGTTTCCTCAATAAGTAAAGTTGTCATGGGAGGGAACCAAGGCACATGGGGAAATGATGAATGGCCAGCTGAACGTATCATACAAGTATACGGCCCTGCCACATGGGCCGAAGATGATATGTATGGATACCGCACACCCATCTACTTATTAAACCGACTTATTCGTTTACAAGCTGTAGTAGAAATAATAACAAATGAGACTGTCAAAGGCTTGACACAATTAGCCAAAGAAAGTGTAAAATCTAGAACATACATAATGCAAAATAGACTTGCACTAGACTACCTGCTTGCCAAAGAAGGAGGAGTATGTGGAAAATTCAATTTAACTAATTGTTGTATTGAAATTGATGAAAGTGGTAAAGTAATTAAGGAAATTACTGACAAAATGATGAAAATTGCCCATGTTCCTGTGCAAACATGGAATGGATTTGATTTTGGAGGTATGTTCGATGGTATTTTACCCAAATTCCCAGGTTTAAAAGCTGTTTTTATACTTGTTGCAATGATTGCTATGGGATGTATATTATTACCTTGCTTATTGCCTATTTTTGTATTCATGATTAAGCGTAGTTTGAATGCCATTGCTGAAGCAAAAACTACTGCACAAATTAATATGATGCTTGAGAATAATGCGTATATGTTGATACCAACAGATGAAAGTAAGCAACCCTTGCTACATTTCTCCCCGGATAATGATTCAGAAGATGACGCTGAAAGAATGGTAGGTGCGGACACAGGAAGCCTGGGGTCGGAGGGCAACACGCAACCTGAAATAGCACTCACCTCCATGGACGTAAAAGCTCCATGTTTTCAGCTTTAAAAAAGTAAAAACAGAGGAGATGTAGCGATCATGTTTAAAGTTGCTAGCTGCATCACATTTCTGCTAAGCCGGCACAAAGCTTGCTCAAGGTTTTGTTTTGCAACATTTCTATGCAACATTCTTTGCTTTGCAACATTTCTATGCAACAGTCTTCTGTAACATCTTTTTGTAACATGTGAACAAGCTTGCCCGGTAACACGTATACGTGACAAGTGAACAAAGCCTGCCCAGTAACAAATGTTTTAACCAATCATGTAATAACACGCTGTAAGACAGAAACCTTTTGTATGATTTTAATAAATACCGTCTCAATCGGGCAGCCGGGGTCTTTGGATCTTGCTGAGCTGGTTGATGCGTTGCAACACATCATGGAGTCCGTTCTTCCTTGGCAGTATCAGGCCCGCCTAACCTAGGCGCACCCCAGCTGGGGTCCCATAGCCGAGCTCAGTCAGGCTCACCTCTGCAGGGGTTTTGATGCCTAGCTCCGGCTCACCTTTGCAAGGGTCCACACTCAAAGCAGACGAGGTCACCGTGTGGCAGCCAGCCACACATTCACTCACAGTACATCTGTTCAAATAAGCATTTAGATCCATATGATCTGCTCACATAGTGCTATTGTTCAATAGTTTTCACTGTACATAATCCAGTAGCTCTCGGAGGACTTGAGATTCAAATCCTAATAACCCTCAGGAGACAAGCTGATAAAAGAAAAGATAATTCAATAGAAGAACTCTAAATCAGGAGAGGGCACCCTGATTTTAAAGCCTATTTATCACCAAGATAAACTTGGAAGAAATTACGACACGTCCGGTCAAATAAACCCAGTTTTCCTATGCTGTCACCTCTCAAACATTCAGATTAAGCCCTTCAGCGACCCTAAACTACTCCAGCCAAGGTCCACTCCCAGCCCCTCATGGACCCCCCCACACACACACTCACTGCATCGTCACTCTTGAAGTCCAAGGCACTCGTGGCTTCATCCAGCACCAAGACCTTCGGGTCACAGATCAGGGCCCGGGCGATGGCCAGCCGTTGCTTCTGCCCAACGGAGAGCTGGTCCCCCTTTTCCCCCACCTCCAAAAGAAGGCAAACAAGAGAGACGGAGGAGATCGAGAGCAAAGTCAAGACCTGTTAGTGGTACTAGTGCGATTAAGCACTAGCAATGAACCCCAGGTCGAGGTTATAACAGAGCAACCCTGTAAAGTATACGCAGCGTGCGATAGAGAAAGCAACCACACTGAATAATGGATAGTAAAGTAACAAAATAAACTTTACTCTTTGAAGAATATAGCAAAATCCATAAACACAGCCAAAAAAGTCATACACAGAAAACAGTCCAATACTACCAAGATAACTTGGATACAAGTAGCAAATAACTTACACACAGTAAGTAGTAGCAACAGTAGTAACAGTTAGACAGCAGTTATCATACATCAATCAAGAGAGAGAGAGAGAGAGAACATCAGCTGCAATTTAAATGCTGTAATCTACTAATTAGCAGATCTCCTCTCTTAAAGATACATAACATGCCTTGTGCAATATATTGTCTACCCAACTTGTTGGTTACACCCTAACATTCTCCCCTTTGGGTAGATCAATATATCCACTCACAATGTAAGATGATAACCTTCACATGATGAGGTATGTTTCACTGAACTTTGTGCCTTAGTGAAGTTGTCTGCTAAATTGTCTTCAGTTGAACAATATTCCAACTTTATCAGGCCATCCTTAATGCTTTGTCGAACATTAAGATACCTCAAATCAGTATACTTCGATCTTGTCTTAATAGCTAAACTAGTCGCCATTTTTATTGCTGCCTGATTATCTTCATAAACAGTAAAAGGTTCATTGATACTTAATCCCATATCTATAAGCAACTGCTTATAATATATCAGCTCAGTACATGTCAACGACAAACATGAAAACTCAGCTTCCATTGTGGATAAGCTTATGTGTTTCTGTCGTATCGACCTCCATCCAATCAGTACACCACCTAGCATAAAGGCTATGCCGGAAGTTGACTTCCTATTATCTATAGCAGCTGCAAAATTCGCATCAGCATAAACAGTCAAAACTAAATCCCTATTCGGTTCTAAATACAATGCATAGTGGATAGTTTTCTTCAAATAACGCAGCACACGCTTTGCTGCTTGCCAATGCCTCTCTGAAGGACTATCATTGAATCTAGCCAGTTGGTTCACACTAAATGATATATCTGGTCTAGACCAATTACTTAGGTACATTAGACTACCTATCAAAGATTGATAGATTCCCTTATCAAAACCAGTACCCTCAGTTACCTCAGGTTTAAACTCCAATGCCATTGGTGTCTTTGCAGTCTTACATAGCTCCATGCTATATTTCTTAAGCAAATGATTAATTTTACCAGCCTGTGACAGCTTAAAACCTTTACTGGTTCTAACCACGTCTAAGCCCAGATAATGCTTAATTTCACCCAAATTCCGGATTTTAAATTTACTCTCTAATTGTGAAACAATGTCAATAGCTTCCTGTTCAGACCTAGTAATAATAGCTATATCGTCCGTTAACAAAAGCAACAATGAGATCAAACCATTTTTCACCCGTCTAAACAAACAAGGATCAGCCAAACCTGGAATAAATCCCATAGCTTTTAATTCATTTACTATGCATCTGTTCCACTCAAAACCGGACTGTTTTAAACCATAAAGGCTTTTTTTAAGTCTCCAACAACCAGTCTGGCCATTAGAATCCACACCTGGTGGCATCTTCATATAAATGGTATGCTGCAATGGAGCATGCAGATACGCTGTTTCAACATCAATATGGGTAACATTACACTGATACTTAGCAGCCCACACCAATGATGCCCTCAACGTAGAGGCTTTCAAGCTCGGAGCAAAAACCTCATCATAATCCCTCTCAGTTTGGGAAAACCCTTGAGCAACTAAACGAGCCTTATAAATAGCATTGCCAGCAGCATCGTTTTTAATTTTAAACACCCATCTACAGCCAATTGCACTCTCCCCTGAAGGGAGCCTAGCTTCTTCATAAACTTTCAATTCCTGTAAGGATTTCAACTCCTTCTCCATAGCTGTCTTCCACAATTTCTTTTCCTTTTCAGGATACAGCCTTAACTCTGCAAAACTAGAAGGTTCTATGCTAACTTGCAATACTACACTGGCTTGGTATCTGTCGGGTGGATGCCTGTCCCTAGTAGACCTCCTAGGCCAGTGGTGGGCAACCTTTTTTTTCAACTGAGCCAAATCTCGCCAAAACCACGATTGAAATTTACTTTGAGAGCCACATTTTTAAAACCGAAAATACATAGGATGGTACACTGTTTTTAGTTTCAATAAGTTTTTATTGAGAATATTCTGCATGCAAGTATCCACATAGGTCGGGAGGATACAAATAACACAACTAATAAAACAAAAACTTTAGAACGATATTATTTATCGATAACTTTAAATTCCGTAAAATTTGCCTTACAATGTAGAGAAAATTACATCCTGACATTGACTGACAAAGTCACAACCACTAATGTGAACATTGGCCTTGCATTTCCTTGGATAGTTTGAGTAAGTCAGGTTTGTATGTTGTTGTTTTTAATTTCATCTCTCTCTCCCACTTTCTTTCTTTTTTTCTTTTTCTTTCTCTCTCTCTCTCTAGCTCTTTGTCTCTCTCTCCCTCCCTCCCCCATCTCTGTCACTCTGTGTGTGTGTGTGTCTGTCTGTCTCTCACTCACTCTGTGTGTGTGTGTGTGTGTCTGTCTCTGTCTCTCCCTCTGTCTCTCTCCCCTCCCTTCCTCTCTCTCTGTCACTCTGTGTATGTGGGTGTGTCTGTCTCTCACTCATTCACTTAATCACTCACTCTGTGTGTGTCTCTCTGTCTGTCTATCTGTCTCTCCCTCCCTCCCCCTCTCTGTCTCTCTCTGTGTGTGTGTGTGTGTGTGTGTGTGTGTGTGTGTGTCTGTCAGTCTCTCTCTGATTCCCTCCCTCACTCCCTCTCTTTGTTCCTCTCTCTGTCTGTCTTTCTCACTCACACACACACACACACACTGTGGTCACCTTGTTGAGTGTTCCAATCACATTTGAAACACTCAACAACTGGCCTGCATTTATGGTATTTTGCAGCATTCTGCAGTCATAGGACCAAAATTGGTTGTCACTCGCCCGGGCTTTTGCAGAAGCTTCCCTCTGAAGCCCGAGAGGAGGGAGGGGAGCGGGCACCCGGCACACAGAAGAGCCGCATTAAAGGGTGTAAAGAGCCGCATGTGGCTCCCGAGCCGCGGGTTGCCCACCACTGTCCTAGGCAATACAGGACTTGCAGGATCATCCTGTTCCACCTCACAAGTAGATTCTACATCTACATCTTCCTCCCCTTTCAGAGTAATAGATGGACCATCCTGATTCTCTAACTGCTCATTTGGTGTATCATGATTAACCAAACGATCAACATCTATATCATCACAAACCTTGTGAAACTCTTGTTCTAACTTCTCCCAACCAACATGTTCTGAAAACTTAGCACTAGCACTGTGCATAATTCTCCGAGTTCCAGGTTTCCAGAACCTAAACGATCTATGATTGGAATTGTACCCAACAAAAACCATCTTCCTAGCTCTGCTTTGATCCTTCCGTCTAGTCTGTGAGGGAATATGCACCCAAGCAGGGACACCAAATGTGTGTAAATAACTCAAATCAGGCTTCCTACCATGCCAAAGAGTATAAGGAATCTTACCAGTAGTTGAGTTAACTACTATGTTCAGAATATGGTTTGCACACATTATAGCCTCACCCCAAAGCTTTTCTGACAAACCAGAATCAACTAGCATAGTTCTGGTCATTGCCTGCAATGATTGACCACGTCTTTCAATAAATGAATTATGTTCTGGCCTGTAGGGGGCAGAACGCCTATGTTCTATACCAGCATTCTCCAACATTGATGTAAACCTATGATTAGTGAATTCAGACCCATTATCAGTGACTAGGCAAAGTACTTTTTTATCCATCTTACGTTCAACAAACTTTAACCATTTAGTAAAATGTTGGAAAGTTTCTGCCTTTGATTTCATTACATAACAGAAACCATACCTAGAATAATGGTCCATAATGCTGAGTATATAGCAGGCACCTCCTAAGCTAGGTTTCTTAGGGCCAATTAGGTCTGCAAACACTACATCCAGTGGTTTAGATGTCTTGAATCCTTGAAACCGGTTTGCAGGAGTAACCTTACTTTTAGCCTGGTTACAGGCATTACAGTTAAGATATTTTGAACAAGGTTTCAAATTGATTCCATTAGATAGAATAACAGTTTGACGTACCATTTTATAATTTACATGGCCTAAACGTCTATGAAGTAGATGTATACAGTTATCATGGGGCTGTTTATTCTTATAATCAGGTTCAGAACTCGCAATATTTAAAGAGTTCTCATGTAGAATAAATAAATTATTCTCCAAATTGGCAATAACACTATTACCTTCCTTTTCAATAATGCATCTATCATCCTTAAATGTTACTGTAAACCCACATTTCACAAGGTCTTTTACAGATAATAGGTTAAATTTCATTTTAGGTACATATAACATTTCCAATTTTTCATTAATACATGGACAATAAGCTGTACCTTCACCTGAAGCCTTGATTTTCCAACCATTTGCTAAGGAAATATGCTGTTTGCTAGCCTTCATAGTAACAAACCTTTCTTTAACCTTAGTTATAGAATGGGATGCGCCACTGTCAACCACCCAGAAACTATGGTTTACAGCCTTATCAACCTTAGCTACAGTTACAGTAACATTGTTGCTTTTTCTTTTACTATTAGCAACACTCCTTTTCTTGCTATTTTTACAGTTCTTAGCAATATGCCCCTTACCACCACAAGAATAACATTTCTTAACAAAATTTACAGTTGAAAACTGTGTTTCTTCTTGTGATTGATTGTCTCTGAACTGAACTCTATCCTCTCTTCGTCTGGACTCTTCAAGCAATCTCCCGGTAACCTCAGATAATGTCAGTTCATCACGTGAAAGAACTTCCAATGAGGAAACAAAAGAGTCGTAGCTTTCATCAAGCGATGATAGAATAATATACACCTGTTGAAGCTCAGAAAAAATTAACTCTTTTTCTTGCAAATCCTGCAAAGTTTTCTTCATGAAGTCTAAATGAGCCAACATATCACCACCTTTTTGCAAACGGGCTCTAAACAGTTTCCGTGTGAGATGAATATGAGCACCCACACTGTCCCGAACATAAATTCTCCGCAATGTGTTCCAACACCTAGCAGCAGACTCTACGCCACGAATATGGACCAGTTGCTGGTCATTCAGTGTTAGTCCAATAATGCAGAGAGCTCTCTCATTGTCCCTGTTAAACTGCGCAATCTTCTTCGCATCCTCATTATCAGCAGGATCCCAACCTGTAACATCTGGTGGGTTCTGAACCACAGACCACAGTCCTTCTCTACGCAGAAGTAGGGAACACTTCAAGGACCAGGAAACATAGTTGGTTCCATCAAACCGGGTAATCATGGAGAGTGCAGCAGACTGTTCTTGTGCCATATTCACAAAAATAAACTATCCAAAAAGTGGTGCATAAAAAAAAAAAAAATTATGGTTAAGGCAGGGCAACTGGGCCCATAACCAATGTTAGTGGTACTAGTGCGATTAAGCACTAGCAATGAACCCCAGGTCGAGGTTATAACAGAGCAACCCTGTAAAGTATACGCAGCGTGTGATAGATAAAGCAACCACACTGAATAATGGATAGTAAAGTAACAAAATAAACTTTACTCTTTGAAGAATATAGCAAAATCCATAAACACAGCCAAAAAAGTCATACACAGAAAAAACAGTCCAATACTACCAAGATAACTTGGATACAAGTAGCAAATAACTTACACACAGTAAGTAGTAGCAACAGTAGTAACAGTTAGACAGCAGTTATCATACATCAATCAAGAGAGAGAGAGAGAGACAACATCAGCTGCAATTTAAATGCTGTAATCTACTAATTAGCAGATCTCCTCTCTTAAAGATACATAACATGCCTTGTGCAATATATTGTCTACCCAACTTGTTGGTTACACCCTAACAGAGACGGTATTTATTAAGGCATACAAGAAG
Source organism: Natrix helvetica (assembly GCF_964273705.1). Lineage (NCBI taxonomy): Eukaryota > Metazoa > Chordata > Lepidosauria > Squamata > Natricidae > Natrix > Natrix helvetica. The sequence goes on from NC_138548.1 coordinate 376,160,887, forward strand.
GGTTTTCGTAATACAACATACGGTTACATGATTGGTTAAAATCTTGTTGCAGGGCAAACTTAAGCAGGCTAAAAGCTTTCTATAGGATGTGGTTTTCTCTCATGTCCAGAGTTCTCCGGACAGGCTTTGTGGTTTAGCGTTTCTGCGTAAACTACAGGTGCTTTAGCTCGACAAAGGATGTGGTATTTATGTCTTTAAGCATGTTAGCTACATCTCCTCTGTTTTTACTTTATTAAAGCTGAAAACATGGAGTTTTTACGTCCATGGAGGTGAGTGCTATCTCAAGTCGCGAGTTGCCCTCCGACCTCAAGCTTCCTGTGTCCACACCTACCATACTCTCAGCGTCATCTTCCGAATCGTTATCCGAGGAGAAATGTATTAAGGGTTGCTTACTCTCATCTGTTGGCACCAACATAAAAATAGGTAATAAGCAGGGTAATAATATCATCCCATAGCAATCATTGCAACAAATATAAAGACAGCTTTCAAACCTGGGAATTTGGGTAAAATTGTGGAAAACCGGGGCTCAATCTTCCCAGTTGGGCCAGAGGCCTTCTCCGGGGGGCGATTTCATGAGATGGAGAGTAAAGACACACCACGCAGGGTTCCTCGGGATGAAGCCGCACCCAGAGATGCCTCTGGGGACCTCTTTTATTGGTAAACAATGAAGGGCGGAGTAAAGGGTACATACATAGGTTTATCACTACCATATTTGGTCACACTTCCTGTAATAGGTTTAACATTACCGTATTTGGTCATGCTTCCTGTAATAGGTTTAACACTACCATATTTGGTCATGCTTCCTGTACTAGGTTTACTACCATATTTGGTCATGCTTCCTGTACTAGGTTTAACATTACCATATTTGGTCATGTTTCCTGGCTGCTCATCCTGGCATTGTGGTGGTGAGATCCTTTTGTCTCCTTTGTTTTTCCTCCTAACATGGTTCAGCCTCCTTCCAGAGGCCTACACGTAGTGGAAAATTACCAGAGATAGTTCTTCTGAGCACATGTTTTTTGTTTAGGCCTTAATGGTGGATCAGATACTACTGCAACATCTCCTCTGTTTTTTGTTTTAAAAGGCAGAATATTTAGACTTGTTGCTGGAAGATGGAACATGTTGAAATGGTCTCCTCATCACTACTGAAGGTGATGGGAGGTTTTTTATCATAGTTAATGGTGATGATATCATTGTCTATTTCTTCCTCGCTGCCTTTAAAAGCATCCGGGAGCTCGCTTTGGACAGATTCTTCCTGAGGTATCAAAGAATATCCCTTGTTGTGCCATAATGCGTTTACCTGAGCGACAGCACGCTTTTCAGCAATCAGTGATAGACTATTGGAAATAGTTTTTACAAAAATTGGTAAGACACAAGGCAATATAATACATCCTAAAGCAATCATACCAATGAGTGCAACAATGGCCTGAAGGCCAGGCAATTTGGGGAACCATGAACCAAACATATCTCTGAAATCTAACCCAGACCATGTCTGGACGGGAACATGGGCAATTCTTACCATATCCGATGTTATTTGTTCAATTATTTTTCCACTGTTGTCTATCTGGATGCAACAATTGGATAGATTAAACTTTCCACATACTCCCCCTTCTTTGGCTAATAAATAGTCTAAGGTAAGACGATTCTGCATAATGTATGTGCGGGAAAGAGCACTTTCTTTGGCGAGTTGTTTTAAGGCAAGAGCTGTTTTGTTGGTAATGATTTCTACCACTGCGTGGAGTCTTATGATGCGATTAAGCATATAAATGGGTGTGCGATAGCCCCAAGTGCCATCTTGGGCCCATGTAGCAGGGTCATAATAATTGATAATGCGCTCGGGGGGCCAATCATTATCTTTTCAGTGACATCAATACCAAGACCAAATCCATAATAATGGGTTGAAGGGGAGTGCGTGGTAGGGGCTGATAAACAAACAGTGTTACAGTGGCCGGTGGAACACATGGTGGCAGCCGGGCCTAAGGTAAAGTTAAAACCCTCGGGGCCAGATTGGATGGTTCCAATCGGGCCTGTGTACCAATTGTTATAAGCATCTTGAAAACTAATGTGCCCAGTGGATTGGACCTTGCGAAGAGTAAAAAGATATTTTTGTACAGTTAAGTATGATTGCTCCCATGAAAAGGAGCCACAGGCGACCCCCATAGCCCCATCACCCTGCCCCTTAGTTATGGCTGTGCAATCATCAAAACAAACAGAAACTGAGCCCTTTTGGTTATTTGAGGGGCGATTCCAGGAGGTATTGTGAGCAATATACCCTGATCGTTGTTGGGCAAGCGAAAAGAGAGTTGAGAGTACTTGAAATTTGGCATTTGGATGCCAACTACCCCCTTTATACCCGTATATGTGAAACAGGGCCCAGGGCGTGCGGGTGATAACACTGAGTTTCTGACGAAGTGGTGCAGCGGGCATACACAGTGTTGTTTCGGGTGCAAGAGTCTAGGTCTTTTGTACAGTCTGGCTTCAGTGTGTGGTAGATTAATGTCTGACAAGTGCGAGTGCCTGATTTTGTGGTCTGGATGCATTCCGCACAATCCTGAGAAAGGGTGGTTGCTCGCTTTCGTCTTGGCAGGTGAGAAACTTTAAGAAAAGCGTCAAGTGAAGAAATGACTTGGCGAGTGGGAAGGCAGGTACGAAGAAGCTGGCACCGATAAACACCAGAGTCTGAGAGTTGGGCGTGATGAAAGGTCAGCGTGGATGAGGTAGGGTTGACACGAGAGGTAATTGTGATGGTAGAAGAGTTGGACAGCTGATGTTCCTCCTTGCCTTTCTGGGCCCACGTTAAAATCATTGGTCCAGGGTCATTCATGGTAAGGATGCAGGTGAGAGACGTGGTTCCATTAACTGGAGCGGTGGCAATCCGCGGCATCAACATCAGTGGAGGTGGTGGTTGGTTGATCATGGCGGCTGACACATTTCGATTGTGTTTTGCAGTCCAGATTGCCATCAGGGCGAGGATCATAAGCAATTAATCCCCAATAAAAGATAGTCTTATAGTTCGAACCAATGAAGTGTTGAATTACTGCAGGCAAGATTCAAACAGGATCCAAACATGTAGAAAGCAAATGTTTCATGTACAGTTCAAATCAGTGTGTGTGATGTTAGCTGCACCCATAGATTTTTACTTCAGTCACTGTTCACATGAGTTTTTGGGTGAGATGACAGAACAAGTAAACATAAACAAATGATGACTAGGGAATTGGCAAAAATGGCAGTTCCATGTGTTGTTGTTTCAGCACTGCTTTGGTGGTTTTTGGTTTTTCACATCACTGGACAGCTGTTTTGGCAAGATCGTATTGGCCACTGTGCTGTCTGTAAAGTCATCTTGGTCATCTCTGGAACTGGATTTGGGAACTGGTACAACAATATTTTTGGCTGGACAAGCATCACATGCTAGAATCCACAAAGATCTGTAGAAGCAAGCACAGCATGTCCTCGTCCCCCTTTCGGGGGAGGCAAACAAACTTTTTAAATCTATGATGTTACCTATGCCAAATTAGCCAAATTGGGGTACACCAAATTGTTAGGTACCCCAAATCCCTCCTTTTTTATTTGTTTGAGAAAACAGTCCTTAAAGGACCAATTAACATGTTCCACAATGGCTTAACCTGTGGAATTGTAAGGGGAAAAAAACCCCAAAATTAAAACAATGTGCCAATTAGTACAAGATTACAAAAAGGCCAATGAAAAATAGGCCAGGCCATTATCAGTCTTTAGAAAGAAAAGTTTGCCCAAGGCAGTAAAGGCTGAAAAAAGGTGAGAAAAAACATGATTAGCTGTTTCTTCTTATTAAAATGTGACCAAAAAAAAATAGATAAATGAATTTACTTCTAAGGAGCCAAAAAAAAGGAAACATAGGTGACATCCATTTGCCATAGTGATTATAGGCCAAATCATGGGGATTAACTTCCATGTCCCCAAAGGGGGATGCCCCAGAACACTGGGGGCAAGATGAAACAATTTGCTTGACCTGGTTGAGTGGCATATGGCAAAATTGTGCCAGTCCCCAGGCATTTTGATGAAAAAATTATCAAAAAAATTAATCTGAAGAAAAAACGTAGTTAAAAAAATACCTAGAAAATTAAAAATAAGTTGACACACATAATGAAAGTCAGAAATGTAGTTAGAAAGCTTGTTAAGAAAAGATGTGAAAAGTTAAAGTAGCAACAGACAATTTTTAGTGTTGCAAGAACAACAGTATTGCAAGGTAGAAAAAGAAGATTCATTAAACACGCAAGCCAAAGAACTTCAGGCAAATGAGATGAAATACAGACCACATAGTCAGTTAAAGCACACTGAAGAAAGAAGGTATTCTGAAAACAAAATTAAAAATCAGATTTTGGAATAGGAAAAATAATATTAATTAAATCGGTCCAATTTCTACAACAAACCCAAGGTTATTAATTCAACAACTGCCTAAAAAAAAATAATGGCAAACATTTTAAAACTGAGTCTTTTTATCTTAAAAAACATCAAAAGAATTAGCTGACAAGTTACGCAAACCACAAATGGAATGCTCAGAATCTCATTAATCATTTCAACTGTGGCAAGGGCAGAAAAAAGAAAATAATAATAAATCAAATAAAAAACTTTAAGTAGCGGCAGACACAGACGGACGAACCCAAATAAAGGTTCCCCAATAGCTGCCATAAATTAATTAGCAAAATACCTCCATGTACATTTAAACAAAGAAAAATTGGGGCAAAAAAGATTGTAACATTTCATGCAGTTATGCTTTTTTTCTGGAACAATCTGCAATACAATACAATACAATAGCAGAGTTGGAAGGGACCCTGGAGGTCCTCTAGTCCAACCCCCTGCCTAGGCAGGAAACCCTATACCATTTCAGACAAATAACCATTCAACATCCTCTCAAAGACCTCCAGTGTTGGGCCATTCACAACCCCTGGAGGCAAGCGTTCCATTGACCAACTGCTCTTAGAGGCATTCACAGGTATCACTGGGGCGTTTCATACACACACTCATGGTAAAAATGAGCAGACACTCATTCTCCCAGCTTTTCCTGCTTCCCTCCAAAGAATGACCCAGAAGGAAGAGTGGGGGGGGGAGGGGGAAATTCACACAGGCAATCACGTGGATCTCTGGATCCATTCACTTATCACTCCCTGGGGCATGTGGGACACATACTCACATTCATACTGCAATCAGACCTTTATGCTTGCTCATGCCAAACAATCATAGGTATTTCAGGAAGCTTTTTTTTTCACAAGCCACCAAGCTTCATTTTCTTTTATTAGAGAATCTCACCCTCCCTTCAGGTTTGGAAATGATAACACACATGCATACATGTTCTATTTCCTTAAGCACTAGATTGTTAATACCTGTCTCTGCCCTGGGGTGTTCGTTTCTAATTTGGACCTGCCAGCTGTGCTGGCTAATTTTTAAAGATCCAAATTCTATCTTGATATCCCAGCACGCGCTGGCATTTTTAAATATCAAGATGTATAGAAACAATGTACAGAGATGTTTGTCCACACATTGTTTGCATTCAGCCAGGGTTCTAGGTTGGCGCTCCCAGCACACGCTGGCATATTTTTAAAGATCCAAACCCTATCTTGATCTCCCAGCAATTTCTGGCATAGTTTTAAAGACCAAGATGTATGGAGACTTTCATTAACACATCGTTTGCATCTGGGTGGGGCCCTTGATTCATTAGATGGTGGCCAGAAATCAGCAAATTTGTTGACAAAATCTAAATCAAAACTGCCTTCTGGAGGCCAGGTTTTTACTTTAGGACTAATAGAGTAGGTTGGTCAGAAAAATGTGCAGAGGGTTTTTACTCAGGTTGAAGGCAAACCTTTAGTAGGAATTTCCTTCATTTCATACATGCACACACAAGGCAACACTCTCCTCCTCCCCCCTAAAAGGAAAAAAAAATTATACTCACCTGAAGAGTACAATCTTCTAGGGCTGAAACACATGAGAACAAGGTTCCCTCCCCCACAGAAAAGGCATTGTTGGAGGATTAGAGGTAAGGGAGGGGCGTGGGGGGGATAGATAGCTTGCAGGCAGAGTTTGAAAAATAAAACCATTAGTTACTAAGCAGATAAACAGATAAACATTATGGGGATATCACAGATGAGAAATGGAGTCTGGATTCACATGCTTCAGGAAAGAAATGAACAGGTAAAATCATTTAGACACACAATAAATGCAAGGATGAAACTTTTCTTGCAAAGCAGGGTAAGGGAGGATAGAAAAAAAGCAATCCTTTAAACTAATTACTTCATGATCTTGTGGAATCAATTTAGGTGGAGAAACAGAAAACATATGTTTATTCCCCTCCTCTTGCTCATTGTTCCTCTAACCATGGAGGAGAAGAAAAATTAACCTCTCCGTGAGACCAATTGAAGATAATTTTGGAGAAAGAATTTTTAATTCCTTCTTTTTTAATTGGGGAAGATTTTTACCCCCTTGAGAAGCTATTTTTATAGAAGATTCGGTTAATTCCCTCAGCTCTTGCAAACGTCCAAATTGCTGCTGAGAGAATTTTCTACCCATAACTTACGGAATAACCAAGTCGTGTTTCAGACAGGTCGAATGCGCAGGCCTCTTCCAGGCGGGTAAGCATGGGCAGACCGAGACGTATTCTGCAGAATCACGTCGGGGTCACCAGTTGTGGAAAACCGGGGCTCAATCTTCCCAGTTGGGCCAGAGGCCTTCTCCGGGGGGCGATTTCATGAGATGGAGAGTAAAGACACACCACGCAGGGTTCCTCGGGATGAAGCCGCACCCAGAGATGCCTCTGGGGACCTCTTTTATTGGTAAACAATGAAGGGCGGAGTAAAGGGTACATACATAGGTTTATCACTACCATATTTGGTCACACTTCCTGTAATAGGTTTAACATTACCATATTTGGTCACACTTCCTGTAATAGGTTTAACACTACCATATTTGGTCATGCTTCCTGTACTAGGTTTAACATTACCATATTTGGTCATGTTTCCTGGCTGCTCATCCTGGCATTGTGGTGGTGAGATCCTTTTGTCTCCTTTGTTTTTCCTCCTAACATGGTTCAGCCTCCTTCCAGAGGCCTACACGTAGTGGAAAATTACCAGAGATGGTTCTTCTGAGCACATGTTTTTTGTTTAGGCCTTAATGGTGGGTCAGATACTACTGCAACATAAAATACCATCAAACATACCTCCAAAATCAAATCCAGTCCATGTCTGTACAGGAACATGGCAATTTTCATCATTCTGTCAGTGATTTCCTTAATTACATGACCACTATCATCAATTTCAATACAACAATTACTTAGATTAAATTTTCATACAGTTCATGGTTATGTGGTTGGAACAGGATATGCAGAAATATACACAGTGCAGCCACATTTTCTACATTGCAAGCTGTTACTTCCTCAGTTTGAAAGTCCCTGTTAAGATGGTTTCGACATTACTTTAGCTTTGCAAGCACAGCTTTCTAATTTGGGCCCTCCCAGTGGGCATCCATCTCAACCCGCATTTACTACTCAATTTATTCCAGTCCCAAATTCCATATATGTGTTCCAATCAGGAACAGTTAACAATGACAAACTATTTGAGATAGTATGAACAAAGATTGGCAAAACACAGGGTAATATTATGCAGCCTAAAGCAATCATTCCAATAAGCGCAACTACAGTTTGCAAACCAGGCAATTTTGACCACCATCCACTAAAGGCATCAGAGAGATCCATCCCCTTCCATGTTTGCACAGATTGTTGGAGACCATGGTTTTTCAGGGCAGGTGCCAGGCAGTGGGAGGATTTTTGTGCAGGGTCTGTAATGCTGGAGAGCTTCCTTGTGGCAGAATTATTCCATTTGATGCACAATTCCGCAGGAAATGAGATAAAAAGTGTCACTGAGTAAGTGTTGTTCATAGTGTGATGGTTTGTAAAGTCATCTTCTTACAAAGGGCTAGAAAAGGACTATGATCAGGAGAGGGATATCCCTGCAGTTGTCTATACAAAGCATAAACCTGACCCTGGGGCAACATGAGATGTGGTTTTGGAATTAAACATGTAGAAAGCAAATTTTCCATATATACACATCAGACAAACAAAAGGCATCAGTTTGTGTGATGTATGGAAGCTGTACCCATAAGTCTTGTTTCATGTGTTGTTCAAGTGAATGTCTGGGTGATATGACAGCTCAAAATACAGTTATTATCAATTAAACACAAAAATTGCAGCACACAAATTCTCGGGTGCGCTTTGGTGGTTAAATTCTTCACATCTCCCCATGTCACTGGATGACTGGCATGACAGGATCGGGTTGGTGTAGAGTCACCGTTGCCATCTCTGGGATAGGAGTCAGGGGTTGGTGGCACAACATCTTTGGCTGGACCCTGTAGATGTAAACATAGCAGCCTAGCCCCACCCCCAAGTAATTAAAGTAATCGGTCATAACCATGTTTTGTCTGGTAATTGGTGTAAATATACCAGATGAAGAGGCAAACTTGTTTTTTGTTGAAAATGCCTCTGATAAGCGGTCGAATTAGAAATTGAAAAATTCAATTGATTCAAAGTAAATAAACAAGGATTGAGTTTTGTTTTGCAGGGCTGGGAGGCCGAGGCATTTTTCCTCTTTTGATTTATTCAGGGCATGTTTGTGAGTCAGTTCAATTGGGCGTCCCAACATTGCAAAGGTACGAATGCAGTGGTTGATAAGTGTCAATGGAAACATGTAGATATTTCCACGGGGCAAATGAAGCATATTGGGTGACATCCATTTGCCAGATTTGTCAGGATTCAGTGCCCCTAGGATTTACTCCCATAGGCACTGAATGTGCTTGATGACTGCATGTGGGGCATTGTTGAATGATTGCAGCCACTTCTGTTGAAGAAAGATCAAATTGTTTCATAAATGCCTTTAAAAAGGCTGATGGCTTCTGATGTGAGAAACATGAAAAAAGTGTTGTCTTTTTGAAATAAGTGTTGTCTTTTTGAAATAAGAGTTTGTAGGGAAAGAAAAAGGACAGCAAGGTAGGTTCAATGGAAGGAGAGAGATAAGCTTCATAGATAGAAGAAATAATTTGAGAGACATACAGACTATCCAAAATGAGATTAAAAGGCTGATCAGAAAATTGTTGAAATGCTAGCAAAGATGCATAGAGTTCCAGAGGAAAGGTACAGTTTTTGGTTTGGAGCTTCTTTGTAAATTGTTCCTGTTTGCACCGCCCCCAAGGGTGCGGCACTAAGCCTTGAAATGACCAGGTTTCCCACAATTTAAACAATTTCCGGTAGGGCGGGAAGAAGCAGATGAAGAAGCAGGAAACACGCCATTTTGTTACAACGCAGCAGCAAGAGCCCCCATCTTGTGGTCAGTTGTACCCACGATGCGACAAGCCTGAAGGAAATCAGCTAAAGTAACCCCGAGACAATTTGCTATAGGTTAAAGAACCTTTTGACAATTCCTATTAGCATTTTCATAAGCCAATTTTAGAGAAAGTTCATCTCGGGCATCCTCATTTTTCGTCCTCAAAAACATATCTCTGACTTCCTCTCACTTATCTGAAATCCTCTCTTACAATGACCAATTACTGTACAAAATGCACATTGATTTGGAACCCAAACAACCTCCAACTGCCAAAGCTAACATCTCCATTTCAGCACCAATATCTGATTGTCCTTCCAAATTTCTTTGTAAACTGAGCTGGATTCAAACAAAAAATGTTACTCACTCTCTCTGACTACATATTGTAATTTCTAAGTCATCCTAAAAAGGCAGCAACTAAGCGCTGCCGACAGACAGACAAACAAACAAACAAACAAACAACAAATCAATAAACAAATAAACAAACAAACGTGCCATCTGTTAAGTATGCAAAGTGTACGCAAACATAAAAACATAAAAGAGAAAAAAAAACTTCAAAAATAAAACAAACAATCTAAATAAGGTAATTTGAGTCAATATTAAATTTTTCCAAAAAGCAAAGTTGAATTAAAGCTTCAGATGCAGGCATCAGATATCACCCTTTACCCCTCCTTTCTGAGGCTGAGACGTCAGGGAGAGAAAAGGAAAAAAAAATGGTGAAAAGAACACAGTCCCCCTCCTCCTGCCTTCTCACCAGGGTCAAAGAGGGGGGTGAGAGGAAAGGAAAAAATGTTTCAAAAACACCTCTTTTAACACAACACGCTCTGCTTTTTCAGCCAACAAACCTTACATTTCAAGCATCCAATACTGACTACATACACACCCATTCACACCTATAGTTACATTTCTTTTGCCACATTAATTTTACACACTATCATTATAGATGCAAAGAACGGTAAGTCAAAGGAAATTGAATGCACAGCGGGGGAGGATTGCAAAAGCAAAAGTCAGGAAAGGGGAAGCGAGAGTTGTATTTTTTCCGAGGACACATAAATCATTTTTGTACTAGGGTTTTGATCCCTGATGAAAGAGAGGGCGAGATGTTACAGACATGCCCCTCCTTGGATTTTTACACTCTCTTTTAAAATAATGCTTTTCTTGAGGTTTGCTGCCTTGCAATAAAGCAGCTACTAACAAATTAGTTTTATAAGAAGATGTTCTTATGTCCTGACACACTTCAATCATATCTGCCAAATATATTTTAGAAGGTAAATCAAATTCTTTTTTGATATCATGGGCAGGACTTTCCTGTTATTTTTAAAATCAGCCAATTGTTTTTTGTTTATTGGTGAGTTAGCCATGATTAAGACAGAAGATCAATGAATTCCTGTTTTATTTTTTCTTCAAACGAGGGAGAGATTTCCCTCCATTTGAGGCAATTTTAGTCTTTGTTCTTATACAGTGGGGCCGTTAAGTTTCTGCAGACTATTGGCTTCTTGATTAAAAGGGAAAGCTCAAGCCTGTGAGAGGCGTGAGACTTTGAGAGTGAGGAGCTCATACCTACGAAGCGCTTGCCCGCCAGGTGCGTAAGATGAGAATCAAGGCCCCGAACACATAGACACGGGACTCGGCGTGGGACGTCCGAAGGCAATTCGGCACGTCGGGGTCACCAGTTGTGATTGTGCGGCTGGCTGCCACACGGTGACGACCTCGTCTGCTTTTGGGACCCTCGTGAGGGTGCACCTGAGCTAGGCTTGTGGACCCCCGAAGGGGTGAGAACCCTCGTTAGGGTGAGCCTAAGCTAGGTGGGTCTGGCTCTGCTAAGGAAGCACGGACACCAAGGTGTGTAAAAACGCACCAACCAGCTCAGCAGGATGCCAAAAGAACCCCCACTGGCTGATTGAGACGGTATTTATTAAGGCATACAAGAAGGGTTTTCGTAATACAACACACAGTTACATGATTGGTTAAAATCTTGTTGCAGGGCAAACTTAAGCAGGCTAAAAGCTTTCCATAGGATGTGGTTTTCTCTCATGCCCGGAGTTCTCCGGACAGACTTTGTGGTTTAGCGTTTCTGCGTAAACTACAGGTGCTTTAGCTCGACAAAGGATGTGGTATTTATGTCTTTAAGCATGTTAGCTACAGAAAACTCTGGTGCCAGTGACTGACCCAGATTGGATTCTACATATCGAGATCAGAGGTGAAATTCAGCAGGTTCGGACAGGTTCTGGAGAACCGGTAGCGGAAATTTTGAGTAGTTTGGAAAACCGGCAAATACCACCTCTGGCTGGGGAGGGAATGGAGATTTTGCGGTCTCCTTCCCCCAGGAATGGGGAGTTCGGGAAAGTCGTTCCATAGCGGACCTTTGGTCCTTCTTGATCCGAAGACTCGTTTTAGAGATGGGCCAGGCTTCCCTCTGACCCCAAAGCTCCCCGCACCCACCACCTCCTCCTCCTACTCCTCTGCAGAGCCACAAATCCCCCAACATGGCGCTTTTGCTTTCGGTTTGCGCCTTCTGGTTAGAGTCCCTGTGCCATCGAGGGTTTTGTCAGAGGTGCATTGGTTGCTCATGGGCCAATTCAAAGCGCTGCTCATCACCGATCAGGCCTTTCGTGGTAGAAGGCCTGGATCCTTCAGGGACCCCCATCTCCGGTCCTCTCTGCCCCATCGGGAAGAGCAAATGCACCCTGAATCCCCTGGAGCCACCCCAGCCTCCTGCCGTCTCAGTTGTGTCCTCTGGAACAGGGGTCTCCAACCTTGGCCACTTGAAGCCTGGAGGACTTCAACTCCCAGAATTCCCCAGCCAGCAAAGCTGGGAATTGAACCAAAGCTGGCTGGGGAATTCTGGGAACTGAACTCCTCCAGGCTTCAAGTGGCCAAGGTTGGAGACCCCTGATATTTTAACAGATTAACAAATGGAAGGGACCTTATAGGTCATCTAGTCCAACCCCCGCTCAAGCAGGAGACCCTACACCATTTCTGACAGATGGCAGTCCAGTCTCTTTTTGAAAGCCTCCAGTGATGAAGCTCCCACAACTTCCAAAGGCAACTCCTGTTCCATGGGTTGATTGTTCTCACTGTCAGAAAATTCCTCCTTATTTCCAGACTGAATCTCTCCTTGTTCAGTTTCCATCCATGATTCCTTGTCTGGCCTTCAGGTGCTTTGGAAAATAGCTTGACCTCCTCCTCCTCTCTGTGGCAGCCCCTCAAATATTGTCCATGTCTCCCCTGGTCCTTCTCTTCACTAGACTAGCCATGCCCAGTTCTTGCAACCGTTTTTCATATATTTTAGTCTCCGGTCCCCTCATCATCCTTGTTCTTCTCTGCCCTTTTTCTAGAGTCTCAACATTTTTTTTTATAGTGTGGTGAGTAAAACTGGATGCAGTACTCTAGGTGTGGTCTTACTAGGGCTTTATAGAGTGGTATTAGTAGCTCACTTCATCTTGATTGTATCCCTCTGTTAATGCAATTTAGGATTGTATTTGTGGGGGTCCCACCATCCAAAAACCTCACAGTCCAACCCCTTGCTCAAGCAGGAGCCCCTGTACCAGCAAAGCTGGCTGGGGAATTCTGGGAGTTGAAGTCCTCCAGGCCTAAAGTTGCCAAGGTTGGAGACCCCTGCTCTGGAACATCACCTGCCCAGGGGAGACGCTTGTGAGACCCACCCTCCAAATGCCCTTTTAAGAAGACCTCACAGGGTTCCCCAGAGTAGGATTGGGGTGTCTTTGGAGCCCCCGTAGATTCCCCCCTCCCCCCACCGAATGTTACTCTTTTAACACCGAATGTTGTCCCTTTTAAGTTGGCTTCCAACGACAGGTAGTCCTCGACTTACAATGGTTCATTTAGTGACCGTTCAAAGTTACAACGGGACTGGAAAAAGTGATTTATGACCGCTTTTCACAGGTACGGCCTTTGAAGATCATCCCCAGGATCACGTGATCAAAATTCAGACTCATGGCAAGTGGTTCATATTTATGACCGTTGCTGTGTCCCAAACTCACCCGATCCCCTTTTGTGACCTTCTGACTAGCAAAGTCAGTGGGGAAGCCGGATTCCCCCAACAACCAAGTTACTGGCGTATCAACTGCAGTGATTCACTTAACGACTGGGGCAAGAGAGGTTGTAAAATGGGGCAAAACTCACTTAACAAATGAGGACACTTAGGAATAGAAATTTGGGGCTCAATTGTGGTCGTAAGTTGAGGACTACCTGTATTCTATGCTGCCCAGAGTTTTTGTTCAGTTTTGTGTCGCTTGGGAAATTGTGCTCACCTTCCCCCCCTCAGAAACTCTCCTGTTATTCCAGATTTGCTTCCGGGCGTTGTCACTTCCGGGTTGCCTGTAGGGCCGTTTTTCGCCCTCCGGAGGCTTCAGGGATGAAGCACGACCCCCCCTGCGCTCCCCCACTTTTGGCATACAATGGGGAAAAGGTCAGCCATCACTGGCCTCCATCATTTCTGACAAATACCAGTCCCATCTCTTCTTCCAAACTCCCTTTTAAGACCTCACCCCTCCACTTGAAGTTGACAGAGCGCCGGTCCCTCAATGCCTCCAGGAGCGTCACAAAGTCACACCTGCATTTGCAGCCTCTTTTCAGCGGTTCGTAAAAGCCTTGGGCAACTTCAGCAGCTTGTTGGCTCAAGGAAGGAGAAAGTAACACAGCATCTCGAGTCCCATCGCATTCCCATTGTTCTTTATTTACGTTGCCTCCAAAGTGAAAACTCGGAAAAAAGAAAAACGTAATCTTAAAATCAACCACGTCCCTTATGAATCAGAGAGGGTCTTTGGAAGGTGGAAGGAAAATGGGAGAACTTGGTACCCTTTTCTTAGCTGAAAAGGAAAACGTGGGGTGGGAGATCATATTCCCTTCTTGGCTAGGAAAGCAATGCCAGTTCTGTTTTTTTATCTCCTCCCAAGGAATAATGTGTATTCTTTTCAAGAAAATGGAATAAAAATAATACCACCACCTCAACCATTGCCTTTTGCAAACTTAATAAGTGTTAGCCATTTCATGTTTTTCTATTTTGAGAACAAAGTCCAGAAACGGTTTCCAAATAGCAATAAAACTGGGTGTATTCTTGTATTTGATTCAAGCACTTAATCAGGCCATTCTCACTGCTGTTGATGTGGACAACAATGAAGTTCTCTCTGTTTTTAAAAAGTTATCATTGTTAAAAGAAAGCTATTTTTTCAAGTTCTTTGTCCATTACTTCTAAAAAAAAAATCTCTGATTTAATTTTTATATTCCTTTTGAGAATCTTGTGTATTAAACCATGAATCTTTCTCATTCCAATATTTTAATTTTTTTGTGCAATTTTTAACAAATCATTTTATTATTAATCAACAGGAAGGAAAGATTTGATGTGATCAGTGATGCAGCCCCATTGCTAGTTCCCCAGATCCTTGAGATCAAAAAGCCTATTCACACAACCATTATTTCAAGGGCCTTCTGGAAAGATATCAAGGATGGTTGTCACAGCAGAAAAGGCCCGTCTCCTGGATCCCACTACTTGTGACTCCTTAACAGCTCAGACCCACAACATGCCTCTTCTGCTAGAGTTGATGGGGTGGACAGATGTGATTGGAAGAGGGGGTCTCATTCCATGAAGGGCTTCAAAAAATAGCGGACAAGCGGGGGGGGGGGTGTTAAGTAGTAAAAAAATAAAAAATAAATTTACAATTAAATTATATATTTTCTTACAAACATTTTAACACATTAAAATAATCACTTCAAAACTTTACTTAAAATTCAAAACATCAAATATATTATAATAATATGTAAAATATTAAATTACAATTTACTTTGCTGTCGTGTGTATTCGATCTTTGTCTCATTCTAACTTATGAAAAAAAAGACAAAACACGATTCTCCTATCCTTATTCTCTTAGACTGTACAGCTTTAGATTATGTACCATTTCATCATAAAGCTTTTGAATAAAAAAAGTGTCCACTATTTTGTGAAAAAAAATAGTGAACATCATGTGAAAAAAGCGGACTGTCCGCTCAAATAGTAGACACCTGGCAACCTTACAAACTGCCAATCAATGCCTCTTGTGGAGCAGAGGTGTAACGTGTGTTGTTCTTGGGGTGCATAATAACTGCCCACATCACCCCATTTTCTCCTATCTGAAACCTTCCAGATGCTCTTCTAGGGCAGCCCCATGTAGAGTACACTTGAGTACTGCACCTAGGATGGTTATATACATTTGACTAACAAATCAATAAACTCTGGGCATTCCTAAGGAAGGAGTCTGGAGAGGCAGGGGGTGCATATCTGGGTCGACCAGGGTCCTCCCCAGATGAGGCCTGTGGGGGAGGGCTGTGCCTGGAGAAAGAGGCCCCAGAACGCTTGGGCAGGGCAGCTCCCTCCCCTTCCTCTGATTTTCATAGGCTGCCCTGAGCGGCTTCAGTCCGTCTCCTGTCTGGCTCCTTTCCAAAAACCTGGCTCAGGAACCAGCCTCTCATTTGCCAGGGATTCTCCTGATCCACAAAGGCCAGATTCACACAGTGGATGTAACTGAGTCAGTCATGCACCTAATAGATACCTTTCTATAACCTCACATTGGGTTACCTGCAACCTTGGTGAATTTTCCCTTCTGGGACTTGTGTGTATTGTCTGTGGATCCCATTTGCATGAGATGCTGCACCATAAACAGACCAGTCGATTAAAACAGACGAAGGTTACGCCTGCTGTGAACCCAGAGAGAAAAGGGAGGACCTGACGGAGAGGCTCATCCTGCAGACGGCCAGTTTCCAGGGACACACCAGGAATCGGAAGGTCCCCCTAATGGCCTCGGCCTTCTTCAGGGGTAGAAAGACAGACGGGTGAAAGGGAGGCAGAAGGTCCCTCAGTTAGCCGGAGCCTCTGTTGGGTTCTGCTTTCCCTACAAGGCTGGCCAAGAAGTCAGGCTGGAACGAGGGAGAAAACATTCAGCTGTTTATATCTGCAGAAATAGAGAGCCTCCCCTTTGGGACAGAGGTCCAAATCTAGCATGCTGTTTAAAACACGGCTCAGATATTCACACAGAAAGTGTGTTATTTACAAGAAATCTAGGTGAATTCTTTTACAGGATTAGTGTTCACATCTGCTCAATTGCATTTGTCCTTTTGGGTAGAAGATTGCATTTGTTGTACTTCATACAACAGAGTGAAACCTTCCTATCCTATCATTGTCAGGAATCGCCTGTCGCAGGCCTGTAGATAATACCATCCCACTCCGACAGTTCTCCAGTCTGTTTTTGGAAACTTCCAGTGATGGAGCATCAGAATTCCAGGATGAAAGTTATTCCGCTGATTAATTATTCTCACATTTAGAAAATGTTCCTTACTTCTAGGTTGGATCTCTCTTTAACAAGCTTCCACCTGTTGCTTCATGTCCTGCTGCCTGGGGCTTTGGAGAAGAGCTCAATCCATTCTTCTCTGGGACAGACCCTCAAGTGCTGGAAGACAGTTAACATGACACATTTGGGGCCTCCCAAATTCTTCTATTCCATAGGCCTGGCATACCTGGTTCTCTCAATGGTTCTCCATACCATTCAACCTTCCTTTAGCGTCTTTGTTGCTCCTCTCTGCTCTCTTTCCAGGGTCTCAGCATCTGTTTTGAATCATGGAGACCAGAAGTGGAGCCAACACTCCAAGGGTGGCCTCACGTCTGCAGGATAAACCGGAATGATCGTTTCTCGGCTTCTCTTGATGTTCTCCCTCTGTTGACCCAGCCCAAGACTTCACTGTCTTTTTGGGCATCTTCACCTGATCTCCCACTGGGAGGGGCTGTGCGGGGTCTCCCCTCCCCCCAGGCCAAGAAAAGGCTCCCGCTTCCCCCCCCCGTTCCGCGCCTCCCCCCAAGAGGCGGAATGCCTGGAAGTTCTTGAAGGAACTTTCGCTTTTCCTTTCCCGCCTCTCTCACCTGTTGTGTCTGGACGCCTGCCTAGCAACAATGACGACATGCGGATACTGTTTTTTTCAATTGGTTGAGCTTGGCCAATCACCGGCTTCCTCTGGATTGTTGCGTTGTTGATAGGCCGGGGTGAGTCTTCTTTTGGTTCGAGAGAGGGCAGCGATGGTTGAGGATCGCGGCTAAGATGGCCGTGAGCTCTGCGCCCCTCTGGCTCCTGGTGCTGCTGGCGGTCTCCCTCCACGACAGCTGCGTTGGTGAGTCCCTTTGGGGCCTTCGGGGGTTCCGGCCTCTTTTTCTTCCCGGGACTCTTTCTCTCTCCTTTATTCCCAGAAATAGAATCCTGCTTCGGTCCTCTTTCTAGTCCGCTCCCCCTCCCCACTTTGGCCCTTTTGAGATTAGGTCCCAAAGCCTGGATGGGACTCTGCTGCCTCCCCCCCCCCACTTCCCCAGGAGAGCCCCTCTGGGAGCAGGACGAGGGTGGCCCCTCCAGACCTCAGTCAAGTCTATCTGGGCGCCCCCAAGCGCAGTTCTTTCTGTTAGATCTGGGCAACGAGAGACAGACTGCGGACACGAAGTGACTTAACAGCTCTTTATTAGTAGTAATAGTGATCCAGCTTGCTCTAAGGTCGGAGGGTCCCCCTTTTATAGGGATTGGGTACGCCCCTCGACCAATCAGCGGGATACCTGTTTCCCGCTGTAGTAGCGGACCAGAGGGGAGACTTATCTCGATATATGTTAACATCTAACACCCCTCCCCTCCTAGATGGAACGTTGCGGTAGGTAACATAGTCTTTTAGGTATGTGGGTGTTTGTCTTGCTCGGGAGGAACGTCGTAGTTCGGGTTGGTTTGAAGTGGTTGCAGGACCGGGTGCGGGTTGGTTCGAAGTAGTTGCAGGATCGGGTGCTTTTCCTGTTTCCCGTTCTGGAGGTCTTGTGCCTTCGTTGCTCGGGCGTTCAGGAGTCTGTTCGGCTGTGTTGTCTGGGGGTTGCTCTGCTTCGTGCGTGTTGTCTTGTCCCACGCTTGGCTCGCCGGCGTCGTCGTTTCCTATGATGGGGCTTTCGCGTGGCTGACTTTCTGTAGACAGGAAACTCTCGTCTTCGTTTCGAAGGTCGGAGTGTGCCAAGCGACCCCGAAGTTGATCGATGTGCCTTTTCCAGTTTCGCCCATCTTCTAGTTCCAGCAGATACGATCGTGGACCCGTGATGCCAATGACTTTTGCCGGCATCCATAATGTTCCCCCTGCGTAGTTGTGGGCGTATACTGAATCCCCTACTCTGAAAGACCGGATTTTGCTTGTAGAGTCTGGGGGAGCCGTGGCAGAGTAATTCGGGTGAAGCCGGTCCAGGTGAGACCGTAGGCGGCGACCCATGAGTAGTTCAGCGGGGCTCCTATCCGTTGTTGCGCTTGGGGTAATGTTCTGAATTAGGAGGTAATGGTCAATGCGTGTTTGCCAATCACCTGGACCCATCCTAGCGAGGGCCTCTTTTGCGAATCGCACCATTCTCTCCGCCTGTCCGTTTGATGCTGGATGGAATGGCGCGACGAGGGCATGCCGAATTCCCAAACCTGCTAAAAATGTTTCAAACTGCATGGCCGTGAATTGGGGCCCGTTATCGGATACTAGGAGATCTGGCAGGCCATGGGTGGCGAAAAGTCGCCGTAGAACCTTTATGACTGCCTCTGCCGTGGTTGAAGTCATTAGGACTACATCTAGCCATTTTGAGTATGCATCCACAACTATAAGGAAAGTCTGACCTTGGAATGGCCCTGCGAAGTCGATGTGTATTCGCGACCAGGGTGCTTTGGGTTTCTCCCATTCTGTGGCGGGCGCTTCCGGGGGTGCTGGTCTTGATTCCTGGCATGGGTCGCAAGTGGCCACCCACTCCTCTATTTCTTTGTCCATGTTTGGCCACCACACGTAACTTCTTGCTAACGCCTTCATTCTAACAATCCCCGGATGACCCATATGTAAAGCATCTAATACATTTTTACGTAAAGCATACGGAATAACAACTCGATCCCCCCACAACAAACATCCCTGTAGCACTGAGAGCTCGTCCCGTTTTGACCAAAACATTTTGAATTCCGGGCCCACATTTCCCTTCGGCCACCCCCTCCAAACCCAAGTTTGAACTTGTTTTATTAAATTGTCTTTAGAGGAGAACCTTGCAACATCGTAGGAAGAAACCGGTCCTGAGTCCAAACAGTCAATGAGCAATACCGGTACTTCTGGAGTGGGGTCTGGCAGAATGTCAGGTAATGGGCAACGGCTGAGTGCGTCTGCGTGTCCAAGAGTGGAGCCCGGTCGATGAATCAATTTGTATGAATACGCAGCCAGGAAAACAGTCCACCTGGTCATGCGAGGAGAAAGGGAGACCGGAGTGGGGCGGTTTCCCGCCAGAAGTCCCAACAGCGGTTTGTGATCTGTGATCAGTTCAAAATCGCGGCCGTAGAGGTATTCGTGGAAACGCTTTACTCCCGCTACGGCAGCCAGCGCTTCCCTGTCCATTTGGCTGTAATTCCTCTCGGCCGATGAAAGAGTTCTGGAGTAGAAAGCGATGGGTGCTTCTTTTCCGTCGGGCATCCTGTGGCTGAGGACTGCTCCAACTCCGAAAGGTGATGCGTCGCAGGTCAATACCAGCGGTAGGGTCTGGCTGTATTGAACAAGCAGTGAGTCAGTGGTGAGCAGGCGCTTTACCCCGGCGAAAGCTGCAGCTTCGGATCGTCCCCATTTCCATGGTGCGTTCCTCTGGAGTAGACGGTGTAGTGGCTCAGCAACGGTCGCTTTCTGCCTCAGAAAAACGCAGTAGAAGTTAAGTAATCCGAGGAAGGCCTGCAACTCGGTCTGATTTCGTGGTGTGGGGGCGTCCTGGATCGCCTTAATTTTCTTTGAAGTGGGGTGTATTCCCTGACCATCGATTCTATAACCCAGGAATTCTACGCTAGGCACGTTAATTTGGCATTTTTCTTTTTTGAGGCGGAGACCCTTTTCTCTGATTCTGGCCAAAACAGATCTGACTCTTTTGTTTAATTGCTCCTCATTTGCAGCGGACACCAAGATGTCGTCAAAATAGGGGACGACTCCTGGTATCCCTTGCAAAAGTCGTTCCATGACGCTCTGGAACAATCCTGGGGCAATGCTTACGCCGAATTGTAGCCGGTTGCATTTGAATGCTCCTCTATGCGTCACTATAGTTTGGGCCTCCGCTGTGGCGCTATCAACTGGCAGTTGCTGGTAAGCTTGTGCCATGTCTAATTTTGCAAATACCTTTCCTGGCCCCAACGAGTGCAATAAGTGCTGTACTACAGGCACAGGATATGCGCTCTGTTGTAGCGCGACATTAATTGTGCATTTATAGTCCGCGCAGATGCGGACTGATCCGTCTGGTTTGACTGGGGTCACGATGGGCGTTTCCCAGCGCGCGTGATCTACCGGCTCAAGGATTCCTTGCTCCACTAACTTATCTATTTCCTTATCTATTTTTGGGCGGAGCGCAAAAGGCACTCGTCTCGGTTTAAGTCGGATTGGCGCCACTTTGGGGTCTAAATTGAATGATATTGGTTTACCCACATACTTACCAAGACCGGGGCTGAACACATCCTCGAACTCCTTAAAAATCTGTTCAGCGCTGCTGTTTCTCACGGCGTTGATTCCGGTGACTTCTAACCCCAGGGCTTCAAACCAATCAAGCCCCAGAAGGTTCTGCAATGGCGCGCTGGCGATGGTCACGGGCAGCTGGGCTTCGATGTCCTTGAAACGGATGTGGAATGTGCCTTGGCCCACGATGGGGACTTGGTTCCCCTGGTAGTCTCGTAGCAGGACGTCTGGAGCGCGTAGTTGGCTCTTTCTGAGGCTAGGGATAGCCTGTTTCATGGATGCCCATGAAATGATCGTCAGGGTCGATCCTGTGTCAACTTCTAGCTCGCAGGGTGAGCCCTCCAAGAGGACTGTGACTCTCAGCCTTTTTGGCCGCTTAGGGCGGACCTGATGTATTGTAGTGAGATACGTTCGCAACTCCTCTCTCTGGGTCAACTCTATCTCATCGTCAACATCCTGCAAATACTCTCGTTGAGCGTCTTGATAGAACGCTCTTTCAGCTCTTTGTGTGTATTCTCTCTGGGGATACGCTCGCTCAACTCCTTGTGAGTAATCTCTCTGGGGATACGCTCGTTCAGCTCTTTGGAAATATTCTCTCTGGGTAAACACTTGTGGATTTCTCTCTGGGCGCCCTTTTTGATTTCGCCAAGCCCCTGGGTTAGGCTTCTGTTGGCGGTACATGGGTGGCTGCCGTGAGGCAGGGACTCCGCTCCGGCATACTCGTGCGATGTGCCCAAGTTTGTTGCAGTGCGAACAAACAACGTTCCTGAACCTACAAGTAGACCTGGGGTGATTCCCTCCGCAGCTTGCGCAGGGCGGCAAACGGGATCCGGGTCTCCCCCCAGGCCTCACGTGACTGCTCTGCATCAGGTGACTGTCCTCGAACTCGGGATTCTCGCAGTCGGGGCTTGTGTCCTCGTAGTGAACTCTGGTTTGTCTTGGTGCTGGCTGGTTTACGTTGGCCCCTCGTTGTATGGTCACTGATGATTTCTCCGCTGACTCTGACGCTCTTGCTTCGTTTAACGCTGTCTGTAGGGTTAAATTCGGGTTTGCCAACAGCTTCTTTTGCAAAGAAATGTCTCTTAACCCACAGATGAGCTGCTCTAAGATGTGCTCTTCCAGATCTCTGTATTCGCAGTGAGTTGCTGCTTTTCGTAGGGCTGCAACATATTGATTGATGGATTCTCCCGCCTTCTGGGTCCTCATGTTGAATTCCTTGCGGCAGACATGGCGGGAAGGTTTTGGCGCGTAGTGAGTTTGCAGAGTGTGTTGCAACGTCGTCCACGATACTGCCTGTATTGGAGTAGGCGCGGTGAGGTCTCTGGCCGTATTGAAGACTTCCTTTCCGCAGTAGCCGAGGAAGATGTTTTTCTTCCTCGCATCGGTGATCCCCGTGTATTCGTTCGCTTCGAGGAAACACTCGAAACGAATCATGAAAGCTTCCCATTCGTCGTTTGCTGGGTCGAAAGGAGCGGGGGGAGCATGCATCGCCATCTTCTCAGTTTGAATTTGCCGCGCTGCGGTGATCTGAGATGGCTGTCGGAATTACTGCCGAATTCCTGGGCTGGATCAAATCCGGAGATTCTGGAGGTAGCGTTCTTCGTCCTATCTGTCTCTCAATCCCACCTTCGTCGCCAATGTTAGATCTGGGCAACGAGAGACAGACTGCGGACACGAAGTGACTTAACAGCTCTTTATTAGTAGTAATAGTGATCCAGCTTGCTCTGAGGTCGGAGGGTCCCCCTTTTATAGGGATTGGGTACGCCCCTCGACCAATCAGCGGGATACCTGTTTCCCGCTGTAGTAGCGGACCAGAGGGGAGACTTATCTCGATATATGTTAATATCTAACACTTTCCCTCCCCCAAAGCGGAGATTGTGGGAAAGCGGCGTTTGCAGGAGATCAGGTCAGTTCACAAACTTCCTGGCTGCCTTCGCCCAACCCCTCCGCCTGGGTCCCCTTCCCTGCCTTGAGCTGGGATTCGTGGCTCTTTGGGGCTTCTGGTGCTGGGAGGACCCGGCTTGTTTCTGGAATGGGTTCCGTGTCTTGGCAGAGGCTGCTGCAGTGGAGCGATCCGGGCTCAGATTGTCCTGTGAATGCAGCAGGATGAGAGTCTGGAGAGAATAATCAATAATCTCCCTAAAGATTCCTCCTTCCTGGCTTTCACTTTTTTCTTCCGCTAAAAAAACTTTGATGTTCCTCGATCAGGACTTTGAGTGACAGAAACTGAAATCCTTTTGTCTGTTTCTCTTGGATTCCCCAGAGGGGCTTTAAAGGGGACAGGACCCTCCCCACAGAGACAGAATTCAGGGAGAGGATCCCAGCTGAGCCCCCCCCCCTAACATGGTTGGTCTCAGCAGGAACCCCCAAGAAGCCTCAGGGGGGGCAGGGGGTGGGGCCAGGGAGGGGAGGCCCCAGGGGCTTCTGGGATGAGGGGAATTCTGGGAGTTGAAGTCACAATTGACCCAGAATTTATGTTGCTAAGTTATTAAGTTAAGTTATGTTGCTAAGACATTTATTACATGAATTTTGACCCATTTTATGACCTTTCTTGCCACAGTGAATCACTGCAGTCGTTATTTATTTATTTATTTATTTATTTATTTATTTATTTATTTATTTATTTGTTTATTTGTTTATTTATTTATTTATTTATTTATTTATTTATTTATTTATTTTATTCAATTTATCAGTCGCACCCTCTCCACGAAGGGACTCGGGGCGACGTACAATCAAATAAATAGGCGTGTGGCATGGAGGAGGTAAATACATCAACGTTTAAACAATTCAAATAGAAATAAAAGCCACAAAATTAAGATAAATAACAGTAAAATTACAACAATTAAAACAATTAAAATACCCAAAAGATTTAAATTTACAGTTTAAAATTGCCAGGGAGGTTAGAGAATTCTAATTAAGCCAAATTAATTAAATAAAGTTAAATTAATAAGATGGTTGTTAAGTGAATCTGGCTTCCCCATTGTCTTTGCTCATCAGAAGGTTGCAAAAGATGACCACACATGACTGCAACCATCATAAATATGAACCATTTGACTCAAGAGTCTGAATTTTGATCATGTGACAATGGGGATGCTACAATGGTTGTAAGTGTGAAAAATGGTCATAAACTACTTTCTCCAGTGCCCTTGTAACTTCAAATGGTCACTAAATGAACTGTTGTAAAAAGAGGACTGCCTGTATACCGTTTCACACTGCTTTTACAGCCCTCTCTAAGCGGTTTACAGAGTCAGCATCTTGTCCCCAACAATCTGGGTCCTCATTTTACTGACCTCGGAAGGACGGAAGCCTGAATCGATTTTGAGCCAGTCAGGATCGAACTCTGTGGGCGGAATCAGCCTGCAATGCTGCATTCCAACCACTGGGCCACCTTGGCTGAAGGTATGAGGGGGAGCCCCACTGAGCCCTGGGTTCAAAGCCAATTCCTCTTCGGATGACTGAGCTCTGGGACGGGAGGGGGGATTTCCCAGTGGGGGAGGGGGGCAGGAGGAAGATGCAGGTGGACTACATGGCATCATTGCTGCTCCCCCTTCGCCCCCCCCCTTCGCCTTCCGAGATCTCCCGAGCTTTTGAGGGGGGTGTTGGTGGCGCTTGGCGGCTTCTGGTGCTGGATTGACCCAGCTTGTTTCTGGAATCGGTTGGGTGTTTTGGCCAATGTCGACACTGAACCTTCGAGATAAGGCTGCCCTGTGGATGCAGCAGGAGAAGAGAGAGAAAGGCTCCTTTGAATAAGGTTTCTAAAGATCGGCCTTTATTATGTTCACTTCCTCCTCCATCCTAAAGCCCAAAATCCCCAGAGCTTTTCTCTAGGACAGGCAGGGATTTTCCCACCCCAAATCCTCCTCCTTCCATTTCGGGAGCTCTCAGCATGGGTCAGTTTGCAGAATCCAAAATATTTAAAATGTACTTATGATTCCTTAGGAATCAGGAAGGGGCCTTGGGGGGTTCCTGGCTCTTTGCTCTGAGAAACGACCCTATGAATGGAGCAGCTTTTCAAAAGACAGAAAGAAAATCTGTCAGGATCTGAAGGATGAAAGAGGCTGGTTGGAGGCAGAAGAAGAGAAGCAGCTCTGGATGGGGAGCATGAAATGAACGGCTTGCTTGGAGACAGACAGGCCCAAACTGACATGAAGAGGATTGGTGACTGTGAGGACGTCCAACCCGAGTTCCATTCAGACGTTTCTCCTCTCAGGCAGACTTCAGGCTTCCTCATTGCTCAGCCCCACAAGGGAAAGGAACAAGGGTTCTGGATCACGGAGAGTCCGATCCCCCCACCTTCTGTTGGAGAAAAGCTCCGATCCCTTTGGATCCTGGAATCTCCCCAGAGCAGGAAGTGGATCTGGGGCTCCCTCTCCCCCAAAGCTCTGAGAAGCTGCCTGGGATTGTGGGGAGGAGCAGGAAGGGGGAGGCCCAGGCCTTTGCCTTGGACTGGGAAGGACTGGGAGGCCGTACTGGAGGGAATGGGCAGTAGGACCACAGGTAGTCCTCTACTTAAAAAGTTCATTTAGTGACAGTTCAAAGTTTCAATGTCATTGAAAATAGTGACAGTATGACAATTTTTCAGACTTATGACCATTTTAGCGTCCGCATTGTCACATGACCGAGATTCGGATTCTTGGCAGTTGATTCATATTTATGACAGTTGCAGTCTCCCTATACCAAGTGACTCCGTTTTGCAACTTTCAGACAAGTAAAGTCAATGGAGAAGCCAGATTCACTTAACAACCAGGTTATTTATTTAACAAATGCAATGATTCATTTAACAACTGTGGCAAGAAAATTTGTAAAATGGAGCAAAACTCACTTAACTGTCTCACTTAGCAACAAAAATGTGGGCTCAATTATGGACATAAGTTGAGGACTACCCGTGTTTATTTGGAGGCCCTGCCCTTTGGTATGCATACCCAGGTTCTGTTTAAATAAGTCCCATGAGTGATCCCGAAAATGATCTTTAAAATCTTTGGTGCCCTGGAAGAATTTCTGATCTGAAGAGATTTCAGAATGGAGACCAAAAAGGGGCCTTGGAGATCTTCCAGCTTCATGGATTTCCCAGCAGCATTTTATTCATTTTATTTCTTTTGATTCTTTTAACCTGCTTAGAAGGGGTTGTTTTTCTTTTCATTGGGCAGCCTTTGAGTCTCTTCCGTGTTTGTATTGTGAGAATGAAAACTAAACGGTGACTTAATGTGATTTCCCCCCCCTCATTGTTAGTAAAGTTTTATGTCTGGTGAAGGGAGCCTGTCCTCCAAGGAAGGCCTGGAAAAACGTTGATGATCCTCAGTCAGGATTTTGCATGATGGAAACTGAAATAGTTTTCTATGTTTAATCTTTGGTTCACCAGAGGGGCTTTAAAGATGACAGGACCCTCCCCACAGACACAGAGGATGAGTTTGGGGAGAAGACTCCAGCTGAGTCCCCCCCCCAAACATAGGTGACCTTAGCAGGAACTCAAGCAGCCTCAGGGGGGGTCCAGGGTGGAGAGGCGAAAGGTTTTCTGCAGATGAGGGGAATTCTGGGAATTGAAGTCCAAGTGTCAGAATGTGGAAAAACTCTGATTTAGGCCTTTACATTGAGAGTCTCTGATCCTGTGAAGGGATGGAGAGCCAGGATCCCAATCCCCTCCCGAGGAGGCTGAGGGGCATTTCTGCCTTTCTTTGGGCTGACAAAGGGCAGGATGAGCCCCAGAGGAGGACAAGGGTCAGAGCAGCTTCTGGGGAAAGCGAAGGGGGAGATTCAGAGGAAAAGCCTCCGTGAATGATTGTTTCGGGGCCTTAACTGGGTTGCTGAGATGAAGGAATCTGGGTATCATCCCAGTGAGATTCCCTGTGGAAGGAGGGGGAGCCCCTCTGAGTCCTGGGTTCAAGGCCGATTCCTGCTCAGATTGCTGAACTCTGGGAGGGGAGGGGGATTTTCCAGCTGGGGGGGAGAGGGACAGGAGGAAGATTTGGGAGGCTAAGTGGCTTCATTGCCCCCCCCTTCCCCTCCCCCCTTTGACTCCCCATATTTAGGTTTCCTCCATGGGTCAAAAGGGCCTCTGGTCTCACCCGGATTCCCCCTTCCTCTTCCCCTCTCCTGTTTTATCAAATCTGCAGCTATTAACCAGCCATTTTGGTCCCTAGTGATGGGATTTTTTTTTTCTGAATGGAAAGTTGGGGTGACCAGGTGGGGTTTCCTTCTGCTTTTGAGCTTCTGGGTGGGTGGAATCCCCCCTTTTGCCTGTGGGGCCACTGCAGCCTCCTTGGGGCAGAGACTGGGCAATCCAGAAGGGGGTTTGAGGGAGGCTTTGCTGGAAGGGGGGAGGGCACAATTGGGGCAGGTGAAGTTTGGGGGACCCGACCTTCCCCTCCTCTCTCACCCCCCACTTTCCCTGCCCTCCAACCCTTCAGGCCCCCCAGAAGCTTCTTCTTTCCCTCTCAGTCACTCATCCCCCCCCTCCCTCCTCTCCCACCATCTCCCCCTTCCTTCCCCCCCCTTCCTTTCCCCCCATTCCTCATCCTCCCCCCAGCCCTCTTCCTCCTTCCTCCCCAGAGCCTCAGATGGGAGCCTCCATGGGATCCGGGTCCTTGACTGAAGCCCCCTAACTCTTCTCTTCTGGCTCCCTTCCAGGCGCCTCCTCCCACTCCATGAAGTACTTCATCTCCATCTGGGACCCCAGTCAGGGGCAGCGGCCCCACTTTGTCATTGTGGGATGCGTGGACGATCAGGTCTTTGTTCACTACGACAGCCACAGCCGGAGGATGAAGCCTCGAGCCTCCTGGATGGAGAAGTTGGTGAAGGACGACCCCCAATACTGGGACAGAAACACCCACATATCACGTGGCACAGAGGAGTTGTTCAGAGGAGACCTGGAGACTCTGAGGAGTCTCTACAATCGGAGCGAAGGTGAGTGATGGGTCTGGTGGCTCCTCCGGCCCCATAATCCCCTCCCCAGGAACCAGAGGGGGGGGAGAAAGGGGGGGTCCCCTCAAAGGGAAAGGCTCCTTCCACACCTTTTAAAAAGTCTTTTTTATATATGTTTATTATTTTGTTTAATCCACATAAGATTGTCCTTGTCTCCATAACTGACATTTTCTGCCAATTGCAGTTAATGGAAACGTGTTGAAATTTCTCCATCTCTTTCTGGATGTTGATATAAACAGAGGTAAAAAGAGACCAAAATCTCCTCTCCCGCCATGACAGTTGGGGGGGTCCTTGGTGGATCTCCTGCTGTGGGGGAGGAAGGTGGATCCTGGGGGAAGCAGATCCTCCTTCTCTCTGTTTCCACCCCAGAGAAATGAGGGATCAAGTGCAGATCCACCTGGGGAGACTAGATCCCTTTCCTTCACCCCCTTTTTGGGGGGCAATGAGGGGGGGGTGGCAAATGCCAGGAGCTCCTCCTCATCCTCCAGTTGGAAGGAGAGGCCAGGAGGCCCAAATGGGATGGGGGGCTCTTGTGGGGGGGGGATCAGAGGTCCAGGATCCTCCCAATGGGCTTGAGGGGGAAAGACAGGAAAGGAGGAAACCTCCATTTGGGGCCCTTCATGGCTTCCCCTCCTGGGTCCCTCAGGCTGAACTCCTGCCCTGCCCTCTTGAAGGGGCTGCCCTGGATTTGGGGGGAGGCTCTTTCTTCATCATCCCTTCCCTTCTTCTGCCACCTTTGGGGGGAGAAGATTCACCTCCAAGGAACCTCATTGAGGAAAAGGGATGGAAGGAAATGTGTGTGTAGCTCAAGGCTCCATTTGGCTGAGGAAAACCTTCTCCACAAACATCAGCCGTTTCCCCTCCTTTCGTCCCACGGAGGTGCAGCCCCCCCCCCAATTCTTTCCCCCTCTCCTTCCCCCTCCCCCCTCCAGGCAGACCCCAGAGCTCTGCCAGTCCTGCCCCAGATACCCCAGGATCCCCCCAGATCCCTCCAGGCCCCCTGCTGGCCTCCCAGGTGATCAGAGCTGGACCCAGAGCCTCCCCCTGGTGGAGGAAGGAGGAAGGAGAGCGGCCAGAGTGGAGGGGAGCCAAAGTGGGAACCATCCCTTGTGACTTGGTGCTATTTGTGAACGTAGAACATGATTTATGGTCACAGGGATCCCTGCAAGCTTTTTCCAGATCGACCAGATCCTCTTTGAGGCCACAAGATTCTCATTCCCTCTTTGCAGCTGCAGATTCAGGCAACTGTTCCCTCTCTGGGATCCCTTCCCCCCCCCCCCAAGAGTTCCCCCTGCAGAGGAGTGGCAGAAGGAAAGATGGAAGGGTCTCCGTCCTTCCGTTTCTTTGCGACTCCTTCTTTTCTCAGTCTCCCTTGGGATCCTCTGCTGGCTTTTCCAGATTCCCTTTTCCTGGGGAGCTTCAGGGGCTCCATCCTGGGGGAGAAATGCAGGGATGCTGGTTGAGGGAAGGGAAAAGGGCAATTACTGATGGGGACTTATTTTCCTTGAGTGCTTGGGAGGAAATGGGGGTGTCAGTGCCTGTTCAACGTCACTGCAGGGAGGGGGTCTCTGCCTATCTTCAGGACTCCCCAAACCATCCTCCTGTCTGTCTTTCAGGCCTTCACACATGGCGGTGGATGCTTGACTGTGAGCTCCGAGGAGACGGGAGCAAAGGAGGGTTTATGCAGTATGGCTACGAAGGGAGGACCTTCCTCACCTTCGACAAGGAGACCCTCACCTGGGTTGCTCCCACCCCCCAGGCCCAGACCATCAAGAGGAAATGGGACAATATTCCAGGATTTAATGAGGATATGAAGACCTTCCTGGAGGAAATCTGCATTGAGTGGCTGGAGAAGCACCTGTCCTATGGGAAGGAGTCTCTGCTGAGGACAGGTGAGGACCTGGATGCAGGCTGGACTTTCCTCCTTTATGGCTGGATCTCCTGTACACATTCAGCCCCTTTGGGTCCCTGGTCTTTAGCCTGTTTGCGCTGGTGGGAATCCCCCTCCTCCTCTTCCAGCCCCTCTTGCATGTAGACCCCCCCCACTCTCCCCTAGGTCTCCCCCTTCCCCCCTGGGGTCCTTCATCCCTCCAGGATCAGCTGGATGAGATTAGAATCAATGGGAGAATCCCCCCCTGATTATTGCCCACAGCCCCTCCCTGCCTGGGGAGGACCCTCTCTCTCTTCCATTGGCATCAATCTCTCTCTGCCCCCCCCCCCATTTTCAGAGACAAAATCTCTTTTCCCAATTGATCCGTGTGAGGTTCCCTTTGATCTCTCTTCCTCTTAAAATTGGGGTTGCGTCCCTTGGAAAGAGGCCTGGAGCAGCCTCAGATTCAGGGGAGCAGAAGAGGATGCAAAGAGTAGGGAGACTCTTCTGTGTTGTTGTTGTCTTGAAAGGGAACCTAAAAGACCATCTCCACTTTCCCTCCCCTGAAGGGAGCAGCCCAAGATCACTCAGAGTTCAAAGCAGCCAGAGAGGAATTTCCTTGGAGCCTCAAAATCAGGAGTTCTTCTGGTTGAGCCTTTTCCAGATCTGCATAATTTCCTAAAACTTGTAAAGATGCTGCAAGTGTGGAATGTAAATTTTTGGGTTAAAACTAAGTGGTGGGAGATTTTCCTGCCCCTCCAAGTTTCCCACCCACCTTTCAGGCTTTGGAGGGGCTCAGGGTTAATTCTGGGGGTGCCGTTTCTTCAGAGACCCCAAAGGTGACGGTGAGCAGCCGGACGGAGGTGGAGGATGGGATGGAGACGCACGTCTGCCGCGTGGATGGCTTCTACCCCAGGGAGATCGATGCCTCCTGGATGAGGGATGGGGAGGAATGGCTGGAAGAGACCTTCCATGGGTTTCTGGCCCCCAACGCGGATGGGACCTACCACTACTGGCTCAGCATCCAGATCGACCCCAAAGAGAGGAGCCGCTATTGGTGCCACGTGGAGCACGACGGCCTGCAGGAGCCTCTGGACTTGGAGCTGAAGGGTGAGAGGCTGCAGGGAGGGGAAGGCTGGGCTCTCTGGCAGGCTGGAGGGTGGTGGGAGAGAAATCTGGCCCCAGATGTGTCCAGATGTGAGCATGGCTGAGCTTTCATCCATTGGTCCTTCCAGTGTTTGAGGCAGGTGAAGCTGCAGGGACCAGACCGTAGAAGTGACTTCGGGTGATGGAAAGGACAGAATCCCATCCCAATACTTGGCCGATCCTGATGAAATCCCCTCCGATCCTCTCTTAGGCCTTCCCTGCTTCTTTTCTCCAGCAGGAGAGCAGAAATGACGCTGAGCCCCAGAAAGAGATTTCCTCTTGTTTCCAATCCCTCTAAAGGACCAGAATCAGGAGGAGTCTGGGAGCCCCTTTTCTGAAGGGAGATGTTGGCTAAAAGGGATGAAGTGCAGCTGCCTTCAGGAAAGGCCGAGAGAGGCTGGACTGAGGCATCCGGAGTCAGAAAAGAGGCTCCCAAGTCTGAGCTTTTTCCCCATCAGAGACTCACTTTGTTTTCCTGCTTTGAAGCTCAAAAGGTCTCTCTGTGCAGCTCCTCTAAGAAAGAAACTGCACATTATTTTATGATATATGAATTCCTGAGGCTCAGCATAAAAACCAAGAAAAAAACCCTGTCTCAGAGAACTCTGCATATGCTCAGGAGTGTCCTTGACGGATACTGGACTTCCAAAGTTGCAAAATTCAAATCAATTTTTTTTTTTTTGCTGATTGTCACCAGAATACAAGAAATACTCAAATTTAATTTAATTTAATTTATTTAATTTATAGACCGCCCCCTCTCCCCAAAGGGACTCGGGGCGGTGTACAGACCACAATAAAGCAATATACAAACTTAATAATTATAAATACCCATTAAAACAAATTATATGATAGGCTGTACATTATAGTTAAAAATTAAAACAACCTATAAAATCTATCCTAAACATTTAAAATTTAAAATACAGGCTAGAGGGACACAAAAGCTACCGTTAGGCCAGGCCAGCTAAATTAAACAGGTGGGTCTTTAGTTTGTTATGGAAGGAGCGGAGATCGGTCGTTATTCTAATGTCAGGGGGGAGGTCATTCCAGAGGGTCGGGCCCATCACAGAGAAGGCCCTACTCCTGGGCGTCGTCCGCTGGCACTGTCTAGTGGACGGCAGCCGGAGGAGTCCCTCCCTGTGAGAGCGAATTGGCCGCAGGGATGTATGCGGCAGGATGCGATCCTGCAGGTAGCTCGGTCCTGAGCCATGGAGCGCTTTAAAGATGATAGTCAATACCTTGAAACGCACCCAAAAAGCCACAGGTAGCCAGCGCAGGAGAGGTGTTACATGGGAGTATCTGGTACCTCCCATAATTGCCCGCGCGGCCGCGTTCTGGACCAACTGCAGCCTTCGGGTGCATCTCAAGGGAAGCCCCATGTAGAGAGCATTGCAATAGTCCAGTCGGGACGTCACCAGTGCATGAGTGACTGTGCGCAGGGCGCCCCGGTCCAATAGGGGGCGCAATTGGCGCACCAAGCGAACCTGGTGGAACGCCCCCCTTGCCACGGCCGTCACATGGTCATCCATTGACAGCCGGGCATCCAGGAGGACGCCCAAATTGCGCGCCCGCTCCACGGGGGCCAGCTGTTCGCCCCCAATGGCCAGTGATGGAACCCACTGGTTGAACCGGGGCGCCGGTAACCACAGCCACTCCGTCTTGGAGGGGTTGAGTTTGAGTCTGTTACTGCCCATCCAGACCCGTACGGCCTCCAGGCACCGGGACATCATTTCGACGGCCTCGTTGGGGTGGTTCGGGGTAGATATGTACAGCTGAGTATCGTCAGCGTACAGATGGTACTCAACCCCAAAACCGTGAATGATCTCACCCAGCGGCTTCATATATATGTTGAACAGGAGAGGCGAGAGGACCGACCCCTGCGGCACCCCACATGTGAGCGGCCTCAGGGTCGACCTCTGCCCCCCCGTCAGCACACATTGCGCTCGGCCAGAGAGGTAGGAGGAGAACCACCGCAAAACGGTACCCCTCACGCCCAACCCCTCTAGACGGCGCAATAGGATACCATGGTCGATGGTATCAAAAGCAGCCGAGAGATTTAATAGGACCAGGATGGAGGAGCAACCCCCATCTCTGGCCCTCCAGAGATCATCCACCAACGCGACCAAAGCCGTCTCCGTGCTGTGGCCGGGCCGGAAACCGGACTGGCGCGGGTCTAGATAATCAATTTCATCCAAGTGGCGTGGGAACTGTTGTGCCACCACACTCTCTACAACCTTTGCCAAAAAGCAAAGGTTGGAGACAGGACGATAGTTAGCTAATATAGCTGGATCCAGGGAAGGCTTCTTGAGTAGGGGCCTCACCACCGCCTCTTTTAAGACGGCTGGCAAGAACCCCTCTCTCAAGGAGGCGTTGACTAACTCCTGGAGCCAGCCTCGTGTGACCTCCCAGGATGCCAGTACAAGCCAGGAGGGACACGGGTCCAGTAAACATGTGGTGGCTCGCAGTCGACCATGCAACCTGTCCATATCTTCGGCAGTAACAGAGTCAAACTCCTCCCAAGATGGTCCCTCAGGACTCGTCTCTGGCGTCCCTCCTAAACCACTGCAGGGGACCCACTCGCTGCGGATCTGAGCGATTTTGTCCCGCAGATATTCCCCAAATTCCTCTGCTCTACCCTGCAAGGGGGCTTCCCGCGGCCTCTGTGAAAGGAGGGAGCGGGTCACCCGGAACAGGACGGCAGGGCGGTTGTCTGCGGACGCAATAAGACCGGCACAATATCGACGCTTGGCCACTCTTAATGCCACAAGGTAGGTCCGTAAATAGGCTCTTACCTGTGTTCGGTCAGATTCAGAGCGTGAAGATCTCCATCTGCTCTCTAGGCGTCTCTTGTGGCGCTTCATCACCCTCAGCTCCTCGGAAAACCAAGGGGCCTGGGTGGATCGCTGCCGCAGGAGAGGCCGCAAAGGCGCAACCCGGTCTAAGGCCCCGGCAGCCGCACTGTTCCATGCGGTCACCAGTTCCTCCATCCGGGAGCGGGTCAGGACTACAGGAAGTGGCCCAAGCTCCATCTGGAACCTATCAGGATCCATCAGGCGCCTGGGGCGGAACCATCTAGGACATTCCGGTTCCGCCTCCCCGCGATGGGGGGTAGCGCCCAGGAAGTCGAGCCGGAGAAGTGAGTGATCTGACCATGACAGGGGTGTAATAGCTAGTTCCCCTACTCCCAGATCACTCCTCCACTGGTCAGAGACAAAAATAAGGTCCAGGGTGTGGCCTCCCTCGTGTGTGGGGCCCTGAATTATTTGGGTCAGGTCCATGGCTGTCATTTGGGTCAGGTCCATGGCTGTCATTTGGGTCAGGTCCATGGCTACCTCGGATGATCCCCCTGTCGACGGCAGATTGAAATCCCCCATAATCAATAGCTTGGGGGTCTCAACCGCCATCTCGGCGATCACCTCAAGGAGCTCTGGCAGGGCCGCTGATGCATAGCGAGGAGCCAAGTATGCAATCAGCAAGCCCAACTGTTTCCCTGGGCCCCACTTCACGCATAGAGACTCACACCCGGATATCTGTGGCACAGTGAACTCTCTCGGCTCCAGCCCTTCCTTTACAATAACCGCTACCCCGCCATCCCTACCCAGGGCCCGAGGCTGATGAAATGCACGGTACCCCAGTGGGCACATTTCCATGAGGGGGAGACCCTCCTCGTGGCCCAACCAGGTCTCTGTAATCCCTGCAAGGTCCGGCTCCCCCTCCAAAACTAAATCATAAATGAGGGGGGCCTTATTGACAACGGACCTTGCGTTGCACAACATCAGCCTCAGGCCCTGGCTCTGTAAGTCCTGGCCACCTAGGGCGCGGGGGTTGGGACAGATGACCGGTCGTGTCCAACGACCACGGTCTCCCAGTCGGCAACGAGATCTACGTCTGCCCTCGCACCTACCCCTCCCCACGACCGTTGTGATGACAAGACCCTCTGCTGGAATATTACTATTCCCCCTCCCCTCCGCAGCTCTGCTCACTTCCCTACCAACCTCACCTGTCGGCCTGGCACTAGCCCCTCCCTCAGCCTGATCAATCCCACCCCCCACCCTGGGACCCCCTAAAACATATATAAAACATTTTATTAAAAACCCCCTCAGTTTTCGCTTCCTCCACCTCTCTGGATTAATAAATCCCTCATCACGGTGGGCCCTTGAAAGGGCGGAGGGCCATACTTGCGAGAGGGGGGACTCCCGCAGCAAAATCAGGTCTGCCCTCGAATACATAAAAGAACATAATTCAGCAGGGCCTCAGAACGAATTGAGGATGCTACAGATGTTAAAATGGTGTTGAGAGATGTTAGAATAAATAGTACATAAGTCCAGTGGTATACAGAAAGCCAGAGCTTGGGTACAGATGGTAGAACCAAAGTCCTAGGCGGGGATGGTGGGGATGGTGAACCGATCAGATGGTCTGCAAGTGGTAAGTGATAGGTGGACAATGGGTGGTCAGTCAGTAGGGGGGCAGATGGTCAGTTAGATAGTAAGCGGGGGGGGGGGGCAACTGATCAATAGGTAGAGAGCAGGGTGGTAAATAGGTGGTAGGCAGGGGGCAGACAGTTAGTGGTCGTCAGCAGGGGGCAGATGGACAAAAACAAGATAGGCGGCCAGCAGGAGACAGATGGTTCTCCTGCCAGAACTCTGGCAGCCCTGGCATTGAAAGTCTCCTGTTAGCCACAACAAGCCCCCTGATTCCTGTCCGGTCTCCAGCGCTGAGAGCAACCCTCCTCCTACCAGGCCTCCAACGCTGAGACGCCTCTGCCATCGTTCGTCCACTCTCCTCCGCTCTTCCTCCGCTCCTCTCCGCCCCCACCACAGGCCAACAGCCACCATTCGCCCTTTCCTGTGTGCTCGGCGTCTCGGGCCGCCGCTCCAGCTCCAGGGGCCATTTTCCGCCAGCCTCTGCTTCGGCCGGCCAGCCTCCAGGGCTCCCGGCCTCTCCGAGACGCCGCCAGCGCCAGCGCCAGCACCGACAACAGCCTGCAAGCCCCGATCTCACCCAGCTGTCTCCGCACGCTCCCAGCACGCTCCGGCTCTCTCCCTCTCGCGTTCTTTCCATTTCCTCTCCAGCTCTCTCCAGCTCTCTCCAGCTCGCGTTCTTTCCATTTCCTTTCCAGCTCTCTCCAGCTCTCTCCCTCTCGCGTTCTTTCCATTTCCTCTCCAGCTCTCTCCCTCTCGCGTTCTTTCCATTTCCTCTCCAGCTCTCTCCCTCTCACGTTCTTTCCATTTCCTTTCCAGCTCTCTCCAGCTCTCTCCCTCTCACGTTCTTTCCATTTCCTCTCCAGCTCTCTCCCTCTCGCGTTCTTTCCATTTCCTTTCCAGCTCTCTCCCTCACGTTCTTTCCATTTCCTCTCCAGCTCTCTCCCTCTCGCGTTCTTTCCATTTCCTCTCCAGCTCTCTCCCTCTCACGTTCTTTCCATTTCCTTTCCAGCTCTCTCCAGCTCTCTCCCTCTCGCGTTCTTTCCATTTCCTCTCCAGCTCTCTCCCTCTCGCGTTCTTTCCATTTCCTTTCCAGCTCTCTCCAGCTCTCTCCCTCTCACGTTCTTTCCATTTCCTCTCCAGCTCTCTCCCTCTCGCGTTCTTTCCATTTCCTCTCCAGCTCTCTCCCTCTCACGTTCTTTCCATTTCCTCTCCAGCTCTCTCCAGCTCGCGTTCTTTCCATTTCCTCTCCAGCTCTCTCCAGCTCTCTCCCTCTCGCGTTCTTTCCAATTATCTTGGACACCAGACCACCCTAGAGACCCATTTGGGTCACGATGAAAAGCCAGGGTGGTCACTCACTGGACCCGGTCCTCAGAGATGGCAAAGGGGACTGGTAGCATCCCTGCTCTCTCAAACGAGCCCCGCAAACATACGGAGCTCATGGGCAAACCGCCATTCCTCCAGGAAGCTCCTCCAATATAATTGTTATGCTGATATCCCAGGCAGAATAAAATATTCCTTTAAGTTTTGTTGCTGTTTATAGCAAGCATCCATTCACAAGTGGCAGGATTGCTATTCAATGGGAATCCTGAATTTTGTGCAAGAGAAATTTAAATTTAAAGTTCCCTCCTCAAACCTCTCCCCTCCCCCCAAGCAATACCACTTTATAATGCCTTGGTAAGACCATACTTGGAATTCTTCATCCAGTTTTGGTTGCCATGATATAGAAAAGACGTTGAGGCTCTGGAAAGAGTGCAGAGAAGAGCAACAAAGAGGATTAGGAGCCTGGAGGCTAAAATATATATGAAGAGCAGTTGGAGGAATTGGACATTTCTAGTTTAAGGAAAAGAAGGACTGGAGGTGACATGATATGTTCCAGTATCTCAGGGGCTGCCACAAAGAAGAGGGAGTCAAGCTATTCTCCAAAGCACCTGAGGGCAGGAGAAGAAGCAATGGGTGGAAACTAAACAAGGAGAGAAGCAACTTAGAACTGAGGAGACATTTCCTGACAGGGAGAAGAATTAATCAGTGGAATGGCTTCCCTTCAGAAGTTGTGGGTTCTCCATCACTGGAAGCATTTAAGAAGAGACTGGAGAGCCAGTTGTCTGGAATGGTAGAAGGTCTCCTGCTTGAGCAGAGGGTTGGACTGGAAGACCTCCATGGTCCCTTTCATCTCTGTTATTCCATTATTCTATTTCTGCCATTTTTATTCTATTTTTGAACTGGCCAAAGAAATGAAACTCTGTACTTAAAAAAAACCTAGGTGGTATGAACTATTTTATTTCACATAATGAAATGCAAACACTCAAATTGAAGAAAAAAGATAATGTTCAGAGCTGGTCATTTCCACTCAGAGTCATGGCTTATTGGGGAAGCTTATAAAAAGAACAAAAATGTTTTTGTTTAACAAATTTTGTTGACATTATTGTGTTGGTGAAGTTTTTGTTTTGGAAGCTGCTATGAGTCAGAAGGTGGCAAAGGGCTGTTTTTGAGTGGAAAAGCTACAGATGAATTCAGTTGCCTTCATGCTGGGCTGGTGTGAGAAGAAGGCAGCGTCATGAGGAAACGTCCTCTAACAACGGTTATCAAGGCATCTTCATGTTACCTTTAGATGGACCCAAAAATGATCACATGGAGTTTTTAATTTGGGGTATTTCCAGCTTTCACTTCTTTAGGTCTCTTCCCTGATTGGGAAGATTGTTTGAGGTTCTCCTTCAATGATCTGCTCTCTCCCCCAATTCAGAACCAACCAATTCAAAATCCAACCTGGGTCTCATCATCGGCTGCGTTGTGGCTGCTCTTGTCCTGGCGTGTGCGATTGCTGGAATTGTGGTATTTTTCAGTAAGTATCTCTTTTGGTGGGTGATGGAAGGAAGATGGGGAGATTCCCCCCAAGTCTCTCCCTTTGGGGAGCTTCTTCTGGGCTTCCTTCTGTCCTCTTTTCCCAGCCCTCTTGGGGAGGATCTGAGATCTCAGCCTTCCGCTGGGACTCCAGTCTCAATTCAGCTGAGGTTGGGATGGTTCTTTTTTTTTTCT
Organism: Natrix helvetica; assembly: GCF_964273705.1. Taxonomy (NCBI): domain Eukaryota; kingdom Metazoa; phylum Chordata; class Lepidosauria; order Squamata; family Natricidae; genus Natrix; species Natrix helvetica. Next base: position 376,199,100 of record NC_138548.1, read on the forward strand.
TTTGGTACTGTTTATTGTCAGTGCACAACATATGTACAATGAGGTTGGTTGAGCTCCCTCAGTGCACCCCCCCCAACACAATACAACTCACAATGAAGACAAAAATGAAAAGGGTGAAAAAAAAGAAATATCCCTAACCCAATAAATCATATTAACAAAAAACAAGTCCCATTACACCAGTGTGAACATGTTACACGTTGAGCCGGCCCTGCAAGTCCATCGTACTCCATAGTTATGATGTTATTTCGCATTCAGGAGTCTGGCAGCCCATGGATGGAAACTCTTCCAATGAAATGCTTCCATTCCTCCTTCCCGACGTTGGGAGGGTGAGGAAGTGCTGAGCAGGGTGTGAGTTGTCCCTGAGGATTTTCCTCTCTCGTCTAGGCAGTGAGCCCTGGCCATCTCACCTAGGGGTGTCAGGGAGCAGCCCACCATCTTTTGTGCTGTGCTCACCACTCTCTGCAATGTCTTTCTATCCTCGGCTGTCTGACCGGCATCCCAAACCGTGACGCAATAAGAGAGGACGTCATGGGTTGTTGTCCCACCCTCTTTGTATGCAAGACCCTAAGGCAGTGATGGTGGACCTTTATTGGCTCCTGTGCCAAAAGTGGGGGGAGCACAGGAGGGTCATGCACGGGCGTGCCATACCCATAATGCTCTGTGTGTGACCCTCCCCCCAGCACCGCCCCTCCGCTTTTGGCGCAGTTTTTTGCCCTCCCCAGGCTCCAGGGGCTTTCTATGATCCATGGGAGGGCGAAAAATCCCGTTCCCCCCAAGACGCCCTCCGGAGGCCTCAGGAGCTTCCCTAAGCCTCCGGAGGGTGAAAAACGGCCGCAAAAGAAGGCCGAAGTCAGCTGGCAGGGCAACGCCTTGCATGCCCTTAAAAATGGCTCCGCGTACCACCTGTGCCACGCATGCCATAGGTTCACCATCACGTCCTAAGGAAATGGAGTCTGTTGGGCCTTCCTGGCCACCCGGATCGTCCTGTTTTCCCAGGTGAAGTCTTCGCTGAGATGGACTCCCAGGAATTTAAAGGAGGAGACCCTCTCTACAGAATTCTGTCTTCTTCTGAGTTGGGAAGAGGCATCCCAGTTCCTTTGTCCCTTTCAAAGGCTTTGGTCAAAGAGCAGCAGAGAAGGATTTCCATGAAAACCTCCCTCCCCTCCCAGCTGCTGCTGCTGCTTCCCCCAATTCCCCTCCGTCCATCTCGGAGGCAGCAGGTCTCTCTTTCTTTGTTAGTGGGGCAAAGGCAGAGGTGATATTCAGCAGGTTCTGACCAGTTCTGGAGAACCAGTAGCGAAAATTTTGAGTAGTTCAGAGAACCAGTAAATACCACCTCTGACTGGCCCCGCCCCCTTCTATTCCCTGCCTGCCGAGTCCCAGCTGATTGGGAGGAAATGGGGATTTTGCAGTAACCTTCCCCTGCCACACCCATCAAGCCACGCCCACAGAACCGGTAGTAAAACGTTTTGAATCCCACCACTGGACAAAGGGTCTGAAACATCTCCTGGGGTTCTTCCTCCTACGGAGGGAGAGAATGGGTGACCTCTGGTGGATTCTTTCAAGCTTTCACTGATTTTTGTCCTTGCAGGGAGACGTCTGGATGGCTACAAGGCAACATCAAGTGAGTGATTTGTCCTCTTTACATATAATCTCAAACTTAGAGCAGGGACCAGGGACACCATCAATTGAGGGGTGTGTGAGAATGTATGATGTTCCTCTTCCTTCAAAGAACCAGGCTGGGGAGGATGGGTCCCCTTTTTTCGCAGCTGGGCTGCTAACAGAGTCCTCAAGGAGAAACATCTGGAAGAAGGAACCTTCAAGAAGAGGAGAAAACTTGGCTGAGTGACTCTGACTGAGGACATGCTTTGTTTCCCAAGAAGGCAGAGAGGAAAGGCTTGGCCAAGTGAGAGTCAGAAGCGCCATAAAATTAGGGATGAAAAGGGGGAATTTTGAGGGAAAAGGAGCTTTGGGGGATGCCAGCTGGATCTCCTCTTGGTTTCCCATCACAAAGGCTCTCTAAGTACAAACTGGTTACGAAAAGAAACTTTGGATCCATCTGTATCTTTTTAGGTCAGCTCTGCCTTCTGGCCTTGTGTGATATAAATACAAATTTTAAGAATTCTTTCCGATGCCTTTTAGCCAACGCAGTTTCGTTCAAGCTCTCTCCATATATTTCTGTGTCTTTGATTGTGTGCGAGAGAGAAAGGGAGGGAGGGAGGGAGCTGGAGTCAGAAAGAGCTGAACTTCTCTGTCTATAAGCCAAGAGAGAGAAAGAGAAACCTCCTCATCCTCTTTTTCCTTCTTTCTTTTCCAGCAAATGACATCCAGCAATTCAGACCAGGGTGAGTCGGAGGGAGCAGCTGCTGCTGCAGGAGCCATTCTGTCCCTTGGGAGACTTTGGGGGGGGGGGAGATGAGGGGATGAAAAGAGGGAGAAGGTCCCACTTTTTAAAGGCCCCCTTAATTCATCCTCCTTGGGTTCCCTCTGAGTCTTCTACTGGTGGAATAATAAGAATAATTGCACCCACTTTGGCTTAGTGCTAAAGACACCATGTGAGACTGTGAGTTCTAGTCCCACTTAGGCATGAAAGCCGACTGGGTGCCATAAAATCCACTTTCCTTGCACTGGTTGATTCTGCAGAGGAGAAGGGAAAACTCTCCCTGTTGGATTCAGGCAGGGGAGGCAGCCCAGAGTCTGCATGGTGGAGCCTTGGCCCCCTCTGGAGGAAAAGGGCCTCAATTTTTTGAGGGGAAATGGGAAAACCACCTGTGATGCCATCATCCCCAGTGGTTAGAGACTCCTCTGCTGTCATAGCTGAGATCTGGCTGACTGTGGATGGGGGGGAGGGGGGGTTGTTCCATTCTCAGAGATGTGCCCAGCCAGGTTTAGGGTTTGGCAGCAGCCAGGAGCCCAGGGCAGGGGAAGTGGGGTGCAGTGGTCATCTGAGAATCTCTTTTGGCACTCGGGGGCCTTTGCTCCCCAGGTTTCTGGTTGTGACTCCCCATCTCTGACTCTGGGCTCAACAGTTGTCTCGGGTCCGAGCTAGAAAATGTAATAAATCCTTTGCAATCCCCCCACTCCAAAATGCTGGGGAATAGCTAATAAATCCTAAAACAGTAGCCTTGTCTGATTCATTTCAAGAACTGATAGTCCCAGGGGGCTAATCAGAAAGAGTAACAAAATACTGAATAATTACCACCTTGTTAAGGCAATTATTAGACACAGGAACTAGTCAGATTTCCCAAATTCTTTTCTTTTCAACAGAGATAAACCCTTTACCCTTCCAAACTAAGATAAACTAAGAAAATTATTCCATCAATAGATATAGCATTTGAAGGGATTTTCTAGCTCGGACCCGAGGCAACTGGAAACTCGACACAAAACCCTTTCTCCCTCTGTGCCTCTCTCTTTCTCCCTTCCCTTCCTCCGATTGGCTGGTGGCTAACTGTCTCTTGAGCCCAAAAGGCCGGGGTGAAGAGTCTCTCTCTTCCAAAGGCCCGGGAGGAAGGGCTGGGGACGGAAGAGAAGGACGAACAGCCAGGGGCCTCACAGCGGAAGCGAAGTGATAAGAGGTGGATGAGTGGGGGAGGAACCCTGGGGGTGAAATAGACGGCCGAAGGGCAGGAGGAGAACAGTCCCATTCCAGGCTAAGACGCGCATCTCGCTTCTCCCCTCCCTCGCTAAAGGGACGTCGAGGAAGGGAAGAAGCCAGGCAGCTGTTACATTGGGGGTGGGGTGGGAGGTGGCAGGCCAGCAACGCACCTCGCACCCCATTCCCTCTCAGGCAAAAAGAACACCTCCCACCAAGCCCCAATGATAACGGCGGGTCTGGCTGCTTCCCTTCCCCGAAATCCCTGTCACTACGTTAAAAAGTTTGCTAGACATGAACTGACTGAACTGACACTAAAGAGTTAAACTGAGAAAGAGTTATTGCGCAGGTCATAAAGTCTTATCTGACATTGATGTATTTGCGCATGTCTTCACACATTCCAGACGGAGAGAGAGAGAGAAAGAGAGCTACTGCTGAACTTTTGTCCGGCTGCCAGGAAAGCTGGCAGACGGAACCTGTCTTATCAAAATGTAACAATTAGTTAGTTTTGTTTTATTTCCATTTTATTATTTTTGTATTAAAGTTTGTTTATTAATTAGAATATGCTTCCCAAGACTTTTATTCTTTTTCTTCACATCTTAATGCATATGCTGTTGGAATCAGCCGCGATCCTAGACCTCACTTTCTTCAGGGTGAAATTTTCCCCTGACAGTCCCTTTAGTGAGGGGTAGCAGTGGGGGGAGAAGCAAGACGCGTGTCCTAGTGCTACGGGAGACTGACAGCTCCGCTGCGTTCCTTGCCCTTTCGTCCTCGTAAAAAAAACCTTGTGAGTTCAACTTGCGAGGTTTTTTTTACAAGGGGCTTCCCTGGACAAAAGGGCGAGGAATGCAGCGGGACTGAACAGGGAAGAGGCATGGCTCACTTCTCCCCCCCCCCACCTGTCACCCCTCGCTAAAGGGGCGGGGGGGGAAGGGAACCAGGCAGGCTGCCTTTACCATTGGGGCGAAGTGGGCGGTGTTGGACTGTGAGGCCCGCCTCTTACCTTTCCAGGTCCATCATGTTCCTCACCACTGTGTCCAGGGGAGCCCCTGGTTAAAAAAAAAGAAAAAAAAGAAACCCTTCTCGCAACTTCGAGAAGTTTGATAGAACTCGCGAGAAGGGGTTTTTTTTTACCAGCAGCTTCCCTGGACACAATGGCGAGGAACGCGACGGATCTGGAAAGGTAAAAGGCGCTCCCCGCTTCTCGCCTGCCCCAGAAAATAATAAGCCCTCCTCTATAATAAGCCCAAGGCCATATTTTGTGGGTCAAAAAAAAAAAAGACCCTGTCTTATTTTGGGGGAAACACGGTACATGTCATTTTATTGAATTTTACTGTAAGCTGCCGAGAGTCACCTTGGTGAGATGTGTGACACAGAAGACGTTTAGTGATTGATAAATAAATAAATAAATAAATAAATACATAAATAAATATTCTGACGTCCTCTGAGAAGTTCATGAAGCTGCAGAGGTCGAATGGTGAAGATAGAGAGATTCGTCCTCTTCAGTAGATCCAGACAAGGCAGAGATTCACTCTGTGTCTTTCTCTCCAATGCAGGAAGCAGCCGGGTGATTTAGCAGCCCCCTCCCAGGTGAGTTTCCCCCTGTGTGTCAGCGTTCCAAATCTCATCCAAAATTAAATCAGAGTCCAAGGCAAAGTATTCCTCAAAGTTCCAATTTATTAAGAGAGACATGTTGGCCCATCTGTGGAAACCCGAATCTGAAAGCTTCCTGGGTTTGCCCACCCAGTTGAAAGTTCATGATCTTGCCCCCCTCCCCCCCACACCCACAAGTCCATCACATGGTCCAATCTTCCACTGCCACGCTGGCAGTTCCACCCGTCCAGTTCCGGTCAGGCTCAGAGGAGTAAAGAACAAAAGATGACCTTGGCTTTCTAGAAAGGCATTTTTTATGTTGACAGCAACACATTCCACTCCTTACTATTCCCCCTCCCAATTCCCCACTAATGAAACAGCAGAGTAAAATAAGAGAGAGAGTGGCAGGCCAAAGATCCTAAAAGGAACCGGCTGCAGGGCTGACTCTGTGGGGGGCTGCATGGGGGGGAGAGGGAGGAAGGGAGGGGAGGGCTTTGAGGTCAAATCTCCGACCTAAGCGTAGTACATAAAATTATCTGCTACAACGGCCTAACTGTCAATGACTCCTTCAGCTTCAACCACAACAACACACGAGTTCACAATAGATACAAACTGAAGGTAAACCGCTCCAAATTCGGTTGCAGAAAATACGACTTCAGCCACTGAGTGGTCAATGCCTGGAATGCTCTACCTGACTCTGCGGTTTTTTCCCCAAACCCCCAAAACTTCAACCTTAGACTGTCCACTGTCGACCTCACCCCATTCCTAAGAGGTCCGTAAAGGGGGCCTGCATAAGCCCAACAACCTGCCTACCGTCCCTGTCCTAAAGTTCCCTTGTATTTGTATCCATTTCATGTCTTCATCATCATGTTTATACTTACATCTGTTGCCTAAAACATCTTTGATGAAATAAATAAATTAAATAATAAGTGGCCAGTGGATGGGGAACATGGTTTGGGAAATCCCTCCCCTCTCTCCTCTTCCTCTCAAACATTGCAAGGGGAGGAAGGGATTTGAGGGAGAGGCGTTGGGGCTCTGGGGAGGGGTCTGCCTGCCCCCAAACTCTTATCCAGAAAGGCCAGACTGTGGCCAGGCCCCGCTCAGGATCTGACTGTCCTGGATCAGGAGCCTCAGAGAGCTGCAAAGAGGAGATCAGAGGGTTCCCACTGCAAGGAGGGGAAGAGGGAGGGTCCTGCCAGTCACGGATGGAGAGGGGTCTTCTCTCCCCTCCTTGATCCCATCTGGGAATCCCTCCCTCCAGATGCTGAAGGGAAGACCTGGAGTCTCTGGGGGCCATGAAGCCATTTTCACTTGTCTCTGGGGGCAACATGGACTTGAGTTGGGTTTGTGTATCTGAGGGAGGGGGGGTATTGATAGGTGTTATATAACTTGTGGGGCAGGTTCTCACCCACCTCAGGAGCCTCTGCCATCCCTGCCCCTCCCCTCCAGTAACTCTGGAGATCCCACCCGGCTTATCCCCCTCTTGAGGCTGGGCTGATCTTTGCTGGATGGTGGATTCCTCCTCTTGGCTCCCTCCCAGACTGACCCTGCCTGCTTTCTCCCTCCTCTTGGCAGCACCAGTGGACAGTCCCAGCATGAAGAGAGGAGAGGAGTGGACAGTCCCAGCAGGAGGAGAGGAGAGGAGTGGACAGTCCCAGCAGGAGGAGAGAGGAGAGGGGATCGACCTTCCTTCTGAATGAGGCCAGTGTCAGCGTTCCAAATATCATGCAGAATTAAATCAGAGTCCAAGGCAAAACTATTCTTAAAGTTCCAATTTAATAAGTCAGACATGTTGGCACATCTGTAGAATCCCAAATCTAAAAGCTTCCTGGGATTCCACCCAGTTGAAAGTTCATGATCTTATCTCCATGCCCATAAATCCATCACATGGCCCAATCTTCTTCGGCCACGCTGGCATCTCCACCCAGCTGGTTCCGGTCAGGTGCAGAGATGCGGAGACAAAAGATGACCTTAGGCTTCTAGAAAGGAATGACAACAACACATTCCACAATTCTACTCCTTTCTATTCCCCCCTCCCAACTACTACACTAATGAAACAGCAGAGTGAAATAATAGATAGTGTGGCAGGCCAAAGATCCTAAAAGGAATATAACTGCAGTCTCGACAGCCGGACTTTCAGGAGGAAGAGCCCTTCAGGGCCTTCCAGCATACAGGAACCAGGATATATTTTGGGTCTTTCGTGGTTGCTTTGGTCTTTGAACCATTGATATTTTCATTGAGGAATAGAGGAAGAAAGAACATCTTATGTGTTTATAATTGTGGAATCAAAAGGATTCAAAATGGAAGATATTTTATTTTTTATTTACTTGCATCCTGCTGAAGGTATGGAAGATATCTAACACACCTTCCTCCTCCTCTTTTCCCCACAACGACAACAACCCTGTGAGGTGATCTGGGCTGAGAGGGAGTGACTGGCCCAAGGTCACCCAGCTGGCTTTCATGGCTGACGCAGGACTTGAACTCACAGTCGCTTTCTAGCTTGGTGCCTTCACCACTGGACCAAACTGCCTTGTACAGCTTGTAATAGCTCTATAACATAGCTTGTAGCAACCAAGTTGTTATTTCTGATGACCTTTAATGGGCTCCTGCTGATGGACAGAGAAGGGTTCCTGGAGAATAGAGGATGAAAAGTTGCTGCTCTTATTTGAAGGGTTAAGTTATTAACCTTCATTATACTTGCTTGGATTGAAAGGGGAGGTTTTTTCCCCATCCCTTTATTTTTTTCTATTGGTTGTATAATAGATAGTATGGATAATGCAGGCCTGTCAAACGGGAGGCCCAGAGGCCAGGTATGTCACGCACAGGCCACGCCCACCTCGGCTCCCCAAAGGCAAAAAAGTCCTGATACGCCACGATTCGGCCCTCAATTCGATGGAGTTTGACCCCCCCCCCCTGGTATAATGTATAATAGAATCTTGGGAAAAATATTTCTTTTCAAAAAGAAATGTGCGTTCTGAGATTTATGCCATTAAAGTAGTTTATATATTTCAGGTTTTTTTTAAATTAAATTTGACCATATATTTGATCCACCAAAGTTTGACAAATAATATACCAAGTGTAGCTTTCAAACATTACATTTTTCCAGATGGTCATTTATGGATTTTCATGCTATAGAAAAAGGGAAAACAAGATCGATTGCACAGCCAGGCTGCTACCTCCTTAACCATTGTACATATATTGTAAGTTTGCCTAAAATAAAATAAATGTTTTTGTTTTCTTCCCACTTGAGTTGCTGCCTGTTTTGGGAGGTCGAAGAAAGGAGGGATTTTACCCTCCTGGTTGATCAGAGACCCCAGTGTCACTTTGTGGGGCAAGAAGAGGAGGGACCAAGGCAAAACCTGGAAGGAGCAAGAAATGGAGCAGCTCCTGTGTGCTCCTTTGGGGAGGAGGCAGCCATTTTGTTCCTGTGTCCAGATGTTTCTCCAGCATCACCAGCTGATCTTCTGTAAAATGGCCATTTGGTCTTGGCTTGGTGGGGGCAGAAACAGAGGCTGCTTTCCTTCAAATCCACAGGTGCCTCCGGCTGTTGGCCGAGTGTTGGCCCAGTGGCTGAGCCTCACCCAGTGGCATGTTGGGAGACAGGAATTCAGTGACATCCTGGCCCCCTTGGAGAAGTGCAGCTTCTCCTGCTTCTGAAAGATCCTCTCTGGGCTCTTCAGCTGCCCAATATGGCTCAAGAGTGGGGAGACCCTTGATGGATGGGAAAGAAGTCCCCGTGTTAAAGCGGTTCTTTCTGGGCGAGTGAAAAGCGTTGAGACTTTCCCCCCCAATTCCTTTTGGGTTTCCCAGATGCCTTCAAGAGGTGGCCATCTTTGAGAGCCTAGAAAGTGGACTTCAGATGTGCCCAACCGAGGGCTCATAGACCACATTCAGCCCTGGACAGCTAGTAATGTGACTCCGCAAAACTTTTGATACCGTAATAAATATATAAAAAGGAAGTTTGTTCTTGATATATGTTGACTATGTTATATATTTTATACGTGGCCCAAGACAATTCCTTTCCATTCAATGCTGCCCAGGGAAGCCAACGTGGCTGGACACGGCTGCTCTAAAGCATCTTGTGAGACTTCAAAATGAGCTTCTTCTACTGATTCAAAAGTTTCAGAAATGTGTTTCAATTATGACTTTCCAGCTCTGGGCCAACAGAATAAAAATATCAGGAGAAGGACAGGAGACCATAAATACAACCCACAAAAGACAAATGAGCACCAAGGATAAATGAGACAGCCAGAAGTTCAGCTGACATGGAACTCAATGCCTGGCACAGAGCCCAGTTTTGCTGGCCTTCCGGGACGGCTGAGAGGAGGGGGATCTGCTGGAGGGGCAATTCAGAGGCCGGAGAAGAGGGCCTTATTTGAAGGAGGGGAGGGGGGGTCCCCCTTTCCAGTCTAATGGCAGATGCCCCCCAGGCAGCCGGGTCTCAAGGGAAACTATAAAGTTACCAGTCAAAGGGAGAGCGGAACAGAGGTCCTATTGGTCATTGCCTAGCAACAGAGTAAATATTCCCATGAGTGACAGTTGGCCGCAGCCTATAGAAGAGGTTGGCCTGGCTTCCTTCTCTCTGCTGGCAACAGAGTTTAGCTCAGGTGGGTCTGAATTTCACTCTTGAACCTGAGACCTTTGGAGCTGCTGAGGACCTTGAGCTGGACCTTGGACCAACTGAGCAACTCTTTCCTAGGCTCTTCTTTTAAAACACACACACACACACACTCTGAATCAGGCAAGGCTTTCTTTTGGCTGACGTTCCTGGGGACATTGCTAACTCAGTGACTGGGAAATAAAACGGAGGTTATAGGACTCCAAGTGCAGCCGGGGCTCCCTGGGATTTTAGGCCTCACTATTAGCACTTTGAAAGGGGATAGTTGCGCTTTTGACATGGCAGGCAGCATCTCTCTCTCTCTCTCTTTTAACTTTAAGGAAGCGAGTTTTTTCTGTCCTTAGCCAAGGCCGTTTCTTTTGGTATGTGAGAACTTCCTTTCTCAGCAACTACGCAACAGAAAGTGTCTTCAGGAAGACCTTGGATACACCTGCAAGTATGAAGGGAGATAGGAATCTATCTGGAAAAGGGAATATATAGACTATAAGTTTTGCCACTTGTGGAATGCCATCTAGAATCATCGTTTTCTATTATTCCAGCTTCACATTTAATCTCTCTTTTATTGTTTCATCTCTTGCTTTCTGACATATCACATATACCAAAAATATGAACGGTTTCTTTAACTGATAAAAAGATTGGGCCCCTCTCACAGGTTCTTTTAACTATATACCCAGTTTGGTGGAGTGGAGACACATAAGAAAGGGTGTAGGGTTTCCTGCCTGAGCAGGGGGTTGGACTAGAAGACCTCCAAGGTCCCTTTCAACTCAGTTATTCTGTAAGAGCGAAAACACAGGTCCCTAGACAAAACACACAAACACACTCCTCACGCTTTTCCACAGCTACTCCCACCTGCATTCCTCCTTGTGAGTATAGTTGAAGAAAAACGTCCCTTTCTAGCTGCTTTACTTCCACACAAAAATACACACCTCCTTTCCCCACACCCTCAGTTGCTCCACAGCACAACTTTTACTGGCAATTTTGCTGTGCTGTCCCCGGGGAGAAGCCTTGAAGGGACAGGACCAAAACAACACAGCTGATAGCAACTTTCTGGGCAGACTTCTGTCTCTCTCACAGATCCCATAATGGAGGTTTTTTGCTTTGCCTGAATTTCTTGGTGTTTCCTATTTTCAGGTGGGCAAAGAAGCCCCTTTGCAAAGGGAAAAGCGTCTCTCTCAAATTCAGGGCCCAAGTTCTTATCCTTTCCAGGCCAAAGTCGGGGTGCCTGAGTTTGGAGGCCAGAGCAGTGACTGCCTGAAGAATCTCTCTTGAATGGAGGATGCAGAGTTACAGATGGGCTGCCTGCAGTCCCTAAAATGGAGGAAGGCTCCCTGCAGCCGATCTAAAATGGCAGGTGGCTGACTGCCAATGGAATCTGACTCAACCTGGCAGATAGTTCTCCCCCCTCACCCCACTTGAAGTTGAGAAAGCGCCAGTCCCTCAATGCCTCCAGGAGTGTCACAAAATTGTGCATGCATTTGCAGCCTGTTTTCAGCAGTTTGTGAAAGCTTTGTGCAACTTCAGCAGCTCTTCAGCTCAAGGAAGGAGAAAACCATTCAGCATGTTGAGTCCTGTCTTGTTCCCATTGTTCTCTTTTTGTGTTGCCTCCCAAGTGAAAACTCAGACAAAGGAAAATTGTCATCTTAAAACCAACTAGTGGGGGTCTTTGGAAGGTGGAAGGAAGGTGGCAGCACTTGGTGCCTTCTTTGCTGAAAAAATAAATAATGGGTGGGAAATAATTTTCTCTTGGGTATGAAAGCAAAGCCTCCATAATAATAATAATAATAATAATAATAATAATAATAATAATAATAATAATAATAATAATAATAATAATAATAATAATAATAATAACGTCCTAGGCCCCTGGGTGGGGCCCGACTAGTAATCAATGCCAAATCCGGCGAATCAACTGGCCGCTGTGATACAATCGTATAATAATAATAATAATAATAATAATAATAATAATAATAATAATAATAATAAATGCCAAATCCGGTGAAACAACTGGCCGCTGTGATACAATCGTATAATAATGATAATGATAATAATATTTATTTATTTATTTATTAATCCAATTTATATGCCGCACCCTCTCCACCAAGGGACTCGGGGCGGCGTATAATAATATGTCTTCTCTTCGATACAGTTGAATAAAAATAACATTACAGTGTGAACTTTTTATTTTGTATATTTAAGTTTCTTTGACAACAAACTTGTGTAATCAACAAAACTTAAAGTCAAAGTTTCATTTTTTCCCCTGTGTCAAGCACAGAATCCAAAAGCAATTTCCAAGTAGAAACAAAATTAGATGTATTCTTTTCTTTGAAGTATTTAATCTGTCCATTTTTGCTGCTGCCAACATGGATAATATTGAAGTTCCTTTTTTCCACAAAGAAAAGTCTCTCATTTAAATTTCATATTCATTTTGGCACTCTTTTGTATTAAAATATGAATCTTATTTTAATATTTAAAATGTGCAATTTTTAACAAATTGTTTTATTATTAATCGATGAGAAGGATTTGATGGGATCATCAATGCAGCCCCATTGCGAGTTCCCCAGTTCCTTGAGATCCCAAAGCCTATTCACACAACCATTATTTTCTTTATATTTTATACTTATATATATATTTATACTTATACCTGTTATCTTGTACATGTTCCACAAACTAAATAAAATGAAAAAATAAAATAAAAAAATGAAGGACTTCTGGAAGGATATCAAGATTGATGATCACAGCAGAAAAGGCCCGTCTCCTGGATCCCACTACTTGTGACTCCTTAACAGCCAAGACCCACAACGTGCCTCTTCTGCTAGAGCTGGTGAGGTGGACAGATGTGATTGGAAGGGGGGGTCTCATTCCATGAAGGGCGTCAAAGGTCAAAAACAGGACCCTGAATTGGACCCACAAGCAAACTGGCCATCAATGCCTCCTGTGGAGCAGAGGTGTCAGGTGTGCTGTTCTTGGGGTGCATAGTAACTGCCCACATCATCCCATTCTATACTAGCTGAAACCTTCCCGATGCTCTTCTAGGGAAGCCCCATCTAGAGTGCATTAGAGTAGCGCAGCCAGGATGGCTATGTACCTTTGACTAACATATCAATAAACTCTGGGCATCCCTAAGGAAGGAGTCTGGAGAGACAAGAGGGTGCAGTGTATGCATGGATCAACGGCCTCCCAAGATGAGGCATTGGGTGGGGGGGCTGGAGAAAGAGGCCCCATAACGCTTGGGCAGCAGAGATTGTATTCAGCTGGTTCTGACCAGTTCTGGAGAACCGGTAGCAGAACTTTTGAGTAGTTTGGAGAACCGGGAAATGCCACCTCTGAATGGCCCTTCCCCCATCTATTCTGCCTCCCGAGTCCCAGCTGATCGGGAGGGAATGGGGATTTTGCAGTAACCTTCCCCCGACACTCCCTCCAAGCCACACCCACCAAGCCACGCCCACAGAACTGGTAGTAAACAAATTTTGAATTCCACCACTGTTGGACAGGGCAGCTCCCTCTCCTTCCTCCTATCCCCTGTTTGGCTCCTTTCCAAAATCCTGGCTCAGGAAGCAGCCCAAATCTCATTTGCCAGGGATTCTCCTGACCCACAAAGGCCAAATCCACACAGTGGATGTAACTGAGTCAGTCATGGACCTAAGAGATACGTTTCCATAACCTTCTCACATTGGGTTACCTGCGACCTTGGTGAATTTTCCCTTCAGGGGCTTCTGTGTATTGTCTGTGGATCCCATTTGCATGAGATGCTGCACCATAAACCGACCAGCCAGTTAAAATGGATGAAGGTTACGCCTGCTGTGAACCCAGAGAGAAAAGGGAGGACCTGAAGGAGAGGCTCATCCTGCAGATGACCAGTTTCCAGGGACTCACCAGGAATCGGAAGGTCCCCCTAATGGCCTCGGCCTTCTTCAGGGGTAGAAAGACAGACGGGTGAAAGGGAGGCCGAATGTCCCTCGGTCAGCCGGAGCCTCGGTTGGGTTCTGTTTTCCCTGCAAGGCTGGCCAAGAAGTCAGGCTGGAACGAGGGAGGAAACTTTCAGCTGTTCATTTTTGCAGAAATAGAGAGTCTCCCCTTTGGGACAGAGGTCCAAATCTAGCATGCTGCATAAAATACGGCTCATGTTTACACAGAAAGTTTGTGATTTACAAGCAATCTACGTGAATTCCTTCACAGGATTAGTGTTCACATCTGCTCAATTGCATTTGTCCTTTGGGGCACAAAATTACATTTGTTGTACTTAAGAGAGTGAAACCTTCCTATCCTATCATTGTCAGGAATCGCCTGTCGCAGATCTGTAGTTTGTACGTCTATCGGTTTCACAAAGAAGCCAGCAAAGAGAAAGGGAGGTTACACAATCCAGCAGCTAATTTAAACAGTTCCATCTTTGGCTGGATTGTTTCTACGTAATTTGATTAATTTCTGGCTGCCTTGGTGCTTAAAACAGTATTTGAGACCTTTTCTTCTGATGGGATGGTTTTTTCTCCCCCCCCCCCCCCGCCCTCTTTGCTAATTGAGAGGAGAAACAGCAAAGCTGAAGGCCAGCAGGGGGCGCCAATCTCCAGCTCTTTCGTGTTTCTGGAAATTCTTAGGGCTGGCCTTGCTGAGCTTCTCCTGGTTTGATTGATTTTTCAACGATTTATATTCTTTTATGTTCTATATTTTACATTTTTGAGCTATCAAGCTATCTCCTCCTCTTCCCCATAGACAGGACCTAATTTCCACTCTGTGCATGCTCAGTGGAAAGGTGACTGCAGAAGAAAGATGATTCAAGCCCTGAGAAGACCATTGGATGTTTCTCATACTTTGTTCATGATAGGAAATGCAAAATCTACTGAATTTGGGAATCATAATAACTGTAATCGGAAGAGGGATTTATTATTATAAGGAGCCTCCAGAAGAGCCGCCAAAGGAGAGAGCAACCATCTTCATTTAATGTGGGAAAAGAGAAGAGTTTGGAGCTTCCTAAAGATTCATCGCTTCCCCAGAGAAGAAAAGGAAGTAGGGAATTCATATATTATATTTGATACCTCTGGCATTTTCTCCTAGAAAGAAATATCTTCACCTTGAAGATGCCACAAAAAAGCCTTTGAGCATTTTTATCCAGAGAGAAGATCATTTGGGTTTGTCTGAGGTAAAACACAGAATCATAGGACTGGAAAGGACCTCAGAGGTCTCCTAGTCCACCCCTCAGATCCAGGCAGGAGACCTAACACCATCCCACTCCGACAGTTCTCCAGTCTGTTTTTGGAAACTTCTAGTGGTGGAGAACTCACAATTCCAGGATGAAAGTTATTCTGCTGATTAATTGTTCTCAGGGTTAGAGAATTTCTCCTTACTTCTAGGTTGGATCTCTCTCTCGCTTCATGTCCTGCTGCCTGGGGCTTTGAAGAAGAGCTCAATCCCTTCTTCTCTGGGACAGACCCTCAAGTGCTGGAAGTCAGTTATCCTGACACATACAACCCCCCCCCCTTAATTCTTCTATTCCATAGGCCTGGCATACCTAGTTCTCTCAATGGTTCTCCATACCATTCAACCTTCCTTTAGCGTCTTTGTTGCTCCTCTCTGCTCTCTTTCCAGGGTCTCAGCATCTGTTTTGAATCATGGAGACCAGAAGTGGAGCCGACACTCCAAGGCACCCTCACGTCTGCAGGATAAACCGGAATGATCGTTTCTCGGCTTCTCTGGATGTTCTCCCTCTGCTGACGCAGCCCAAGACTTCGCTGTCTTTTTTGGCGTCTCCACCTGATCTCCCACTGGGAGGGGCTGTGCGGGGTCTCCCCCTCCCCCCAGGCCCAGAAAAGGCTCCCGCTTTTCCCAGGCCCCCCAGTTCCGCCCCTCCCCCCAAAAGGCGGAATGCCTGGAAGGGGATTTCCTGATGGAACTTTCACTTTTCCTTTCCCTCCTCGCTCACCTGTTGTGCCTGGACGTCTGCCTAGCAACAATGACGACATGCGGATACTGTTTTTTCAATTGGTTGAGCTTGGCCAATCGCCAGCTTCCTCTGGATTGTTGTGTTGTTGATTGGCCGGGGTGAGTCTTCATTTGCTTCGAGAGAGGGCGGCGCTGGTTGAGGATCGCGGCTAAGATGGCCGTGAGCTCTGCGCCCCTGTGGCTCCTGGTGCTTCTCGGGGTCTCCCTCCACGAGGGCTGCGTTGGTGAGTCCCTTTGGGGCCTTCGGGGGTTCCGGCCTCTTTTTCTTCCAGGGACTCTTTCTCTCTCCTTTATTCCCAGAAATAGAATCCTGCTTCGGTCCTCTTTCTAGTCCGCTCCCCCTCCCCACTTTGGCCCTTTTGAGATTAGGTCCCAAAGCCTGGATGGGACTCTGCTGCCTCCCCCCCCCACTTCCCCAGGAGAGCCCCTCTGGGAGCAGGACGAGGGTGGCCCCTCCAGACCTCAGTCAAGTCTATCTGGGCGCCCCCAAGCGCAGTTCTTTCCCTCCCCCAAAGCGGAGATTGTGGGAAAGCGGCGTTTGCAGGAGATCAGGTCAGTTCACAAACTTCCTGGCTGCCTTCGCCCAACCCCTCCGCCTGGGTCCCCTTCCCTGCCTTGAGCTGGGATTCGTGGCTCTTTGGGGCTTCTGGTGCTGGGAGGACCCGGCTTGTTTCTGGCATCGGTTCCGTGTCTTGGCAGAGGCTGCTGCAGTGGAGCGATCCGGGCTCAGATTGTCCTGTTAATATGGGATAATATAATATGGGATAATAGGAATCTTAAATATATGTAACTGTCTTTATAATGGAGCATGTTAAGAGTTCTGTAATAGGAAAGCTTTAGTTTGAAGATTAAGAATTTGCAACAGGAAGTTTAGTTTGCAAGAGGAAGCTTAAATCACACCTAGCCTAACCGCAATTTTGAAGACTTATCAGAAAAACCACATTTCATTTTAGCGTTGAGAGACGGAAAAGGGAGGGGGTGTGGGGAGTATGGGGGGGGGGCTGTAAGATCTATAATAGTTTGGAAAACAAATTAAACGTTGTTCAGTCTTTGCTTTTTGTGTTGCGAACTGAACCTGCGCAATAAAACTTTTCTGTTTGATCCCGGAATTCTGTGTCAGTTCCTATATTCCATAATACTGTGAATGCAGCAGGATGAGAGTCTGGAGAGAAGCGCTTCTTCAATAATGTCCCTAAAGATTCCTCCTTCACTTTTTTTCCCCGCTAAAAAGACTTTGATGTTCCTCGATCAGGACTTTGAGTGACAGAAACTGAAATCCTTTTGTCTGTTTCTCTTGGATTCCCCAGAGGGGCTTTGAAGGGGACAGGACCCTCCCCACAGAGACAGAATTCAGGGAGAGGATCCCAGCTGAGCCCCCCCCCCCAACATGATTGGTCTCAGCAGGAACCCCCAAGAAGCCTCAGGGGGGGCAGGGGGTGGGGCCAGGAAGGGGGAGGCCCCAGGGGCTTCTGGGATGAGGGGAATTCTGGGAGTTGAAGTCACAATTGACCCAGAATTTATGTTGCTAAGTGAGACATTTATTACGTGAATTTTGACCCATTTTATGACCATTCTTGCCACAGTGAATCACTGCAGTCGTTAAATTATTAACAAGTTTTGTAAGTGAATCTGGCTTCCCCATTGTCTTTCCTCACCAGGAGGTTGCAAAAGATGACCACACATGACTGCAACCGTCATAAATATGAACCATTTGTCAAGTGTCTGAATTTTGATCATGTGACAATGGGGGAATGCTACAATGGTTGTAAGTGTGAAAAATGGTCATAAATTACTTTCTCCAGTGCCCTTGTAACTTCAAATGGTCACTAAATGAACTGTTGTAAAAAGAGGACTGCCTGTATACCGCTTCACACTGCTTTTACAGTCCTCGCTAAGCGGTTTACAGAGTCAGCATCTTGTCCCCAACAATCTGGGTCCTCATTTTACTGACCTCGGAAGGACGGAAGCCTGAATCGATTTTGAGCCAGTCAGGATCGAACTCTGTGGGCGGAATCAGCCTGCAATGCTGCATTCCAACCACTGGGCCACCTTGGCTCAAGGTATGAGGGGGAGCCCCACTGAGCCCTGGGTTCAAAGCCAATTCCTCTTCGGATGACTGAGCTCTGGGACGGGAGGGGGGATTTCCCAGCGGGGGAGGGGGGCAGGAGGAAGATCCAGGGGGACTACATGGCATCATTGCTGCTCCCTTCGCTCCCCCTTCGTCTTCCAGGCTTTTGAGGGGGGGGTCTTGGTGGCTCTTGGCAGCTTCTGGTGCTGGGGGGACCCGGCTTGTTTCTGGAATCGGTTCGGTGTTTTGGCCAACACCGACACTGAACCTTCCAGATAAGGCTGCCCTGTGGATGCAGCAGGAGAAGAGAGAGAAAGGCTCCTTTGAATAAGGTTTCTAAAGATCGGCCTTTATTATGTTCACTTCCTCCTCCGTCCTAAACCCCCAAATCCCCAGAGCTTTTCTCTAGGACAGGCAGGGATTTTCCCACCCAAAATCCTCCTCCTTCCATTTCGGGAGATCTCAGCATGGGTCAGTTTGCAGGATCCAAAATATTGAAAATGTACTTATGATTCCTTAGGAATCAGGAAGGGGCCTTGGGGGGTTCCTGGCTCTTTGCTCTGAGAAACTCCCCTATGAATGGAGCAGCTTTTGAAAAGAGAGAAAGAAAATCTGTCAGGATCTGAAGGATTAAAGAGGCTGGTTGGAGGCAGAAGAAGAGAAGCAGCTCTGGATGGGGAGCATGAAATGAACGGCTTGCTTGGAGACAGACAGGCCCAAACTGACATGAAGAGGATTGGTGACTGTGAGGACGTCCAACCCGTGTTCCTTTCAGACGTTTCTCCTCTCAGGCAGATTTCAGGCTTCCTCATTGCTCAGCCCCACAAGGGAAAGGAACAAGGGTTCTGGATCACGGAGAGTCCGATCCTCCCTCCTTCTGTTGGAGAAAAGCTCCGATCCCTTTGGATCCTGGAATCTCCCCAGAGCAGGAAGTGGATCTGGGGCTCCCTCTCCCCCAAAGCTCTGAGAAGCTGCCTGGGATTGTGGGGAGGAGCAGGAAGGGGGAGGCTCAGGCCTTTGACTTGGACTGGGAAGGACTGGGAGGCCATACTGGAGGGAATGGGCAGTGGGACTACATGTAGTCCTCTATTTAAAACAGTTCATTTAGTGACCGTTCAACGTTTCAAAGTCATTGAAAATAGTGACAGTCTGACAATTTTTCAGACTTATGACCATTTTAGCGTCCTCATCGTCACATGACCGAGATTCAGATGCTTGGCAGCTGATTCATATTTATGACGGTTGCAGCATCCGTGTATCACGTGATCCCTTTTTGCAACTTTTTGACAAGCAAAGTCAATGGAGAAGCCCGATTCACTTAACAACCAGGTTATTCATTTAACAATGGCAAGGATTCATTTAACAACTGTGGCAAGAAAATTTGCAAAATGGAGCAAAACTCATTTAACAAATGTCTCACTTAGCAACAAAAAATGTGGATTCAGTTATGGACATAGGTCGAGGACTACCCGTATTTATTTGGAGGTCCTTTTCCATGCAGACCCCGGTTCTGTTCAAATAAGTCCCATGAAGGATCCTGAAAATGACCTTTAAAATCTTTGGGGCCCTGGAAGAATTTCTGATCTGAAGAGATTTCAGAATGGAGACCAAAAAGGGGCATTGGAGATCTTGCAGCTTCATGGATTTCCCAGCAGCATTTTATTCATTTTCTTTTCTTTTGATTCTTTTAACCTCCTTAGAAGGGGTTGTTTTTCTGTTCATTGGGCAGCCTTAGAGTCTCTTCCGTGTTTGTATTTTGACAATGAAAACTAAACGGTGACTTAATGTGATTTTTCCCCTCATTGTTAGTAAAGTTTTATGTCTTGTGAAGGGAGCCTGTCCTCCAAGGAAGGCCTGGAAAAACTTTAATGTTCCTCAGTCAGGACTTTGCATGATGGAAACTGAAATAATTTTCTATGTTTAATCTTTGGTTCACCAGAGGGGCTTTAAAGATGACAGGACCCTCCCCACAGACACAGAGGATGAGTTTGGGGAGAAGACCCCAGCTGAGTCCCCCCCAAAAACATAGGTGATCTTTACAGGAACTCAAACAGCCTCAGTGGGGGCGGGGGGCTCCAGGGTGGAGAGGCCAAAGGTTTTCTGCAGATGAGGGGAATTCTGGGACTTGAAGTCCAAATGGCTGAGTCTGGGAAACTCTGATTTAGGCCTTTACATTGAGAGTCTCTGATCCTGTGAAGGGATGGAGAGCCAGGATCCCAATCCCCTCCCGAGGAGGCTGAGGGGCATTTCTGCCTTTCTTTGGGGTGACAAAGGGCAGGATGAGCCCCAGAGGAGGACAAGGGTCAGAGCAGCTTCTGGGGAAAGCGAAGGGGGAGATTCAGAGGAAAAGCCTCCGTGAATGATGGTTTCGGGGTCCTAACTGGGTTGCTGAGATGAAGGAATCTGGGGATCATCCCAGTGAGATTCCCTGTGGAAGGAGGGGGAGCCCCTCGGAGTCCTGGGTTCAAGGCCGATTCCTGCTCAGATGGCCGAACTCTGGGAGGGGAGGGGGATTTTCCAGCTGGGGGGGGGAGAGGGACAGGAGGAAGATTTGGGAGGCTACGTGGCTTCATTGCCCCTCCCTTCCCCTCCCCCCCTTTGCCTCCCCATATTTAGGTTTCCTCCATGGGTCAAAAGGGCCTCTGGTCTCACCCGGATTCCCCCTTCCTCTTCCCCTCTCCTGTTTTATAAAATCTGCAGCTATTAACCAGCCATTTTGGTCCCCAGTGATGTGATTTTTTTTCTCTGTGAATGGAAAGTTGGGGTGACCAGGTGGGGTTTCCTTCTGCTTTTGAGCTTCTGGGAGGGTGGAATCCCCCCTTTTACCTGTGGGGCCACTGCAGCCTCCTTGGGGCAGAGACTGAGCAATCCAGAAGGGGGTTTGAGGGAGGCCTTGCTGGAAGGGGGGAGGGCACAATTGGGGCAGGTGAAGTTTGGGGGACCCGACCTTCCCCTCCACTCTCACCCCACACTTTCCCTGCCCTCCAACCCTTCAGGCCCTCCAGGAGCTTCTTCTTTCCCTCTCAGTCACTCCCTCATTCCACCTCCTTCCTCCTCTCCCCTTCCTTTCTTTCCTACCTCCTCTCCCCTTTCCTTCCTTCCTCCTCTCCCCTTCCTTTCCTTCCTTCCTCCTCCTCCCCCTCCCAGCCCTCTTCCTCTTCCTCCTCTTTCTTCCTCCCCAGAGTCTCAGATGGGAGCCTCCATGGGATCCGGGTCCTTGACTGAAGCCCCCTAACTCTTCTCTTCTGTCTCCCTTCCAGGCGCCTCCTCCCACTCCATGAAGTATTTCTACACCTCCATCTCGGACCCCAGTCAGGGGCAGCAGCCCCAGTATGTCATTCTGGGGTACGTGGACGATCAGGTCTTTGTTCACTACGACAGTAACAGCCGGAGGAAGCAGCCTCGAGCCTCCTGGATGGAGAAGGTGGGGAAGGACGACCCCCAGTACTGGGACAAAAGCACCCAGAGAGAACGTGTCCGTGAGGAGTCGTTCAGAGAAAACCTGGAGACTCTGAGGAGTCGCTACAATCAGAGCGAAGGTGAATGATGGGTCGGGTGGCTCCTCCGGCCCCATAATCCCCTCCCCAGGAACCAGAGGGGGGGAGAAAGGGGGGGTCCCTTCAAAGGGAAAGGCTCCTTCCACACCTTTTAAAAAGTCTTTTTAATATATGTTTATTCTTTTTAAAAAATCAACATAAGAGAGAAATGGGGGATCAAGCGCAGATCCACCTGGGGAGACTAGATCCCTTTCCTTCACCCCCTTTTTGGGGGCAATGAGGGGGGGTGGCAAATGCCAGGAGCTCCTCCTCATCCTCCAGTTGGAAGGAGAGGCCAGGAGGCCCAAATGGGGTGGGGGGCTCTTGTGGGGAGGGGGGGTCAGAGGTCCAGGATCCTCCCAATGGGCTTGAGGGGGAAAGACAGGTTAGGAAGAAACCTCCATTTGGGGCCCTTCATGGCTTCCCCTCCTTGGTCCCTCAGGCTGAACTCCTGCCCTGCCCTCTTGGAGGGGCTGCCCTGGATTTGGGGGGAGGCTCTTTCTTCATCCTCCCTTCCCTTCTTCTGCCACCTTTGGGGGGAGAAGATTCACCTCCAAGGATCCTCATTGAGGAAATGGGATGGAAGGAAATGTGTGTGTAGCTCAAGGCTCCATTTGGCTGAGTAAAACCTTCTCCACAAACATCAGCCGTTTCCCCTCCTTTCGTCCCACGGAGGTGCAGCCCCCCCCCCAATTCTTCCCCCCTCTCCTCTCCCCCTCCCCCCTCCAGGGAGACCCCAGAGCTCTGCCAGTCCTGCCCCTGATCCCCCAGGATCCCCCCAGATCCCTCCAGGCCCCCTACTGGCCTCCCAGGGGATCAGAGCTGGACCCAGAGGCTCCCCCTGGTGGAGGGAGGAGGAAGGAGAGCGGCCAGAGTGGAGGGGAGCCTCCTTTCCAGGCTAAAGAGCCCCCAAGGTCCCAACCTTCCCCCCAAGGGAGGCTGCTTCCCCCCTCCCATCGCCTGGGTCGCCTCCTCTGGACCTTCCCCGGCTCCCTCCTCTCCTTTTATGAGGCCTTTGGACCACAACTGCACCAGATACTCCAGATGTGTTTGCTCTGCCTGGATTCATGTAAAGGATTTGTGTGACATTTCCCTCTCTTGTGTTTTCAATACCATTTTAATGATCCCTGACGTCCTGTCAGCCTTTTAAAAAAATTATCTGATTTTTAGTAAAAGTTTTTTTTTAAAGATAAAAATGAATAGAAAGTAACACAAAATAAAAGATAGAAAGGGAATCAATCAAAGAAAAATAAAAAAGTACAAGAAAATAAAACCAGTGGAAGAAAAAAGACATGAAGAAAAAGTGATTTCTGATATTCTTCTCAGCAGTTATAAACATAAATACATATTTAGCCTCTCCAAAGCAGCCTTTCTGAACCTTTTGAACCTGCAGGAACCCTTCAACTATTTTTCAGATGTCAGGAAACCCCTGAACATTCAGGCTCATAGATGGGCCAGAATTGTTTCATGCGTAGACCTGTAGAGATGCATTAATAGCGTTCTTACACTGAACATCAAAAACGAAACTGGCCTTTTCAATGTGATCCCTGTGCTTTCTTTTTGCTGCACAAACATTCAATTATGTGCCAAACCTGAGATAAGAACACATTTCATCTTCAAGGGAAAGAAGACAATTTCTGTCTTAGCTTTTGATGCTTCTGAAATGACAGAATTTGTTCTCAGAAGTTGAAAACTGCAGCCAAATATTTACTGCTTTCCTGTGAATGACAGGAGAGTCTTCTTGGACAGAAATCCAGGACTATTTTTTCCATGGGGAGATCAGGGAATCTCCTCTCGAGGGAAGGATCAGACTGGATCTCCCAAGGATCTTCCTCTTCCTCCAAAGGGAAATTCTCTGGCTGAGCAGAAGATGCAGAGAAAGGATCCTCTCACCTGTCATTCATGGGTGTGGAGAGGGAGGGAAATGACTGGTCAGTTTAGTTCAACTCTACTTCCAGGTGGTTTTCCCTTAGATTCGAGGGTTCCTGGCGTCCTTCCTCCCTCTCAAGCCGAAACAGTAGAAGAAACAATTCAGGATTTCCTTTTGGTTTTTTCAAACATTCGGTTTTCTTTTAAATCCAAGAATCTGTTCACTTGAAGTTGAAATATCTTCTCCAGGGCCTTCCAGAGCCTGTAAGCTTCAAACTTCATTTCAAAGGTCAATAACCCTTTGGGTCTCCAGGTCAGACTGGGCCACTTGCTTCTGTTGCTGGGGAAAATAGTCCTTTGGGGCCCTTTGAGGCTTCATTCCCACATTGCACTAAACCATGGTTTGCTTCTGGTTAGCCCAAAGTGGGAACCATCCCTTGTGACTTGGTGCTATTTGTGAACACAGAGCATGATTTATGGTCACAGGGATCCCTGCAAGCTTTTTCCAGATTGACCAGATCCTCTTTGAGGCCACAAGATTCTCATTCCCTCTTTGCAGCTGCAGGTTCAGGCAACTGTTCCCTCTCTGGGATCCCTTCCTTCCCCCCTCCCCCAAGAGTCTCCCCTGTGGAGGAATGGCAGAAGGAAAGATGGAAGGGTCTACGTCCTTCCATTTCTTCTGTGACTCTTTTCTTTTCTTGGTCTCCCTTGGGATCCTCTGCTGGCTTTTCCAGATTCCCTTTTCCATTGGAAGGTTCAGGGGTCCATCGTGGTGGTGGTGGTGGGAATGCAGGGAGCCAGGTTGAGAAAGGGGAGAAGGGGAGTGAGAGATGGGAGCTTTTTCCCCTTGAATGCTTGGGAGGAAATGGGGGTGTCGGTGCCTGTGTCAAAGTCCCTGCAGGGAGAGGGTCTCTGCCTATCTTCAAGACTCCCCAAACCATCCTCCTGTCTGTCTTTTAGGCCTTCACACATGGCAGCAGATGTATGGCTGTGAGCTCCAGAGAGATGGGAGTAAAGGAGGGTTTTATCAGTTTGGCTACGAAGGGAGGACCTTCATCACCTTCGACAAGGAGACCCTCACCTGGGTGGCTCCTGATCCCCAGGCCCAGATCACCCAGAGGAAATGGGACACTCTTCCAGGACATAATGAGGGAAGGAAAGCCTACCTGGAGGAAATCTGCATTGAGTGGCTGCAGCTGCACCTGTCCTATGGGAAGGAGACTCTGCTGAGGACAGGTGAGCATCTGGATCCAGGCTGGACTTTCCTCCTTTATGGCTTGATCTCCTGTAGACATTCAGCCCCTTTGGGTCCCTGGTCTTTAGCCTTTTTGCCCTGGTGGGAATCCCCACCCCCCATCCCCTTTCAGCCCCTCTCCAAGACAAGGGAGGCCCTGTTTGGTTCTTACTGCCAGGCAGCCATTCAATGGAGCAGGAAATGCAGCCTCTGCCTGGCAGGTCTCTATGTAAATCAGGCAGGGAAATCACTTGGGGGTGTCCTGTTCACTGCACACAATGAGGGAACCATTTGGGGCTATTCAGTGAGAACCCCATTAGCTAAACTGTAGTCGAGAGTGGTGGGCACCCTTAATTCCCCCCCCCCCACATCCCATAGGGGCTCCCTCCCTGTCTTGAACATGATGGTGCACCTCCCACCCCACCACTAGAGGGCTCCACTTCTACGACTAATAAGACATTATCAGTGCCCCCATTTGGGCAAAGAAGGGCGTGGATGAGGGGTCCTTTTCTTTTCAGGGCAGGAACCCCCATTGATGATTGCCCACAGCCCCTCCCTGCCTGGGGAGGACCCTCTCTCTCTTCCATTGGCATCAGTTTCTCTCTGCCCCCCCCTTTTCAGAGACAGAATCTCTTTTCCCAGTTGATCCCTGTGAGATTCCCTTTGATCTCTCTTCCTCTTAAAATTGGGGTTGTGTCCCTTGGAGAGAGGCCTGGAGCAGCCTCAGATTCAGTGGAGCAGAAGAGGAGGCAAAAAGTAGGGAGAATCTTCTGTGTTGTTGTCTTGAAAGGGACCTTAAAAGACTATCTCCACTTTCCCTCCCCTGAAGGGAGCAGCCCAAGATCACTCAGAGTTCAAAGCAGCCAGAGAGGAATTTCCTTGGAGCCTCCATTTGCTTCCGGAGGTTTTTCAGGCTGAGTCCCTGGGAAGGACTCAAAATCAGGAGTTCTTCTGGTTGAGCCTTTTCCAGATCTGGATAATTTCCTAAAACTCTTGGAGAGGCTGCAAGTGTGGGATGTGAATCTTTTGAGTTAAAACTAAGTGGTGGGAGATTTTCCTGCCCCTCCAAGTTTCCCATCCAACTTCCAGGCTCTGGAGGGGCTCAGGGTTAATTCTGGGGGTGCCGTTTCTGCAGAGACCCCAAAGGTGACGGTGAGCAGCCGGACGGAGGTGGAGGATGGGATGGAGACGCACGTCTGCCGCGTGGATGGCTTCTACCCCAGGGAGATCGATGCCTCCTGGAGGAGGGATGGGGAGGTATGGCTGGAAGAGACCTTCCGTGGGTCTGTGGCCCCCAACGCGGATGGGACCTACCACTACTGGATCAGCATCCGGATCGACCCCAAAGAGAGGAGCCGTTATCGGTGCCACGTGGAGCACGACGGCCTGCAGGAGCCTCTGGACTTGGAGCTGAAGGGTGAGAGGCTGCAGGGAGGGGAAGGCTGGGCTCTCTGGCAGGCTGGAGGGTGGTGGGAGAGAAATCTGACCCCAGATGTGTCCAGATGTGAGCATAGCTGAGCTTTCATCCTTTGGTCCTTCCAGTGTTTGAGGCAGGTGAAGCTGCAGGGACCAGACCGTAGAAGTGACTTCGGGTGATGGAAAGGACAGAATCCCATCCCAATACTTGGCCGATCCTGATGAAATCCCCTCCGATCCTCTCTCAGGCCTTCCCTGCTTCTTTTCTCCAGCAGAAGAGCAGAAATGACCCTGAGCCCCAGAAACAGATCTCTTCTTGTTTCCAATCCCTCTAAAGGACCAGAATCAGGAGGAGTCTGGGAGCCCCTTTTCTGAAGGGAGATGTTGGCTAAAAGGGATGAAGGGCAGCTGCCTTCAGGAAAGGCCGAGAGAGGCTGGACTGAGGCATCCGGAGTCAGAAAAGAGGCTCCCAAGTCTGAGCTTTTTCCCCATCAGAGACTCACTTTGTTTTCCTGCTTTGAAGCTCAAAAGGTCTCTCTGTGTAGCTCCTCTAAGAAAGAAACTGCACATTATTTTATGATATATGAATTCCTGAGGCTCAGCATAAAACCCAAGGGAAAAAGCCTTTTCTCAAAGAACTCTGCATATGCTCAGAAGTGTCTTTGACGGATACTGGACTTCCAAAGTTGCAAACTTCAAATTAAATTTTTTTATTGCTGATTGTCACCAGAATACAAGAAATATTCAAATATAATTGTTATGCTGATATCCCAGGCAAAATAAAATATTCCTTTAAATTTTGTTGTTATTTATAGCAGGCATCCATTCAAAAGTGGCAAGGTTGCTATTCAATGGGAACTGAGTTTTGTGGAAGAGAAATTTAAATTTAAAGTTCCCTCCTCAAACATCTCCCCTCCCCCCCAAGCAATACCACTTTATAATGCCTTGGTAAGACCTTACTTGGAATTCTTCATCCAGTTTTGGTTGCCAAAAGGTGTTGAGGCTCTGGAAAGAGTGCAGAGAAGAGCAACAAAGAGGATTAGGAGCCTGGAGGCTAAAACATATGAAGAGCAGTTGCAGGAATTGGGCATTTCTAAGGAAAAGAAGGACTGGAGGTGACATGATACGTTCCAGTATCTCAGGGGCTGCCACAAAGAAGAGGGAGTCAAGCTATTCTCCAAAGCACCTGAGGGCAGGAGAAGAAGCAATGGGTGGAAACTAAACAAGGAGAGAAGCAACCTAGAACTGAGGAGAAATTTCCTGACAGGGAGAAGAATTAATCAGTGGAATGGCTTCCCTTCAGAAGTTATGGCTTCTCCATCACAGGAAGCATTTAAGAAGAGGCTGGAGAGCCATTTGTCTGGAATGGTAGAAGGTCTCCTGCTTGAGCAGAGGGTTGGACTGGAAGACCTCCAAGATCCCTTCCAACTCTGTTATTCTGCCGTTTTTATGCTATTTTTGAACTGGCCCAAGAAATGAAACTGTACTTAAAGAGATATTGTGAGAAACTCCCAGACAGCATCTGGGGAAAAACAAGACCTGAACAAAATACCTAAATAAATAATAATGCAGAGGGATTTGGTGAAAAAAAGAAAGAAATGAAACTGTGTACTTTAAAAAAGGCTAGGTGGTATGAACTATTTTATTTCACATAATGAAATGCAAACACTTAAACTGAAGAAAAAAGATAATCTTCAGAGCTGGTCATTTCCACTCAGAGTCGTGACTTATTGGAGCAACCTATAAAAGGAACAACCATGTTTTTGTTTAACAATTTTGTTTACATTATTGTGTTGGTGAAGTTTTTGTTTTGGAAGCTGTTGAGAGTCACAAGGTGGCAAAGGGCTGTTTTTGAGTGGAAAAGCCAAAGATGAATCCAGTTGCCTTCATGCTGGGCTGGTGTGAGAAGAAGGCAGCGTCATGAGGAAACGTCCTCTAACAACGGTTATCAAGGCCTCTTCATGTTACCTTGAGAACCTCAAAAATGAGCCCATGGAGTTTTTAATTTGGGGTATTTTCAGCTTTCACTTCTTTAGGTCTCTTCCATGATTGGGAAGATTGTTTGAGGTTCTCCTTCAATGATCTGTTCTCTCCCCCAATTCAGAACCATCCAATTCAAAATCCAACCTGGGGCTCATCATCGGCTGCGTTGTGGCTGCCCTTGTCCTGGCGTGTGTGATTGCTGGAATTGTGGTATTCTTCAGTAAGTATCTCTTTTGGGGAGGGGGGGTGATGGAAGGAAGATGAGGAGATTCCCCCCAAGTCTCTCCCTTTGGGGAGCTTCTTCTGGGCTTCCTTCTGTCCTCTTTTCCCAGCCCTCTTGGGGAGGATCTGAGATCTCAGCCTCTCGCTGGGACTCCAGTCTCAATTCAGCTGAGTCTGAGATTCGGGCAGTCCTGTCTCCTTCTGAGTTGGGAAGAGGCATCCCAGTTCCTTTGTCCCTTTCAAAGGCTTTGGTCAAAGAGCAGCAGAGAAGGATTTCCATGGAAACCTCCCTCCCCTCCCAGCTGCTCCTTCTGCTTCCCCCAATTCCCCCCCATCCATCTCAGAAGCAGCAGGTCTCTCTTGGGGCAAATCAGGAGATGCATTTATATTTTGAAGATCTTTCTGTCTTGGTTGATGGGACTAAGTGACAGTGAAGCATCTGGAGTTCTTGCTCCTACAGAGGGAGAGTTTGGATGATCTCTGGTGGTTTTTTTTTGAGCTTTCACTGATTTTTATTCTTGCAGAGAGACGTCAAGATGACTACAAAAAAGCCCCAAGTGAGTGATTTGTCTTCTTTCCATGTAATCTCCAACTTAGAGCATGGACCAGAGGCACCGTTATTTGAGAGGGATGTGTGTATGTTTGTGTCTTCCTCTTCATGCTAAGAACCAGGCTGAGGAAGTTGGGCCCCCTTTTCATTACAGCCAGGCTATTAGTAGAAGTGGGAGAAACCTCTAGGACAGGGGTGGCGAACACACGGCTCGCGAGCCGCATGCGGCTCCCGGCCAAAATAAATGAGGCTCTTTGCCTCTTATCATTATTTAGTATACTGTGACTCGGATCGCGCGCTCCCTTTCGGAAGCTGGGGAGGTCCTTTGCAGGCAGCTAGAACGGGCCGCCTGCAAAGGACTTCCCCAGACTTGCTTTGAGGAGCACGGGGCGACTGAGGCTAGTTGTGAAGCCCCAAAGCCCCCACCGCCACTGGAAGAACTGCTGCCACCTCCTCCTCATCCTCCTCTAACAGGCAGCACTGCCGGATTTGCCGCCCGGCACTGCGGCTGAGATGAAGCCGCCAAAGCTCCAGCCGGCATCTCCGCGCGTGGCAGCGGCGCCTCCCCTCCGCTCGGAGCAGCTGAGCTCAGTCAGCGCTGGGTTACCCCTGCCCCCTCCTCCTCCTCCGCCGTGCTTTTGAGGAGCCATGAGGCTGCAGGAGCCAGTAGGAAGGCGGGGGGGGGAGCAGGGGAAAAAAAGCCTCATGGCTCCTCAAAAGCACGGAGGAGGGGGAGGGGGCAGAGGTAACCCAGCGCTGAGCTCAGGAGCAAATCTGGTGATTCTGTTGGAGGAGGAGGAGGAGGAGGTAGCAGCAGTTATTCTGGTGGCAACTCGTACTCGTCGGCATCTTCAGCAGAAGCCCTGCCCACAATGAAGAAAGCAAAGATGGAGCAGAACCACACAGATGACGTCGCTGCAACATGACTGGAGGAGGAATTCTGGGAGTTGAAGTCCACAAGTGTTAAAGCTGTCAGGTTTGAAGACCCCTGGGGGTTTTTTTCCCTAAAGGGTTAGGGGTGCAAGGGTCTTGTAACTTGACAGCTTTAAGAGTTGCGTGCTTCAAATGCCAGAGTTTCTGAGCCAACATTTTGGTTGCTAAGCAGGAGCGTTGTTAAGTGATACTGATATTATATAACACTTTGAATTAAGCGTGTACCCTGAAGAAACATAACTTTGAGTTTCAAATAATACTGATTTCGTTGTTGTCTTAGGTGACATCTGTGAAAAAAATTCGGGTGCTCAGGCATGAAAATGTGCCGCTCAAACACTATACTTTTCTGCTCACATCGAAAAAAAATTAGAGGGAACATTGCTTCCGGGTCTGTTTTGGCAGGTCACTGCGTGGTGTGGCTCTCTGACTCTCACAGTTTAAAATTTTGGCTCTTTTTGTCGAACTTGTTCGCCACCCCTGCAATTAGGGATGAAAAGGGGGAATTTTGAGGGAAAAGGAGCTTTGGGGGATGCCAGCTGGATCTCCTCTTGGTCTCCCGTCCCAAAGGCTCACAACTGGTTACAAAAATAAACTTTGAATCCATCTGTATCTTTTTAGGCCAGCTCTGCCTTCTGGCTTTGTATGATATAAATAATAAATTTTAATAATTCTTTCCAATGCCTTTTAACCAAAGCAGTTTGATCCAAACTCTCTCCCTGTTATTTGTGCATTTGTTATTGTGTGGGAGAGAGAAAGGGAGGGAGGCAGCTGGAGTCAGAAAGAGCTGAGCTTCCTATAAGGAGGGAGAGAGACAGACAGACAGACAGACAGACTTCCTCCCTCATCCCCTTTTCCGTTCTTTTCCAGCAAGTGACAAAGGATCCAGCAGTTCAGACCAGGGTAAGTCCAGAGCAGCTGCTGCATGAGCCATTCTGACCCCTTGCAAGACTTTGGGGGATGAGGGGATGAAAAGAGGGAAAAGCCCCCACTTTAAACCCCCCCCCAATTCATCCTCCCTGGGTTCCCTCTGAGTCCGGTTCTAGTGGAATAATAAGAATAACTGTACCCACTTTGGCTTAGTGGTGAGGGCACCAGGCGAGACTCTGAGCTCTACTTAGGCATGAAAGCCGTCTGGGTGTCACAAAATCCACTTTCCTTGCACTGGTTGATTCTGCAGAGGAGAAGAAGAAACTCTCCCTGTTGGATTCAGGCAGGGGAGGCAGCCCAGAGTCTGCATGGTGGAGCCTTGGCCCCCTTTGGAGGAAAAGGGCCTCAATTCACAGAGGGGAAATAGGGAAACCACCAGTGAGGCCATGATCCCCAGTGGTTAGAGACTCCTCTGGTGGCATAGCTGAGACCTGGCTGACTCTGGATGGGGGGTTGTTCCATTCTCAGAGATTTGCCCATCCAGGTTTAGGATTTGGCCCCAACTGAGACCCCAGGCAGGATTGGTGGGGTTACAGTGCGTCATCTGAGAATCTCTTCTGGCACTCAGGAGGCTCCCAACCCTTCAATTCTGGTTGTGATTTCCTGTTTCTGACTCTGGGCTCACCAGTTGGGATTGTTGCTACTGTACCAGCCTCCCTGATGCATGGCCAGCTCCCGGCCTCAGCTGCTGGGGGCATCCCAGGGTTGGCATGGGGTTGCCCAGGATTATGGTCCTGGGAGACCTCAATCTGCCATCCCTGGGTTTGGCCTCCAAAGCAGCCCAGGAGTTCATGGCTGCCATCCGGGGTCCGACTGGAGACAGCGGTCACACACTGGACACGATCTTCTTGTCAGACCAAAGGCAACAGGATCTGATGGGGGAGTTTGGTTTTCATTTAGTGTTTTAAATATTCTACATGGCATTTTATTGAATTTCACTGTGAGCTGCCTACAGTCACCTTAATGAGGTAGGTGGAGATGGAAGTTTAATTAATAAATCAATGAAAAGCTTTACGTCCTCTGAGAAGTTTGGGAAGCTGAAGAGGTTGAATGGTGAAGAGAGAGATTTCTCCTCCTCAGAGGATCCAGACATTGATTCATTCTGTCTCTTTCTCTCCAATCCAGAGAGCAACCAGACTGCTTTAGCAGCCCCCTTGCAGGTGAGGGGTCTCGGTGGGGGCCGTGTGGGGTGAGAGGGAGGGGGGGCTTTGGGGTCCAAGGACCAAGTGAGGGTGAAGATGCTTTGGGAATCCCTCTTCTCTCTCCCATTCACCTCAGACACTGGAAGGTAAGGAATTTAGGGGAGAGGGCTTGGGGGAGGGGTCTTCCTGCCCCCAAACTCTGATCCTCTGGCACCTCTCAGGCTCTGAATGTCTTGATCCAACTCACCCTTGGATACTTTCTCCCTCCTCTTTGCAGGGGACACGCCCAGCATGAGGAGAGAAGATGGGATCGGCCTCCTTCTGAATTAGGCCGGACTCTCAGGAGGAGCCGTTCAGGGCCTTCCTGCATGCTGCAACCAGGAGAGATTTTGGGTCTTTCATCACTGCTTTTATCACTGAATCAGTAAACTTTTTCTATTATGACTGAAGAGCAGCGGAGAAAAGAAGATATTGATTGTTGCTAATTGTGGGATCAAAATATTTCAAATTGGATTTCGTAGATAATCAAGCACAGTAATCCCATGGTCATTGAACCAGGTTTTGGTGCTTTTGGCAGTGTGGGCAGGTGCCAAGTCCTGCTGGAAAATGAAGTCAGCATCCCCATAAAGCTCGTCTGTGGAAGGAAGCATGAAGTGCTCCAAAATCTCCTGGTAGATGGCTGCGTTGACCCTGGTCTTAATGAGGCACAGTGGTCCAAAGTCCTGTTCCTCAGGGGCCCAAAGTCCTCTTTTCTGATGAGAGCAACTTTTGCATCTCATTTGGAAACCAAGGAGCCAGAGTATGGAGGAAGAATGGAGAGGCCAATCAAGCACAATAATCCCACGGTCATTGAACCAGTTTTTGGTGCCTTTGGCAAAAGTTGCTCTCATCAGAAAAGAGGACTTTGGACCACTGTGCTTCATTAAGACCAGGGTCAACGCAGCCGTCTACCAGGAGATTTTGGAGCACTTCATGCTTCCTTCTGCAGATGAGCTTTATGGGGATGCTGACTTCATTTTCCATCCTTGTTTTATTGATTGCATGTAATATTCTAATTTTCTGAGATGGTGGATTTGGGGTTTTCATGAGCTGTACACCATAATCATCACAGTTATGACAAATCATCACAATTATGACAAATCATCACAATTATGACAAATCATCACAATTATGACAAATCATCACAATTATGACAAATCATGGTTTGAACTATCTTGCTTTGCATGTAATGAGTCTTATCTCATATATTAGTTTTACCTTTTAAGTTGCATTATTGAAATAAATGAACTTTTGCACGATATTCTAATTTTTCAAGTTTCACCTGTATATTCACCTCCTTTATAAAAATAATAAAGGCAGAATAAAACATTTAAAAAAACAGTCCAGAAAAAAACCATGGCAAACCATTTATTTACTGCTCCCAAGATAGATACCTGGACAAGCCATCCTAACCTTTTAAAAAATCCTGCAACTCTCCACCCTCCTAAAACTGAAAAGGCTCACTCTTTGACTCTGGGGCTCATAAGGGGTGATCCCTTAGGCTGTGTGTGGGCCCCACTTTTGGCAACTCTGGGGTATCAGATAGCCCTCAACCCTCTCTTCCCAATTGATGCCTAAAAACCCACCCGAGTTTTGATTTTTTTTGCTAGAATAGCTGTTTTCCTCTTCCCTCTTCCCCCTCTCCACTCCTCTTCCTCCTCTTCTCTCCACTCTTCACTTCTCCTCCTCCTTCTCTCCCCTCCCCTACTCATCTTTTTCTCTCCCCTTCTCTCGTCTTCCTCTCCTCCCCTCCCCCTTCTCCTCTCTAGTCCTCCTCCTCTCCTCTATTCCCCTCCTCCCCTCTCCTCCTCTCCAATCCTCTTCCTCCTCTCCTCCTCTTCCTCCCCCCTTCCCTCTTTCTTTCTCTCTCCTCCTGCTCTCCTCTCCACTCCTCCCCTCCCCTTCCTCCTCCTCCTCTCCACCCTTCCACCTCCTTCCTCCCCTCCTCCCCTCTCCTCCTCTCCAATCCTCTTCCTCCTCTCCCCTCCTCCTTTCCTCTTCCTCCCCCCTTCCATCTCTTCTTCCTCTCATCCCCCTGCTCTCCTCTCCACTTCTCCTCCTCCTCTCCTTTTCTCTCCCCTCCTCCCCACCTTTCCACCTCTTTTCTTCCTCTCCTCCTCCTGCTCTTCTCTCCCCTCCTTCCTTCTTTCCTCTCCTACCCCTCCTCCTTTCCTTTTTGAGTCCTCCCCTTCTCTTGTTTCCACCCCTCCCCTCCCCCTCTCCTCTCTCTTGCTCTGCCCGTTCTCTGGCCCACCTGTTCTCCCTTCCCCCTTGCTTCCCGCTAGCCGTTGCTTTCTTGTCCCAGCCGAGAGTATATTGGGCAAAAACGCGAAGGCTGCCAAAGACGTGGATCCCTTCCTTCTTCCGAACGGAGGGCATGAGAAGGAGGGAAGGTGGGCAGCGTCAGAGCAAGGGAGATGTTGCTATTTCTCCCAGGGGCTTTTTCAGTGGGCTCTACTCCTACTTTAAGCATGGGGAAAAAACAGAAGGGTGACTTTGGTCCGCTTCCTTTCTCTCTCAGCCCAACCTGCCAGCACAGCCGCTGGCTGGGGAATTCTGAGGCTTCCAGCTGCCAAAGCTCTTTGCCTCTAAACAAGGCAAATAAATCTGCCTCGAGCAACCATTCATCACTCAACCCATCATTTTACTCTAGCGTCGCTGCGAGAGGCAAACTTTCCACCCCACCCTGTGAGTGGGAAGCTTTACTGGTGGGGCAGCGCCCCCCGTGGCCGCTGCGAGAACGGCGTTTCTTTTTTACCACTTGATTTCTCAGAAAAGGCAGCGGCCCGTCGGCGGATCCCATTGGCTCCAATCAGGGGATCAGGCGCTTTCTGTGGGAGGAGTCGGAAAGTCCCCGCGCTCGAGGCCAAGAGTCCTATAGCCGTCGTGGGTGTTTCCTGCGGCTCTCTCCGTTTCGAAACGCTGCTGCTACTTTTTCTAATTATCGCTTGCGAAGCAATGCTATACACGCCTCATCTAGAGCAAGCCTTCCAGAGTGCAGTGGGATTTACTGCCAAATGAATGGGTTTAATCGCAAACTAATTAAATTAAGTAATTGCAAAATAAAGTAATTAATTGCAAAATAAAGAAAGTAATTAATTGCAAATTAATTAAATTAATTGCAAATTAATTACATTAAATAATTGCAAATTAATTACATTAAATAATTGCAAATTAATTACATTAAATAATTGCAAATTAATTACAAAATAGTTAATTGCAAATTAATTGCAAAATAGTTAATTGCAAATTAATTAAATTAATCACAAATTAATTACATTAATTGCAAATTAATTAAATTAATCACAAATTAATTAAATTAATCACAAATTAATTACATTAATTGCAAATTAAGTAATTGCAAATTAAGTAATTGCAGCCTGAACAATTCCGATTGCTTTGTCTTTTTAGCTGGAAGCATAAATACAATAATATTACACTAGAAAACATCACTTAGAATGAGGTTATGCTTTCCCCATCTGTAAAATGGGTACAATCATCTATAACAGTGATGGGGAACCTGTTTCGCCTCCGGTGCCAAAAGCACATACGTGCACACTATCACACGAACTCGAGTGCCCACCCACATCAACTTAATGTCCCCCCACTTGTGTGGACCGTGCATTTTTGCACAAGGCTTCCTCGCCACTCCCTGCTCTGGCTGCTTCCCCTTGGATAACACCCAGTGAGGGAGAAGTTGCCCTGCCACTAACGGGCAGAGATTGGGGTGGGGGGATGCTCAAGTGTGCTCCTGTGTCAAAAAACCTTCCCTTATCATTCTCCTGTGTAAAGATTGGGCCCTTTTTACAATGGCAGGTGTGAGTCCAGTTGTTGCAGAAAATGACAGGCTTAGACTTCTCAGGATACAGGAAAAGTTTATTTGGCAGCCAGGTTCAGAAAGCAAGCACATAGCTAGCATTGGAAATTCTGAACAATCTTTATTATCGAAGCACGCATTCTTATCCATTCTCAAAGACAGTGTAACACGGAAACACTTAACTCATTTCTTATTGGTTACCTTGGGAAAAAAGCCTTATAAGGAGATGGGGGTCTTACTTCTCCTTTTGTTACAGGTAAGGGCTACGTGTCATTAACGAACTTTATTTGAACCTTGTGGTTTTGGACTTTTGACATAGGGATGTTGGCTAAAACATCTTGTGGTTAGAGGCTGATGACATTTCCCTGTCCCTTTAAGCAAGCTTCTAACTGTCCCCTTTATGCCACGTCTCCATTCTTATATTTTTAATCCATATTTTATTCCACTTTACAGTTGCTAAATTCTCCCCTTCTATTAAAGAGGATCCTGGGCACTACAGTCAATAGACAAATGAGGAAGGGAGCTGCTGGCACAGGGGAAAGAAAAGCAGCAAGAAAAGAAGAAAAAGCAGCTTTTTCCCCTCAAGGTGGCTGCTCTGTTTCCCCCCCCCCTCCCCCGTGCTAGCACAGAGGATCCTGCCTGGTCCCTGCAATCCAAAGGGAAATGAGGAAGAGAGCTATCTGCATGAGGGAAAGGCAAGCAGCAAGGAAATAAGGAAAAGCAGCTTTTTTCCCCTCAAGGTGGCTGCTCTGTTGCCCTTTTCTCCATTTCAGCACCACTCCATGGAGCCTGCCCCACCCCCCATCGCCCAGGTCCTCGCTTCACCCAAGCATTTCTTTGCGTATTTAATTTCCCCTCCGTAGCATTTTTCCATCGTGTTTTGGACAGGAAAACAAAGTTTGTGGGACTAAAAAAAAACCCCTTTCAATCAAGCAATTCCAACTTTGCGAGATCTCCCCCCCCCCAAGTTGTAATTGTAATTGATTGAAGTTTTTTTTTAGTCCCACAAACTTTGTTTCTCTGCACACGATGGCAAGAAACACGATGGAGCTGGAAATCAGGTAGGCAAAGAAATGTTTGGGAGAAGTGAGGACCTGGGCGATGGGGGGTGGGGCAACCTCGATGCCATAGCACTAAAATGGAGAAAAGGGCAATAGCAGCCACGTTGAGTGAAAGAAGCCTCTTTTCTTCTTTCCTTGCTGCTTGCCTTTCCCTCATGCAGATAGCTCTCTTCCTCATTTCCCTTTGGATTGCAGCAGGATCCTTTTAAGTAGCAGGGGAGGGAGGGGGGAACAGAGCAGCCAGCACGAGTGAAAGAAGGCTCTTTTCTTGCCGCTTGTCTTTCCCCCGTTCGGGCAGCTCTCTCCTCATTTCTGGTTTGCATTGGGCTCTTTTTCGCCATTTGGAGGCTTCAGGGAATCCTCCGGAGATTTAAAAAAAACTATCGAAAATCAGCTGGCCAGCAGGCCCATGCGCAATGGAGCTGACAGGGCAATGCCTTGCGTGCCCTCAGAAATGGCTCCGCGTGCCACCTGTGGCACGCATGCCATAGGTTCGTCATCACGGCTCTAAGGTCCCTTCCAACTCGGCGATTCCATTAGTTTGAGTCATCAGGAAACAAGACACTAGAAATCAGTGTATCCTGGGCGTCGGGCGCTGGCCCCTACAGGTGGGGGACGGGCTGCCCCAGCCCCCGACTCTTCCCCTTGGGAGCTGGGATGGGTGGCAGAGTCAGCTGCATGGGACTTTGATCTACAGTCAGTGAGAGTAGCCAGTCCAGCGACTAGGACAGCAATGGCGAACCTGTTTTGGCTCGCGTGCCATAAGTGGGGGGAGCGCAGGGGGGTCACCGAAGACCAGGACAAGGCAGAGACTCACTCTAGGTCTTTCTCTTCAATGCAGGAAGCAACCAGGCCATTTAGCAGCCCCCTCCCAGGCGAGTGGATCCAACGGGGGCCGTATGGAAAGGGGAGGGAGGAAGGGAGGTTGAGGGCTTTGAGATCGAAAGATCCCCTGATGATGAAGATGCTTTGGAAGAACCTTTTCCCTCTCCTATTCATGTCAGCAAGTCACTGAGCGTCCTAATCCTGGGAGGTCCCACAGTCTGGCCTTGTGGAATAAGAGTTTGGGGCAGGGGTGAAATCCAGCAGGTTCTGACAGGTTCTGGAAAATCGGTAGCGGAAATTTTGAGTAGTTCGGAAAACCAGCAAATGGCTGGTCCCAGAGTGGGGTGGGAATGGAGATTTTGCAGTATACTTTCCCTGCAATGCCCACTAAGCCACGTCCACCAAGCCAGACCACGCCCACCATGCTCATAGAACCGGTAGTAAAAAATGTGAATTTTACCACTGGTTTGGGAGGCAAGCAGCCCTCCCTCCTACGAGCCCCAATGCCTCTTCCCCATATTCCTTACCTCAAACACTGACAGATAAGAAATTTGGGAGAGATGCATTGGGGCTCTGGGGGTGGGGGGGTGTTAAGTAATTAAGCTCCCTGTTGGGAGAGCGAGTATGCAGAGAAGCGTAATGAGAGTGATATGGAATAACATGCACAAACCAGCATACAGAGACACTGAATAGTATAAAAATATAGTAGTTTACTATGTAGAAATATAGAGGTATTCAGAGTCCGGTTAACAGTCCAAGTCATACACAGTTCAGTCATTCAGTTATCAATATAGTCAGTCTAAAACACAAAGTATAGCTAAACAGTTGCAAACCACAATACCTCAAAATACACCAACCAGCTTCTAACAAAACAGAGAGAGCTAACAGCATTCTGGCTCCCTCTTATAGCTGCTTGGGGTAATAAACCAATTACCTCTCTTAATCATTTAAAGTAACAGTAAAGTAATCATAGCTTATATACGTGCATTGCCAAGCCAAGCCTAGGGTTACATCCCTAACAGGGGGAGATGTGTTATTGTCTGCCTGCCCCCAAACTCCTATCCAGAAAGGCCAGACTGTGGCCAGGCCCCTCTCAGGATCTGACTGTCCTGGATCAGGAGCCTCAGAGAGCTGTAAAGAGGAGATCAGAGGGTTCCCACTGCAAGGAAGGAAAAAGGGACGGACGAGGGAGGGTCCTGCCAGTCACGGATGGAGAGGGGGCTTCTCTCCCCTCCTTGATCCCATCTGGGAATCCCTCCCTCCAGATGCTGAAGGGAAGACCTGGAGTCTCTGGGGGCCATGAAGCCATTTTCACTTGTCTCTGGGGGCAACATGGACTTGAGTTGGGTTTGTGTATCTGACGGGGGGGGTATTGATAGGTGTTGTATAACTTGTGGGGCAGCTTCTCACCCACCACAGGAGCCTCTGCCATCCCTGCCCCTCCCCTCCAGTAACTCTGGAGATCCCACCCGGCTGATCCCCCTCTTGAGGCTGCTCCTCCTGCTCCTCCCCTGGGCTGATCTTTGCTGGACGGTGGGATTCCTCCTCTTGGCTCCCTCCCAGACTGACCCTGCCTGCTTTCCCCCTCTTGGCAGCACCAGTGGACACTCCCAGCATAAGGAGGAGAGGAGAGGAGAGAAGATGGGACCGGCCTCCTTCTGAATTAGGCCGGACTCTCAGGAGGAGCCCTCCAGGGCCTTCCTGCATGCTGGAACCAGGATGGATTTGGGGTCTTTCACCATCACTTTTATCATTGCATCAGTGACCTTTTTATTATGATTGAGGAATAGAAAAAGAAAATAAAACCTTTTATTGTGGAATCAAAAGGATTCAAATTTCATGTTTTATTTACTTGCATCCTGCTGAAGGTATGGAAGATATCTAACACACCTTCCTCCTCCTATTTTCCCCACAACGACAACAACCCTGTGAGGCGGGCTTAGCTGAGAGCAACTGGCCCAAGGTACAAGGCCCAGGATTCCCCAGAAGAACCGCCAAAGGAGAGAGCAGCCATCTTTGTTTATTTTAGGGAAACTGAAGAGTTTGAAGCTTCCTCAAGATTCATGTCTTCACCAGAGAATAAAAGGAAATAAGGCATTTTATGTACTGCATTTAATACCTCTGACCTTCTCCCCTAGAAAGACGGGTCTTCACTTTGAAAATGCAACACAAGCTTTTCTTCCAGATTCCAGAGCGAAGATCACTTGGGGTTCGTCACCTGGAACATAGTAGATTCATCCAGCTGGAAAGGACCTCGGAGGTCTTCTAGTCCAGCCCGCAGCTCAAAGCAGGAGAGCTTGCTCCATCCCCGTCAAAATGGCTGCCTTGTCCATTTTCAAAAACCTCCAGTGACCCACAACTCCAGGCGGCAAACTTTTCCCCTGAGTAATTATTCTCAATATCAGAAAAGTTCTCCTGAAATTGGATCTCTCTTTAAGCAGCTCCCAGCTTTTGTTTCTTGTCCTGCCCTCTGGGGCTTTGAAGAATAAACCAATCCTCTCTTCTCTACGTCAGCTCTTCAAATCCTGGGAGGCTGTTCTCATGTGTTCCCCCCCCCCCCCATCCTTTCCTTGGATCAGTTGGACACACTTAGGTCCCTCAGCCATTTGTCATGGGATTTATTCTCCAGGCCCCTTATCACCTTCCTGGATCTTCTCTGCACCCTTTCTAGGGTCTCTGCATCTTTGTTTGTATCCAGGTGACCAGAATTAACCCGTATCCCAAATGTGGCCTCACTTAGTGCAGGATACAGTGGTGCTTTCGCTTCCCCTGATCTTGATGTTCTCCCTCCGTTGATGCAGCCCCAGGACGGCTCTGGCTTTTTTGGCAGCTCCCCCTGATCCACGACTGCAAGGTGCTCTGAGGGGTCTCCCCTCCCCCTCGCTTTGAAGAAGAAGACAATCCCCTCTTCTATGTGGCAGCCCCCCAAGTTCTATAAGGCAGTTATCATGTGTGTGTGTGTGTGTGTGTGTGTGTGTGTGTGTGTGTGTGTGTGTGTGTCGTCCCCTCCCGATTCTTCTCTGCCAGAGGCTAGAAATCCCTCCCTCCTTCAGTCTCTTTGCCATATAAGATTTGGCCTCCAGATCCTTTATGGACTTTTGTTGCTCTCCTCTGCAGTTTCTAAGGTCTCTGTGTCTTTTTTGTATCGTGGTCACCAGAGTTGTACCCAGCATTCCAAGGGTAGCCACATTTGTGCAGAATAAACCGACATTATGACTTCTAATCTTGATGTTCTCCCTCTGTTGATGCAGCCCAAGACCGCCTAGGCTTTTTTGGCAGCTGCCCCTGATCCCCGGCTGGGAGGGGCACTGAGACGGGTCTCCCTTCCCCCTCCCCTCTGCTCCTCCCCCCAGGATCAGATAAACCTCCTGCTTTTCCCAGCCTCTCAGTTGCGCCCCTCCCCCAAGAAGTGG
Organism: Natrix helvetica; assembly: GCF_964273705.1. Taxonomy (NCBI): domain Eukaryota; kingdom Metazoa; phylum Chordata; class Lepidosauria; order Squamata; family Natricidae; genus Natrix; species Natrix helvetica. The sequence continues at coordinate 376,239,872 of NC_138548.1, forward strand.
AATTCCTGGAAGGGGATTTCCCCATGGAACTTTCACTTTCCCCTCCCGGCCTCTCTCCTGGATGTCTGCCTAGCAACAATGACGACAGGGGTAGGCTTTTTTCCTACTGGTTGAGTTCGCCCAATCGCCAGCCGGCTCTGTATTGTTGAGCTGTTGACCACCCGGAGCCCCTCTTGGTTTGCTTGAGACTTCCGGAGAGCGGATCGAAAGTGGAGGATCGAGGCCAGGATGGCTCTCCGCTCTGCACCCTGGCTGCTCCTGGCGTTGGTGGCGGTCGCCCTTCGAGAGAGCTGCTTCGGCGAGTCCCTTCGAGGGCCGGGGGGGGGGGTCTCCCATTTTATCTGCCAGGGAATCTCTCTCTCTCTCCTCCCCCCCAAAAAAGTTTATTCCCAGAAGGAGACTCATGATTCGGTCCTCTTTCTAGTCCGCTCCCCCTCCCCCTCTGGCCACTTTAGGATTAGGCTCCAAAGTTGCCCCCTTCCAGGAGAGCCCCTCTGGGAACAGGACAAGGGTGGACCCTCCAGCTGTCACTCAAGTCTACTTGCGCGCTCCGAAGCTCAATTCCTTCCCTCCCCCAAAGTGGAGATTGTGGGAAAGCGGCGTTTGCAGGTGATCAGGTCAGTTCACAAACTTCCTGGCTGCCTTCGCCCAACCCCTCCGCCTGGGCAGTGGCGTAGCGTGGGTTGTCAGCACCCGGGGCAAGTAATTTGCGCCCCCTAACCTGAGGGCGGCCCGACTGCAGCTGCCCCTTGCTCCGCATCAGTCAAGTGAGGCTCTCCATGCTGGCCTCCTGCCTTCCTCCTGAGGAGGAGCTCGACAGGGCAGCGGGAAAAGGCTCGACTGAAGGGAAGCAGGTGCCGCGGGGGTGGGAGGCGCACCGGGGGCTTCGGGAAGGCGCCGGCTCCCCGGGGCGCTCCAGGCGGAGCGGGAGGACGGGGTGGCGTTGCAGCCGCGGGCAGACGGAGCGCAGCGCCGCTCTCCTTCGGCTCCCGCGGGGGCGGCGCGGCGGGTCTTGGCGGCTCCGCTGGGAGGTAGGCGGTGCGCAGGAGGGGCCTGGGCGGGCCGGGGCCGGGGAGCTTAGTTCGCGGGCCAAGCCGGGCGCGGAAAGAGGCGGCCACAGTCCGGCAAAGGGCGGCGCGGGGCGAGTCAGGGCGCCCCCCCCAGATGTTGCGCCCGGTGCGGCCGGCACCCCCTGCACCCCCCACGCTACGCCACTGTGCCTGGGTCCTCTTTCCTGCCTTTGGGGGCGGAGGGAGGGGGCGGGGGCTTTGTGGCTCCTGGTGCTGGGAGGACCCGGCTTGTTTCTGGGTTCCCAGCATTGGCAGAGGCGGAGGCTGGTGCAAAGGAGCGATGGGGATACGTGTGAATGCAGCAGGATAAGAGTCTGGAGAGAGAAAGGCTCCTGGAATATCCTTCCTCAGGATTCCCCTTTCTTCCTTTTCACTTTCTCCTGGATCCTCACCCTCCCACCGCATCTCAAACCCCAAGATCCCCCCAATTTTCTTTTCTGGGACAGGCAGGGATCATTTGCCTCCTCAGCTGTTCCTTCTTCCATTCCAGAAGCCCCCAATGTGGGACAATTGGCAGAATTAAAAATATATGAAATCTAATATTATGATGTTATTATTCCTTAGTATTCAGGAAGGGGCCTTGGGGTGTTCCTGGTTGATTGCTCAGAGAAACTATGAGGGCAGCAGCTTTTCAAAAGACACAAAGAAAAACTAACAGCTAATCTTAAACATTAAATAGGCTGGTTGGAGGCAGAAGAAGAGAAGAACCTCTGGATGGTGAGCGTGAAATAAACGGCTTGCTTGGACACTTCTGACTTGAGGAGGTTCATGATTGTGAGGATGCCCAACCTGCGTTCAGATGTTCAGATGTTTCTCCTCTCAGGCAGACTTGAGGCTTCCTCACTGCTCAATACAATACAATACAATACAATACAATACAATACAATACAATACAATACAATACAATACAATACAATAGTAGAGTTGGAAGGGACCTTGGAGGTCTTCTAGTCCAACCCCCTGCCTAGGCAGGAAACCCTATACCGTTTCAGACAGATGGCTATCCAACATCTTCTTAAAGACTTCCAGTGTTGGGGCATTCACAACTTCTGGAGGCAACTTCTGTTCCACTGATTAATTGCTCTAACTGTCAGGAAGTTTCTCTAAGTTGCTTCTCTTCTTGATTAGTTTCCACCCATTGCTTCTTGTTCTACCTTCAGGGGCCTTGGAAAATAGTTTGACTCCCTCTTCTTTGTGGCAACCCCTGAGATATTGGAACACTGCTATCATGTCTCCCCTAGTCTTTCTTTCTCTTAAGCTAAACATACCCAGTTCCTGCAACCGTTCTTCATATGTTTTAGTCTCCAGCCCCCTAATCATCTTTGTTGCTCTTCTCTGCACTCTTTCTAGAGTCTCCACGTCTTTTCTACATCGTGGTGACCAAAACTGAATGCAGTATTCCAAGTATGGCTTTACCAAGGCATTATAAAGTGGTATTAACACTTCACGTGATCTTGATTCTATCCCTCTGTTTATGCAGCCTAGAACTGTGTTGGCTTTTTTGGCAGCTGCTGCACACTGCTGGCTCATATTTAAATGGTTGTCCACTAGGACTCCAAGATCCCTTTCACAGTTACTACTACTGAGCAAGGTATCATCTACTGTACCTGTGCATTCCGTTTTTGTTGCCTAAATGTAGAACCTTACTCTTTTCACCATTGAATTTCATTTTATTAGATAGTGCCCAATATTCAAGTTTGTCAAGATCCTTCTGTATCTTAAGCCTATCTTCTGGAGTGTTGGCTATTCCTGCCAGCTTGGTGTCATCTGTAAATTTGATGAGTTCCCCATTTATTCCCTCATCCAAATCATTGATGAAGATGTTGAAGAGTACTGGGCCTAAAACAGAGCCTTGGGGTACTCCACTGCATACTTCCCTCCATGTAGATGCCGTTCCATTGAGGACTACACGTTGAGTGCGGTTGGTCAGCCAGTTACAAATCCATCTGGTGGTAATGCTGTCTAACCCACATTCTTCTACTTTATTCAGTAGTAGGTTATGGTCTTCCTTATCAAAAGCCTTACTGAAGTCCAAGTAAACTATATTGACGGCATTCCTCTGGTCCACTAATTTTGTCACATTATCAAAGAATGCAATAAGATTAGTCTGGCATGATCTGTTTTTGACTAATCCATGTTGGCTTTTGGCTATTACTTTGTTTGCTTCTAGGTGTTCGCAAATTCGTTGCTTGATTATTTTTTCCAGAATCTTTCCTGGTATTGAGGTCAGGCTGATAGGTCTGTAGTTTCCTGGATCTATTTTTTCCCCTTTTTTGAAGATGGGAACCACATCAGCTCTTTTCCAGTCCTCTGGTAGTTCCCCGGTGTTCCAGGATCTCTGAAAGATATAATTCAGTGGTTCTGAGATCTCGTCTGCTAGTTCCTTCAGAACCCTGGGGTGTAATCCATCTGGTCCTGATGATTTGAACTCATCTAGGGTAGACAGGTGCTCACTTACCATTTTCTTCCCTATTTCAATTTGTGTTCCTAATCTGATTTTTGTGGTGCTGCTTTTGATAGGTTGGACTGTTTTATCCCTTTGTGTAAAGACAGATGCAAAACATGAGTTAAATAGTTCTGCTTTCTCCCTGTTGCTTGTCACCTTCTTGCCACTTTCTCCTAGCAATGGACCAATTGTTTCCTTAACTTTTTTCTTGTTTTTAATATGTTGGAAGAAGCTTTTTTTGTTAATTTTTACTTTTGTGGCAAGCCTTTCTTCATTGTGAGCCTTAGCTTTCCTCACTTCATCTTTACAGGCTCGGGCTATTTGCTGATATTCTGCCTTAATTATGTCCCCCTCCTTCCACTTTTTATACTTACCTTTTTTGTCTTTCAGTTTGTCAGATAGTTTTTTATGCAGCCATGCTGGTTTCTTTTGGGAGCTGTTATTTTTTTTCTTCATTGGTATTGTGCTAGACTGGGCTTTTGTAATCTCATTTTTCAAAATGTCCCAAGCTTCTTGAGTTGTTTTCCCCTTGAGGATTCTCATCCATGGAATTTTTCCCAAGCTCTCTAAGTTTATTGAAATTAGCTTTCTTTTTTTTTTTTTTATTAAAAGAGTTTTATACAAACAAATTTTCCCCCTTTTCACCCCCCCTCCACACAATATAAATCTCATACAAATGCTATACCCCCCCAACCCCCCCGCAAAAATTCACATTCAAATATTATACCAAATACCAAATTAGCTTTCTTAAAGTCCAAGACTCTAGTTTGGCTTTGTTCTACTACTTGTGTTTGCATAATGTTGAATTCCAATATTGCATGGTCACTTGCCCGCAGGGTTCCTATGGCTTCAACACCTTCTATCATTTCCTCTCTGTTAGTGAGAATTAAGTCCAATATGGCTGATCCCCTTGTTCCCTTCTCTACTTTTTAGAAAACAAAGTTGTCTGCTAGGTTTGTTAGGAACCTGTTGGATCTTCCACTTGGTGCAGAGTTTGTTTCCCAGTTGATGTCAGGGTAGTTAAAGTCTCCCATTACTATTGTGGTGTGCTTCCTACATACCTTAGATAGCTGACTAGCAAAAAGTTCATCTACTTCCTCTGCTTGGTTGGGTGGCCTGTAGTATAGACCTATGGCAATGTCATTTCCCCCACAACCTTTAATATTGACCCAAATGCATTCAAGATAGTTCTCATCATTGTTGTGCTCTATTTCTGTAGAGACGTAGTTATTTCTTATATATAGTGCAACTCCACCTCCTCTTTTATTTGGTCTATTTCTTTTAAATAATGTAAATCCTTCTAGCTGTATGCATTTGTCGGTTTCATCCCACCAAGTTTCTGTAATGGCAATAATATCGTATCTGCCCTCTTTTACTTGAATTTGTAATTCGCCCTGCTTATTCCTCATACTCTGTGCATTGGTGTATAGACATTTGAGTCCATTTTGATTGACCTTGTGTTTACTGTCTACATAACCTGTGTTATGCCTGACTGCCCCTATTTTCTTGCCACTTATGTGATTCATGCACATGGTATGGCAATCACTATTAAATGCTTGGTTTTGCTTGACAGCAGGAGTGATAATCTTACCCACACACACATCTATGTTACATGCACTTATAACTCTATGAATTTTAGTTTGCTGGGGACAGAAATGTTCTGTATCTATTAATTTTCTGTCCCCGCTCTTCAGTTTAAATGATTATCAAGAAAATCTGTGAATTTAATGCCAAGTAACTCAGTCCCTTTCTTGGATGGGTGCAACCCATCTCTTTTGTACAGTTTTTCATTGGACCAGTTACAGGCATCATGACTAATAAAACCAAAGCCTTCCCTTTTACACCACTCCTTTAGCCACACATTAAACTCTGCTACACGCTGGCCCTTCCCTTTTTGTTCCTTATATACTGGTAAAACCTCTGAAAAGATAAGCCTACAACCTACACTATTCAGTTCATACCCCAAGTTCTGGAAATCATTCTGCACAGAAAGTACATCTTTCTGGGACAGATCATTAGTGCCAAGATGTATAATAGCATCAACATCACAGTCCTTACTTGCATTCTTGACTATCTTAAGAATACGCCTCTTGTCTCTGCTGGCAGTAGCACCTGGCAGACACCTGACCTCTTTTAAAACCTCCATATCCTCTCCTAAATTTACATCCCTTACGATTGAATCACCAACCAGAAGGTGGCTTCTCTTTTTGTATACCTTGCTCTTCTTCTGCGACTGATGTGTGATACCTGGTTCCCCATTTCGCCTTTCCGAAGAAAGTTCTTCATTTTGGACCACGATCCCCTGCTTATTTGAGTCATCATTATCACAACTGCCTTGACCTATCTCTTTAGTGTCCCCATTAAAGTCAGCAAGGGCACTATATCTGTTTTGCTGGATCACAGCAAAAGCTTTGTGTTTATGGTTCACAGTTCTCAACCTGCCAGATCCCACGGTTGTCCAGACTGCACTTCTCCTGCAAGATCTTTGTGGCAGAGGGGGCTGATAGTGTGGCTTCACCATAGAGTAGAATGGCTGAAGTAGACACCTAGTTTCTGCTTGGAGAGCACAGATTACAGATTCTAGATAGGTAATCTGTCTATGTACACTAGTAATTTGTTTACAAAGGGGACAGTATCCAAATTTGAAAAGAGTACTGCGAAAGACAGGTGCAAAACAGCTATTACATTGAACTAAGCTGGTCATTTTGAAATAAAATGAAATCACAATCTCAAGCACACTAATCCAGAATGTATTATTGCTATTTTGGTTTATAGATATATGATTCGCGTGCCATTAGGCGCGTGGGCCCCCACCTCAGTCTCTTTGTCTCTCTGACTCACCCCCCTTCTATCCAGCAGCTCCAATCCCAGCTTCAGGAAGGTTCAAATGATATGGAGTTTAAGGGGCCCCACCTCAGTCTCTTTGTCTCTCTGACTCACCCCCCTTCTATCCAGCAGCTCCAATCGCAGCTTCAGGAAGGTTCAAATGATATGGAGTTTAAGGGCCCCCACCTCAGTCTCTTTGTCTCTCTGACTCACCCCCATTCTATCCAGCAGCTCCAATCCCAGCTTCAGGAAGGTTCAAATGATATGGAGTTTAAGGGCCCCCACCTCAGTCTCTTTGTCTCTCTGACTCACCCCCCTTCTATCCAGCAGCTCCAATCCCAGCTTCAGGAAGGTTCAAATGATATGGAGTTTAAGGGCCCCCACCTCAGTCTCTTTGTCTCTCTGACTCACCCCCGTTCTATCCAGCAGCTCCAATCCCAGCTTCAGGAAGGTTCAAATGATATGGAGTTTAAGGGGCCCCAGTCTCTTTGTCTCTCTGACTCACCCCCTTCTATCCAGCAGCTCCAATCCCAGCTTCAGGAAGGTTCAAATGATATGGAGTTTAAGGGCCCCCACCTCAGTCTCTTTGTCTCTCTGACTCACCCCCCTTCTATCCAGCAGCTCCAATCCCAGCTTCAGGAAGCTCAGCCCCACAAGGGAAAGGAACAAGGGTTCTGGATCACAGAGAGTCCGATCCCCCCTCCTTCTGTTGGAGAAAAGCTCCGATCCCTTTGGATCCTGAAATCTCCCCAGAGCAGGAAGTGGATCTGGGGCTCCCTCTCCCCAAAAGCTCTGAGAAGCCTCTGGGATTGTGGGGAGGAGCAGGAAGGGGGAGGCCCAGACCTTTCCCTAGGACTGGGAGGCCATACTGGAGGGAATGGGCAGTGGGACTACAGGGAGTCCTTGATTTACAACAGTTCATTTAGTGACTGTTCAAAGTTTGAATGTAATTGAAAATAATGACACTATGACAATTTTTCACACTTATGACCATTTTAGCGTCCTCATGGTCAGATGCTTGGCAACTGATTCATATTTATGACGGTTGCAGTCTCCCCATGTCACGTGACCCCCTTTTGCAACGTTCTGACAAAGTCAATGGAGAAGCCAGATTCACTTAACAACCAGGTTATTAATTTAACAACTGCAAGGATTCATTTAACAACCGTGGCAAGAAAATTTGTAAAATGGAGCAAAACTCACTTAACAAATGTCTCACTTAGCAACAAAAAATGTGGGCTCAATTGTGGTCATAAGGCGAGGACTACCTGTGTTTATTTCTCTGCCCTTTTCCATGGAGACCCAGGTTCTGCCTAAATAAGTCCCATGAACGATCCTGAAAATGATCCTTAAAATCTTTGGTGAAAGAATTTCTCCTCTGAAGAGCTTTCAGAATGGAGACCAAAAAGGGTCATTGGAGATCTTGCAGCTTCATGGATTTCCCAGCAGCATTTTATTTATTTTATTTTATTTTTATTCTTGTAACCTGGTTAGAAGTTGTTGTTTTTCTGTTCACTGGGCAGCCTTAGAGTCTCTTCCCAGCTGAGGCCCCCCCCCCCCATGGTTGGTCTCAGCAGGAACTCCCACCCAGCTTCAGGGGGGTGGGGGCAGGGGGTGGAGAGGCCCATGGATTTCTGTGAGTGAGGGGAATTCTGGGAATTGAAGTCCAAATGGCTGAGTCTGAGAAACTCTGATTTAGGCCTTTACATTGAGAGTCTCTGATCCTGTGAAGGGATGGAGAGCCAGGATCCCAATCCCCTCCCGAGGAGGCTGAGGGGCATTTCTGCCTTTCTTTGGGCTGACAAAGGGCAGGATGAGCCCCAGAGGAGGACAAGGGTCAGAGCAGCTTCTGGGGAAAGGGAAGGGGGAGATTCAGAGGAAAAGCCTCCGTGAATGATGGTTTCAGGGCCCTAACTGGGTTGCTGAGATGAAGGAATCTGGGGATAATCCCAGTGAGATTCCCTGTGGAAGGAGGGGGAGCCCCTCTGAGTCCTGGGTTCAAGGCCGATTCCTGCTCAGATGGCTGAACTCTGGGAGGGGAGGGGGATTTTCCAGCTGGGGGGGGGGAGAGGGACAGGAGGAAGATTTGGGAGGCTACGTGGCTTCATTGCCCCCCCCCTTCCCCTCCCCCCTTTGACTCCCCATATTTAGGTTTCCTCCATGGGTCAAAAGGGCCTCTGGTCTCACCCGGATTCCCCCTTCCTCTTCCCCTCTCCTCTTTTATAAAATCTGCAGCTATTAACCAGCCATTTTGGTCCCCAGTAATGTGATTTATTTTCTCTGTGAATGGAAAGTTGGGGTGACCAGGTGGGGTTCCTTCTGCTTTTGAGCTTCTGGGAGGGTGGAATCCCCCCTTTTACCTGTGGGGCCACTGCAGCCTCCTTGGGGCAGAGACTCAGCAATCCAGAAGGGGGTTTGAGGGAGGCCTTGCTGGAAGGGGGGAGGACACAATTGGGGCAGGTGAAGTTTGGGGGACCCGACCTTCCCCTCCTCTCTCACCCCCCACCTTCCCTGCCCTCCAACCCTTCAGGCCTTCCAGAAGCTTCTTCTTTCCCTCTCAGTCACTCCCTCATTCCCCCTCCTTCCTCCTCTCCCCCTTCCTTTCCTTCCTTCCTCCTCTCCCCCTTCCTTTCCTTCCTTCCTCCTCCTCCCCCCCCCCACCAACCCTCTTCCTCCTTCCTCCCCAGAGCCTCAGATGGGAGCCTCCATGGGATCCGGGTCCTTGACTGAAGCCCCCTAACTCTACTCTTCTGTCTCCCTTCCAGGCGCCTCCTCCCACTCCATGAAATATTTCTACACCTCCATCTCGGACCTCAGTCAGGGGCAGCAGCTCCACTTTGTCGGTGTGGGTTACGTGGACGATCAGGTCTTTGTTCACTACGACAGCCACAGCCGGAGGGTGAAGCCTGGAGCCTCCTGGATGGAGAAGGTGGGGAAGGAGGATCCCAAGTACTGGGACAGAGAGACACAGATGGTACATGTCAATGCAGAGTCGTACAGAGGAGACCTAGAGACTCTGAGGATTCGCTACAATCAGAGCGAAGGTGGGTGATGGGTCGGGTGGCCCCATAATCCCCTCCCCAAGAACCAGAGGAGGGGGGAGAAAGGGGGGGTCCCTTCAAAGGGAAAGGCTCCTTCCACACCTTTTAAAAAGCCTTTTTTAAATATATGTTTATTCTTTTCTTTAATCAACATAAGATTGTCCTTGTCTCCATAGCTGACATTTTCTGCCAATTGCAGTTAATGGAAACGTGTTGAAATGTCTCCATCTCTCTTTCTGGAGGTTGATATAAACGGAGGTAAAAAGAGGTCGAAATCTCCCCTCCCCCCATGACAGTTGGGGGGTCCTTGGTGGATCTCCTGCTGTGGGGGAGGAAGGTGGATCCTGGGGGAAGCAGATCCTCCTCCTTCTCTCTGTTTCCACCCCAGAGAAATGAGGGATCAAGTGCAGATCCACCTGGGGAGACTAGATCCCTTTCCTTCACCCCCTTTTTGGGGGCAATGAGGGGGGGTGGCAAATGCCAGGAGCTCCTCCTCATCCTCCAGTTGGAAGGAGAGGCCCGGAGGCCCAAATGGGGTGGGGGGGCTCTTGTGGGGGGGGGGATCAGAGGTCCAGGATCCTCCCAATGGGCTTGAGGGGGAAAGACAGGAAAGGAAGAAGCCTCCATTTGGGGCCCTTCATGGCTTCCCCTCCTTGGTCCCTCAGGCTGAACTCCTGCCCTGCCCTCTTGGAGGGGCTGCCCTGGATTTGGGGGGAGGCTCTTTCTTCATCATCCCTTCCCTTCTTCTGCCACCTTTGGGGGGAGAAGATTCACCTCCAAGGAACCTCATTGAGGAAAAGGGATGGAAGGAAATGTGTGTGTAGCTAAAGGCTCCATTTGGCTGAGGAAAACCTTCTCCACAAACATCAGCCGTTTCCCCTCCTTTCGTCCCACGGAGGTGCAGCCCCCCCCCCAATTCTTCCCCCCTCCCCTTACCCCTCCCCCCTTCCAGGTAGACCCCAGAGCTCTGCCAGTCCTGCCCCAGATCCCCCAGGATCCCCCCAGATCCCTCCAGGCCCCCTGCTGGCCTCCCAGGGGATCAGAGTTGGACCCAGAGGCTCCCCCTGGTGGAGGAAGGGGGAAGGAGAGCGGCCAGAGTGGAGGGGAGCCTCCTTTCCAGGCTAAAGAGCCCCAAAGGTCCCAACCTTCCCCCCAAGGGAGGCTGCTTCCCCCCTCCCATCGCCTGGGTCGCCTCCTCTGGACCTTCCCCGGCTCCCTCCTCTCCTTTTATGAGGCCTTTGGACCACAACTGCACCCAATACTCCAGATGTGGTTTCTCTGCCTGGATTCATGTAAAGGGTTTGTGTGACATTTCCCTCTCTTGTGTTTTCAATACCATTTTAATGATCCCTGACGTCCTGTCAGCCTTTAAAATTATCTGATTTTTACTAAAAGTTTTCAAAAAAAAGGATAAAAACGAATAGAAAGTAACATAAAGTAAAAGATAGAAAGGAAACCAATCAAAAAAAAAGTACAAGAAAATAAAACCAGTGGAAGAGAATTTGTAAAGAAAAAAGACATGAAGAAAAAGTGATTTCTGATATTCTTCTCAGCAGTTATAAACATAAATATATATTTAGCCTCTCTAAATCAGCCTTTCTGAACCTTTGGACCCTGCAGGAACCCTTGAACTATTTTTCAGATGTCAGGAAACCCCTGAACATCCAGGCTCAGAGATGGGCCAGAATTGTTTCATGCGTAGACCTGTAGAGATGCATTAATAGTATTCTTACACTGAACATCAAAAACGAAACATGCCTTTTCAATGTGATCCCTGTGCTTTCTTTTTGCTGCACAAACATTCAATTCTGTGCCAAACCTGAGATAAGAACACATTTCATCTTCAAGGGAAAGAAGACAATTTCTGTCTTAGCTTTTGATGCTTCTGAAATGACAGAATTTGTTCTCAGAAGTTGAAAACTGCAGCCAAATATTTACTGCTTTCCTGTGAATGGCAGGAGATTCTTCTTGGACAGAAATCTAGAACTATTTTTTCCCATGGGCAGATCAGGGAATCTCCTCTCAAGGGAAGGATCAGACTGGATGTCCCAAGGATCTTCCTCTTCCTCCAAAGGGAAGTTCTCTGGCTGAGCAGAAGATGCAGAGAAAGGATCCCCTCACCTGTCATTCATGGGTGTGGAGAGGAAAGGACTGGTCAGTTTAGTTCAACTCTACTTCCAGGTGGTTTTCCCTTAGATTCGAGGGTTCCTGGCGTCCTTCCTCCCTCTCAAGCCCAAACAGTAGAAGAAACAATTCAGGATTTCCTTTTGGTTTTTTCAAACATTCAGTTTTCTTTTAAATCCAAGAATCTGTTCACTTGAAGTTGAAATATCTTCTCCAGGGCCTTCCAGAGCCTGTGAACTTCAAAGTTCATTTCAAAGGTCAATAACCCTTTGGGTCTCCAGATCAGACTGGGCCACTTGCTGCTGTTGCTGGGGAAAATATTCCTTTGGGGCCCTTCGAGGCTTCATTCTCACATTGCACTAAACCATGGTTTGTTTCTGGTTAGCCCAAAGTGGGAACCAGCCCTTGTGACTTGGTGCTATTTGTGAACGTAGAGCATGATTTATGGTCACGGGGGTCCCTGCAAGCTTTTTCCAGATCGACCAGATCCTCTTTGAGGCCACAAGATTCTCATTCCCTCTTTGCAGCTGCAGATTCAGGCAACTGTTCCCTCTCTGGGATCCCTTCCTTCCCCCTCCCCCAAGAGTTCCCCCTGCGGAGGACTGGCAGAAGGAAAGATGGAAGGGTCTCCGTCCTTCCGTTTCTTTGCGACTCCTTCTTTTCTCAGTCTCCCTTGGGATCCTCTGCTGGCTTTCCCAGATTCCTTTTCCTGGGGAGATTCAGGGGCTCCATCCTGGGGGGGAAATGCAGGGATGGTGGTCGAGGGAAGGGAAAAGGGCAATTACTGATGGGGACTTATTTCCCTTGAGTTCTTGGGAGGAAATGGGGGTGTCAGTGCCTCTGTCAAGGTCACTGCAGGGAGGGGGTCTCTGTCTATCTTCGGGACTCCCCAAACCATCCTCCTCTCTGTCTTTTAGGCCTTCACACATGGCAGCTGATGTATGGCTGTGAGCTCCAGAGAGACAAGAGCAAAAGAGGTTTTATGCAGTTTGGCTACAAAGGGAGGACCTTCCTCACCTTCGACAAGGAGACCCTCACCTGGGTGGCTCCCACCCCCCAGGCCCAGACCATCAAGAGGAAATGGGACAATATTCCAGGATACAATGAGAGAGAGAAGACCTACCTGGAGGAAATCTGCATTGAGTGGCTGGAGAAGTACCTGTCCTATGGGAAGGAGACTCTGCTGAGGACAGGTGAGCATCTGGATGCAGGCTGGACTTTCCTCCTTTATGGCTGGATCTCCTGTACACATTCAGCCCCTTTGGGTCCCTGGTCTTTAGCCTGTTTGCCCTGGTGGGAATCCCCCTCCTCCTCTTCCAGCCCCTCTTGCATGTAGACCTCCCCTCTCCCCTATTATTATTTTTATTATTTATTTGATTTCTAGACCGCCTCCTCTCCCCGAAGGGACTCGGGGCGGTGTACAGGTATCGAATTAAAAAACCTTACAAATAATCATAATAACCTAGGTCTCCCCCTTCCCCCCTGGGGTCCTTCATCCCTCCAGGATCAGAGAATCCCCCCTCCCACTGATGATTGCCCACAGCCCCTCCCTGCCCCTACCCCCCTTTTGAGAGACAATATCTCTTTTCCCAATTGATCCGTGTGAGATTCCCTTTGATCTCTCTTCCTCTTAAAATTGGGGTTGTGTCCCTTGGAAAGAGGCCTGGAGCAGCCTCAGATTCAGGGGAAGCAGAAGAGGATGCAAAAAGTAGGGAGAATCTTCTGTGTTGTTGTTGTCTTGAAAGGGAACCTAAAACACCATCTCCACTATCCCTCCCCTGAAGGGAGCAGCCCAAGATCACTCAGAGTTCAAAGCAGCCAGAGAGGAATTTCCTTGGAGCCTCAATTTGCTTCCGGAGGTTTTTCAGGCTGAGTCCCTGGGAAGGACTCAAAATCAGGAGTTCTTCTGGTTGAGCCTTTTCCAGATCTGGATAATTTCCTAAAACTCTTGGAGAGGCTGCAAGTGTGGAATGTGAATCTCTGGGTTAAAACTAAGTGGTGGGAGATTTTCCTGCCCCTCCAAGTTTCTCACCCACCTTCCAGGCTCTGGAGGGGCTCAGGGTTAATTCTGGGGCTGCCGTTTCTGCAGAGACCCCAAAGGTGACGGTGAGCAGCCGGACGGAGGTGGAGGATGGGATGGAGACGCACATCTGCCGCGTGGATGGCTTCTACCCCAGGGAGATCGATGCCTCCTGGAGGAGGGATGGGGAGGAATGGCTGGAAGAGACCTTCCATGGGTTTCTGGCCCCCAACGCGGATGGGACCTACCACTACTGGCTCAGCATCCGGATCGACCCCAAAGAGAGAAGCCGCTATCAATGCCACGTGGAGCACGACGGCCTGCAGGAGCCTCTGGACTTGGAGCTGAAGGGTGAGAGGCTGCAGGGAGGGGAAGGCTGGGCTCTCTGGCAGGCTGGAGGGTGGTGGGGGAGAAATCTGGCCCCAGCTGTGTCCAGATGTGAGCATAGCTGAGCTTTCATCCATTGGTCCTTCCAGTGTTTGAGGCAGGTGAAGCTGCAGGGACCAGACCGTAGAAGTGACTTCGGGTGATGGAAAGGACAGAGTCCCGTCCCAATACTTGGCCGATCCTGATGAAATCCCCTCCGATCCTCTCTTAGGCCTTCCCTGTTTCTTTTCTCCAGCAGAAGAGCAGAAATGACGCTGAGCCCCAGAAAGAGATTTCCTCTTGTTCCCAATCCCTCTAAAGGACCAGAATCAGGAGGAGTCTGGGAGCCCCTTTTCTGAAGGGAGATGTTGGCTAAAAGGGATGAAGGGCAGCTGCCTTCAGGAAAGGCCGAGAGAGGCTGGACTGAGGCATCCGGAGTCAGAAAAGAGGCTCCCAAGTCTGAGCTTTTTCCCCATCAGAGACTCACTTTGATTTCCTGCTTTGAAGCTCAAAAGGTCTCTCTGTGTCGCTCCTCTAAGAAAGAAGTTGCACATTATTTTATGATATATGAATTCCTGAGGCTCAGCATAAAACCCAAGGAAAAAACCCTCTCTCAGAGAACTCTGCATATGCTCAGATGTGTCCTTGACGGATACTGGACTTCCAAAGTTGCAAAATTCAAATTAATTTTTTTTATTGATGATTGTCACCAGGATACAAGAAATACTCAAATATAATTGTTATGCTGATATCCAGGGCAGAATAAAATATTCCTTTTATTTTTGTTGTTATTTATAGCAGGCATCCATTTACAAGTGGCAGGATTGCTATTCAATGGGAATCCAGAATTTTGTGCAAGAGAAATTTAAATTTAAAGTTTCCTCCTCAAACCTTCTCCCCCCCCCAAGCAATACCACTTTATAATGCCTTGGTAAGACCATACTTGGAATTCTTCCTCCAGTTTTGGTTGCCACGATGTAGAAAAGACGTTGAGTCTCTGGAAAGAGTGCAGAGAAGAGCAACAAAGAGGATTAGGAGCCTGGAGGCTAAAATATATGAAGAGCAGTTGGAGGAATTGGGCATTTCTAGTTTAAGGAAAAGAAGGACTGGGGGTGACATGATACGTTCCAGTATCTCAGGGGCTGCCACAAAGAAGAGGGGGCTCATCCTATTCTCCAAAGCACCTGAGGGCAGGAGAAGAAGCAATGGGTGGAAACTAAACAAGGAGAGAAGCAACCTAGAACTGAGGAGACATTTCCTGACAGGGAGAAGAATTAATCAGTGGAATGGCTTCCCTTCAGAAGTTATGGCTTCTCCATCACAGGAAGCATTCAAGAAGAGACTGGAGAGCCAGTTGTCTGGAATGGTAGAAGGTCTCCTGCTTGAGCAGAGGGTTGGACTGGAAGACCTCCAAAGTCCCTTCCAACTCTGTTATTCTGCCATTTTTATGCTATTTTTGAACTGGCCAAAGAAATGAAACTGTACTTAAAAAAAGGCTAGGTGGTATGAGCTATTTTATTTCACATCATGAAATGCAAACACTCAAATTGAAGAAAAAAGATAATGTTCAGATCTGCCTAATTCCACTCAGAGTCGTGGCTTATTGGGGAAGCTTATAAAAAGAACAAAAATGTTTTTGTTTAACAAATTTTGTTGACATTATTGTGTTGGTGAAGTTTTTGTTTTGGAAGCTGCTATGAGTCAGAAGGTGGCAAAGGGCTGTTTTAGAGTGGAAAAGCTAAAGATGAATCCAGTTGCCTTCATGCTGGGCTGGTGTGAGAAGAAGGCAGCGTCATGAGGAAACATCCTCTAACAACGGTTATCAAGGCCTCTTCATGTTACCTTTAGAGGGACCCAAAAATGATCACATGGAGTTTTTAATTTGGGGTATTTCCAGCTTTCACTTCTTTAGGTCTCTTCCCTGATTGGGAAGATTGTTTGAGGTTCTCCTTCAATGATCTGCTCTTTCTCCCAATTCAGAACCAACCAATTCAAAATCCAACCTGGGTCTCATCATCGGCTGTGTTGTTGTGGCTGCTCTTGTCCTGGCGTGTGTGATTATTGGGACTTTGATATTCCTCAGTAAGTATCTTTTTTAAAGGTAATTCCTCCCAAATCTCTCCCTTTGGGGAGCTTCCTCTGGGCTTCCTTCTGTCCTGTTTTCCCAGCCCTCTAGGGGAGGATCTGAGATCTCAGCCTCTTGCTGGGACTCCAGTCTCGATTCAGCTGAGTCTGAGATTTGGGCAGTCCTGTCTTCTTCTGAGTTGGGAAGAGGCATCCCAGTTCCTTTGTCCCTTTCAAAGGCTTTGGTCAAAGAGCAGCAGAGAAGGATTTCCATGGAAACCTCCCTTCCCTCCCAGCTGCTCCTTCTGCTTCCCCCAATTCCCCTCCGTCCATCTCGGAGGCAGCTGGGTTCTCTTGGGGCAAATAAGGAGATAGATTTGTATTTTGAAGATCTTTCTGTCTTTATTGATGGGATAAAAGGTCTGTGAAGCATCTCTTGGGGTTCTTCCTCCTACAGAGGGAGAGTTTGGATGATCTCTGGTGGATTCTTCTGAGTTTTCACTGATTTTTGTCCTTGCAGAAAAATGTCAAGATGACTACAATGCAGTACCAAGTGAGTGAATTGTCCTCTTTCCATATAATTTACAACTTAGAACAAGCCTGTTCTCAACGTAGAGCAGGCCTTAGACCCGTGATGGCGAACCTATGGCACGCATGCCACAAGTGACACACGGAGCCATTTGTCAGGGCACGCGAGGCGCTGCCCTGTCAGCTGGCCAGCGCGCATGCGCGTGCTGGCCAGCTGAGTTCACCTTTTTAAAAGCTATTTTTCGCCTTTCTCCTTTATAGGAGTCTGGGGAGGGCGAAAAGAGCCTCCCCCGCCCCCCCGCCCCCCCGGAGGCTTCAGGGACCGTCCGGAGGCTTCCCTGACGCCTTCGGAGTGCTTAAAACCACCCTCCGAGCAAACCGGAAGTGACTTCTGGGTTGCTCGGAGGGTCGTTTTAAGCGTTCCGAAGGCTTCAGGGACCGTCTTGACGGCGGAGGGAGAGGGGACTCTATAGCCTTCCTGCCATGCGTCCCGCACAGGAATCCGTCCCCTCGGGGCTTTGCGCGGGCGTCACAAGGGTTAAGCCGAAAAGGGGGGAGGGGGAGGGGGAAAGCGAAGAGGGCTTTGTTGTCCTTCTCCTTCTCCTCCTTTCCCCCTCCGGCTCGAACACGGCGCCGGGGCCTGGCAGGCAGCGAACGAGTCGCAACCTGCCGACCGGAGGAAGAGGGCGAGAGGCCGGTTCCGTGAACGGCGGCAGAGGCGGCGGCAATAGTCGCAACTCGGCGGCAAGCCGCCCCCGCTGGGAGACAAAGAAGGGGAAAGGCGGCAGGCAGCCGAGCTCCGAGGACGGAGCTGACTGCGGGACTGAGCATGATGCGGCGCGGGGCCGCCATGGCTGGGATCGAGGCGGCTGCGCGGCCTGCCTGGCGTGGCGCGGCTAGAGGAGGCAGCAGCGGCGGCGGTGAGGGCGGTGCGGCCGAGGCCCGACGGACTTCCCTTCGGCCGAGCCCATCCTGGTGGCGGCGGCAGCGATGTGAAGGCAGGGCCCTGGCAAGCGCGCCGAGGCTGGGCGGAGCGGCGCAAGGACGCCGGGCCCGAGTCGCTGCGCAGCAGAGGCGATCCGGGCCCGGGCGATGGAGACACACGTGCCTGTTCAGGGACCAATAGGCTGGTCTCCTCTGAGAGGTTCATTAAGCTGCAGAGGTTTTGTGGTGAAGAAAGGATCAGGCCAAAGCTATTCCTGTCCCTATCCTGTCCTGTCCTATCCTATCCTCTCACTCTGTCTCTCTCTCTCTCTCTCTCTCCAATGCAGGGAGGAACCAGGCCACCTAGCAGCCTCCTCGTAGGTGAGTGGTCCCACTGGGGGCTGTGTGGGGAGGAGGAAGGGAGAGAAAAGAGGGCTTTGAGTTCCAAGGACCCACTGATGGTGAAGATGCATTGGGAAATCCCTCTTCTCTCTCCTACTCATATCAAGCACTGCAAGGTGAAGGAATTTGGGGGAGATTCAGAGGGGCTCTGCCTGCCCCTAAACACTGCAAGGCCAGACTGTGACTCCTTTTGGGATCCGACTCTCTTGGATCAGGAGGCTCAGAGAGCTGCAAAGGGGAGATTGGTCAAGGAATGACGTAGCAGCTCTCCAGAGGAAGTCAAAAGACACGGACACAAACGTGTTGTTTTATATACATAAATATATTTAACATTTATAGTTGCAGCAGACAAGATAGTCAGGAACATCATCAGGGAAATCAAACGGCAGACGGAACACACAGAAGAAAAAGGCGGGGGGAAAGGGAACCCCCTCTTAACACCCACAGCAACCAATCATAGCGTGGATTGCTTTGTGCAGAAGCCAGCTCAACCAATCAACTCCTGCCCATTGTGCACTTTCCTGTTCCAGTTACTGAATTTAATATCCTAAGAGGACTGGGGGGTCCTCAGCGCAGGAGGAGAAGAGGGGCAGATGAGGGGCTTCTTGGGGATCCTGCAGTCAGGGATGGAGAAGGGGTTTCACTCCTTGGAGCCCTCTGGGAATCCCTCCCTCCAGATGCTGAAGGAAGGCCTAGGGGGGACATAGGGGATGCATATGTCTCCGGAAGCAACATAGACTAGTATTGGATCCGTGTATTTGAGGGGGGACATTGGCGTTATGTAACTTGTGGGGCAGGTTCTCAGCCGCCTCAGGATCCAGTCCCAGCCCTGCCTCTCACTTCTTTCCACCTTGGAAAATCCGACCCGGCCGATCCCTCTCTTGAGGAACCAGCAGTTCTCACCAGTGGGATCAGCTGGGCAGTTTCGTCAGCCTGGGCGGTGGGATTCCTCCTCTTGGCTCCCTCCCAGACTGACCCTGCCTGCTTTTTCCCTCCTTTTGGCAGCACGAGTGGTCCTAGCATGAGGAGAGATGAGAGAAGATGGGATCAGCCTTCTTCTGAATTAGGCCGGACTCTGAGGAGCCCTTCAGGCCCATCCTTCATCTTGGAACCAGGATGTATTTGGGTGTCTTTCCCCATTGTTTTTATCCTTGGATCAATAACCTTTTGTATTAGGATTGAGGAACAGAGGAGAAAATGACATCTTACGTGTTTATAATTGTGGAATCAAAAGGATTCAAACTGGGATTAGGATATACTTTATTTTTTATTTATTTGTATCCTGCTGACGGCATTGAAGATATCTAACACACCTTCTCCTCCTATTTTCCTCACAAACAACCACCCTGTGAAGTGGGTTGGGGTCAGAGAGAATGACTGGCCCACCCAGCTGGCCCACCCCCTTTTCATTACAGCCAGGCTGTTCTTGGAAGTGGAGACCTCAAGGAGAAACATCTGGGAGAAGGAACCTTCAAGAAGAGGAGAAGAGTTCCGGCAGGCGAAGGCAACGGACGCGTGCGTCCGCCTCCCGCTGTCTCGGTGGGCTCCCCTGAATCCTAAGGGGAGCACAGGGTGCCTTGGAGTGGCGCCCTGCCATAGGGGCGGCTTGCTGGGACCCCCTGGAACAGCGGCAGCCGCGGGGGGGTCTCCAGCTTTGCCCCAGGAGCCGGGAAGTGCAGGGGGTGCACAAGCTTCGCCGAACGCAGCCTGGAAGGAAATGGCAATTGAAAGTTACAGCTGAAGCACGGAGAGGTGAGAGATCTCCCCGAGTCTTTTACTGTTCCTACTCTATTGATTGACTTGCAGGGGTTTTTTGGGGGGGGAGTCAAGATTGGAGGGGGGGGGAATTTCCACCCCCCTCGGAAAAGCGGCACTTGGAAAATCTCTCCCTTTTATGGGAGAGGGAGAAAGTTCAAAACTACATTCACTTCCCTTAAATAATGGGGAATTTTTTTTCTTTTCTGACTATAACTGCGAGAGAAAGGATGGCTGAACTGATTCTTCTCTAAACTATGTATGGGAACTTTGATCTTGTTGTTTCCTGACCACCTGTGCTGGCTGAGCCAAGATGGCCAACTTCCTCTTTCTTCTTTGTCTTTGTGAATGAGACTCCTCCCTTGGAAAACTTTGTGTGCTTTGAACTAATTTCCACCCCAGAGATCTCCAGGAGCCTCTTCAAATATGTCTTTCCCTTGGATTTGGAATATCCTGACCCACATATCTGCTTTAGTTTTGTATTAGAGGATTTATTCCCTTTTGGACTTGTTTGCCTGGTGATCTCTACTGGCTGTGCTTTCCCACAGACACCATTTCTTTGTATAGAACAATAAGTATCTCTGAGCTTCATGATGGGTCCAAAGAAGTTACAGCCTGGTAAGGCCTCATCGGCCCCGACATCTTCCACGTCAAGCCCGATTGCTCACCAGTCACAATTGGGGTCTTTTTTACAACCTAAAGTCCCTGAAGAGAGTTCAAAGGATTTGTCTATTCAACAGATGCTTCAATCTATCTTAAAGGGGCAGGATGAAATGAAAAAACAATTGCAGGACTTAAATGACCAGCTCAGAGAAACGAAACAACAATCTATACGGAATGAACAGAGGATAGGTGTACTGGAGGAGGGTGCGGTTGCGATGAGAGACGAGGTGAAGATAATCCAAAGGGGGAATGTAGAATTTGAAAACCACATGATAAAAATGGAATTCGAAAGGATGTCTTTTTTCCTTAGGTTCCAAAACTTGCCAGAAGTTGAGAATGAAGATTTTAAGGAGATTATGACCACAATACTAGCAGAATACATTAATAGAGATAAACAACAGCTCTGGTGGGATATTGATCTGATCTATAGGATTAATTCAGCCTATGCAAGAACACACAATGTTCCAAGGGAAGTTCATGTTAAATTTCTTAGAAAGATCACAAGAGATGAGGTTCTAGGAGCTCAAAGGGGAGGACCACTAAAATATAAGGATAAAGAAATAACCATTCTTAAACAGATCCCAAAGACAGTAAGAGATAAGAGAAGGAAATATTCATTCTTAGCCAAAAAATTATATAATAATGGGGTCTGGTTTAGGTGGTTGTTACCAGAAGGCATGTTGATTTTCTGGGAGGGCAGTAGAATAAGAATCAACACAGTGGTGGAAGCGGAGGCTTTCACTAAAAAACACAGTGCTCTCTCAGGTGCAATAGGGGATGGTACACAAGAAAGAAGGGAGGGAGGGGCTGAGGCTCTGCCAGTGGACGGGGGGGGGGGGGGGAGGATGCGACAACTAGAAGACTCAGATCACAAAAGTGATTTCAAACATTATTGCAATTGCTGTTACAATGTACCTTTATGGAAGTGATACAAAACAAAATGATTGAAACATACTGATGATTTAGTGTTAAACTTAAAACTGCTAATACTTATGCAAATGTTGATATTTTTCCATTCTTGTTGGTTAAAGTTGCGAGATTTGGGGGGGGGCTTCTAACCCCCCCCCCCCCGCACAATGTAGCTCTCAAAATGTTTTATAACCTTTCAACCCCTTTTCCCTGCAAAATTTGTAAAATCAATAAAAGTTTGCAATATAAAAAAGAAGAGGAGAAGACCCGGCTGAGTGACTCTGACTGAGGACATGCTCTGTTTCCCAAGTAGGCTGAGAGGAAAGGCTTGGTCAAATGAGAGTCAGAAGCTCCATAAAATTAGGGATGAAAGGGGGGAATTTTGAGGGAAAAGGAGCTTTGGAGGATGCTAGCTGGATCTCCTCTTGGTCTCCCATCACAAAGGCTCTTTAAGTACGAACCGGTTACGGAAAGAAACTTTGGATCCTTCTGTATCCTTTTAGGTCAGCTCTGCCTTCTGGCCTTGTGTGATATAAATACAAATTTTAAGAATTCTTTCCGATGCCTTTTAGCCAGAGCCATTTGGTTCAAAGTCAGAAAGAGTTGAGCTTCTCTACCTGTAAGCCGAGAGAGGGACTTTCTCATCCTCTTTTACTTCCCTTCTTTTCCAGCAAGTGATAGAGGATCCAGCAGTTCAGACCAGGGTAAGTCGGAGGGAGCAGCTGCTGCATGAGCCATTCTGTCCCTTTGTAAGACTTTGGGGGGGGATGAAGGGATGAAAAGAGGGAGAGGCCCCCACTTTTTAAAGGCCCCGCTAATTCATCCTCCCTGGGTTCCCTCTGAGTCTTCTACTGGTGGAATAATATATATATAATAATATAATAATAATAATGCATGGTGGAGCCTTGGCCCCCTCTGGAGGAAAGAGCCCCCCATTCTTTGAGGGGAAATAGGGAAACCACCAGTGAGGCCATCATCCCCAGTGGCTAGAGACTCCTCTGGTGGCATAGCTGAGACCTGGCTGACTCTGGAAGGGGGAGGGGTTCCCTCTCTCAGAGATGTCCCCATCCAGTTTAATGATTGGCGGCAACCGATACCCCAGGGCAGGGGATGCAGGATGCAGTGGTCATCTGAGAATCTCTTTTGGCACTCAGGAGGCTCCCACCTCACCTTTCTGGTTGTGAATTTTTGTTTCTGAATCTGGGCTCAGGGGAACAATTGGGCTTGTTGCTACTGTACCAGCCTCTTTCCTGCCTCAGCTGCTGGGGGCCATTTCAGGGTTGGCATGGAGTTGCCCAGGATTCTGGTCCTGGGAGATTTCAATCTGATGTGGGAATCTGGCTATTATTTCTCATTTTAAATATTCTACATGGCATTTTCTTGAATTTTACTGTAAGCTGCCTAGAGTTACCCTGGCAAGATGGGTGACACAGAAGTTTAGTGATAAACAAAAACAAAATAAATTTTAAAACAAATTAAACTTGACCGTATATTTGATCATCCAAGTTTGACAAATAGTTAATATAACAAGTGTAGCATTCAAACACTCAATGTTTCCTGATCGTCATTTATGGATTTTCATGCTATAGAAAAAGGGAACAGGAGATGGATTGCACAGCCATGTTGCAGAAAATGACCGGACTTAAGACGTCTCGAGATCCAGGAGAAGCTTATTGGCAGCCAGGTTCAGAAAAACTAGTCAAAGGCTAGTATTGCAAATTCTGAACAACCCTTACGTATCATCGAAGCACGCATTCTTATACATTCTCAAAGGCAGCGTAACACGGAAACAACTTATTTCTTACTGGTTATCTTGAGGAAAGAAGCCTTGTAAGTGGATATTGTCTTACTCCTCCTTTTGTCTTGGGCCACAGGTACAGACTACGTGTCTCTGTAAGAACTTACTGCACAGGTACAGTATAGGTGGTACCGTGCTCAGTAGTAGTAACTGTGAGAGGGATCTTGGAGTTCTAGTGGACAACCATTTAAATAGGAGCCAGCAGTGTGCAGCAGCTGCCAAAAAAGCCAACACAGTTCTAGGCTGCATAAACAGAGGGATAGAATCAAGATCACGTGAAGCGTTAATACCACTTTATAATGCCTTGGTAAGGCCACACTTGGAATACTGCATTCACTTTTGGTCGCCACGATGTAAAAAAGATGTGGAGACTCTAGAAAGAGTGCAGAGAAGAGCAACAAAAATGATTAGGGGACTGGAGGCTAAAACGTATGAAGAACGGTTGCAGGAACTGGGTATGTTTAGCTTAAGAGAAAGAAGGACTAGGGGAGACATGATAGCAGTGTTCCAATATCTCAGGGGTTGCCACAAAGAAGAGGGAGTCAAGCTATTCTCCAAGGCACCTGTGGACAGAACAAGAAGCAATGGGTGGAAACTAATCAAGGAGAGAAGCAACTTAGAACTGAGGAGAAATTTCCTGACAGTTAGAACAATTAATCAGTGGAACAGAAGTTGCCTCCAGAAGTTGTGAATGCTCCAACACTGGAAGTCTTTAAGAAGATGTTGGATAGCCATTTGTCTGGAACGGTATAGGGTTTCCTGCCTAGGCAGGGGGTTGGACTAGAAGACCTCCAAGGCCCCTTCCAACTCTACTATTGTATTGTATTGTAACTTTAGCTGAACTCTGGTTTTGGGCATTTGACATAAGAACTTTTACTGGAACTTTTACTGGACTTCTGTGGTTTGGGGCTTTTGACATTTTCCTGTTTTTGTACACGCCTTACAAGCAGGATCTTCTCTCTCCCTTCTGCCACGTCTTACTTTTATATTTTAATTCACATTTGTATCCTGCTTTAGCCAGGCTGCTACCTCCTTAACAATTGTACATATATTGTAAGTTTGCCAAAATAACTTGCTGTAAATAAATGCTTTTGTTTTCTTCCTTGTTTTCTGCACAGCAATAACCGAAAGACTTGGTGGCCACCACAAACCAGAAGTTCATTTTCTGGCATGTGGATACCCCTTGGGCAGCTCCTGTTCCTGATCACGGCCCAGACGGGCGTGCATGTGTGTGAAGTGCTCCCTTCTCGGTACTCGGTGCTGAAAAGGTTTACCATCAGTGGTCTAAATGCTATTTCCATTGCTATTCTTTCACTTAAACCTATAGCTAAGCCAGCACTGCAATCTCCAACTCATTACATTTTCACAGAGGAAAATTTAAAAAAGAAAACTTTCCTTCAATTTAAGCTTCAATCCGGGTGGCTTCCTGGATATGGTTTTGCCCTCAAAGTTCTAAATGGGGATTTCCAACACTGGTTCTGAATGCACCTGAGCCTCAGCCTCAGTCGAGCTGTAAGTAGGCAAGAGGCATTTGCATTTATGGCCTTCAGGTTCAGTGCAGGATGTTAGCCTAACATTACCTCTCTGCTATTTGGCAAAAGGGCTACCTCAAGGGAATTTTGGAGCAGAGCATGATTGAAAGCTTTTTTTTAAAAAATAAGTTTTTGTATCTGGGGACCCCTCTTGCTACTTTGGTTTGTTATTGGCTTCAAAAGATGATCAACTCTCCAGAGAGGGAGAGCAGCGAGAAAAGAAATCCCTACAGTCTTCGTAATTGTAAGGGAGAAAAGTGAAGCCCATCGTAACTCCTCTGCAGAGGCAGAACTGTAGCTGAGCCCGTAAACAAAAGTTGGTTACATGATTTGAAACTCCTCTGAAATTTCTCTGGGAGGGGCAAATGTAGTGATTTTCCAAGATGCGATGATGAAAGAAGCTTGCAACAGTGGCTAATTAATGCCCAAGTACTTGACAAACCTAAAATAGCTCCCTTATGAGTTAGAGCTATTTAATGCCTACATTAAGTCTTCTGATTAAATTAATTTGAAACACAGAAATCAAAACAAGGTTAACTTCCCACACAAACTCTGAAGGCCCTAATGTAAATATTTCCCCACTTAGGGGGGGGGAGGGGATTAGTGTCACTAGATAATTTGAGACTCTGGACTTCTGGTTCCTATGTTCCTCCCCACACAGAGCAAAACAAGTCATATTCCGTCACTTCAAAATAGGCTATGCCAGAGAGAATAAAGGGTTGAGTGCTAAGGGTATTTCTGCCTGTAAGGGTTACCCCCAGAATAACAGAATTGGAAGGGATCTTTGGAGGTCTTCTATTCCAACCCCCTGCTCAGGTAGGAAACCGGATACGATTTCAGACAAATAGTTGTCCAATCTCTCCTGAAAAACGTCCAGTATTAAGAGCAGCCACAAGAGCCCAAAAGCACCCCTGTAGGAAGTTGAAACCGACTCCTCTCCTAGGAAAGTGAAATATCCTGGGAAATATTGAAAAGGCAGAATATTATATTTCCTGGATAAGAAATGGAGAAACATGTTTTTGGGCAGGAAACAGACTCACCCTTAATAGCCCCCACCTTGTCAATGAGCCATTAAAGCCTGAGCTAGTCTATTCTACATAATGAAGGTAGGATTAGCCTTCCACAGAAACTCACCACATGACATCTGGGAACTCAAGCTTGGGACTCAAAAGACACACAACCTACAGTTAGCTCAGACACCCCTCCACCCCCCCCCCCAGTCTGATAACCAATCAGAATGCATTTGTTACACAGGAACAGGAAACAGGTGGGACCGAACATAGTAAAAAAAACACCAGGAACTCTCAACAAGCCCTTTCCCCCTCTTTTTCTTCTTCATCGAATATCTGGAAGCATTCTGTTCAGGAGCTCAAGCCATGTGATCCTGTCTGCCATTAAACCATCTTTCCAAGCAGCCTCCATGTTTCCAGTGTCTTTTTCCCCACTTGAAACTGAACCTAGAAGGACATTTCTTCCAACACCCCAAAAAGCCCCTTTCCGTTTCCTTTCCCCAAATAGGAGCTTTGCTTTTGGGTAGTGCTTTGTGTGCTGCAGCCTCTCTTGATTTCCTTGTTCCCATCCTGCCAAGTCCTCTCTTTGTTTTACGGAAAGGTTGCGGGGGGGGGGGGAGTCCCAGAGCTTTCCAGATGTGTTAGATACGGTAACAACTTTCACCCTCTTACCATTTAGGGGCACTGGCTGGGGGTAGAACCATTGAAACTCTTGCAGATGTGAAAGAGGAACACTATTAAGATACCTTAGCCGGAGTGGTTACTAATAATAACTCTACTGTACAATCTGTGGTAGCCAGGTGTGTGCTTGCTAAGCGTGGGAAAATCCACCGCTCCTTTCCCACGGGGCGGGGCACTCGGTGCCCTTTTCGCACCATCTTCGGGACTTGCGCGCCAAGAGAGACTCGCCCCGCCCCTGCCAAGAGGGGAGACCAAGAAAAGGCCCTCTTATCCCACCCCCAATTCCCGCAGTCTTTGGGGTCGCCTGAAATCCATCGGGGCTGCCTGGTCTGGAAGTCCTGGCTGCGCGTCCTGTGGCGAGGAAAGGGGCGGGTCTGAATCCTTCTGGCCCTGCCTCCCTAGAGAAGCGTACAGCCAGCACGTTCTACGTCGCGCGGAACCGCCCCCTCCACCGCCTCAGAACAATCATGCGCACAATCCCCGAAGCGAAGCACAACGGCAGCCGCAGAGAGCATGCGCGAGGAAACATTGCCGCTGGGAGCTCCCAGGCGTTTTTTTTTTAATTTAAAAGAATGCCAGGGACGCGCGCGGGTAACCGTTGAGTGTGACGTCACCCCGCGGAACGGCGCCTGCGCGCAGTAACGGCGCCAAAGGCCCCCTGCGAACTGAGGGTGGCTGTACTTTTGCCTCAGTGGGGCTCGAGTCTTTTCCTAAAGTTGCTAAGGCGGAGGCGCGGGGGAGTAGCTTTCCCCTTCTCTTATTTAGACCTACAGATAGCAATAGCACTTAAATTTATATCACAGCGCTTTACATCCCTCTCTGACCGGATTGAAGAGTCAGCCTATTTCCCTCAACAATTTCGAACAATTAAATCAGTAGAACAACTCGCCTCCAGAATTTGTGAATGCTCCAAAACTGCAAGTTTTTAAGAAGAGGTTGGACAACCGTTTGTCTGAAGTGGTGTAGGGTTTCCTCCCTACGCAGGGGGTTGGACTGGAAGGCCCCCAAGGTCCCTTCCAACTCATTTTCTTCTAATGGGCCCTCATCATATGTCCCTCAGATGAGCCCCATAACGGTGCCTCAGCCGAGAAGACGGTGGAGATCTTGCCAAGTTGCTGTTGAAATAGCTCCAGTTTAAGATGGTGATGACGACTAAATCCCACCTTCCTTATGTTGTTAGAAGTTAGAAGACACTGATGT
The DNA here is from genome assembly GCF_964273705.1 of Natrix helvetica. Classification (NCBI taxonomy): domain Eukaryota; kingdom Metazoa; phylum Chordata; class Lepidosauria; order Squamata; family Natricidae; genus Natrix; species Natrix helvetica. The sequence goes on from NC_138548.1 coordinate 376,267,231, forward strand.
GCCAGCAAGCCTCAGAGTAAGCATACAAAGAAAACCTTTTATATGTATTTGAGGCTTGGCCTAAAATTGAGAATACCTCACAGGCTCCATTAAAGAAACTGAAACTCCTCAAGGAAAAATTTGGAGGAGGAGTCCAGTCCTCCTCTCTCATCTGTGTGTAGTGGGCTACTATGTCTAGTTCTCCAGATACTATTGTATTTTTCAGACTATAAGATGCACTCCCCCCCCCCATGGGTGGAAATGTCTGTGCGTCTTACAGAGCGAATACAGGCCTGTTTTTGGCCTCCCAAACCCTCTGCATCCTGTTTTCAGCCTCCCCTGCTGCCAGAAGCACTGCTGGCCAAAAACGGCAGAGTGCTTCTGGACGCTGGGGAGAGCAAAAACAGCAGGCACGGAGGCAAAAAACTAATTTTTTTCTTGCTTTCCTCTAAACCTAGGTGCGTCAGGGTGCAGTGCGTGTTACATTCCGAAAAATACTTTTTCTTTCTTTGGTGAATTTATTAACCTGTTTTTTTTTAAGATTTAATTTTAAGCCAAATGGTTCTTAATAATTTAATTAAAAAGAAAACAACCCTCAAGGGGTAGACTAAATGGACCACTAGGTATTTTTTAGCCATCAGTTTTCATTCACATGGCCATGACCAGACCTTTTGAGAACCAGTCATAAGATTCCTTATTGAGCATCATTGTGGGAACTGTCAATGAATGTAAGGTTGGTGAGGATTAAATAACTGGATTAGCCACTTTGCTTTGTACTCCAACCTCCACATCGCTTTGTGGCTGTCGCACCAGTGTGATCTTCTGTTAAAATAAAAGCATAAGAATGGCCTTTATGAATAATTTCACTGCACTGTTGAAGGCTGATGCTTTAATAATGTCTTTTTATCTCCCTGGAAGCAAATAGGGTGATGTCCCTAGTACTGGAAGAAATATCTCTCTGTGATGGCGCACAGACAACAGCTCTGTCTCTAAATATTTTATTTTATTTAGTTTGTCAAACATGTACAAGGTAACAGGTATAAATATAAACAAGGACATGAACAAAGGAAATGCGTACAAATAAATGGGAACAGTAGGACAGGGACGGAAAGCACGCTGGGGCGCTTATGCACCATAATAAAATATTAAATAACTATATTAATTAATATAATTAACATAATAATAACAAAACAAGGGGAGAGGATTTTTCCTCTCCTGCCAATTTTATTTGATTTACACAATCTGCTCTTTCCAAAACAGCTAAAATTTTTATTCCAGATGTTTAGTAACATTGGTGGTAGTTTTCATTTATTAATGAAAAATGAGGATTTAATTTATTCAGGAAACACAGTAGCAGTACCTCAGTGAGCTTCATTGATTCATCTAGTGCACGGGTCTCCAAGCTTAGCAACTTTAAGACTTGTGGACTTCAACTCCCAGAATTCCCCAGCCATTAGAATGGAAAATTCAGGAATCCTGGGAGTCGATGGCTAGAAGTCTTCCAAAAACAGACTGGAGAACTGTCGGAGTGGGATGGTGTTAGGTCTCCTGCCTGGATCTGAGGGATGGACTACAAGACCTCTGAGGTCCTTTCCAGTCCTATGATTCTGTGTTTTACCTCAGACACCCCAAATGATCTTCGCTCTGGATAAAAATGCTCAAAGGCTTTTTTGTGGCATCTTCAAGGCGAAGATATTTCTGTCTAGGGGAAAATGCCAGAGGTGTCAAATACACTGCTCAAAAAAAATAAAGGGAACACAAAAATAAGACATCCTACATCGGAATGAATGAAATATTCTTATTAAATACTTTGTTCATTACATAGTTGAATGTGCTGACAACAAAATCACACAAAAATTAGCAATGGAAATCAAACTTAGCAGCCCATGGAGGTCTGGATTTGGAGGTACACTCAAAATGAAAATGGAAAAAAAACACTACAGGCTGATCCAACTTTGATGCAATGTCCTTAAAACAAGTCAAAACGAGGCTCCATGTGCCTGTATGACCTCCCTACAACAACAGGGCATGCTCCTGATGAGGTGGTGGATGGTCTCCTGAGGGATCTCCTCCCACACCTGGACTAAAGCATCCCCCAACTCCTGGACAGTCTGTGGTGCAATGTGGCGTTGGTGGATGGAGCGAGACATGATGTCCCAGATGTGCTCAATTGGATTCAGGTCTGGGGAACAGGCGGGCCAGTCCATAGCATCAATGCCTTCGTCTTGCAGGAACTGCTGGCACACTCCAGCCACATGAGGTCTAGCATTGTCGTGCATCAGGAGGAACCCAGGGCCAACCGCACCAGCATATGGTCTCACAAGGGGTCTGAGGATCTCATCTCGGTACCTAATGGCAGTCAGGCTACCTCTGCAAGCACATGGAGGGCTGTGCGGCCCCCCAAAGAAATGCCACCCCACACCATTACTGACCCACTGCCAAACCGGTCGTGCTGGAGGATGTTGCAGGCAGCAGAACGTTCTCCACGGCGTCTCCAGACCCTGTCAAGTCTGTCACGTGTGCTCAGTGTGAACCTGCGTTCATCTGTGAAGAGCACAGGGCGCCAGTGGTGAATTTGCCAATCTTGGTGTTCTCTGGCAAATGGCAAACATCCTGCACGGCGTTGGGCTGTAAGCACAACCCCCACCCGTGGACGTCGGCCCCTCATACCACCCTCATGGAGTCTGTTTCTGACCGTTTGAGCAGACACATGCATTAGACACATTAGTGGCCCGCTGGAGGTCATTGTGCAGGGCTCTGGCAGGGCTCCTCCTGTCCCTCCTTGCACAAAGGCGGAGGTAGCGGTCCTGATGCTGGGTTGTTGCCCTCCTACGGCCTCCTCCACGTCTCCTGATGTACTGGCCTGTCTCCTGGTAGCGCCTCCATGCTCTGGACACTACGCTGACAGACACAGCAAACCTTCTTGCCACAGCTCGCATTGATGTGCCATCCTGGATGAGCTGCACTACCTGAGCCTCTTGTGTGGGTTGTAGACTCCGTCTCATGCTACCACTAGAGAGAAAGCACCGCCAGCGTTCAAAAGGGACCAAACCATCAGCCAGAAGGCATAGGAACTGAGAAGTGGTCTGTGGTCACCACCTGCAGATCCACTCCTTTATTGGGGATGTCTTGCTAACTGCCTATGCCAGGCATGTCCAAAGTCCGGCCCGCGGGCCATTTCGGCCCGGTGGGCGGTTTAATACGGCCCTCTAACAGCCCTCCCTGCTCTGTGTAAATGCGGCCCTCCCACGGCCCTCCCTTCTGATTGAGGGCGGCAAGCAGAAGACTGTCTGCCACAGGAGGGAGGGCGGTGAGGGGGCCGCATCGGAAGCCCGATCCTGACGTTTTATAAAATGGCGACTATAAATAAGAAAAGGAAAGTTGACAGTGAGGGCCGCCGTTTCCAGGAAAGGTGGAAAGTGGATTTTTTTTTCACTGAAATACGGAATCACTGTGTTTGTCTGATATGTCAAGAGACTGTGGCCGTTTTTAAAAAGAATTTAATATCAAAAGACACTACCAGACAAAACATAGCACATATGACGAACTAACGGCACGACCACAGTGAAAAGTTGAAGCAACTTGAAGCAGTTTTAATGTCACAACAGCGATTTTTCACAAGAGCCCGTGAGTCAAATGAAAATGCCACAAAGGCAAGCTATGACGTGGCAATGTTAATTGCTAAAAATTGCAAGTCTTTTGCTGAGGGTAATTTTTTTAAAGAGTGCGTTATGAAAATGGTTGAAACTATCTGTCCCGAAAAGAAGCAAGAGTTTGCCAACATTTGCCTGGCTCGTAACACTGTAGCACGGAGAATTGAAGATATTTCATCAGATTTTAAGAGACAGTTGACGTCCAGACTACAGGATTTTGACTTCTTTTCAATAGCCTGTGATGAAAGCACAGACCTATCTGACACAGCTCAGTTGATGATTTTTTTGAGAGGGGTGGACGATGAAATAAATGTGACTGAAGAGCTACTTGACCTCCAGAGCCTTACGGACCAAACTAGAGGAAAATATTTATTTGTTGCTGTTAGTTCTGCAATAGATGACATGAAACTGCCCCGGAACAAAGTTACTGGGATTATTACTGATGGGGCACCTGATATGGCTGGTGAACGAAGTGGCTTATCAACCCTAATCTGTAACAAGGTGATTGGGCCCTAGAGGAATGGTGGACACGTCTGAGTTTCTGCGACCAATTGCAGGCGGGGAAGGAGCCCCAACTTAGGGGAGGGAGGGAATGGGACGGTTCAGAGGGCGGAAGAAAAAAGAGACTTCAAGGGAGCTGAGCAGCACCAGAACACAGTGGCATCTGGAGAGGGCCAGAAAAGGCAAGATGGCGGCCATGTGATCAAACCCCACTCCTTTGTCTGTGTGGCTTGTACAAAAGGAGGAGTTGTTGGCTGTGTAGCCTGGTTTCCCCTTTTCCTGGGCTGAAATAAAAGGGATTGTGTGTGTGTGTGTGTGTGCGACCCTATCTCTGTCCTGAAGTGAAGACAGGGAAAGGAGGATGAGGTACTCCATGCCTGTAGCTACAAGGAGAGACAGAGAAGTAGCTGGAAAAAAAAAGAACGAGGAAGCCAATTTGAAGGCAAATAGAACAGTGGTGGGATTCAAAAAATTTAACTACCAGTTTTGTGGGCGTGGCTTAGTGGCCATGGCAGGGGGAGGAGACTGCAAAATCCCCATTCCCTCCCACTAAGCTGGGACTCGGGAGGCAGAGAATAGATGGGGGCGGGGCCAGTCAGAGGTGGTATTTACCGGTTCTCCGAAGTAGTCAAAATTTCTACTACTGGTTCTCCAAGAACTGGTCAGAGCCTCCTAAATACCACCTCTGAAATAGTAATATAGGGAAAAGCAGATGGGCGTCTAGTTATGATCACAATTGAGACAAGAATTCATCACTGAGTGAAGTGGTTGTTAAGCAAGACGCTTTCATAATTATTTTGGATAATGGCTGCCCTCCAGGGATTCCCGATTGCCATCTCCCAAGTCATTATAGGATGGAGCAAAAGAGCTTCCTGAAATCTGGTAGCTGAAATCCGGTGGAATCATCTTAGCAGGCACCGCTTTTGCTTTCCAATGTTCCTAGAGGCTCCTGAATGATTTCAGCTCCCCTCTGTGCATGGAGGGGAAATTCTCCAGTGGGCTGTGGGAAGGAAGCATAACAGTGGGAGAATACATCTCCCTCTTTAGCTTCTACTCTGGCATCCGGTGGTCACATGCGAGAAAGAAACGGAATAAAATGGGGTGGAGTGGAAGGAAGCATTTTTGGGGGCCTCCCGCTAAGAACGAGGCCACTGGACTTTGGTTTGGATATGCCACCACTGGCAGGATGCCTGGTCCGAGGCAGCTTTCAGGAGGCTGACTTTGCTGCTTCCTTCATGATCCATCAAGGCTTTGTTGAAGGCGATCCAGGACTCCGTGGCCTGTTCAGAGGAGGTGGTGCGTGAGGTCATCTCCTCCATAGAGACCGTGCGCAGCTTTGCCACTGAGGAGAAGGAGTCACAGCGTTACGAGGCATCCTTGGAGAACACCTGCCGGCTGAAGAACCAAAGGGACTTGGAAAGGATCGTTTACTTATTTGTTGTATGGGTAAGTTTTCTGGGACTCTGGGCTCTTGAATGGTCACTAAATGAACTCTTGTAAGTCGAAGCTGCCCTTCTGCAAGGGGACCAGGACGGCTCTGGCTGGTCATTCAGCTCCTGTCTCCCGAAGGGCCCCTGGGTGAGACCCAAAGACCAGCCGCTTGGCCAATAGACTGAGGCAAAGGAGGCTCTGAGGGAGAGGCAGCCTCTGTTGCTGCCACCACCAAGCCAAGACCAAGTAGCCCTTTTGCACAAGATCAACTGGTGAGGCTGGAGGAACATCAGGAAACAGGAGCAAAATGGCTGCCTCCTCCCCGAAGGAGCACACAGGAAACCCCCCCCCCCGTTCTTTCTCCTTCGAGATTTTGCTTTGCTTCCTCCCCCTTCCCATCATTCAAAGTGAAATTGGAATCGGGGTCTCTGATCCACAAGGAGGGTAGAATCCCTTCTCATTCCAACCTCCCCAAAGATACAGCAACTCAGGTAAGAGGAAAAGAAATCCTTTATTTTCATCAAACAAATTTTGGCAAACTTACAAAAGATGTGCAATTGTTAAGGAGATAGCAGGCTGACAATTGATTTCATCATCCGTTTTTCTAAATCATGAAAAGCCATAAATGGCAATCTATTTTAAAAAAGTGTGTAATGTTACACTCGGTATATGGATTGTCAAACTTTGTGTTATGAAATATATGGTCAAATAACCGTGCAATAATCAATTAAAAATACATCAACTAATTTAGCCGCAAAAATCTCAAAACGCACACTTCTCTTTGTTAATAGTTCCATCGAAGATTACATTAAAAAAGATAAAACTAACACAAGGGAAAAAAAACAAAAAGAAACCTGCACCTTCATCCCCAACAAATATAATGAAAATTAACAACTTATCAATCTTTCTTAAAGTAAAACCAAGAAACTCTTCATCCGATTCCTCACCCCATTCTCTATAAACCCATCTCTAAAGCCTCATCTTTAACCTCTAACCTCTATCCACTAAAATTAATCAATTAAAGCCTATTAAGGGTGTTATGCAACCTATTTATCTATTATAAACTATTATCTACGAAACCCAATTTGAAATCTTTTGATCCTACAATTAGTAACACACAATATATTTTTTTCTACTCTGCTCCTCAGTCATAATAGGAAAAGTTTACTGATTCAGTGATAAAAGCAGTGATGAAAAAGCCAAAAATCTCTCCTGGTTCCAGCATGCAGGAAGGCCCTGAACGGCTCTTCCTGAGAGCCCGGCCTAATTCAGAAGGAGGCCGATCCCCTCTTCTCTCCTCTCTCCTCATGCTGGGCGTCTCCCCTGCAAAGAGGAGGGAGAAAGTATCCAAGGGTGAGTTGGATCAAGACAGTCAGAGCCTGAGAGGTGCCAGAGGATCAGAGTTTGGGGGCAGGAAGACCCCTCCCCCAAGTCCCCTCCCCCAAATTCCTTACCTTCCAGTGTCTGAGGTGAATAGGAGAGAGAAGAGGGATTCCCAAAGCATCTTCACCCTCACTTGGTCCTTGGACCCCAAAGGCCCCCCTCCCTCTCACCCCACATGGCCCCCACCGAGACCACTCACCTGCAAGGGGGCTGCTAAGCAGTCAGGTTGCTCTCTGGATTGGAGAGAAAGAGACAGAATGAATCAATGTTTGGATCCTCTGAGGAGGAGAAATCTCTCTCTTCACCATTCAACCTCTTCAGCTTCCCAAACTTCTCAGAGGACATAAAGCTTTTCATTGATTTACTAATTAAACTTCCATCTCATTAAGGTGACTGTAGACAGCTCACAGTGAAATTCAATAAAATCCCATGTAGAATATTTAAAACACTAAATGAAAACCAGACTCCCCCATCAGATCCTGTTGCCTTTGGTCTGAAAAGAAGATTGTGTCCAGTGTGTGACCTCTGTCTCCAGTCGGACCCCGGATGACAGCCATGAACTCCTGGGCTGCTTTGGAGGTCAAACCCAGGGATGGCAGATTGAGGTCTCCCAGGACCATAATCCTGGGCAACCCCATGCCAACCCTGAGATGCCCCCAGCAGCTGATGGCTAGAAGTCTTAAAGTTGCCAAATTTGCAGACCTCTGCTCCTGCACCTCGGGATCCCCAAGCCGTGAGGATTTCTTTCTTTCTCCCATTTTTGCTCCCAGGGGCTGCAGGGAGGCTTGCTAGACACCCTCACGCCCTATTTTGGGCATAGCTTGTCTGCCTGAAGCCTCCTGGGAGCCAAAAGGGGATCCTGGATGGGGCGGGGGAAGGTAAGGTTTCCAGCCCGGTGGGGACCATGTGGGGGAGGGGCATAGCAAGCTCCGGGGAGGGGGGCTAGTGAGACTTAATTATAGGCAGGAGGCGGCAGCTCAGTTGGGGTGCAGGGCAGGCACCACATGGCAGTTTATGCAGGGAAACTGCCCGGGAGGTGAGGAGTGACTGGGTGGTGCTGATGGGCGGGACAAGTGACCAGGGAACTGGTTTGGGGGCATGGCTGGCTGGGCAACTGCCGGTTAGAGCGACACAGGCAGCCAATTGACTCAAGCTGCTTTAGCTAAGAGACACTGGAAATAATCCTTCATATGTATACACGTAATCCTCAATCTGTAACAATTAATTTAGTGACCAATTTGAAATTAGAACCAATGTTTAGATGCAGACTTGGAAAAAAATTGGATTCAGAAGCAGTTAAGCTAGGCAAAAGATCTGCATTGCTAACATTTGTGGATGATATTTGTTACAGCTGTTGAGACTCTAGGAAAAGTGCCAAGAAGAGCAACAAAGATGATTAGAAGATTGGAGGCTAACACATATATAAAGAAGGGTTGCTGGAATTGGGTATGTCTAGCTTAATGAAATACTGGGGTGACATGATAGCAGGGTTCCAATATCTCAGGGGCTGCCACAAACAAGAGGGAGTCAAGCCATTCTCCAAAGCACCTGAGAGCAGGACAAGAAGCAATGGATGGAAACTAAACAAGGAGAGAAGCAATTAAGGAGAAATTTCCCGACAGTGAGAAAGTAGAACAGCTTGCCTCCAGAAATTGTGAGTGCCACTCACAAGTTATCTAAAGTGTTTCACAAGTTATCTAAAGTGTTTCACAAGTTATCTAAAGATGCATTCAATTAATTAATACTATCTGGGTAACAAAAGAACAATCACAAATGTACTCCTTTGCAAAATAGCTTGAAAAGGATTTTCAGTTACAGTGTCTAGGAGAAATAAAGAACGATTTAGGAGTAGAAAGAAAAAAAACTACAAGAAGGAGGGGTATGTTCTCCCAGTCAAAAGAAAATAGAGCATTTTTTTTAAAAAAAAAGTTTAATATGGAGCATGCAAACTCCCATGATGCTCTACCAGATTTTCAAACCATCAAAAATAGTACAGCCTGTAATCAGGAATTGTATCAAGCAGTCATAGGAAGTCTGCTAGGCTTACCACAATGGCCAAGGCCAGATATTGCCAATTCAGTCAATATTTCAAGCCACTACACATCAATAGCGATGGCCCTTAGACTTATATACCACTTCACAGTGCTTTACAGACCTCTCTAAGCAGGTTACACAGTTAGCATATTGCCCCCAACAATCTGGGTTCTCATTTTACCAACCTCGGAAGGATGGAAGGCTGAGTCAACCTAGAGTCAGTCAGAATCGAACTGTCAAACTGCAGGCAGCCAGCAGGCAGCAGAAATAGCTTGCAGTACTGCATTCTAACCACTGCACCACTATGACTCAAAAATGATTAAAACCCATACAACAACACTGGTTAGGAATTAAAATAATATTATGTTATTTAAAGCAGGAATCCCCAACCCCTGGCCCACTACCAGGACTTCAGTCTTTTGGAACTGGGCTGAAGGGGCATGCGAGCCATACGTGTAAGCAATGGGTGAGCACTGTCGTATGTGCTTGCTGCTCGCACAAATGCAGCTGCTCCATGTGGGGAACCATCCTCTCCCTCCCTCGCCAATCCATGAAACTAATTTAAAGCAAACCATGGATTTGGGATTACATTGATAAGTGAACTGGAACTGGAAATGTAGACAGTGATGTACAAGATAGACAGTCAATGTCAGGATTTGTTCTAATGTTTGCAATGTTTGGTTCAGTGGTGGGATTCAATTTTTTTTACTACTGGTTCTGTGGGCGTGGCTTGGTGGGTGTGGCATGGTTTGGTGAAGTGGCAGGGGAAGGATACTGTAAAATCTCCATTCCCTCCCCATTCCAGGGGAAGGTTACTGCAAAATCTCCATTCCCTCCTGATCAGCTGGGACTCTGGAGGCAGAGAATAGATGGGGGCGGGGCCAGCCAGAGGTGGTATTTACCAATTCTCCGAACTACTCAAAATTTCCGCTACTGGTTCTCCAAACCTCTGGTTTGGTTGGAATTAATTGGTTGGAAATGCAGAAAACAGACTTCAGTTGCCATTTCCACAGCTCAAACAGAATCCATGACATTATCAGAATTGTGTTCAGATATAACATGGTATATGTCAGCGATGGCGAACCTTTTTTCGCTCACATGCCATAAGTGGGGGTAGCGCAGGGGGGTCGTGTGCAGGCGTGCCGCACCCATAATGCAATGCGCGATCCCCCACTGCGCATGCATGCACGACAGGCGCTCCCCCCATTTTTACATGTTTTTTTTTGCCCTCCCCAGGCTCCAGAGGCTTTATAGGAGCCTGGGGAGGGTGAAAACAGCCTCCCCCGCCTCCCCTGGACGCCCTCCCTGAAGCCTCCGGAGCAGTCAAAACGACCTTCCGAGCAAACAGGAAGTCCATTCCCAAAGTTCCGGTTTGCCCGTAGGGCCGTTTTTTTTGTGCTCCGGAGGCTTCACGGAAGCTCATGAAGCCTCCGGAGGACCTCAAGGGGGGACGGGGAGGCTCTTATCGCCCTCCCCAGGCTCCTATAAAGCCTCTGGAGCCTGGGGAGGGCAAAAAATGGCTTTAAAAAAGGGTGAACTCAGCTGGCCAGCGCGCACATGACAAATGGCGCACATGACAAATGGCTTTGCCCTGACAAATGGCTCCGTGTGCCACCTGTGGCCACATGTGCCATAGGTTCTCCATCACTGGTATATGTAATTGTTAAAGGGTTTGGATATTGAAGTGAAAGGAGCTGTGCCAGTATTTGAAGACAACACAACATGTACACAAATGGCAAGAGAAGAGAGAATAAAAACCAGAAGCAAGCACGTTGACATAAAATATTGTAATGTCAGAGAAGCAGTGAAAGAAAATACAATTGACCTACTTTACTGTCCATCAGAAAATAATTTAGTTGACCTCACGACAAACCCATTTACGTATACAAAAACACAAGGTTCTTAATAAAACCACTTGGTTTAAATGCTGCCCAGCTATAAATTGGAGGGGTGCTATGATATTGGATTTAATAGGTGGGAGAGGAAAGTGTACAATAGGCCAGAACACACAGTTGTAGTGGTTAGAAAGTGCTGACTCCTATCAAATGGAAAAGGGGGGGGGAGGAAGAAGGGGAAAACAGAAAAGAAAATATTAAACATATAAGTATATATTCAAGAATAAGATATAAAGGGGAGGAAACATACCAGGGACATGTGGTCAGGGGAGGCAGAGGAAAAGGGAAAAGGCACACGTGGTCCAATTCCCCGCCTTCCTGAGTCAACATGAAGGGGAGCGCGGAGCGCACTCCGCTGGCTTGCGCTCCGCAGTCCCCTTCATGTTGACTCAGGAAGGCGGAGAATGGGACGACGTGTGCTGGAGGCTGAGGCAGCCTCAGCCTCCAGCACACGTGGTCCCATTCCCCGCCTTCCTGATGACGTCACCAGCCTCACCAGCCATAAACCTCACCGCACATCACTGAAACATACCTAGGGTAGACTAGTGAAGGTAGGGGAATAAGAAATGATACTAAATTATATTTGGGCTGACGGAAATACCATCCCAAGGAAACTTAAACTGAGTTTTGAAATATACACCAACAATAATAGAAAACGAAAGGGAGAGAGGAGGAGAGAAAGAAAGGAAGACGGGAGAAAGGAGAAAGAGGTAAGGAGAGGAGGATGGAAGGGAGAGAAAGAGGAGGAGAGAGGGTAGGGAGGGGAAGAGGAAGAGCAGGAGTAGGAGAAAGGGAAGGAAAGGAGGGAGGAGAAGGAGAGGAGGAAGGAAGTAGAGGAGGGAGGGAGGGAGAAAAGAAAGGGAAAACAAGGAGGCATTACAAAAGGAGGAAGGGATGGTAAATAAAGCAACCCAAATTGTACATTATTACTTATTAAATGAAATAATAAATGTATAAGAATGATAAATGTAAAAAGGAATACTAGTTATGTGAATGTATACTTAAAATGGTATGTAAGAGAATAAAAAAAATAAAAACTCTTTGAAAAAATAAAGTGCTGACTCATACATGAGGCAATCTACGCTAGGATTGGCTGCCGTAAGTATAAAGGGGGAGTTTCCCTTTTTTCCCTCCCTTTTTTCTTCTCTGTCTTCTGTACACTGTTTTAATTTGCCTCAGGATATTCCTGTGTCCCTGACTATCTTGTGTTTTTCTTTCTGGATGATGGCAAAGGCGGCTGTAAATTTGAATAATAAATATATTTATTTATATTAAAAAAATACAAATCTGTGATAGTGACTTCATCTGGACAGGTGCTATGTAATTCCTTGACAAGATGGATCTAAAGTTACTTTTTCCAATCAGTTCATGCTTACAGAGCCTTTTTGGTGGGAGACCAAGAGGAGCTGGTAACCACCAAAGCTCCTTCTGTCTCAAAATGCCTTTTTTTGATCAGTACTTTGACGGAGCTTTCTGATCATGTTATGGCCAAGCCTTCCTCTCTGCCTACTTGGAAAACAGAGCAACTTCTCAATCAGAGGGATCGTCCACTCAGCTGGGTCTTCTCACTCTTTCGAGAGTTTCTCATATCAGCTGTTCCTTCCTGGGGTCTCCGAACACAAGAACAGCCCGGCCCATCCTCCTCAGCTTACTTCTTGGTCCTTTGAGCGTCATGAGTTGCTCATGGCATTTGGATTCACAGGAACACATACACACGTCTCAACTCATGGAGCCTCTGATCCCTACTCTGAGTGGGAGTTAACATGTCAAGCGGAAACAGACCACTCACTTTTTACTGCTTTGTAGTCACCTTCACGTTTCTCTGCAAGGAAAAAAAAAAATCAGTGAAAAAAAGGATCCGTCAGAGATCATCCAGTCTCTCCCTCTGTAGGGGAAAATCCCCAAGAGAGGTCTTCACAGTTGTTGAGTCACAACCTCTCCTAGCGATAAGCAGACACAGGAAGAACTACAGCAGGGGTGTCAAATTTGCATCGTCACGTGACGTATCACGTCTTTCCCCTTCGCTAAATCGGGGTGGGTGTGACCAGAGCATGACACATCCGGCACATGGGCCGTGAGTTTGACCCCCCCTGATCTACAGACTACAAACATCTGATTACAATTACAAACATCGAGAGCGATCTGTTGCCTCCAAGATGGAGGAGAAATGGGGGGGAAGCGAAAGCACCCAATTTTCATTGAAATTTTTACCTGCTGCCCTGTGACTAAAGCTTTTGAATAAGACAGAAGTGTGATGCTTCTTCGTAGCTCAGAAGAAGACAGGACTGTCAGAACCTCAAACTCAGCAGAGACTGGAGCCCAAAGACGGCTGGGAATAACAACCCCCTGCTCAAGCAGGAGACCCTATACCATTTTAGACAAATGGTTGTCCAGTCGCTTCTCCAGTGTTGGAGCACCCACAACTTCTGAAGCCAAGAAAACAGAAGGAAGCCAGGAAAAAGCCGCCCAAAGGGCTAGATTTGAGAGGAAACTCCCCATCTTCCTTCAATCACTCAGAAAAAGATACTTACTGAAGAATACCAGGATCCCAGCAATCACACACGACAGGACAAGAGCAGCCACAACGCAGCCGATGATGAGCCCCAGGTTGGATTTTGAATTGGTTGGTTCTGAATTGGGAGAAAGAGCAGATCATTGACGGAGAACCCCAAACAATCCTCCCAAATAAGGGAGAGACTAAATGCAGCCCAAGGACTGGAAATCCTCAAAATTAATAAGTCTAGGGGTCTCATCTTCATATCCTTCTAACTGTAGCAGGAAGACGCCTGCTAACTGTTTAGAAGACATGTCCTCATGATACTTCCTTCTTCTCACACCAGCCCAGCATGAAGACAGCTGATATACCTCTTTAGTTGTTTAGCACAAAAACAGCAATTTGCAGTCTTGTGACACTCAGCATTTATAGAAACAAAAACTTCAACACAATTATGTATCTCTATCTATGGTTCGTCTGTCTGTCTGTCTGTCTGCCTGCCTATCTATTATATCTATCATATCTATCAATCTATCTATCTATCTATCTATCTATCTATCTATCTATCATCTATCTATCTATTATCTATCATCTATCTATCATCTATCTATCTATCTATCTATCTATCTATCTATCTATCTATCATCTATCTATCTATCTATTCTATAAAAACCTTGAAACAATGAAATGTTTGCTTTTTATAAGCTTTTCCGATATAACTCTGGGCGGAATTGGGCATCTTTTTCCTTACGCTTGAATATTTACATTTTATTTTTTAATCTCAAAGAGTTCATATCATTTATCCTTTTTTTTTAAAGCAGGTATATAGTTTCATTTTGTTTGCCTCTTGTAAAAATTAGAGCCAGTTGGGTCTAATAGTGATGACACCAGGCTACAAAGCAGGAGAGGCGGTCGGCTTTTGCCATAAAAGCCAGCTGGGTGACCTTGGACCAATCCCTCCCTCCCTCCCTCTCTCCCTCTGTCATCCCAACCTACTTCATAGTTGTTATGCGGGAAAATAGGAGGGGGAAGGTGTGTTGGATATGTGTTATTTGTAAAAGTAATAAAGGCAGGATGCAAATAAATACCATATTTTTTTGAGAACAAGATGCACCGTTCTCCCCCCCACCCCTGAAAGTGGGTGAAAATTTAGGTGCATCTTATAAACCAAATACATTTTTGGTCTCCCGAACACCCGATTGAGGAAGGGAACTTTCAAATTTCTTTTTCACAAAACTCAGGATTCCTATTGAATAGCAGTCAAGAGGCTTGTGAATTGATACTTAGTAAAGACACCAAAGGGATATTTTATTGTACCCGAAACATCCACATAAAAACAAAATTTGAACATTTTTAGTATCATGGTGATGACTATGCGGCCTGGTGGCGATTACCTCACGGTCTAGTAGTGGGTCGTGGCCCATAGAATGGGGACCTCTACTTTAGGCTGAAATGGAATCCAGACAAGGTGGCTAACCCTTTCAAGGCCGTCCCAGCCAGCATTGACATGTAGCTTATCAGGACACTTGGGACTGCGTAGGCCAAGACAGGGGCATTGGTCAGTCTCCTAAGTTTATTGAAGGCCTGTTCACACTGCTCTGCCCACTCTGCTTGAATTGACTCCCAGGACTTCCTGGGCCCCATGTACTGATGGAGTTGACCCAAACTGTCAGACACATCCACTTCTTCTTCATTCTTCAACAGATCCTTGAAAGGATGGGCTACCTTCCCAAACCCTTCAACAAACCTCTGATAGTTTGAGCAGAACCCTAGAAATGATCACAGTTCAGTCACATTTTGGGGTCTGGGCCAGGAAGTGACGGCCTCAAACTTTGTCGGATCGGTTGATATCCCTTCTGCAGAGACGTGGCTGAAGTATCTGACAGATGGTCGATAAAACTGGCATTTTTCTAGAGACAGCTTCAACCCTTCTTCATGGAGCCTAGTCAGAACCTTCTCTGTGTTCTCGTGTTGTTCAAGGGTCTTACGAAACACGATATCGTCTAGGTACACCAGCACCTCTATAAGATTCATGTTTTCTACTGGCCTTCCATAAATCGCTGAAAAGCTGCTGGGGCCCGATAATCCTTGAGGCATCTGATTGAATTCATAGAACCCCAAGAGGCAGATGAAAGCAGTTTTCTCTTGAACATCTGGATGCATGGGAATCTGGTGGTAACCGCTTCTCAGATCCAGCACACTAAATCACTTTGTCCCTGATAAGCAATGTCTTCAATCCAGAGGGTGGTATACTTCAGAGTTCCCCAACCTTTCTGGGTTGGGGGCCCGTAGTTGGGAAAGAGGGGAAAGAGGGAATGGTTTTGTGGGAGGGATGGGTATGTGTACGCCTGCATGCGTGCACGAGAGCACACATTGCTTGCATAAGTGGGGCCAAGAGCACTAGCAATGCTCAGGCGAATGAGGCCCCAAGCACCCACAATGCTTGCATGAGTGGGTCGAGAGTGCCTGCAATGCTCATGCGAGTGAGGCCTTGAGTGCCCACGACACTTGTGCGAGTGGGTCAAGAGTGCCTGTGCTGCTCATGCGAAGGAGGCTGAGAGCACCCATGATGCTCACCGAGGAGGTTGAGAGTGCCTTTGATGCTCAGGCAAGTGAGGCCCCGCGAGTGATGCTTCCGCGAGTGGAGCCGAGAATGCCTGACAGTGGGGTTGTGCGCACACATGCATGCACGCACACTAGCCAGCCCCTCATGGCCCACTGGTGAATAGGCCACCACTCAGTAGTGGACCACGGCACATAGGTTGGGGACCCCTGGTGTACTGATCCGGAATGGCCCTCCGATTGAAGGCACGATAACCTATGCACATTCTCAGACCACTCATTCTTCTTCCAGACCACTACTATGGGAGAGGCATAGAGGCTCCAAGATTCTCAGATGACCCTGGTCCTCTTCAACTCTGCTAGATGCTCTCTGAGGTCATCTAATCTTGGAATCTTTCAAGACCTCGCTCAGAATGGCTTATCTTCCTTAGACGGATTCGATGTTGGGTGCTCCTAGCACACTCCATGTCAAATTCATCCTTCGAGAACAGGTGTCGTTGCCTCCAAAGTTGGCCTCCAGGCCTCTCCAGCCGCTGTGGGGCAAACTGTGTGTTTTTCGGGTAGAGCCAATCTATTGAAACCTCACCACCCTCAGTCTTTACCCCTGTATCAGGCGTTACGACAGGGGTGGCCAGACTCACTTGTCTCAACAATGTTTGGTCCTTCAACCTCACAGGGAAATCAGGAACATTCCAGATTCCGAACAAGATCCTCCCTTAAGACTGCTGCAAGGCCTTCATGGAGATCACCTCTGGGATTATCTCCACTTCAACATTCTCTCTTCTGGAATCCGCTTCTCAGTTGGGTCCCACACTGGGGCCTTCTGTAGTTTCCCAACTAGGTCAGACTTCATGGTTTGGATGGCTTTCTACAGGAATGTCTGTGGTGCCATGTACCCCCATAGTAATAATAATAGATCACTTGCTTTGCCAGCTTCTTGGCTGAGATGAAAAAGCCTATCCCCCTCATTGGCTGGCCTTGCCCAGCTTCCACTCAAGGGTGAACCATCCTTGCTGTCTGTGAGGCACTCATCTCCATTTTTGGGATATTTGGGCTTCCATAGAAGTGAGCCAGGCATAGTCACCTCCATTTCTCCTCATCCCTGTGCCTCATGGTGAATTGGCTGTGGCCTCTTTGACTTCCTCACCACTTCTGTTACCCTAAATCTTCTTATGGTTCCCCTCGGCCAGGGTCTTCAGCTGATTCCAAACTGGGTCTGAGAATTAAAACACCCTTTGAAAATTGCTTCATCCTGGCCCATTCCACTTCAGCTGGCTCCATCCCCTTCCTCTACACAATCTGACACAGCAACCTGTTCAAGAGCCTGATGTACTTGGGCTGCCTTTTACCTCTCTTCTAGAACATTTGCTCGAACTGAAGCAGTAGGCTAGAAACTGTTTTGGCAAGCCCGAACTCATCCTGTAGTAAACAGAGGTAATCATGCACTGGGAATTGCCTTCAGCCGAGTGTTAAGCTTCTAATGGTTTCAGTAGCGGGACCCTTCACGCTCTTTCGCTGCTTCGTTTGGGTGTCTGATACATCCCATTCTTCACCTGTTCCATCCAGGCTTTGTATTCTTCTTCCCCCTCTAGGACTGGTTGTATCCCCGAAAAGGCATGAAGTTTCTTGTACCCAGACCCCGCTGAGTGGTTACCAGCCTGGGTTTGGATGAATGTCAGACTTTCCATAGCCTGGGCAGACCATGTCCTTGCTGCCCCTATGGTAACCAAAGTATGTGTCTCCTCTTGGGTAACAATGCCTTCACTAAAGGTGTGACCTGTGAGGTCAGGTGTAACACCCTTGCCCTGATGTCCTTAATCAATTGAAGGCTCTCACCCTCCAAAGCACTCGGGGATCCTTCTCTTCCACTCCAATAACATATAAGAGTGGGAAGAGCCCCAGTTCGCCTTCATGTCTACCATGTATACCCTCTAATCTGGGCAGGGGTAGGATTCAGCCAGACCGGTAGCTCCAACGATCAGCTCAGAAGCGAACCTGTTCGCTCCGACTATCAGGAGAGCCCACTTGCCCGTCCCTGTGCTTTATTTACCTACATCCTCTCAACTGATTTGCGCAGCAGAGCGGATTGCTGTGCCTCAGCTGTGTTACTCCCCAGAAGTAATGTGGAAGGTAAGTTTTGTTAAAACTGTGCATGTGCGCAGAGCACGTGCTAGGCGCAGGCGGAGCATGTGCGTGCAAAGCACGCAATCATTGAACCAGTTGTTAAACTGGCAGGATCCCACCAGTGGATCTGGGGCATGGACCCTCACTGCCTGTAGAATTCACTCTTCTGGCCAAGTATCCCCAGAGATGTTGATTGCTACACTTGTCTCTATCTCACTATTCTGTTCCTCCCACCACATAGTGATGGCGGTGGAGTCCATTGCTTTTTGCTCACTTGGCTCATGTCCCTGGATGGGATCACTCACACACACACTCACACACACACACACAAATGGAGAAAGGCTAGAAGGAGATTCCGGACGAACCCCCCCCCCCTTTGTTGCGCCACATCTCAAAAGTCCGCAAAAGTCCCACTCCTTCTGTCACTTTCTCCCAAGTAACTTGTCGCTTTTCCGCTCTCAGTCACTGATATAACGTCCCAAGGTTTTGATTATGATCTTTAAAGCGCTTCATGGCACAGGACCTAGTTACATGCAGGATCGCATCCTGCCCCATACATCCCTACGACCAATCCGCTCACACAGAGAGGGACTTCTTCGGGTGCCGTCCGCTAAACAGTGTCGGGGGGCGACACCCAGGAGCAGAGCCTTCTCTGTGATGGGCCCAGCCCTGTGGAATGACCTCCCCCGTGACATCAGGATTACTTCCGATCTCCGCTCCTTCCGTGTACAGCTGAAGACCCACCTCTTTCAATTATCTGGCCTGGCTCAACCGTAAATTTTTTCTTATTCCTCCTGACAGTCCTTTTAAATTTTTAAATTGTGTTATTACTAATGGGGTATTTTAATGGTGATTTTTAACTGTCTAAATGTGATGTAATTTGTTACCTCCTCCGTGCATGTATGTCTTTGTATATGTGTGTATTTGGATGTTTATGTGTTTGTACATATGTTTTATGTTTTATATGTTTTATTGTACGCCGCCCCGAGTCCTGTCTGGAGAGGGAGCGGCTAATAAATTCAAATTTATTTATTATTATTATCTCTAGCTCTGATCGCTCACCCAGGCACTTCCACTTGCCCAGCTCAGTTCATCTCCACTGTCCTTCGGTGAGTCAACTTGCCTCTGCTTCCTTAGGGTGTGTCTGGTGCACCCTTTGGTCACTGGCTGGTTTTCTCGCCTGGATCAGCTCTCCTCTGCAGCCTCCTGGGGTGTCTGGTCACTGGATCACTCTCTCTCGTGGATCGCTCTCCTCTGCAGTCTCCTAGTGCATCTAGTGACAATTATGGTTGCTGGCTCCTTCTCTCATCCCTTCTCTCTGGGTTGGCTTTGCTTCCTCTCTCTGGGTCAGCTTTGCACGGGTGCGCTCGCTCTCGCTCTCTCTCTCTGGATCAACTTCGTTCTTGTTCTCCCTCTCCCTGGTCCCATCACCTCTCATACAGAACCACTAATCAGGGATCAGGAGGCAGGGTGGTGACAGGGCAAGCTGACAAACACTTCCTCCCAGTGGTGGGATTCAACATTTTTTACGACCGGTTCTGTGGGCATGGCTTTGTGCGTGTGGTGTGGTTTTGTGGGCGTGGCTTTGTGGGTGTGGCAGGGGAAGGTTACTGCAAAATTCCCATTCCCTTCCCACCCCGTTAACCTGCTTTCGAGTTCTGTTCTCCTGTTCAGGGCAACAAAAGAAGATCAGCTGGGAGGCAGCAGGGGCGGGGCCAGCCAATTTGCCGGTTCTCCAAACTACTCAAAATTTCCGCTACTGGTTCTCCAGAACCTGTCAGAACTGGCTGAATACCACCTCTGCTTCCTCCTCTCTACTTGCTATCCACACCTCCTCCTCCTCCTCCTCCAATGTACTTTCGCCTAGGTCTCCACTGTCTCTTTTCCCCTTCATGCTGCTTCTCCTTTCTTTACTCTCCTTTTCCTTTGTTCTTCCTTTTCATGCTACACACCTCCTCTCTTTATAGCCCCCATTTCCTGAGCCGCCTCTTCTCTCCTAACTTCTGGCGGGTCTCTTCTCTGGTGACGATCCGCTGGATGTACCACTCCTGCATCCATCCTGAGCGCCCTGGTCACTTGGTGTCGCCTCCCAAGATGTCCCCAGCCAGTTAACGCTGATCCAATTGAGCCTCGGGGTGGCCACAACTAAGCCTCTCACCCTTTATAGCCACATCCAGAGGCTCCTGCAGGCTGTCGTGCTCCACATGGCACCGATAGCGGCCCCTCTCTTTGGGATCGATCTGGATGCTGAGCCAGTAGTGGTAGGTCCCATCCGAATTGGGGGCCACAAACCCATGGAAGGTGTCCTGCAGCCAGACTTCCCCATCCCTCGTCCAGAAGGCATCGATCTCCCTGGGGTAGAAGCCATGGATTTGGCAGACATGCGTCTCCATCCCATCCTCGGGCTCCATCCTTCTGCTCACTGTCACCGCTGGGGTCTCTGCAAAAAAGGCACCCCCAGAATTAACACTGAATTTCCACACCAGCTGACAGAATAAGTAAACTCGTCTTTGATTTGTGTCTTTTTCCAGGACTGCCTAGAAAATGTACACAATTTTAGCAAAGAAGAAAAACCCAGAGCTGCTTGAAATATTTGCCACCCCACCACTCAAGGCATCTCTTCATCTTTGGAACTGAAATACTACACAATGGTACCCAGAGGTGGGATTGAAAAAGAATAGCAACTGGTTCTCTGCCCGGTTGCTGGGTGGGAATGGCCATGGGGTGTGTGGCCTCCTCGGCCTCCTGCATCACAGCAGGGGGGATTTTCACCCTCCCCAGGCTCTGAAGGCTTTCCTCAAGCCTCCAAGAGAGCGAAAATTGCCTCCCTGTGCTCCAAGAGCCAGCGCTGTCTGAAGACGTCTCCATGGTCATGTGGCCGGCATGACTAAGCACTGAAGGTGCACGGAACACTGTTACCTTCCCACCAAAGGTAGTTCCTATTTTTCTACTTGCATTTTTAAATTTATATGGTTTCAAACTGCTCGGTTGGCAGAAGCCGGGACAAGTAACAGGAGTTCACTCCGTTATGTGGCGCTAGGGATTCGAACTGCCGACCTTTCTGATTGACAAGCTCAGTGTTTTAGCCACTGAGCCACCGCCTCCCTCCAACAATGGGCCTACGAGCTATATATTACTTAGAGCAGTGGTCTAACAACCCAGTAACAGACAGCTGTTACTGGGTTGACAAAATCAGAAATGAGGAGGTGATAAGCTGCCTGGGAAAGCCAAGGGAAATCATCAAAACCATTAAAAAGCCAAAGTTAGAATATTGTGGACATGTGATGCGACACCTGGAAAAATACGGCATCCTTCACTTAATCCACCAGGGAAAGACTGAAGACAAACGAGGTTCAGGCAGAAGAATAACATCATGGCTACAAAATCTAAGGGACTGAGTTTTGGACAAAACTCAGTAGCACTTTTTCGTGCGGCTGTTGATAGGATCGCCAACATGATTGCCAACGTCCGATGGTGGATACGGCACAATAATAATAATAAGTGGTCCCCAACCTTCCTGGCATGGCAGCCCAGTGGGAGGGGGAGAGGGAATACTTCTGTGTGAGTGGCAGGCATGTGCCTGAGCATGCCTAGCTCCATTTGCAAGAGCAATGGGTGTTCAAGTCCACCGTTTGTGCAAATGGAGCTTCACACAAGTGGAGCTTGTTTCGCATGCTCACCCACCACTCCCGCGGGCCAGTTCCAAACAGGGCCACAGCTCAGTAGAGGGCTGTGGCCCGGAGATTGGGGCTCCCCTTGGCCAGTTGAGAGTCATGTGGACTTCAACTCCCAGAATTCCCCAACCAGCTTTGCTGGTTGGGGAATTCTGGGAGTCGAAGTCCACACATCTTCAGATTGCCATGGTTACGAAACAGTAGCTTAGGACCTCATCTCATGCAATATAAATCCAACACTGTATTTCTCCTCCCCCCTCAGGGGACACACCTGTCCTCAGCAGCGTCTCCTTCCCGTAGGACAGGTACTTGTCCAGCCACTTAATGCATTCCTTCTCCAGGTAGTCCTTATTTCTCTGGGACCAACCCACATTAGCATCCCAATTCCTCTTGGTGATCTGGGCCTGGGGCTCAGGAGCCACCCAGGTGAGGGTCTCTTTATCGAAGGTGAGGAAGGTCTTCCCGTCGTAGCCATATTGCGAATAACCACGTTTGCTCCCGTTTCCTGTGAGCTCGCAGCCGTAAGCGGCCTGCCATGTGTGTAACCCTGAAGAAAAAACAGATCACGGAAAGGGGTAAGGAAGAGCCCCGAGGGTCCCCCTCCCCAGAAACCCCCACAAAAGAAGCTCACTTCCCTTTCATCCTACCAAGGCTAAGCTGCAGCAGGAAGTAAGCTATTCCATTGCTTAATAGTTATTGACACTCAAGGCTTTCCATCCCGTGAAATCGGATTTGCTGTTGTTAGTTGCAAAGTCGTGTCTGACCCATCGCGGCCCCATGGACAACGCTCCTCCAGGCCTTCCTGTCCTCTGCCATCCTCTGGAGTCCATTTAAGCTCACGCATCCAGGACTGCAGACCAGCATCTCCCTTTCTTTATTGGGTGGGGGGCTTCCCTCATTCTTCCCCCCCGATACCCCACATGCCTCCAAAAGGCAAGAGATTAAAAGGAGGAGGAACTGCTACTCACTTCCTTCTTCTAATGCCGTGATGCCAAAGTGGCACGCAGAGCCATGTTGCCTGGCACACATTGCCCATCCCTCTTCCAGGTTTCTGGCGCGCATGTGCGCGCAACGATCAGCTGGCCTTCGCGCATGCAGCAATGCCGGAAACCAAAAAGCTGAACTTCCAGTTTCCAGCGTGCACATGTGCATCAGCCGGCTGATCGTCACACATGCATGCATACATACCAGAAACTGGAATACCAGCTGGCCGGTACGCATGTGCATGCTAGAAACTGGAATTCATTTCTTGGTGTGCGCATGCCCCCTAGGTAGCTCCTCATCCGGGTTGCGGCTCTGACGAGCGCGTGCGCATGCTCCCTTTTCAGCACTCAGTGCCGAAATGCATGCACTGTTCTAATGCATGATGGGCAACTATGCCCTCTTTATGACCTGTGGACTTCAAATGAGCCAGCCAGAATTCTGGGAGTTGAAGTCTACAGGTTGTAAAGGCGCCACAGTTGTCCCCCCCACCCTCCACCCCGTTCTAATCCAATTGGTTGAAGGAGAAAAACTTTGAGAATGATGAATACAGGTCTTAGAGATGGATTATTTCTTCATACACCATTTATCAACCGCCACACCCCAGAGGCCCCAGGTGTCAATTCCGCCTTCGCTCACCTCCATTCTGCTTGTAGCGGTTTTGAACATGCCTCAGATCCTCTCGCAACACCGGCTGGGTGGCATTCAAGATATAGCTTCCCTCCTTCCAATAGTTGGCATCCTCCTTCTCCACCTCCCTCATCCAGGCAACCTTTGGCACCTTCGTCTTCTTCTGGCTGTCATAGTAAGTGATGATCTGGTCATCCAGGTACCCCACCGTGACGAACTGGGGCAGCCCCTCACTGGGTTCGGATACCACCACGTATTGATAGGACAGAGAGTGCTTGACAGAGCCTAGCAGGGAAGGAGGGAAGATGAGAAAACATCTTTATGCGGGAAAAACAAATGCAGCCTTTGTGTCTAATGTTCTGTACCATGTTAAGAAAAACTCTCAGAATGTCCCTTTTGGGGGGAAAGAATGAGTTGAGCCTTGAGGAAGTGGGGTGGGACAATTTTCTACGTACCGTATTTTTCAGCGTATAAGACGCACCTTTTTCCCTCAAAAAAAAAAAGAGGCTGAAAATCTGGGTGCATCTTATACATCGAATACAGCATTTTTTGCCTCCCGAAGCCCCGCCCCCTTCACCAAAATGGCCATGGATACCCTTATGGAGGCTTTCAGGCAGCTCCTGGGGGCTGGGGAGGGCAGAAATGAGCAAAAAATGGGCCCTTTTTGCTCCCCCACCCAGCCCCCAGCAGCACTCTATAAGCCTCCATAAGGCTAGGCATGCAATTTTTTTGACAAAAAACCAGGCCCGTTTTTGCAAAAAACAGGCCATTTTTTGCTCTTTTTGCCCCCCCCCCCCCCGAGCACTCTGCAAGCCCCACCAAGGCTATTCATTCCTTTTATCTGAAAAAAGATAAGAGAATTACATTGATCAAGTGCTGTGCCAGCAGGAACAAAGTCTTAAGGTTTGTCAGCAATTTCCTTCTCCAGCACATGGATAAATACACCTGGAAACATCTACCTACCTACCTACTCTCTCCCTGTCTCTCCCTACCTATCTACTGTATTTCTCTCTCTCTTTCTATTTCTCTCTCTCTATCCCTCTACCTACCTACCTACACACACACACACTCTCCCTACATATCTACTGTATTTCTCTCTCTCTCTCTATCCCTCTACCTACCTACCTACTCTCTCTCTCCCCCTATCTACTGCATTTCTCTCTCTCTTCCTATTTCTCTCTCTCTATCCCTCTACCTACCTACTCTCTCTCTCCCTACCTATCTACTGTATTTCTCTTCCTATTTCTCTCTCTATCCCTCTACCTACCTACCTACACACACACTCTCTCCCTACATACCTACTGTATTTCTCTCTCTCTCTATCCCTCTACCTACCAACTCTCTCTCCCCCTATCTACTGCATTTCTCTCTCTTCCTATTTCTCTCTCTATCCCTCTACCTACCTACCTACACACTCTCTCTCCCTACCTACTGTATTCCTCTCTCTCTCTCTCTATCCCTCTCCCTCCCTCCCTACTCTCTCTCTCCCCCACCTATCTACTGTATTTCTCTCTCTCTCTTCCTATTTCTCTCTCTCTATCCCTCTACCTACCTACCTACCTACCTACCTACCTACCTACTCTCTCTCCCTCTCCCTACCTATCTACTGTATTTCTCTCTCTCTTCCTATTTCTCTCTATCCCTCTCCCTACCTACCTACACTCTCTCCCTACCTACCCTCCTACTGTGTTTCTCTCTCTATTTCTCTCTCTATCCCTTTATCTACCTACCTACCTACTGTATTTCTCTTTCTTTCTGTCCCTCTCTATCCCTCTATCTACCTACCTACTTTTTAAAAAAAGTTTCCTCTTCAAAACCTTGGTGGGTCTTATACTCCGAAAAATACAGCAGTTGCAGCCCATTTTGTGTTTTCAGTACACAATTCTTAACGGTGACACCAAAACTACAGAGGTCCTCTTTCCCTCCACAAGGTGGCAGCACCAAAATGAGTATTGTCGATTCTACACTCTAAGCAGGGTCAAAAGTTCATTTTCTCTCCCCTCTCCCCACCTCCAGAATTGCAAATCTATATATTCAAATTTCAGACAAGGATCAGCTTCAAGAGAACTGAGAACTTCAGATTAGCATGTTAACGAATACTGGCAGATACCAGTAGTAACTTGAATAACAGAGTTGGACGGGACCTTGGAGGTCTTCTAGTCCAACCCCCTGCTTAGGCAGGAAACCCTACACCACTTCAGACGAATCCAATCTCTTCTTAAAAACTTCCAGTGTTGGAGCATTCACAACTTCTGGAGGCAAGTTGTTCCACTGATTAATCGTTCTAACTATCAGGAAATTTCTCCTTAGTTCTAAGTTGCTTCTCTCCTTGAACTGAGATGCGTCAAAGCAGGAGGGGAGAAATATACTGGACTCCCTATACAGCGAGATTTCAACATCCAGGATCTTCTAAAACTTTGTTTCTCAAATGACAACTTGAAGACATGTGGACAAGATCACAAGATAAAGCCAGAGGAGAAGAAATTGCAGAGGGGAGAAGTAACAAAAGTGATTAACAACTTGCTCACATCTGAAAGGACATGTGAAAAATAAAAAGAGAGAGAGAGGGAGGGAGGGAGGGAGGAAGAAGGAAGGAAGGAAGGAAGGAAGGAAGGAAGGAAGGAAGGAAGGAAGGAAGGAAGGAAGGAAGATGGGAAAGAGAAATAAACAAACAAACAAATGAATGCTAACTCAATTCACAATACTATTTTCTTCCTAATGATTCAAAATGTTGATTCATCTCAAAACAGCTCATCAATCCAGAAATATCTGCACCCCAAACCAACCCTTGTCTTAACGATTTACTTTGAAAAGACATTCATTCTCTCATCTCACACTGTGGTAGCCCTGTCATTAGAATGCAGTTTAATTCTGCCGACTTCCAAGAGTTCAATCCTGACCAGCTCAAGGTTGACTCAGCCTTCCATCCTTCCGAGGTGGGTAAAATGAGGACCCATGGGGGCAATAGGCTAACTCTGTAAACCACTTAAAGCAGGGATGGATGCGTCACATGCTGGTCACATGGTCACCCACCCGATTTAGCAAAGGGGAAAAAGTTGCGATACAGTCACCTGACAATGACATGACAACATGAGTTTGAGACCCCTGACTTAGAAAGCGCTGTAAGCAGTATTTAAGTCCAAGTGCTATTGCCTTTTTCTTTTACCATCAACCCAAAATCATCCCTTTCTGCTCTATGGCTCCAGTGAACTGAAATATTAGCCACAAAAACATATGCAATAATATTATTTGATATTTAAGATGTCATCAAACCTTTGGATCTCAGTCACAAATGGCAAGGCTCAAATGATCAAAGCTATTACAGGTAGTTCCTTGACTTACGCCCAAGATTTTTGTTGCTAAATGAGGCATTTGTTGTGAGTTTAGCCCCATTTTATGACCTTTCTTGCCACCGCTGTTAAGTCAATCGTTTCAGTTGTTAATAATGCAGTTTTAAAATAAAACTGGCTTCCCCGTTGACTTTGTTAGAAGATCACAATAGGGGATCACATGATCACAATAGGGGATCACATGACTCATACTTACCAGGACCATGGTAAGTATGAGTCGGTTGCCAAGCCTCTGCATTTTGATCAAGTGACCACGGAGATGATACAGTGGTTGTTAAATGTGAAAAATAGCCGTAAGTCACTTTTTTCAGTGCCATTGTAAATTTGTTGTATGCCGAGGACTATCTGTATCCAGCTACGAATTTTTCATTCATGCCCCTGTGGCTATGATTTGCTTATTATTAAAAGAACTTAAAATGCAATGAAAAAGGCAGTAAATCAAATAAATAATTCCATGAAAATACTCTGAAAGTATATACCGTATTTTTCGGAGTATAAGACGCACCATTTTCCCTCAAAAAAGTGGCTGAAATTCTGGGTGCGTCTTATACACTGAATACAGCATTTTGGGCCTCCCGAAACCCACCTCCTTCACCAAAATGGCCTTGCATAGCCTCTATAAAGCTTTCAGAATGCTCCTGGGGGCTGAGGAGGGCAGAAATGGGGCAATTTTGTTCCCCCCCCCCAGCCCCTAGGAGCACTCTACAAGCCTCCTAAAGGCTATCCATGCCTTTTTATTGACAAAAAACAGGCCCGTTTTCATGAAAAATTGGCTGTTTTGGGGAGGTTTGCGAGGGCAAAAACTTTTTTTTAAAAATTTGCCTATTCAAAACCTTGGTGCGTCTTATACTCCAGTGCGTCTTATAATCTGAAAAATACGGTAATCTCACTTTAAAAGTAGATCACTCCCCCCCCCCCCCCCCCCCCCGATGAGTCCATAATGTTACCAGGAGCTGAGCTTAGCTTGAAAGAGATTTTCAACCTGAATAGGATAGCAATAGCACTTAGACTTATATACCACTTCATAGTGCTTTTACAGCCCTCTCTAAACGGCTAACAGAGCCAGCATAAAATGAGAACACAGCAACCATCTGTGGTCTCATTTTATCGACCTCGGAAGGATGGAAGGCTGAGTCAACCTTGAGCCTGGTGAGATTCGAACTGCCAAAACTGCTGGCAGCCAATGATCAGGAGAAGTAGCCTGCAGTACTGCACACCATGGCTCTTAAGGTTCAAGTCAACCTTGATAGATCGTGAAATGTTCAAGCAGGGACACACCTTTTACTAGTTCTAATTGGAAATCTCCAGGCTAGAGGCTACATTCCATATGTCAGTCTTGGTTGTCATGGAGATGTGGTTGCTAAGAGTCAGCCACAAATTTGATCACGCAAAATCAACCAACCAATAAATTAGCCTTGAAGCAATCCAGCAGCAACCGAAGGCAGGACAAGAAGCAACGGATGGACACTAATCAAGGAGAGAAGCAACCTGGAACTAAGGAGAAATTTCCTGACAGGGAGGACAATTAACAGCTTGAGGGCGCCTCATCACTCTTGAGGCATTTAAGAAGAGATTGGACAGAAATTGTCTGAAGCGGTATAAGGTCTCCTGCCTGAGCGGGAGGTTGGACTAGAAGACCTCCAAGGTCCCTTCGAACTCTGTTATTCAGTTACAACAGTTTCATAATATATGTTGGTGAAGATTCTTAGTCATCCAGCCAAAGCCGTCAGGAAGTTGAGTTGTGGAAACTGACTCAACTTTCCTTTTCCCCTTGATTACAAATGTTTGCTGCTTAATCCAAGCAGTTTCTTCTGTCTGACCAGGCTGGTAGGGAGGACTCCATATATGTCCTCCGTAGGGAATGGGCTTCCATATATGTGTACCAAGCGTGAAAAGTCCCATTAGATGAGTAGGCAGAGAGTCAGATAACGTTGGGAATGTTACAAATCCTAAAAGCCTTCCCCTTATTAAGTGTAGCTTTCCTGTCCCACAGGAGCAAATTTTTCAGGAGGCAACTGGACTTTCTTGTTTTTTTTCTTTTGAAGACGTTTCGCTTCTCATCCAAGAAGCTTCTTCAGCTCCGACAGGATGGTGGGGAATGGAAGGATTGATATTCCATGCAAACAGCTGGACGTTTGCATCCTTTTAGAGCAGTGTTTCTCAACCTTGGCGACTGTGGACTTCAACTCCCAGAATTCCCCAGCCGGTTGGGGGATTCTGGGAGTTGAAGTCCACAGGACTTAAAGTCGCCAAGGTTGAGAAACACTGTTTTAGAGGGTCGTTGGAGGTTTTTCTGGGTCCTCAGGGTTGCTTTCCTGGTGAACCCCTTGAAGTGGTCTTAATCTTCCTGGGGACAGCCCATAAAAAAATGGGGAAGCAGCTCATGTCTGTAGATCAGGCCTGAGGAGAGGGGGGGTGCAGCCGGTACATTGTTCCAGGGCCCCTGGAGCTCAAAGGGTGCCCATGAAGGGGGAAAGGGGGATTCACTTAACGACCATGTGATTCTCTTAATAACTGCAGATATTGACACAGGGGTTGAAACAGTGAGCTCATGGATTTTTGGCAAAGCAGTGCCCCCCCCCGTGTGTGTGTGTGTGTGTGTTATGCGTGCAAACACAGGAGGCGGGGCACATATGCAGAGCGGGCTCATTGCATTTTGGGGGGCCGTATTAGTCTTGTTCCAGCACTTAATAATCCTCTCGGTGGAACCTGCCGAAGCCTTCCCACTTCTATTGAGGGAAAAGCTTTCCACTAGCCTGGTGCCTTAACCACGGGGCTTCTGTCTCCAAACTTGATAACCCTTTAAGACTTGTGGACTTCAACTCTCAGGCTGGCTTAAGAATTCGGGGAGTTAAAGCCCATAAATCTTCAAAGTTGTTAAATTGCTAAATTTGCTAGACTTAAAAGTTGCTAAATTTGGAGATCCTTGAACTAGATCACCGTGGCTTTCTCAGAAGTTAAATTAGGAAAGCAAAAAAAAATTGTCTCTGAATAAAACCATGGAAAACCATAGGGAAGTGCCTGAGAAATCATCGGAAACCAAGAGATTTTTACCCTGGACCTGGACAGGGTTTCCCTTTCTCCTCACTCCCTTCCCCCACAGAGCCTCGCCTAGCTAAGCACACAAATGCGCGGTCGTTGCTAAAAAACCAGCTGCTCCAACTTCGTCCTGGATGTATTTATTATTATAACAGGCGGTGCCGGAATAGGAGCCAGGCGGATCTGGAATAAGCGAAGCTGATCAACATCTTACGAGGCAAATAAAGGGTATATTCCAGGACCCAGCGCTGGGGATAATGGGATATATAAGAACAGCAGGCTCGAATCCAAGGAAGACAACCACGCGCGATTCTCCTTTAAGGAAGCTATCCAAGCAGAGTTTCTCTACGGGTTCTTTGCCTGCATTCACACGGTCGCTCAATAACGGGGGAGGGAGGCGGAAGATTTCCTGAATAAATTCCGGCCAGCAAAAACACGGTCTGCAAAAACCCCGCGCACCCCAGAAAGCACTTACCGGAGGGCGCCCCCAGCAGGAGGAAGGTCAAGAGCGTCCGGACAAACTCCATCGCGTTCCCACGCGCGGATTTCTCCTCGGGCTCGGAAGGCTCCGCGTAGATAGAGAGGAGAGGCTGGTGGCCAGGAAAACACGGACGTTTCAAAAGTTGCTCCGCCCCGACTATTATGTGGGTCAGGGATTTCGTTTCCTAGAAGCGCTTGAGTGGTAGAAATGGAAGCGAAACCCAAGTGAGAAGAACACCTGCTAAAGAAAAAGAAAAACGCAGGGAAGGGATGTAGGACGTTAGCACACACAACACCCCCCCCCTTCTAGAAGAATGAAATATTCTGGGAAATATTTAAAAAGGCAGAATATATTATGCTTCCCTGGATGGGAAAAGGAGACGCGTGTTTTTAAAGACAGCAGCTCCCTGCCCTCCCCTTCAGCTCCAGGGTGATGGGATTAAGACATGGCCCTTAGATAGGATTAGCCCTCTACCCATCTCACCACGTGGCACCTGGGAAGAGTCCATCACCCAGGAAGACTCAGCCAAGCCTGGGACAAAGGACAGCATACAGACTTGCCCCTGCATCAGAGGAGGTGTTCAGCAGGTTCTGGAGTGGAAATTTTGA
Source organism: Natrix helvetica (assembly GCF_964273705.1). NCBI lineage: Eukaryota > Metazoa > Chordata > Lepidosauria > Squamata > Natricidae > Natrix > Natrix helvetica. Next base: position 376,298,050 of record NC_138548.1, read on the forward strand.
GTAGCTGGGAGAACTGGTAAAATACCTCTGACAGGTCCCGTCACCATCTATTCTCTGTTTCCCCACCCACACACCCCTCCCAGTTGATGGGGAGGGAATGGAGATTTTACAGTATCCTTCCCCTGCCATGCTCACCAAGCCACGCCCACAGAACTGTAGTAAAAAGTTTTGAATCCCGCCACTGCATGGCCCCAGGGGAGTCTGACAACCAATCAGAATGTAAGCTCAAATTCAAAAGCCCAGAGAGCGCGTAAAACCAGGGCACTCTCAGCATCTCTTCCCTCCTCCCCCCCTCCCACCTCAAACCATGTGCTCCTCTCCAGCATTAAAAACCATCTTTCCAAGCAGCCTCCGGGGTTCCAGCTTCTGTCTTCCCACTTGGAACTGAACCCAGATGGACCTTTCTTCCAACAGGGGAAAGCCCCAAAGGTCTGTTGTTAAGTGAGACAATTTGTTTAAATGAGTTTTGCCTCATTTTACTTTTCTTGCCTCGGTTGTTAAAAGTGAATCACCTGCAGGGGATAAGTTAGTAACCTGGTTGTTGAAGTGAATCTGGCTTCCCCATTGACTTGGCTTGTCAGAAGGTCGCAAAGGGGGATGGGCTGACACCGAGACCCTGCAACCGTCATAAAGAGGAATCAGTTGCCATGCATCTGAATTTTGATCACATGACCATGGGGATGCCGCAAAAAGGGGTCATGAGTCACTTTTTTCAATGCTGTTGTAACTTTGAACCGTCATTAAATGAACGGCTGTCAGTCAATGACTGTATTCTAGATCAGGGGGTCTCTAACCTTGGCAACTTTAAGACTTGTGGACTTCAACTCCCAGAATTCCTCAGATGGTGAAACTCACTTAACAACGTTCTTGCTTAGCAACCAAAATTTTGGGCTCAAAGTTCTCTTTCTTTTTCTTTCTTTTTTTCTTTCTTTCTCTTCTTTTCTTACTTTCACTTCCTTTGTCTCCCCTTCTCTTGCTTTGTTTCCCTCTCTTTTCCCTCTCTCTCATTCTCTCCTTCCAGCTCTTTCATTTCTCTCCCTCTAATTCTCTCTCTCTCTGATTTGTTTCCCTCTCTTTTCCCTTTCTCTCATTCTCTCCCTCCAGTTCTTTCACTTCTCTCTCTCTCTCTCCTTCTCTCTCTCTCTGTTTGCCTCTCTTTTCCCTCTCTCTCATTCTCTCTCTCCATCATTTTCTCACTTCTCTATCTTTCTCTCTTGTTCTCCCCCTTTCTTGCTCTCATCTCTTTGACGTGTATGTGCCAGCAAAATACCCTACTGGGCCGGGATGATAGCAGTGGGGACAGCAACTCCTCCTCCCACTGCCGCCACTGCACAGTGACGTGAGTCGCTGGCTGTGCAGCATGGGAGAAGAGAGCACCCGTCGCTGGATGCAGGGAGGAGAGCTCCAGCTCTCCTGCGCAGCGCAGGAGAAATGGAGCTCTCCTCCTTGCATCCAGCGGATGTACATGCGCAGCAACCCCAGGATATCTGCCTGGTGCCTGCCGTCCCGGAGCACCACCACCACCGCCACTGCCCCTCTCAGCCCCAGAACAGCGGCTGCATCGCCACCAAGGGCCGTCCAATGGTCAGGCTGGGCTGAATGCCGACCTCGGAAGGCAAGTAGGCATGTGGGGCACCAGGAAGGCCGTATGGAAGGCAGGCAAGCATGGCAGAGATGCAAGGAAGGAAGTAGGCTGCTAGCTCCCTTCCATGCAGCCGGCCGGCCCCGGCATGCTTGCCTTCCTTCACAAGCTGACCATGGGGACACCGGGAAGGCCGCGTGGAAGGCAGGCAAGCATGGCAGGGCTGCGGGCCGCAGGGAAGGGAGTAGGGGAGGCAAGCTGGGACAGTGGAAAGCAGAGACTGGGCAGGGTGGGGCGAACGAGCGGCGACTGAGAGACCGGTTTTGGAGCATGGGCAGCCAGCGGTCCCTACTGGTTCAGTGACTCAGGCCCAATGTCCGCTACCAGTTCTCCTGAACCGGTCTGAACCAGTAGGTTTCACCCCTGCTCTGGTGGCTAAAATGAGCAGCATGCGCCTTCCCGTGCCTCATTTTCACCCTCCATAGCCTCCTGCAGCACTCTGCTAGCTGAAAATGGCCCGGAAAATGGCCCCAGACAAACCTGAAACCCAGACTGCTGCAGGAGGTCATTGAGGGTGAAAATGAGGCACAGGGGGGGTCATGCGTAGACCCTATTGTGCCCCGTTTTGGCCAGCAAGAGGCATCCATCCCCTGCCGTCTCCGCCCCTCACTGGCCCCCGGAGGAGAACTACAATGCTGATCCAGCCCTCAAAGACCATCAAGGTCCCTTCCAACTCTCCTATTAAGGAGCAGAACAATTGCAGAGGGTGAAAAAAAGATGGGCAGATCACTGGAGGAAGGATGGATGAGTCACTGATGACATTAGCAGAAGCTAACAAGATTGAGAAGGAAGATCTGCTGAGCTGAGTCACCGATGCATGGACTTGACCGCAGGAGAGGGGGAAAAGGCAAACCATTTACTGCTCTAACAGGGCAGTAATTCAAAGGTTTCTACCCAATCAGAGCATCCCAAGGAAGATGAAACAGTAAAGAAGGGCAAGGATGCTAAGAATTTAAAAAAAAAACAGATTTCATACCCACCCCCTGGAAGGAAACATGCAGAGACCTGAAGAAAAGACTTGGCCACATGTACCAGTGAGACGAAATATTCAGATTTCCCCAAATCATTAAGGGATGTGTATTCTCTTCCAGGTGCAAAGGTTAAAGAATGGTGTGACAGAGAGGCACCCCAAAATGATCAAGCCCACCAATTATTACCCCTTTTCCATCTTTCCGGTTGGGACAAAGTCTATGACCAACTAGGTAGGGTAGCCAAAGAGTTAAGAGCGCAGGTGGTCATCTCATTTGTATTTCCAATGGAAGGCCAACATCCATTGAGGAAACAGAGGATCTGAACACATAGCGCGAGGTGGCTTGCAAGGGATCTTTTTAAGGAAACATAACTGTCTTAGTCAGGTACCTTGTCAATGAGTCAGTGGGTTTTTTTTCAGATTCTCTCTCCTTTCATTTACTCCCCAGGGTGTTGCTCTCTGTTTCATTTTTCTATTTCTCAGCAAATTTCCTCCCAACCCTTTTTACTCAATATTTAGTGCATATCATTCTGTTACATTGAGATCCAGCAATGTGCAATGTGCCAAAAAAGCCAACACAGTCCTAGGCTGCGTTCATAGAGAGATGGATTAAAGATCACATGAAGTGTTAATGCCACTTTGTAACGCCTTGGTAAAGCCACACTTGGAATACGGCATCCAGTTTTGGTCACAACAATGCAAAAAAAAAAAAATGCTGACACTCTAGAAAGAGTGCAGAGAAGAACAACAAAGATGATTAGGGAACTGGAGGCTAAAACATACGAAGAACGTTTGTAGAAACTAGTCTAGTTTAATGAAAAGAAGGACTAGGGGAGTGTAGATGTTATACAAAGGTTATGTACAGATATGCGCAGCAAACTGCCATTTCCTAGTAACCAATTACCTGAACTGTCTATGAGCTCATCTCATTAGCAGAACCAGGCAATACCATGTGAGATTCTACCCTGGCTGGGATGGTCTTAGAGATCGACAAGGAGAATGTACCAATAAGATGCTGTTGCTACCCTGCTTTTGCTTTGTTTGTTGAAACTGTATAAAAGCCAAATAAACTCTGCATAAGGCAGACAGACATTTTGGACACCACCTGCTGTGATGGATTCCTGAGACCAACAGGGGAGACATGATAGCAGTCTTCCGATATATCTCAGGAGCTGCCACAAAGAAGAGGGAGCCAAGCTATCTTCCAAAGCACCTGAGGGCAGGACAAGAAGCAACGGGTGGAAACTAATCAAGGAGAGAAGCAACCTAGAACTAAGGAGAAATTTCCTGACGGTGAGAACAATTAATCAGAGGAACAGAAGTCGCCTCCAGAAGTCTGTAGAGATTCTCAGTCCTCCAGGTGATGGATGTCCCAAAGGTGCTTTTTTCAGGAGGCAACTGGACTTTCTTGTTTTGCTTTGAAGATGTTTTGCTTCTCATCTAAGAAGATTCTTCAACTACGACAGGATAGTGGGGGATGGAAAGATTTATATGCCTTGCAGACAGCGGCAATCTGCATCTTACATGTGGCAGTAGGAATAGATTTCCAGAGAAAAATTGCAGACTACAATGCTCTTCCGGATTTTGGCTCTGCCACATGCATGAAGGTCAGCCGACTAGCACGCATGCACGCACAGGAATGCAAAAGATGGGTATCGCCACCATGGGTATAGGCTTTCCTGCTTGAACAAGGGGTTGGACTAGAAGATCTCCAAGGTCCCTTCCAACTCTGTTGTTCTATTCTGTTCTGTTCCATTCTGCTTGTCAATGATTTCTTGGGGACCACGTTTCCACCATCATTACTGGCACTGCAGGAGTTGCCTGTGGTTTTTGAGCCTCAGAATAATTGAGTTTTATTATCTGTGTTCATTCTCTAGGTCACGGGGGTCAAACTCGTGGCGTCACGTTGCCGTAATGTTTTCCCCTTTCCCGGACCTGGGGTGGGTGCGGCACGGAATGCATCCAGCCCGCGGGCCACCAGTTTGACACCCCTGCTCTAGGTGTTGACAGCTTTTTGTTACAGTCCATCCTTGTCTGGATGTGTGAAGGGGGTCATTGTCCTCAACCCTTCTCTTCCCCTTCCCCCCCTTCCAGGGATTTTCTCTGAGGTTACTTGCAGTTCTGCTTTGGCCCATTTTGTGTACTTTTCACTTTTGCTTCCCCTTTTGCACTTATACCAATAATATGCAGACATACACAATAACAGCCTTGGAAGGGACCTTGGATGTCTTCTAGTCCAACCCCCTGCTCGGGCAGGAAAGTCTACACACGTGATGTGAACCTATGGCACATGTGCTGCAGGTGGCATGCAGAGCCTGTTCTGCGGGCATGCCAGCCGTCACCCCAGCCCAGCTCCACTGCGCATGCGCCTCCCACCGGCCAGCTGGTCTTCGGGTCTCCGTTGCATATGCACAGGGGGTGGGCCACATGCGGGGGGCACAAGTATGCATGCACGGGGGCGGTGGGGCAGTGCTTGCATTGGATTGTGTCACCCCACACTCCATTTTGGGCCTGGAAAGCCTCCTGCACCAACTTGGAAGCCAAAAATGGACAAGGGGGGAAAGGTGTATGCACAGGGGGGTTGCACGTGGGGGAGTTGTGCACGCATGTGGGGTAGTTTGCATGCACATTACATTATGTGTGCGCGCTTTCCACACAAGGCGACAAGAAGGTTAGCCATCACTCTTCTATACCATTTCAGACAAATTGTTGTCCAACCTCTTAAAAACGTCCAGTGTTGGAGCCTTCACAACTGCTGGAGGCAAGTCGTTCCACTGATTAATTGCTCTCACTGTCAGGAAATATTTATTAATTATGATCTTTATAGAATAGAATAGAATAGAATAGAATAGAATAGAATAGAATAGAATAGAATGTAGTCCTCGACCTATAACAGTTCACTTAGTGATTGTTTGAAGTTACACCATCACTGAAAAAAAGTGACTTATGTCCAGGTGTTGTTCCGAACTGGTAGCGAAGATAAGAGGATTTCATGCCTGATAAGAGAATACAGAACGACAGGATTGGAAAGGATCTTGGAGGTCGTCTGGTCCAAACCCCTGCTCAAAGCAGGAAACACTTTAAAGAAAAAAAGGATAAATGATAGGAACCCTTTGAGATAAAAGAATAAAATGCAAATATTCAAGCAGAAGGAGAGAAATGCCCAATTCCACCCAGAGTTTTGAAATATCAGAAAAGCTTATAAAAAGCAAAAAAAAAAAACTTGTTTCATGGTTTTTATAGATGATATTTAGACAGCTACTGTGGATCGATCGATCGATATAGATAGACATAGATAGGAGAGAGAGAGAGTGATGGTAGGTAGGTAAGTAGGTAGATAGGTAGGTAGGTAGGTAGGTAGGTAGATAGATAGATAGATAGATAGATAGATAGATAGATAGATGATAGATAGATAGATAGATAGATAGATAGATAGATAGATAGATAGATAGATAGATAGATGAGGGAAAGAGAAAGAGACAGGGAAGGAAGGGGAGAGATGAAAGAGAGATAAATATGCAAAAGATGAATAAGAAAAGAAAGAGAAAGCAAAAGTTTTGGAATCTTAAGCCTTTCCTCTGAATCATGCTTACTCAATTTCTGATAACTCATGGAGTTTCTGATAACTCAGGGAGTTTCATTGGCAGCATACAGAATTGGGTTCCCTTCTTCTAAGTGTTTAAATATTTCTCAGTTTAGACTGCATTCCGATTTCTCCTGTTGGCCTCCCATCCTGACACCTTCCTTAGCTTTTTGAGGTGGATGAAGAGAATCTGTGTGCTGCTAGGTAGCCAGGTCCTTTTGTAAAAGGGGCATAACAATTATTTTGACATGTGATTTTTGACTTTTGCAGGGCTAGTTTTAGTCTGATTGTTTTTCCTTTGTATTTGTTTCTCTAAATGTTGCTGTGCATCCCCTACAATTATCATATATCAGACAGACGGACGGATGGGCAGACAGACAGACAGAGAATATAGAAAGTCAGAGTTGGAAGGGACTTTGGAGGTCTTCTAACCCAACCCCCTGCTCTAGCAGGAAACCCTAGAAAAGCCCCGAAAAATGGCTGTCCAATCTCTTCCATGAATACCAGCTGGCAATCAGAAGACACAAGGAAAATTCTTTAATTTCACAACAAATAGGACAGATATAACCATAGTTTCAATTAGGAAAATGTGACCATCCTAAATCAAGTCCAAAAATGCCAGGGAATTTCTAGAAGCTTGGCAGTCTCTGACAAATCAGCCATCAATAGACACATAAGATTTGAACAACATCTACAGATGATGCAAAGAATAGAAAAGAGGTGCCTCCAGCGCGATTGGCCAAAATGTACCCAAATTTATCCCCCAAACGTTGGAGATGTAGCCACAAGCCTGGAACATTCTATCACATGTGGTGGACGTGCCCCATCACAAGGAAATACTGGTGCAAAATTCAGAAATGGTTGGAAGAAATTACAGAGCGAAAAATAGAACTGTAACCAGAAGCATTCTTATTGGGACTATTAGACCAGAAAATTGAAAACAATCTCAATACGTAATCATACACATACTCACTGCAGCCTGGATTGCTTTCGCACAAAACTGGAAAAAAATCAATACACCCACAAATGAAACAATAATTAGAAAAGTACTTCAATGTGCAGAGATGGACAAAGTAACAATAGAACTAAAAGAAAAAGAAGAATCGGATTTTTACAAAATACGGAATAAAATTAATAAGTGGCTAGAACACAGAAGCCAAAATAGAAAATAGAGAATGCAAATACACGGTGATATAAATAATCAATATTATTATAAGTGTTAACACTACTATTGCTATATTATAGGACAAGGTTAAAGCAATAGGAAGGCAATGCAGAATGGAGAATTAAAAAAGCAGAACAGGAAAGCTGATACAGAAGGCTCTATAATTACTTCATATTGTTATGTATGTTTTGTTTCTTGTTTGTTCCTCTGGTGTTTTTTTCTGTTTTTAAAGATTAAAACATTCAATAAAAATTATTTTAAAAAAGAAAAGAGGTGCTGACTGATGAACTCAACTTAGCAAGCATTGTTGAGATAAGCCAATCTCTTAATGCAAATTTTTATTTATATCATTTCAGCCCAGGATGAAAGTGAAATCAGCTCTAGGGAGTTTCCAGGCAATTCAGTATCACTAAAGTTTAATTAATGATTCATTAAAATCCCCCATTAGTGTAGGTCATGTAGGAAGTTAGCACCCCCTACCCCTCCTAGAAGAATGAAACTTTCTAGGACAGCGATGGCGAACCTTTTTTGGCTCACGTGCCATAAGTGGGGGGAGCGCAGGGGGGTCGTGTGCGGGCGTGCCACACCCATAATGAAATGCGCGACCCCCAGTGCACATGTGCGCACTACAGGCGCGACAACTCCCATTTTTACATGCTTTTTTCGCCCTCCCCAGGCTCCAGAGGCTTTATAGGAGCGTGGGGAGGGCGAAAACAGCCATTCCCGCCCCCTCCCCAACGCCCACCGGAGGCATCAGGGAAGCCTCCGGACAGTCCCTGAAGCCTTCGGAGCGCTCAAAACGATCCTCCAAGCAAACCGACTTCCGGTTTGCTCAGAGGGTCGTTTTAAGCGCTCCGAAGGCTTCAGGGACTGTCCCGAGGCTTCCCTGACGCCTCTGGAGGGTGTCCGGGGGGGGGGGGGGGAGGCTGTTTTCGCCCTCCCTAGGCTCCTATAAAGCCTCTGGAGCCTGGGGAGGGTGAAAAATGGCTTTAAAAAAGGGTGAACTCAGCTGGCCAGTGAGCGCATGCGCGCTGGCCAGCTGACAGGGCAGCGCCTTGCGTGTCCTGACAAATGGCTCCGCGTGCCACCTGTGGCACGCGTGCCACAGCTTCGCTATCACTGTTCTAGGAAATATTATAAAGGCAGAATATTATATTTCCCTGGATGAGAAAAGGAGAAACATGTTTTTAAAGACAAAGCAACTCTCTGCAGGTCCCTGCCCCCCCTCCAGCTCCAGGGTGATGGGATTAAGACATGGCCCTCACCACATGATAGGATTAGCCCTCAACCCATGGCACCCGGGAAAATTACATCACCCAGCAAGGCTCAACCAAGCCTGGGACACAGACAGCCTACAACAGGGGTGTCCAAACTTGGGAACTTTAAGACTTTATTTATTTTTATTTATTATTCGTATTTATAGACCGCCCCTTCTCCCGAAAGGGACTCGGGGCGGTGTACAGTCACTAAAATGCGTTATAAAATACATACATAAAACAGTTAAATAATTAAATACGTAGGTGGAGGAGGTTGCAAGACTGTATATGGAATAATAAATATAGTACATTAAAAGCTTATTAAAACCCCAAACCCAATTAAAATGAATGAATCCCCGGGAGGTAAAACTAAGAAAGTGCCAGGCCAGCTGATTGAAATAGGTGAGTCTTTAACTTTTGCCGGAAGGAACGGAGGTCGGTGGTAGTTCGAATGTCTGGGGGGAGGTCATTCCAGAGGGTTGGGCCCATCACAGAGAAGGATCTACTCCTAGGTGTCGCCCGCTGGCATTGTCCAGCAGACGGCACCAGGAGGAGCCCCTCTCTGTGTGAGCGGATAGGTTGCAGGGACGTGTGTGGTAGGATGCGATCCTGCAGATACCTAGGTCCTATGCCATGGAGCGCTTTAAAGATGGTAATCAGTACCTTGAAACGCACCCGAAAGGCCACAGGTAGCCAGTGCAGCTCGTGCAGGAGAGGTGTTACGTGGGAGTAACGAGTACTTCCCATAATAACCCGCGCGGCTGCGTTCTGAACTAGCTGCAGTCTCCGGATGCGTCCCAAGGGAAGCCCCATGTAGAGAGCATTGCAGTAGTCAGGCGAGACGTCACCAGCGCATGAGTGACCGTGCGCAGGGCACTCCGGTCCAGTAGGGGGCGCAATTGGCGCACCAGGAGAACCTGGTGGAACGCCCCCCTTGCCACGGCTGCCACATGTTCCTCCATTGACAGCCGGGCATCAAGGAGGACGCCCAAATTGCGCGCCCGCTCCACAGGGGACAGCTGTTCGCCCCCTATGGCCAGCGATGGGATCAGCTGGCTGAACCGAGGCGCCGGTACCCACAGCCACTCAGTCTTGGAGGGGTTGAGTTTGAGTCCTTTGTCCCCCATCCAGACCCTGACGGCTTCCAAACACCGGGACATCACTTCGACAGCCTTGTTGGGGTGGTTTGGGGTTGAAATATACAGCTGAGTATCATCAGCGTAAAGATGGTACTCAACCCCAAAACCACGGATGATCTCGCCCAGCGGCTTCACATATGCGTTGAACAGGAGAGGCGAGAGGACCGACCCCTGTGGCACCCCACAAGTGAGTGGCCTCAGGGACGACCTCTGCCCCCCTGTCAACACACATTGCTTCCGGTCGGAGAGGTAGGAGCCGAACCACCGCAAAACGGTGCCTCCGACTCCCATCCCCTCCAACCGGCGCAATAGGATACCATGGTCGATGGTATCAAAAGCCGCCGAGAGGTCTAATAGGACCAGGATAGAGGAACAACCCCTATCTCTGGCCCTCCAGAGATCATCAACCAACGCGACCAAGGCTGTCTCAGTGCTGTGCCCGGGTCGGAAGCCGGACTGGCGTGGGTCTAGATAGTCGGATTCGTCTAGGTGTCGTGGAAATTGCTGCGCCACCATGCTGGCTGGGGAATTCTGGGAGTTGAAGTCCACAAGTCTTAAAGTTCCCAGGTTTGGACACCCCTGGCCTACAAAGTTAGCTAAGACCCCCCCCCCCCGCCCCCTAGGAGTCTGACAGCCAATGCAGAAATGGATTTCTACTGGTTGGCACCGGTTCGGGTGAACCGGTAGTGTTAATTTGGCCTGGGTCGCAGAATCGGCAGTGACCCAAGCTGGCCATGCTCCCAAACTGGTTCCCTGGTCTCCATTGCCGTTGCGGGCATGTTTTTTATTAGCTTTTCATGGTCTTCGCCCAGAACAATTTACAGTGAACTGTGCATGCGCGAGCAACGCGTGAAGCAAACCGGTACCAGTGCCGGTAGGAACCCACCCCTTAACCAATGGGATACATGTCTTGTACAGGAACAGGAAACTCTAAGGCAGGGACCCAGAAAGTGTATAAATCTCTCTCTCTCTTCACTCCATGTGCTTTTTTTTGCCCAGGATCTCAAACCATGTGGTCCTGTCCACCCTTAAACCATATTTCCAAGCAGTCTCTTATGTTTCCAGTGTCTTTCTTTCCACTTGGAACTGGACCCAGATGGGCACTTCTTCCAACAGTCACATAGTCCAATTAAGGTCAAGGTTTTGTTGTGGAAATACTGGGTAAACACCGGCTCAAATTACATTGGTTCCCTTGAGACCTTTTGTTATTCTTGTTATATAACCTATCCCCTCCCTTCTCCCCCCCCCCCCCCAAGCTGGTAAACAGTGAAAATGAAAGCAGTTTGAATGTCCTTTGATGCTTGACACAGCCCAAGAGGACAAAAAGACTCCAGCACCTCTCCACCAGCAATCAGCACCCAGGTCAGCATAGATTAACTTCCAAGGTTAACATCAGACCAAGCATCAAGTAAACAATACCCCAACCAAGAAACTGCCAAAGAGCCATCAGTAAACAGCCCAACCAAAGAATCTCCAACCCCCCCCCCCCACACACACACAGGCAGACACCAGAATATAAACTGACAGCTAACAGCTCTCCTTACTGGCCCTGATGATGTTACCTAGTTGGGTAATGAAATGTCTGCAAGGAAGCAAGAGCCCCAAGGACCCCGAATTTCTCCTTTTTCTAAATAAATATTTACTTGTTTTAGAAAATATTTCCTAAACTTATTCATATTTGTATAGCCGCCCATAAGGGGGGCTCTGGGTGGCATTACACCACTTAATTAAAAACAACAAATCCATAAAAGCTAATAAAATTGCAGGGCAGAAGGGCCACTAGCAAGTCACTTCAGAGGGTGTGATAGCACTTTGGGTTTCGGCTTTCGGTCCGGCCTCCCAGAACGAGTTAAGTCGTTACACCTGTGCTGACTCGTTTCTCAGCACCCGTTTCTGAGAGGAGGGAGCGCAACCCAAGGGAAAACCCAATATATGAAATTCCTCCCAGACAGATTAAAATATTTTTTAATCTATCTGTCTGTCTGTCTCTCTCTCTCCCTCTCTCTCTCTCTATCAATCATCTATCTATCTATCTATCTATCTATCTATCTATCTATCTATCTATCTATCTATCTATCTATCTATCTCTATATCTCTCTCCATTCATTCATCCATCCATCCATCCATCCATCTATGGCAGGATAGAATATTTCCCCAAAGAACAAATAGAGAAACATGCTCTTAATTAAAGGTAAAAAGCAGCCCCAACAGGCTCAAGCAGAAGCCTCAAGTCTTTAGAGATGGATATTTTGTAGCTGTGAAGAAAAACTGTGCCAATCTATTCACTAACAAAATGCCTTCAAGCCACAGCTCCCCTATAAGGCTGGAGCTGTGGGGATTACGAATTTACATCCCCCCACCCATATTCTAAGGACGGGACCTGAGGTGGGTTGCTTCCGGTCCAGCTCAGGTCGGCCCGAACTGAACTCAGGCCTGGGTCGCAGAACCGGCAGCGACCCAGGCCTGCCACGCCCTCCGAACCAGTTCCCTCGCCACTGCTGGGCTGCCACCATTTTGGTTTTTAGTGATTGCACGTGCGCTCACTGTAAATTGTTCTGCGCATGTGCGAAGAACAATTTACATTGAACAGCGCAAGCGTGCAGCACAAACACACACCTGCGCAGCGCATGTCTGGTGCGTGTACGGGTTGCGAACCAGTAGTAAAACTGGCAGCAACCCACCCCAGCAACCTGGACAGGATATGACCTTTAGGACATACCATGTTTTTCGAAGTATAAGACGCACCGGAGCATAAGACACACCAAGATTTTGAAGAGGCAAATTTAAAAAAAAAAGTTTTTGCATTCTGCAGACCTTCCAAAAACGGGCCCGTCTTTTTTCCCCCCCCAAAAAAAGGCCATGAATAGCCTTGAGGAGGTTTGTAGAGTGCTCCCGGGGGGCTGGGGGGGGAAGCAAAATTGAGCACAAACCGGCTGATTTTTCGCTCATTTCTGCCCTCCCCAGCCCCCAGGAGCACTCTGAAAGCCTCCTAAAGCCTATGCACGGCCATTTTGGTGATGCAGGCGAGGTTTCAGGCGGCAAAAAAATGCTGTATTCAGTGTATAAGACGCACCCAGATTTTCAGCCTCTTTTTTGAGTGAAAAAGGTGCATCTTGTACGCTGAAAAATACGGTAATAGGATTTACCCAGCAGCATTAGAATAGCAAAAGGCACAAGGCTTCCTACTTTGCACAATCCCCTGGAGCATCTCAATCAGAACCCTATAAAGATCCATCCATTCACTCAGCTGTCCCAGAACTGCATGCTGTTGTTGGTTCTGCTCATGAATAAGCCTTCTTTCTTAAGCAGCCTCCATTTTATTCCCACCTTGGAACTGGACTGATTTTTCTTCTTCTTATGCCATCTAGATAGCTGGCTTCTTCTTTCAATAAGCTCTTTATCTCTTAAGTGTTGGCACTGCTGGGTTATTAAGAAAGACTGAGGGGAGGGGATGCTTCCTACCTCTAAACTCATGTTTCTCCATTTCTCCCTCTGGGAAAATATAGTATCTTGGCCTTTTTAATGTTCCTCAAAATACTTCATTCTTCTAGGAGGGAGTGGGCTTCCTACAATTGCATGGTTGTAACCCCACCTTTTATGTACATTACACTCTCAAGAGCATTCCCCAAGTGAAGCTATGTTAGAACAAGTTATTCTTTACCCAGCTGGTTCTGAGTCAAGTTGCAATAATTTATTTATTCTTCTGTCTGAGCAATGACAGCAAGCTGCTAGGTGAGTGGCAACAAACATCCCCACCTTCCAACACAATTTATTGCAATCAACCCCTCTTACAAAATACTATCTCCCTTACCCATTTATACAATTCCTTCCTCAACAGCATTCCATAGCAGGAACTTCCTTGCCAGAGCTTCTACATTTTCTAAGAATCCTTATCTAAAGAGAAACTCCCTTTGGAATGTGTCAAGATATAAGTATATTACTGTGCAGTAAAGGGATTGGCAGCATTAGAAATGACTCTAGCACCTCCCCACCAGCACCCAGCATAACATAGATTAACTCCAGCATCAGACCAAGGTTGAAGAAATAAGCAACGCTCTAAAGTGGAATAAAATATGGATTAAAATATAATGGGGACGTGGCATAAAAGGAACAGTTAGATGCTTGCTTAAAGGGACAGGGAAATGTCATCAGCCTTCAACCACAAGATGTTCTAGCCAACGTGCCTATGTCAAAAGTCCAAAACCACAAGGTTCAAATAAAGTTAGTTAATGACACGTAGCCCTTACCTGTAACAAAAGGAGAAGTAAGACCCCCATCTCCTTATAAGGCTTTTTCCCCAAGGTAACCAATAAGAAATGAGTTAAGTGTTTCCATGTTACACTGTCTTTGAGAATGTATAAGAATGCGTGCTTCGATAATAAAGATTGTTCAGAATTTCCAATGCTAGCTATGTGCTTGCTTTCTGAACCTGGCTGCCAAATAAACCTTTCCTGTATCCTGAGAAGTCTAAGCCTGTCATTTTCTGCAACAGCTCCAATCAAGAAACTCCCCAAAAGCCAACAGTAAACAGCCTAACCAAAGCATCTCTAAGATCACCCCCTCCAACACTTCCAGGGCAAACCACCAGAATATAAACTGACAGCAAATGGTGCTTCTTCCTAGCACTGATGATGATGTTATCTAATTCGGGTAATGAGACATCTGCAAGAAAATAAGCAAACTCAAGAGTCTACGGAGAGTCATCTAGGCCATTTGTTGTCCCAAAAGTGCTTTTTCAAGAGGCAACTGGGCTTTCTGGTTTTTCTTTGAAAACATTTCACTTCTCATCTCATCCAAGCAGCTTTTCGTCTCACTGCAAGAAGCAATTCATTAGAATTAATTCTGGAGGAGCTTTCCGGAGGCTTTCAAGAAGAGATTGGACTGCCATCTGTCAGAAATGGTGTAGGGTCTCCTGCTTGGGCAGCCCGGGGTTGGGGTTGGACTAGATGACCTGCAAGATCTCTTCGGAGTCTGTTAATCTGTTAGGAGCTGCAAACTTCACCTCCAATTGGGCTTCAGAAGCAGAAGAAGCGCCCTCTGGTGTCTAGAGAGAGAAGCATTTCTTCTTCTTTAGCTTTCGATTTCTCTGAAAGCTTTCTGTTTCCTGTAACTGGTGGCGCCATAAACAACTGGCTTTTCCCCAATTAAAGGGACAGCTAGGAAGATTGATGCTTTTTAATGAGGTTGAAGGGATCAGGGCTGCCTTCTTCCGGATTTTTCATGATCCCTGCAGAAAGAGAAACCCACAATCGCCTCCTCCCTATATTTGTTCATTGTCTCCATTGTTCCAGGAGAGGAAAAAGAGATAAAAGAGAAAAGGCCTGTATTAGTGCCAAAGGAGAGGAAGGGGAGATCCTTGTATCTGAAGATGTCTATGTGTGCAAATACTTGGGAAAGAAAGAGACAGGGACTGGGGAGGAGGGAACAGCCCCTAAAAGAGAAAATCAGGCACCCTTGGACCACAGCAGCCAGTCCAGAGGTTGGTTGCTCCTGGATCTGCCCGGATCGGGCAGACTGGTAGTAATGGCGGTGGGACGCAGAAGCGTCACGCAGGAGTGAACCATTAGTTAAAAAATTGGAAACCCACCACTGAGCCAGCCAACCAGGTTAGGGTTCCCAGCAGGGATGAAAAGAGCAGGAAATAGGTAACAGGTTGGAGGGAAATAGTAATAAGGATATAATAAATAATACTAGAATATAATATAGTGGAATACTAGAATTAGTAGAAACTTGTTATTCTACAAATATTCGTTTCCTGTAACGTACAGAGGATATATTATGCCTTTGTGTTTGTAACAAGAATGCTACATTATGCCTTTATATTTGTATTTCCTGTAACTAAGGTCCTGTAACAAACATATGCTGTATTAGGCCAGATATAAAGTATCAGGTATTTGTCAAATAAATGTTCCTGCCATTGATCTGGACCCATATCAATCCATTTCCTGTTTCTCTCGTGCCATTCGGAAACTGGTTCTTACAATACAATACAATACAATAGCAGAGTTGGAAGGGACCTTGGAGGTCTTCTAGTCCAACCCCCTGCCTAGGCAGGAAACCCTATACCGTTTCAGACAAATGGCTATCCAACATCTTCTTAAAGACTTCCAGTGTTGGGGCATTCACAACTTCTGGCTTACAATTTACACTGCAGCCCTAATTTACACCTTTGATCTATGTTCCCTGCAGCACCAGGGGGCCAAGTGGGCAATTGGGAGAACAAAGGAACGCCCAAGGATGAGATAAGGCTAATTGGGAGGCATCAATCCTTTGCAGGGAGATGTTTATGTTTCTAACAGTGTAAAAAGGAGAACAGAACAGTTGGAAGGGGGCTTGGAGGTCTTCTAGTCCAACTCCTTGCTCAGGCAGGAAACCCTATACCATTTCAGACAAATGTCTGCCAAGATTTTTCTTAACACTTCCAGTGTTGGAGTATGTACAATTTCTGGAGGCAATAGAGATTCTCAGTCATCCAGATCATGGTTGTCCCAAAGGTGCATTTTTAGGAGGCAACTGGACTTTATTGTTTTTTCTTTGAAGACATTTCGCTTCAAATTCCATTCCTCACCATCCAGTCAGTTGAAGAAGCTTCTTGGATGAGAAGTATGCATGTGTGTATTCCAAACACATACAAAAGAGACATGCAAGGAAAAGCCACACCTTAGAGAAAGTATGGTCTATTCCAGCGATGGCGAACCTTTTTTGGCTCGCGTGCCACAAGTGGGGGGAGCACAGGGGGGTCATGTGCGGGCGTGCCGCACCCATAATGCAATGTGCGACCCCCAGTGCACATGCGTGCACAACAGGCGCGACCCCCCATTTTTACATGCTTTTTTCGCCCTCCCCAGGCTCCAGAGGCTTTCTAGGAGCCTGTGGAGGGTGAAAAGAGCCTCCACCGTCCCCCCGGAGGCCCTCCGGAGGGTTCAGGGATCGTCCGGAGGCTTCCCTGAAGCCTTCAGAACGCTTAAAACGACCCTCTGAGCAAACCGGAAGTCACTTCCAGTTTGCTCGGAGGGTTGTTTTAAGCATTTTGAAGGCTTCAGGGACTGTCCGGAGTGACTTCCGGTTTTCTCGGAGGGTCAGGGAGGGCTCTTTTCGCCCTCCACAGGCTCCTATAAAGCCTCTGGAGCCTGGGGAGGGCGAAAAATGGCTTTTAAAAACGGTGAACTCAGCTGGCCAGCGAGGCGCTGCCCTGACAAATGGCTCTGCGTGCCACCTGTGGCACGCGTGCCATAGGTTCGCCATCACTGGTCTATTCTATTCTGTTCTGTTCTATTCTATTCTACAGGACCATTAATGGCTCACAAAGCAGCAGCCCCAGAGAAACAACTCACAACAGTGATGAGGCTTGGGAAGGAGCCAACATTTGGGGTGGGGGTGGGGTGGGGCTTTTTCTTAAATTTCCCTTCATTTTATTTCCACAACCACCCTGCTGGGCATAAGGTTTCTTAATCAGGGAACACATTCTGAAAGGGGGCAGCTCCAAGTTCAGCTACATCTTAAAACAGAGACTGCATCCAGGTGACACTAATATACCAGAGTAGATTGGCAGTGTGCACTTTTTATTTTTATAAACAAAAGACAAAAATAATAGCAACAGCGGTACATACATTTCTGAAGAGAAAGAAAAAAATGTAAATAAGAAGAGCTGCAACAACAAAAAATACGTCACATGTTATTCTATATATACTTGCAAAGGCAAAATTATATAATTCTGTAATTACATTCTATAGTGCAAAATTATTCAAGACAAAATATATTCTTGACACGTTTATATAAAGCTGTTATTTTTCTTCTTCATTTGTATTGTGCTAGACTGGGCTTTTGTAATCTCATTTTTCAAAAATTCCCAAGCTTCTTGACTTGACTTGAATCCTTGAGGATTCTCAAGCATGGAATTTTTCCCAACCTCTCTCTAAGTTTATTGAAATTAGCTCTCTTAAAGCCAAGCCATTCTTGGCAATATTTGAGATTCCTAGCTGCAATGGACAGCAAACCTAGGGCTGACCCCGGGCACTTCTTTCCGCTAAGAGGCAACCAAGCTAAGTGCCTGAAGGACCCCATCCCGTCACTAACTCCTATTAGTGGTCCACGGGATTTAAAATTATGAATTTAGTGGTCCCTGAGGTCCGAAAGGTTGATGACTCCTGAACTAGAAGGTAAATTTAAAGAGAAAAGATGAGAAAGAACCCAGTGTATTGCTAAGGTGCAGTGCAAAAGAGATCACATTTCCATTAACAGATAACAAGATTCTTAGGAATCTTGTCAGTTATCAGTGCCTTTCTTTGAAAGGTCTGTTTCTGAATTTTGGGTACTAGGCCCATAATATTTTTCCAATATTTCAGAAGTGCCCTTCCTGGGCCCACACAATCGGAAGCCCCAGAGGACGGACAACGGAGAAGCGGCAAGAAAGCGGCTCCAGAGGCACCCTGCAGTTGATGGCCAATATGACCCCAACGTCCTCTAAAACAGGGGTGGGGGACATTGGCTCTTTTATGAGGGGCCACGGTTGCACAGTGGTTAGAGTTCAGTACTGCAGGCTACATCTGCGGACTGCCTGCAATTTGGCAGTTCAAATCTCACGAGTTGACTCAGCCTTCCATCCTGCCCAGGTGGGTAAAATGAAGACTGAGATTGTTGGGGGCAATAGACTGACTCTGTAAAACTCCTTAGAGAGGGCTGTAAAGCACTGTGGAACGGTATGTAAGTCTAAGTGCTATTGCTATGAATTGTGGACTTCAATTCCCAGAATTCCTGAGCCAGCCAACAAGTCGTCATCGACATGACCATGACCGACCCAGTTTGCTAATCTCACAACCAACACAACCACACTCTGCTGAACTCAGCCTAGGTTTTGCTATTTGCTAAACATCCAAGCAGTTAAAAAGCTTACAGTCATCCAAATACATTTTTCAAACATTTCATCAATTGCAGTCCGAATAGATCAGCCAGAGACAGGAAGTCATTATCTCAACATGAACGTGACCGACCCGGAAGGGATCTTGCAACATCTTAAAATGTGGTCATGTGGCTGGAGGAAGCTGCAAGCAGCCATAAATACCACGGGCAGGGGAATTCTGGGAGATGAAGTCCACACATCTTAAAATTCCAAAAAAATACTGTTCTAAAGGCAAGACTTGGAGGTAACCAAGATTTATATCCCAGCCCAGAAGCTTCTCCTAACTTTTCTTCAGTTGTCACCTTTTTGTCTTGTCTGAAACTGTTAGACTCACTTCACAGAGTTTGCTAAGTTACGCTTAAATTGCATTGGGCAAGTGCATTGACCAACTTGGCTGTTCATCTTAAGTTTTTGCTGTATCAAGCAGCCCTTCATCTTAAACTATATATTTATTTCTTCTGACGCAGCAGCTGTGTGAACACAGCCACCTTGATTTGTTAGCCTTGTTTTGTTTACCACACTGTGGAACTCGGCGTAACTTTTGCTACTTGCTAAATATCCCAGCAGTGAAAAAGCTTAGAAACATCTGAATACATTTGCAAACATTCCATCAATTCAATTAAACTCCGAATAGCTCCTCCACAGCCAGGAAGTCATCATCTTGATATGAACAAAGAGCCATGTGGGAACGTTTCTTGTGCTCCCATCTCACTTCAGACTGCGGAGAAAACACAGGACAGGCAAAGGTCAATTCAATGCTGCAGACTGGTCAAGCCAAGCACGTCAAAGTGACAGAGCTACAACGACAAAAAAAAAACCCATCTAGTTTTGTTCCTGGATGCTGACAACCCAGGAGGCCGAGGTCCGTCTTGGTCAGTCAAAAGTCAAGCCGCTGTGACTTTAAGCTGGAGTGTGACTCTGACTAACTAGGATGGACCTTGGCTTCCTTCTCAGGAGTCAGTTGTCCCCCAGCTCTAAACTTATATGGGTTTCATTTAGGTGGTGACATAAAATAAAACGTACCAATAAAGGAGAACATTTGCAGCTCAGAGTTAAAATAAGGGGTCCTTGGTGTTCTCTGAGCTTGCTTGTTTTTTTTGCAGATGTTTTATTACCTGACTAGGTAACGTCATCAGTGCCAATAAGGAGTGTGGTGTGCTGACAGGTAGCTGAGAGAGCACCGAGAACCCTTTAAAAAAAGTGTTTTGCCTTGACAAAGGGGAGGGAGGTAGAGGGATGTTTTCAACTTATGACCATAATTGAGACTGTCCATTGTCATGATGCTCGTAAAAAGAGGTCGCCCGTGTTGACCGACTCCTGATTTTACTTTTTGCGGCAGTCAAATTGTTCACTATGGGCTGGTTTGGCTGAAAACTGCAAGTAAATGCTGGTTTTCAACAAAAACATCGTAAAACGCGGTGACTGCAGGCAGCTGCAAACAGCCATAAATGCTATGGAGAGGTGGGGGAGGTGGGCAGCTGTCAGCATTTAAATTTTTTTTTTTCAATTGAATAAACATTAAAAACATTGAACATAGAAAAACCTTTCTGGCTTTGTCATTTCCATACATATTTTAACACAACAAATACAATTTCTGCTTATCATGCATACCGTATTTTTCGGAGTATAAGACGGACTGGAGTATAAAATGCACCAAGATTTTGAAGAGGCATTTTTTTAAAAAAATTGCACTCTGCAGACCTCGTGAAAACGGGTCCTTTTTGTTTTTTTTTAAAAAAGGGCATGAATAGCCTTTAGGAGGCTTGTAGAGTGCTCCTGGGGGATGGGGGCTCCCCCAAAACAAGCAAAAAAACGGCCCCATTTTTTGTCAAAAAAAAGGGCATGCATAGCCTTTAGGCGGCTTAGGAGTGCTCCTGGGGGCTGGGGGGAGGGGGAAACAACAAAAATCGCCTTTTTTCTCTCTCCTTTTTGCCGTCCCCAGCCCCCAGGAACACTCCATAAGCCTCTTAAAGGCTCTCCATGGCCATTTTGCTGACGCGCTCGAGGTTTCAGGAGGCAAAAAATGCTGTATTCAGTGCATAAGATGCACCCAGATTTTCACCCTCTTTTTTGAGGGAAAAAGGTGTCTCTTATACTCCAAAAAATATGGTAGCTACATTAATCTTATTAACACATCCCCTATCCTCCTTTATATATTTATCTATGTATTATCGTTCGTTTTACAGTCCTCAAAATGTTCTGTTCAGACTCCTTTTCCTCATTTCCTACCATTGATACATTTTGTTCCAAATTTCATAATATTCTGCCTCGTCTCTATTTTTTTTTTGATTTCTAGTGTCAGTCTGTCCATTTCTGCACAGATCAAAATTTTCTTTATTACCTCTTCTTCGGTGGGGACATCTCTGTTTTTCCAATTTTGTGCTTATGCCAATCTGGTTGCGGTTAACACATGCAGCATTAAATATGTCACTCCTTTACTGTATTTTTCTTTCATTATTCCTAATAGGAAAGTTCTGGTTTTAAATCCAGCCATCGGCACTTTGGAAGCAGATTGTAAGTACCTCTTGAGGAGGTCGACTGTTCCTTCAAACGACGGCTCAGCAACTGGTCACAGGTACACCACCTATAAAAAAAGAAAAAAGATGAGGAGAAGGCAGAGATGACTGAAATCTTCTTGGAGAGCTTCAACCAAGCTTAAGGAGATCGAGGAGCCTTCTTTGACTCTAAGGTCACCAGGAACCAAATTCTGTGATTCCGTGCCCCCAAATTGATTGAATTGCAATTCACAGGAGACCAGAAAAGGAACTGTGGCCAACATCACACCCATCTGTTACTTCTTATCAGGCTGCGAAAAAGAGCCCTTCAAAATCCACAACTTCATAAGAGGGCCATAGTTCCCCACCCCTAGTCTAAAAGGAAAGAACTGGAGCCAAATAGTGCCTGCAGAGCAGCTGTTGGAGGGGCTCCAATCTATAGCCAGGTTGGTCTAGTAGTGAAGGCTGGAAACCAGGAGACGGTGAGTTCTAGTCCTGCCGTAGGCACGAAAGCGTGCTGGGGCCAGTCCAATCTATCTCACAGGGTAGTTGTTGTGGAGAAAATAGGAGGAGGAAGGTTTGTTGGCGATGTTACTTATAAAGATACTTATAAAAATCTAATAAACAAATGCATCTGCCTGAGGGGCTCCAAGCAGCCCATAATACTTTTATGTCCTTCTGAGAAAGTTTTGAGTCTGGACTGTCCCCCTACCCTACCTGACATCTTTGCTAGTGTTTGCTCTCGAGTCACAGCCTGACTTAATTCTCAGATGCAAAACATAAAAATCAAACATTTGGTAATAATTCTACTCACGAGAAGGTTCCCTCCTTGGCTCATCCTTTCCTTTCTTGAACTCTAGGTTGTATGAAGAGAAGACAAGAAGAGGGAGAAAGGCCTTGTTAGGAGAAAACCACAAGGGAAGCCCACCAATGACAGGAAGGCGTAAGCTTTCAGGAGCTCACTTTGAATGGAATGGGACAAGTTGCTACGATCATCTTGCCACAGTCAATTCGCCACGGCCAACTCGCTGCAGGACAATCCAACCATCCAATTCCATTACCGTATTTTTCAGAGTATAAGACGCACCGGGTATAAAGACACACCAAGGTTTTGAAGAGGCAAATTAAAAAAAAAAAGTTTTTGCACTCTGCAAACATCCCAAAAACGACCAGTTTTTTGTGAAAACGGGTGTTGTTGTTTTTTTCAAAAAAAGGGCATGCATAGCCTTTAGGAGGCTTATAGAGTGCTCCTAGGGGCTGGGGGGCAGGAACCGAGCAGAAAACGGCCCATTTTTTGCTCATTTCTGCCCTCCCCAGCCCCCAGGAGCACTAAGCCTCCTAAAGGCTATGCACAGGCATTCTGGTGAAGGGGGCGGGATTTCGGCAGGACAAAAATACTGTATTCAGTGTATAAGACACACCCAGATTTTCACCCTTTTTTTTGAGGGGGAAAAGGTACGTCTTATATTCCGAAAAATATAGTACTTCAACTCATTTAAAAATTGTTTTAGTTTTTGTCATTCGCCTTTCATTTTGTCCCTCCCATGGCACCCTTTCTTTAATGATTCTAATTCCTCCATTTCTTCGATTTTACTCTAAGTCTTGTCCCGCGGGAAGTTGGCCATGGCGAGTTGGCCACATCAAGTTGTTCTGGACCTCATTTCAAAAGTTGCATATCACAAAAGCTGGTGCCTGAAAAGAGCTTCCCAAGGTCTGGGGGGAAATATAGGTGTTTAGGCAAAAGTTCTCCTCGCACATTCCCGACTCTAGGGGGCGGTGCTCATCTCCGTTTCAAAGCCGCAGAGCCAGTCCTGTCCGAAGAAATATCTCTGGTCATGTGGCTGAAGGTGCACGGAAACTGTTAGTTTCTCACCAAAGGTGGTTCCCGTTTTTCTACCTGCATTTTTACGTGCTTTCGAACTGCTAGGTTGGCAGAAGCTGGGACACGTAAACGGGAGCTCACTCCGTTACGTGGCACTAGGGATTCAACCACCAAACTTCTGATTGACAAGCTCAGCATCTTAGCCACTGAATCTCATAGGTGTTTAATACCCTCCAAAGGGAAGACAGCTTTGGGAACTGAAATCTCGGGGGGGGGGGGGAGTGTTGAGGAGCAGCAACAGAGATAGCACACTTCTTGGATCCAACTCAAAAGACATTGCTGACGCACCAGTAACTAAAGCATGTCAATCTCACTCAACGCATGGAAACAGGCCTACTCAAATATCATCCAAGCACTCATTGCTTAGCATAAAGAAGCCCAGGATATTTGCTCTGATACAAATGGAACCCTGGACTATCACTGATCAATGGATT
Source organism: Natrix helvetica (assembly GCF_964273705.1). Classification (NCBI taxonomy): domain Eukaryota; kingdom Metazoa; phylum Chordata; class Lepidosauria; order Squamata; family Natricidae; genus Natrix; species Natrix helvetica. Next base: position 376,321,515 of record NC_138548.1, read on the forward strand.
CTTCCCCTGGATGGAAGTGAAATGGGGAAAGCAGCAGCAGCAACTGGGAGAGTAGGAACGTTTTAATTGAAACCCTTCTCTTTGACCAAAACCTTTGAAAGAGGGAGATCTGTGATGCCTCTTCCCAACTGAGAAGAAGAAAGGACTGTCCGAACCTCAGGCTCAACTGAATTGAGGCTGGAGTTCCAGCAAGAGGCTAGATCTCAGGTGCTCCCCATGAGTGCTGGGAAAACAGGGAAGGAGGGAGGAGAAGAAAAAAAAAGGAGGAGGAGGAGGAGGAGAAAAGGAGGAGGGAGGACAAAGGAGGAAGAAGGAGAAGGAGAGGAAGAAGAGGAGGAGGAAGAGAAGAAGAGGAGAAAGGAGGAAGAGGAGGAGGAGAGGAAGAAGAGGACGAAGGAGAAGGAAAAAGGGAGGAAGGAGGAAGAAGAGGAGGAGGAGGAGGAGGCAGTTTGGTCCAGTGGTTAAGGCACCAGACTAGAAAGCAGAAGACCATACATGAATTTAACTCCTGCCTTGGCCATGAAAGTCAGCTAGGTGGCTTTGGGCCAGTCACTTTCTCTCAGCCCAACCCACCTCACAGGGTTATCCTTATGAGGAAAAAATAGAAGAAAGGTGTGCTGGATATGTTTACTGCCTTGAGTTATTTGTGAAAAGAATAAATGAATAAAGAAACAAATATAAAAGCAGCAGGTAAGCACACAAGTTAGCTAGCTCTCCAACAGAAGACGCATGGGAGGAATCGCCCATCTTATTTCAATCACACAGAAAAGGATACTTACTGAGACATAATAAGATCCCAGCAACTCCACATACCACAAGGACACCCACAACACTGCCGATGATAAGCCACAGGTTGGACTTTGATCCTGGTATTGGATCGAGAAAAAGAGGAAATCACTCAATGGGAACCACAAATTATCTGCTTATTGGGCAAAAAGATCTCAAACAGTGAGAAAAATAAGAGATTTGCCAAGTTAAGAAATGTCAGAGGTCTTTACGTCATAGGAGAGGTCAAATTTTTTATTCACACATTCTACAATCTATACCAGGGGTGTCAAACTCAATTTCATTGAAGGCCGCATCAGGGTTGAGTTTGACCTTGGGAGGGGGGGCATGGCCAAGATGGGTGTGGCCAACTTGACATCAGTCATCTCAGGGGCAGCTGTGGTGGCCCAAGCACTTTGCCAGTGAAAAGAGGCTCCCGAGCGCCGTTTTCAGCTGTGACGGCCTCCTGCAACCCTCCTCCAGCGAAAATGCAGCTCGGGAGGGCCACACGCAACCCTCCGTGGCTCCGTTTTCGCTGGTTGAGGCACCGCAGGCCGATCCTTCACTGTTTCCAGGGTGGCCCCACAGGCCAGATGTAAGCACCCCGCAGGCTGGATCCGGCCCCTGAGCCTTAAGTTTGACATCCCTGTGTCAGGCCTGTAGTTATGTTCCTTTTAGGATCTTTGGCCTGCCACACTTTCTTATAATTTCCTATGCTGTTTTAGTAGTGTAGTAGTTGAGAGGGGGGAATAGAAAGGAGTAGGATTGTGGAATGTATTGTTGTCATTCTTTTATAGAAGCTCAAGGTCATCTTTTGTCTCCGTACCTCGACACCTGACCGGAAGCAGAGGGGTGTAGATGCCAGCGTGGAAAATGATGATTGGAACATGTGATGGATTATGGGGTGTGGGGATAAGATCATGAACTTTCAACTGGGTGGAATTCCAGGAAGAAGATCAGAGTTGGAAATCCACAGAGGTGCCAACATGCCTGTATGATTAAATTGGAACTTTAAGGATGATTCTGCCTTGGTCTCTGATTGATTTCATGCATGGTAAATGGAACGCTGACACCTGGTGTATACACTCTGAATGGCAACTTTCTGAAGGCTGAACAAGCCTTTCTACCTTTGGAAAGATTGTGTTTGCAGAAGGGCAGCAAGCAAAATCTTTCTGGTTTTTAACGTACTTATTTTCATGTATTGAGAAGAATAAAATACAAAACAGAAAAATTAAAAAAACATCCAACACTAACAATGAAAATGAAGAAATAAAATTTGGGTGTGCAAAAAAAAGGGGGGAGAACCCCCCCTTCCAAGTGTCGGATATATCACTAGCCGTTGTCTGCATCAGAGAGAGAGAAGGAGGGAGGGAGGGAGGGAGGGAGGGAGGGAGGGTTTTACAACAATTCATGTAGTGAAAGTTACATCACTGAAAAAAGTAACTGATGACCATTTCTCACAGTTACAACCATTACAGCATTCCCCATGGTCCTGTGATCAAAATTCAGATGCTTGGCAGCTGTTTCATACTTATGACTTGGGAGGGGGGGGTTGTTTCATGTGATCACCTTTTGCAACCCTTTGCCAAGCAAAATCAATAGGGAAGCCATGTTCACCTAATAACTATGTTACTAGTTTAACAATCGCAGTGATTCACTTAACAACTGAGGCAAGAAAAGTCATAGAATGGGGCAAACCTCACTTAACAAATTTCTCATGTAGCAACATACCGGCATGACTGAATGCCGAAAGCGCACGGAACCTGTTACCTTCCCACCAAAGGTGGTTCCTATTTTTTTCTACTTGCATTTTTATGTGCTTTCGAACTGCTAGGTTGGCAAAAGCTGGGACAAGTAACGGGAGCTCATTCTGCTATGTGGCACTAGGGATTCGAACCGCCGAACTGCCAACCTTTCTGATCGACAAGCTCAGCGTCTTAGCCACTGAGCCACCACATTCCACCTTTAGATGGCCCTGTTAACTGTGCTAAAGTGAAACTAACCCCTAGATGACCCCAACTGTTTTGGAGGGAAAATTAGAACATTTATATTTGGGTGGGCTTTTTCTACTTCTATGATTAGTTAAGGCCCTGTGGGCCTAGCATATAAATCACAGGCATTTGCCTGCAGTTCCTCAGTTCCATTTTTGAGCCAATAAATGCTGTTGCAGCAATGCTGGTCTGCTGAAACCCACTACACAATAGACAATAGTATACACGATATACACCAGCGATGGCGAACCTTTTTTGGCTCGCGTGCCACAAGTGGGGGGAGCGCAGGGGGGGTCGTGTGCGGGCGTGCCGCACCCATATAATGCAATGCGCGACCCCCAGTGCGCATGCGTGCACAACAGGCGCGACCCCCCCATTTTTACATGCTTTTTTCGCCCTCCCCAGGCTCCAGAGGCTTTATAGGAGCCTGGGGAGGGTGAAAAGAGCCTCCCCCGCCCCCCCGGAGGCCCTCCGGAGGGTTCAGGGATCGTCCAGAGGCTTCCCTGAAGCCTTCAGAACGCTTAAAACGACCCTCCGAGCAAACCGGAAGTCACTTCCAGTTTGCTCGGAGGGTCGTTTTAAGCGTTTTGAAGGCTTCAGGGACTGTCCGGAGTGACTTCCGGTTTGCTCGGAGGGTTGGGGAGGGCGGGGGGGGGGGGGGCTCTTTTCGCCCTCCACAGGCTCCTATAAAGCCTCTGGAGCCTGGGGAAGGCGAAAAAATGGCTTTTAAAAACGGTGAACACAGCTGGCCAGCGCGCACATGCATCACAGATATACACAACACACATAATAATTCCATGCAGTTGCATGGACTTTTCAATGAACATCCACAGTCCATAAAAGGAAACAATGGTAAAATAAAGTAGAATCTGGGCACAATTTCTTCCCCACAATCTTCCTGTCGGCAAAACAGCCCAGCCGTTCCCTCCCTGCAGCCTCTCACCCTTCAGCTCCAAGTCCAGAGGCTCCTGCAGGCCGTCGTGCTCCACGTGGCACCGATAGCGGCTCCTCTCTTTGGGGTCGATCCGGATGCTGAGCCAGTAGTGGTAGGTCCCATCCGCGTTGGGGGCCACAGACCTATTGAAGGTGCCCTCCAGCCAGACCTTCCCGTCCCTCCTCCAGGAGGCATTGATCTCCCTGGGGTAGAAGCCATAAACTTCACAGATGTGAGTTTCCATCCCATCCCCGGCCTCCATCCCGCCGCTCATTGTCACCACTGGAGGCTCTGGGGGGAAAAGGGGATTATGATCAAAACCAAGCCTTTCCAGAAATCATCATGACTTGTGCATCATGAGCCGTGGCGGTGCAGTGGTTAGAGTGCAGTACTGCAGGCTATTTCTCCTGATCATTGGCTGCCAGCAGTTTGACAGTTCAACTCTCACCAGGCTCAAGGTTGACTCAGCCTTCCACCCTTCCAAGGTGGGTAAAATGAGGACCCAGATTGCTGGGGGCAATAGGCTGACTCTGTAAACCGCTTAGAGGAGGCTGTGAAGCACTATAAAGCGGTCTATAAGTCTAAGCGCTATTGCTATCACACAGGCAACCAGAACTAGAAGTCACTAAATAGACCCAAGTTGCTATGAACAGTTTCTTTCAGCCAGAAAAGCAAACATAAAAGTGCTTCATTAAATGCGGGTAGTCCTCGACTTACAGCCGTTCATAAGTTACAGCGGCACTCAACAAAGTAATTGATGACCATTGCAGCATCTCCACAGTCACGTGATTTACCTTTGGATGCTGGACAACTGACTCACATTTATGACAGAGTCCTTTGGCAACCTTCTGAGGAGCAAAGCAGGCAGAATCAAGCTGGAAGGGATCCTGGAGGTCTTCTAGTCCAGCTGAAAAAGGAGATCCTACCTATACCATTTCAGACCAGTCTCTTCTTAAAAACCTCCCGTGATGAATCACCCACAACATGTGAAGGTAAGGCAAGCAATGAACAGGATATATAGCACTTAGCAATAGCACTTAGACTTATATACCGCTTCACAGTACTTTATAGTCCTAAGCAGTTTTACAGAGTCAGCCTATCACGCCCAACAATTTGGGTCCTCATTTTACCCACCTCGGAAGGATGGAAGGCTGAGTCAACCTTGAGCCTGGTGGGATTTGAACTGCCAAATTGCAGGCAGCAGGCAGTCAGCAGAAATAGCCTGCAGTACTGCTCTCTAACCACTGCGCCACCGAGGCTATATCCTTGCAAGGTCCAAACCTACACAGGAAACACTTGCCACACCAAAGCTATGTGTCAGAGTGTGCACAATGTGCCTACTATTTTGAGTCTGTCTGTCTGAAGGGAGACTAGTATAGATCAAGCCATTTAGCTCTCATCAGCTAGCCATATCCTTGTTGGGCTTCAAACTTGGGCTGTTTTTATATATTAGGCAGTTTTATTAACCTGTAAGGCACAAGCTCTCCTCCCTTATCAGCTGAGCATATTTGGGCATACCAGGTGCTTTGACAAAAGAAAAAACACTTAATCATTCCCCTGTTTCAGCTGATAAAGGAGGAGACCTTGTGGCTGAGGTTAATACAACTGCCAAATATGTAAAAACAACCCACGTTTGAATCCCAGCAAGGGTATGGCTAGCTGATGAGAGCTAAATAGCTTGAAATAACAATACAATACAATACAATAGCAGAGTTGGAAGGGACCTTGGAGGTCTTCTAGTCCAACCCCCTGCCTAGGCAGGAAACCCTATACCGTTTCAGACAAATGGCTATCCAACATCTTCTTAAAGACTTCCAGTGTTGGGGCATTCACAACTTCTGGAGGCAAGCTGTTCCACTGATTAATTGTTCTAACTGTCAGGAAGTTTCTCCTCAGTTCTAAGTTGCTTCTCTCCTTGATTAGTTTCCACCCATTGCTTCTTGTTCTACCCTCAGGTGCCTTGGAGAATAGTTTGACTCCCTTTTCTTTGTGGCAACCCCTGAGATATTGGAACACTGCTATCATGTCTCCTTTAGTCCTTCTTTTCACTAAACTAGACATACACAGTTCCTGCAACCGTTCTTCATATGTTTTAGTCCCCAGTCCCCTAATCCTCTTTGTTGCTCTTCTCTGCACTCTTTTTAGAGTCTCCACATCTTTTTTACATCGTGGCGACCAGAACTGAATGCAGTATTCCAAGTGTGGCCTTACCAAGGCATTATAAAGTGGTATTAACACTTCACGTGATCTTGATTCTATCCCTCTGTTGATGCAGCCTAGAACTGTTTTTGCTTTTTTGGCAGTTGCTGCACACGGCTGGCTCATATTTAAATGGTTGTCCACTAGGACTCCAAGATCCCTTTCACAGTTACTACTGTTGAGCAAGGTACCACCTATACTGTGCCTGTGCATTTCGTTTTTCTTGCCTAAATGTAGAACCTTACTCTTTTCACCATTGAATTGCATTTTATTAGATAGTGCCCAATGTTCAAGTTTGTCAAAATCCTTCTGTATCTTAAGCCTGTCTTCTGGAATGTTGGCTATTCCTGGCAGCTTGGTGTCATCTGCAAATTTGATGAGTTCCCCATTTATTCCCTCATCCAAATCATTGATGAAGATGTTGAAGAGTACTGGGCCCAAAACAGAGCCTTGGGGTACTCCACTGCATACTAGATAATAGATCTACACATAATAGATCTATACGTCTCCCTTCATTTATTTATCAGCAAAAATGCAACACAAAATGGTTTGTCTACCTCGAAGGCTCCTGGAGTGGGGCTGAAAGGCAAAAAGCAAGCAGTATGCTTCCCTTTTGTGTGTGTGTGTGTGTGTGTGTGTGTGTATACACGCATACATACACACACACTAGGCAAAACCAGGCAATCAATCAATCTTCAACTATAACATGGAGGCATACACAGAGAACTACAATGGAGAGAGAGACACGTCCTCACATGGCCTCCCTTATATAGACAGCTTCTTAAAGTGGCAGTAACCTTGCTGACGCATTCTCATTTCATCATCTCGGTTTACAGCCTTTCAGCAGTTGGTCAGCTATTAAATCATCATTAGTGTAACACTACATGTGGAGTAGCAGATGCAGCTCCCACACACTTTTCTCCCTGGCCTTTTCTCCGTACCTTTCCTCAAGAACGATCCATAGTGGTCGTTCTTCTCCAGCCACTCCTTGCAGGTACTCTCCAAGTAGCCCGTGAAGCGCTGCTTGATGGCGGTTTCGTGCTCCCATTTCCGCTTGATTTCCTGGGCTTCCTTGTCGGCTGCGGTCCAGGTGGAGGTCTCCATGTCGTAGGTAAGGAAATTCCGCCCGTCGTAGCCGTACTGCCAGCGTCCGCTCCTTTTCCCGTCTTTCTCTACCTTACAGAAGATAACCATCTGGACGATGTGAAGCCCTGAAAGAAGCAGCCCCAGAGTTAAGGAGGAGAAGCTCTCTTGGGAGATCGGGGAAAGCCGCTCCCTGCGGGGCGCTCCAGATTCTGTGAATGCCGAGACAAGAAAGCACGGAAGACTGGGATTACAGGAAGAGATCTTGGAGACCAACCAAGGTCAAGACAGAATTTGGGATCTGTAAGACAAGATCTCACCCTCACTATGAAGGGACTCACAATAAATGAGGCTGGGAAATTCCTCGGGCAGAGTCCAAGATTCGAAACAAGCTTGGAGAACAAACTATTGCCGACATCTAAAAACCAAGCTACAAATATTTTCCATATTATTTTAGAGTCCAAGATTCCTTAATTAAGGTGTCAGAGTTCCAATTAACATACCCAACGGAATCAAAACTCCGAGGTAGAAGCATAGATTTATTAAACAGGGCATAACTGGGGAAAACCCGACTCTGAAGGACCAGAGTTTCCCCTTAGTTCACATGGTCCAACCAGGTCACAGCCACCATCCTGGCTGGCTTTGGTCCCCGCCTCTCCAACACTTGTCAGAGTGTCCTTGGCTCCCCCGGGAAAGAATGTTGTTTTGGCTGCATATCTCCCCCCCTCCCCCCCCGCTATCTCTATCTCCCCCCTCACGTTCCCACAGTTCCAACTGGCCTTGCTGTGGCAGCCCTGAAAATGCCCCCAAAAGGCCCAAATCTCCTGGGACTGGAGCAAGGTTGCTTTTCCTGAGATCACTTTTAAATAATTCAAACCCCACCCCCTGCTCCCCAAATTTTTCCACAGTCTCTTACAGCCACATAAGGCAGGTGAAATGAGGAGGGAAGAGGCAAGGGGCAACAACCAGGAGGGAGGGAGGGGGAAGGAAGGAAGGAAAGAAGAAAGGAAAGAAGGAAGGGCTTCGGCAATCAGCTTTTTGTGATCAATCGATCCAATTCATGAGGAAGGCTGGAAAATTCGTTAAAAAAAATGGACCTTTTCCCTCCATCGCCTTCCATTTGCAGGATAGCATCCACTTCCCTCTCACTGCTCACTCACCTCCACTTTGGTTGTAGCGTCTCTGGAGCATCTGCACATTCTCCTGAAAGTCTCTCTGGTCTTTTCCCAAAATCGTGATGTACCTCTTGTAGAATTTGGGATCTTCCTTCTCCAGCGTATTTATCCAGTCTGCCCGAGGATGCATCTTCTGAGTGTGGCTTTCGTAGCGAGTGATGAGCTGATCGTCCATGTAGCCCTCGGCGAAGAAGAGTGGCAGTCCCGGACAAACCTCAGACGCCGAAGAGTAGCTCACAAGGATGCGGCGGGGGGAGGAGCCTAGGGAGAAACAAGAGCAGTGCGGAATTAGGGGGACTTGCAAACTGAAATAAGGGACCGTCAGAGCTGCCATCAGATGCTTGAACATTTTTTTTGGCTGTCAGCCTGCCTGTTGTGACCCAGGCTTCCCTAGAAAGCAAGAAGCAAAGTCTTGGTCCCGACAAAACCTCTTTTATTTACACGACTGTGAATTCCTTTCATTCACAGTCAGCAAGGCTTAGTAAACAGTCTTTCAAAGGAATGTTTATCCACACGCACCGTATCTCATTTGGAGCGTGGCCAGGTAACTAGTTTCCAAACACAGAGCAAAGCAAAACTTGGCACAGAGTCTCTTATAGTCACAAACAGAACTTTCCATTCTTGAACCGACCGAATGAACAAATTGTTTCCTGCAAAAGCCCACTCCTTGTTTGTTTCTCTTTTGTTTCCTATGGGAGGGGCCAACCACCTCCAAGGCGTGGCTTTACTCTTAAGTCGACCCTCCTGTCTTAATTGTTCTTGTCTTCTGGCAGCTCTGCGCATGCGCACACTGGGAACAAGCTCCAGCTGTTCTTTTGCCTCACTGCTGTCTAACTCCCTCTCTGCCTCTGACGCGGAGCCCTCGTCTGAGCTTTCCTCAACCCCTAGGACTGGCCTATATTCCTCCCCAACCTCCTCACTGTCTGACTCTGCTGCCAGCTGTGCTGGCTGCCGGCACTGCTTTGAACTGGAGGAAGGGAACTGGGAAGAAATGGGCCTCTCAGAGACACTCAAGAATCTTCAAGGTCATTTACCTTGGCAGAAGAATGCAAAGCTGTTGCAAAAACAATTTACTCAAACATAATTGGACAAACAGGGGCCAGGGATGGAGAAGAACTGGTTCAGGAAAGTTAACCAGGAAATGTTGGCATGCGATCTTCAGTTCTGGCTTTGCTATATTACAGGGGTGTCAAACTCAAGGCCGCTTTGGGCATGCGTGCCATAGGTTTATCATCACAGTCCTAGATAATAATTATTTTCATGCTAGTTTTTATGGCGGTTCTACATCAATGAGCAATACTAGAGAATGTGCTAAACATTTAAATATAGAAAGCTTTACCATTAGATATGTTCGTTAAATGGTATAGGCTACAAAATGAATTGGAACTGTGAAAATATTGATAAATGGGCCAAACAAATTAATAGGTGAAGCTAATGTACAGTCAAAGTAATATAAGAAAGCAAAAAATGTACAGTAATCTTAGCATATTTAAAATTGTTAAGGACAGACACTGCTTATAGAAACACATTTAATGGGAAAAGGTAAATATTAATGAAGACTTGGATGGGACTGGTCTACCTCACAGATACTTTGGAATGAGCTGCCCCCGGAGCTCCGCATAATCCCTGACCTCCGGTCCTTCCGACGCGCCCTAAAAAGTTGGCTTTTCCAGCAAGCCGGCCTGGCCTGTTAATTTTAATTTTAACTTATTTTAAATGTATTGTTTTTTTTAAAAAAAAAAATTCGGTTTGTTTTTTTGGAAATGGATTTAATCTTTTTTAACTTTTGAGATGTGTGTTTTTTAATGTTGTACGCCACCCTGAGTCCTTTTGGAGAAGGGCGGCATATAAATCCAAATAAACCAAACCAAACCAAACTTTGACAAAAACCAAATGGGTTATTACTGATGTAAATGGATGTTATTTAATTTTAAATGCTAAAATAGCAGGACTTGTATTAGCTATGTTAATGGATGCTATATTTTGTTAATTTCTTCAATAATTGAGTGTGTTTATGATGAGGTAACAGGAGGGGATTTTAATGAAATATTGGACCCTGAGCTGGCTAGATACACCAGCATTAAATATAAATGAGAACATTTATGTTAATGGATGTTATATTTTGTTAATTTCTTCAATAATTGAGTGTGTTTATGATGAGGTACTAGGAGGGGATTTTAATGAAATATTGGACCCTGAGCTGGCTAGATACACCAGGTTGATATACCAGCATTAAATATAAAGATGAGGCTGAGTTACTGCTTACTTATCATACAAAAACAAGATTAAAAGAACATGGAAAATAGTTTGAAAAATGAAGTGAAACATTTATGGACTCAGGTGGCTAGATACCCATGTACAATTCCATACAGAGAAATAGAGAGAAAGAAATGTCAATCGTAATATCATAGCAGCCAGAGGGTCCTTGATGCTCTCTGAGCTTCGTTTTTTTCTTGCAATTCATTACCCAAATTAGGTATCATCATCATGTTACTAGCAAGAACATGATGAAGAGGGGGCTGCAAAGGATATAACTTCGGGCACGAGTCAAATCCCTCTGTTTAGCACTGTCATAATTTCAAATGATTGTTGCATGAATGATTGTTAAGTGAGAAACTATTTGTAATGTGAGAATGAGGAAAGACCCAATAACATTCCGGTTAATCATTTAAAGCAAAGGAAAGAATAGGGCCGGGATGGCGAACCTATGGCACTCGTGCCACAGGGAGCCATTTGTCAGGGCACACGAGCCCTGTCAGCTGGCCAGTGCGCTGGCCAGCTGAGTTCAGCCTTTTTTAAAGCCATTTTTCACCCTCCCCAGGCTCCAGAGGCTTTATAGGAGCCTGGGGAAGGCGAAAAGAGCCTCCCCCCACCTCCCCCGGAGGCCTCTGGAGGCTTCAGGAGCTTCCTTGGAGCCTCTAGAGTGCAAAAATACCCCTGGCTCTACGGGCAAACAGGAAATCCGTTCCCAAAATTCCGGTTTGCCCGTAGGGCCAGTTTTCTGCACTCTGGAGGCTTCAGGGAAGCTCCTGAAGCCTCCGGAGGGCCTCCGGGGGAGGGGGGAGGCTGTTTTCACCTTCCCCAGGCTCCTATAAAGCCTCTGGAGCCTGGGGAGGGCGAAAAAAGCATGCAAAAAATGGGGGGGGGAGCGCCTGTCATACACGCATGCGCGCTGGGGGGGAGTCACGCATTGCATTATGGGTGCGGCACGCCCACACACGATCCCACTGCGCTCCCCACTTATGGCACGCGAGCCAAAAAAAGTTCGCCATTGCTGGAATAGGGCAATGATTTTTATTATTAGAGGTGATCATTTGGGCTAGTGGTTAAGGCACCAGGCTAGAAATCAGGAGACCCTGAGTTCAAGTCCTACCTTAGCCATGAAAGCCAGCTGAGTGGACTTAGGGCCAATCACACTCTCTCTCTCAAGCCTAACCCACCTCACAGGGTTGTTGTGTTGAAGAGAAAAAAAGCAAGAAGGTGTGTTGCCTATGTTTGCTGCCTTGAATTATTTGTAAAAACAATAAAAGTAGGATACAAGTAAATAATATAAGTATGACTGTGAGACAAAAGGCTAAATTTTTCAGATCTTATTGTTCTCTTGAACAACTTACTTAGCACTTACAGTTTGACAATCGGACAATGTAAATGAATTCTTTGTGCCCTTACTTCAAAACTTCAAAAAGAGGGCTGTGAAAATATCTACGACCCCTCACATCCTGGACATAAATTGTTTCAACATCTACCCTCAAAACAGTGCCATAGGGCACTGCACACCAGAACAACTAGACACAAGGACAGTTTTCCCCCCCAAATGCCACTCTGCTAAACAACTAATTCCCACAATATTGTCAAACTATTTACTAAGACTGTATTACTATTATTCTTCTCACCCTTCCTAGCACCTATTTTGTCCCACTTATGACTATAACCCTGTTGCTTGTACCTTTACAATTTATAGTTGTATTTGTTTCCTAGTATAATCTGATTGCTTATTAGTAAGCTATGACTTTCACTAAGTGTTGTATTTTATGATTCTTGATGAATGTATTTTATATAATTTTTCTTTATGTATACTGAGAACATATGCACCAAAGACAAATTCCTTGTGTGTCCAATCACACTTGGCCAATAAAGAATTTTATTCTATTCTATTCTTTGGCCAAAAGACGGATATTCTATATATAGAATTATAACTGTAAATGGCTATACGGTTAGTCCTCAATTTATGACCCCATTTAAGCCCAAAATTTCTGCTGTGAAGCGAGACATTTGTTAAATGAATTTTGCCCCATTTTATGACCATTGTGGCCCCAGTTGTTAAATAAATCACTGCTGTTGTTAAGTAAGTAACACGGTTGTTAAGTGAAACTGACTTCTCCATTGATCTTGTTTTGTCAGGAGGTTGCACAATTTGATCACAAGACCCTGGGACACTGTAACCATCACAAATTTAGGTCAGTTGCCAAACATCTGAATTTTGATCATGTGACTCCTGGGATGGTGCAACCGCCTAAGTATGAAAAATGGTCATAAGTCCCTTTTTTCAGTGCCATTGTAACTTTGAACGGTCACTAAACAAACAGCTGTAAGTCAAGGACTACCTGTAACGATATATTACATGTCTTTTCACTTTTTTTTAAAAAAAAGCACTTTTTGTTTTATGCTTTTTTTCCTTCACCATATATGCATTTTTATTTGGGATTTTTTAATCGCGATTTTAAAAGCAATAAAAGAGTTTCACTTTAAAGAGTGAAACTAAGCAATAGGTGAGCATGGCTTGCTTGGCTCTGTTCCTTTATATTTAGAAAAGGCTGCAAAAAGCCATTCCCCCTTGCATGGACAAACTTCCCGTAATAGCAATCTCCCTTCTTGTCCACTCTTTTCTTTGAAAAAATATTTTTAAAAACATCTAAAGAATTGAATAGATGATTACACAACAGTTAAAAATAAAAGACATCGTGATCGGAAAGTAAACCATCGGGAAAATCAAACAGGGCATTTTCAATGGCCTTAAATTTCACCATTAATTATTAAGGGGTCCTTTGTGCACTCTAAACTCGTTTGTTTTCTTGCAGATGTTTCATTACCCAAGTAACGTCATCAGTGCTGGTAAGGAGTAAGATTTGCTCTGTTTATATTCATATTATATAGCAGCTCAAGGTTGACCTGAGGGGTCTTTGGTGCTCTCTGAGCTTTTTTTGTTTTCTTGCAGACGTTTCATGACCCAGACTAGGTAACATCATCATTGCTAGGATTCGGATATCAGTGCTAGCTAGCACTGATGATGTTAGTTTGGGTCATGAAACGTCCACATGAAAAGGAACTTCATTTCAACCCTGAGCTACCTATATTCTCCTTTATTGGTACAATTAATTATTTGAGGAATTCAGTGATCCCATCCAAGCAAACAGAGGAGACTTCATCACTGGAGGTTTTAGAGAAGAGACTAGGCAGCCACTTGTCTGAAATGGTCTAGGGTCTCCTGCTTGAGCAGGGGGTTGGACTAGAAGACCTCGACGGTCCTGTACTGTTCTAGTCTACATTCTACACACTCCTACTTTCCTACTCCTCTACTTTACTCTTTACGCTCTACTCTCTACACTCTATTCTCTACTCTCCTACTCATCTTCTCTACACTCTACTCTCCTACTCTCTATTCTCCTACTCCTCTTTACTATCTCCTACTCCTTTACTCTACTCTCTACCTGCTACTCTCTCTCTTCTCCTCCTTTACTCTCACATCTACTTTACTCTTTACTCTCTACTCTATTCTCCTACTCTCCTATTCCTCTATACTCTACTCTCGAACTCTCCTCTCCTCTATTCCTTTACTCTCTACACTCTCCTACACCCTACTCTCCTTCTCCTTTATTCTTTACTCTCTATACTCTATTTTCCTACACTCTATTCTCCTACTCCTCTACTCCACTACTCTAGTCTCGCGTTCAGGGGTTTCCGTGGGGGGGGGGGGGGAGGGCAAAAAAAGTCAAGAACGGGGATCCGATCGAAAGTTGCGCTCCCGCTCCCCACGCATCCTGACGATCTTGTGATTCACCTACCCACCCTCTCCTGACCCGAGTTTCAGCGAGTGGCGTCCCTCCAACTACGCCACGGCACTCACCGCGGCTGCCCTCCAGAAGCCAGAAAGGGGCGAACCCCAGAAGCCAGAGGAGTCCCCAACGGGGCCGCATCGCCTCGACGCTCTCGCTGCGCAGCTGCTTGCAACAAAACGCTCCCCACTGCGCATGCGCTCCTGGTTAGGATCCGGGATTCCCCCGGCCAGCAGGGAACGCTGGAAAATCCCTCAGTTGTGAATGTTAACGAGTCAACGCTTGGAACGCTGGGAGTTCGTGTCAAGCGTGTCGCAATAACAAGGAGGAGGAGCTATGGGGAGGCGTGGTTAACGCCGCCAGAGGTGTGGCCTGCAGGAGTCCGGAAGGGGAAAACTGTCGGCCGGGGGGGGGGGGTTGGCACAGCGTATTAATGTGGTTTAACATCAAACTTCCTTTTTTGGCTTAGCGTTGGGCTAAATTGAGACTCGTATTTTGCGGGGGGAGGGGGGGAACAAAGGGAAGAAGGGGGGAATATTTGCAGCTCGGGGCTGCAGGAGCTCCTCCTTTCAAGTTAAGCTTTTGTTTGAAGGCTGTCAGTGGCTACAGCTTGAAAATAAGATAAGGTAACCTTTATCGTCACTTTTTTTTCTGTGAACACATTGGCAGACATTACAAAAAATGAAAGTCTGATGCCCACTTTCAAAATAAATATGTACCCATATACATATGCTATACATATGTACATGTACGGTATATACACCCATATACGTGTGCATATGTGTGTATATACATATAGATATATACATATGGCGCGCAGAAGGGGCCTTCATCCTGCAATGGATAGACTGGCTAAAATGATGATTTTATATATATTTATATCATCATCATCTTAGCCATTGTCTATCCGCTGCAGGATGAAGGCCTTTTCCACTTTTTCCCAACCAATACGGTCTTCGGTTTTCTTTTGCCAATTGAGCCTGCAACACTTGAATACACACAGAAAGAGACAGCTGTAGTACATAAACAAATATTAATCACCCTCCACTTTGAATGCACAGCGGACAAGAGTTTGAGAGTGAACAAGATTGATACTATGCGGTACGGAGCTATTACAGAATCCAGTTGTTCTGCTTCGGATACCACGAAGCCCCCTCCCAGAAGGTAACAAAACCAGCCATAGAGAGGATGTGCTCCAGTATTGTCCATGACGTAGCATTTATAAGCCATGTCCTGGATAGAAGGAAGCGAACTTCCAATAACCATCTTTGGCGCATCCCCACATTCAGATGATCAAAATTCAGAAGCTTGGCAACTGGTCTGTGCTTATGGCCATTGCTGTGCCCCGAGGTCATCCGAATCAACTTTTCTGACCACCTGACGACTAAAGTCCATGGGGAAGCCAGATTCACTGAACCACCAGGCTGCTAACCTATCAATTGCAGCAACTCACTTAACAACGGGAGCAAGAAAGGTCGAACATGGGGCAAAACTCACTTAACAAACCTCTCGCTTCACAACAGAAATGGTGGGCTCAATTGTGGTCGTAAGTCGAGGACTACATGTCTTGCTACACTCCTGATATTTATGAGGCTCCTCGCTCTTGTGGGTTCTCCAATGTAAGGTCGAATCTGCCTTGACAGTGAAGCTCGTTCCACAGTCAAATCATATGAGGTTTTCCCCCCATGTGGTGCCTCATAACTTAATTTTACCCCCAAAAAATCCCCCAAATTGAAGCATTTGTATGGTTTTTCCCTGGTGTGAAGCTTCTCATGGGGACACAAGGTTTGGGAATCTAACTGAAGGGCCATCCATACTTTAGGCCACTGTCCCAAAAGGTGCTTTTTCAAGAAGCAACTGGAGTGGTCTGTTTTTTCTTTGAAGACATTTCGCTTCTCATCCAAGCTTCTTCAACTCTGGTTGGATGGAATCCTTCCATTCCCCACCATCCAGTCAAAGCTGAAGCAGCTTCTTGGTTGAGAAGCGAAACGCCTTCAAAGAAAAACCACAAAGTCCAGTTGCCTCTTGAAAAAGCACCTCTGGGACAACCATGACCTGGAGGACAGAGAATCTCCGTAGACTTTTAGGCCACTGTTTCTTAACTGCTTCATGAAGTGTGGTTTCTCTCCTGTTTGGATTTTTGGAATCCGAAACGGATTCAGCTCCAGCTGAAGCTCTTCCAACATATTGTCCATTTATGTGGTTTCTCCCCTCTGTGAATTATTTGATGTCTACTGAAACCCTTTCCACCTTCCAAACTGATGAAGGATTTCTCAGTGCTCTGGAGGAGCAGTGGTCAAAGTGCAGTATTGCAGGTTAACTCCACCCATGGCCCGGGAGTTCAATCTTGTCCGGCTCAAAATTGACTCAGCGTTCCATTCTTCCGAGGTGGGTAAAATGGGGACCCAGATTGTTGGGGGCAATGTGTTGACATTGTTAATCGTTCAGCGGGCTGTAAAGCTGTACGGGGTGATATACTGGCAGACCTCGACTTACAACCGTTCATTTAGTGACCGTTCAAAAGTTACAACGGCATTGAAAACCGTGGCTTATGATCATTTTTCCACACTTACGACCATTGTGGCATCCCTGTGGTCACATGATCAAAACTCAGACGCTTAGCAACGCTCATATTTACGAGGCCAGCAGTGTTTCCACGGGGGTCACGTGATTCCCTTTTATAACCTTCTCACAAGCAACGTCGATGGGGAAGCCAGACTCACTTAACCACCATGTCGCTAACTTTTACTGCAGTGAGTCACTTAAACGTTGTGGCAAGAAAGATTGTAAAATGGAACAAAGTTCACTTAACAAATGTTTCACTTTGCAACATAAATGTTGGGCTCCATTTGGTCATTGAAGATTATCCATAAAAGTCTAAGTGCTACAGCTCTCATATTCTCCCCTCCCATTCCAGTTTTCTTTTCTTTTTTTGCCTTGAAGTGAGGTTGTTATGTAAATAATAGAGAGTTTAGTGTAGTGGTTCCCAACCTTTTGTTCACCATGCCCCACCTAAGCATCTTTAAAATCCTGATCCCCCCACCCCCCCGATGACATATAATTCTTATTTTACTCAAAAAGTGAACTCTAGGACGAGGAGCTGACGTCGCAACAATACGATGTGCGATCTCGGAGCTCCGAGATCGCAGTCGATACTTTTGCCGCTGGACGGTCCTTTTGGACCTAAACCATCCCGAAGAGATGGTGACAGGGAAGAGTACATGTTGCTGATCTCAGGGACATCGCAAAGTCCCTGATTGATCCAAGACAATCTCTTCTTGCCGGTGACAGAAGCCCAGCTATAAGCTGCTGAAGTTGGGACAGCTCCAGAACGGGAGGAAAGTGGAAAGAGAAGTGTGTCCATCTGGTGAGGAAATTTTATTGTTATAAAAGAGACTGCCCCAAAATAATCAGAGCTAAGTTAAACTTGCAAAGGAAAAAAAAAAGCAGCGAAATTAAGCTATATTGGTCAGTGTGTTATCCTTTTTTTAAAAAAAAAATGGTTTTGCAAGTATTTCCTACTTTTTAAAGTGAAAGTATTGGTTTTTCTTCTTCTATTTCTTTTTTTTACCTATGAATTAAAATCTTTTTCTTTATTTTTATAATATTGGTTTGGAGGGGTTTTTTCTCTTTATTTTGCTTCATTTAAGAATTTTGTTCCTTTTAAGCCTGGAATATAAAGAAGATATAAAAGGAATATAAAGAGGGTAGTAACATCAGAGGGAAAATAAGTTACACTGCCACTTGGAGGCTGGAGGCTCAGTCCTGGAAATATTGCTTTCTCTTTTTTCTCTTTGATCATTTTGACTTTGCACTTCAAAGGCTTCAGCTTGTTTATAGAAGAGATAAGGAGAAGAGCATGGGTTGTTTACACAGGTGCTCTTTGGATGCTTCTTTGGCAGCTGAAGAGAAGTGAAAACAAAAGTTTATTTTGAAACTAGAGTGGCAGTGTTTACTAGTTGGAAGTATGGCATATCATCAAAAAGAAACCATAACATTACAACAGATTATGTTTGAAATTCAAAAATTACTAGAAACAACAGAGGGGACTGAGAAGAGATTGGAAAATATAGACTGTAATGCAGTAAAATTTGATGGAAAAATTGAAGATATCCAACAAATGGAAAAAGTGGAGGTTAGTCTTAAAAACCCAAGGGAAAAATGAACAAAGAGGCAAGATAATTGTGGATACTGACAGTGAACTGAGTGTGGTTGGAGAGGGAAAGAGTGGAACATGGAAAGGGAAGATAGATGGAAAGGAGCACTACCCCAGATTTAAAGGTGACAGAAGGAGAGAAACTTTGATAAAAGCACTACTGATACCAAAGATAAGCTGATTAAAGAAGCGGATGGAGGGTCTCGAGATTTTACAGGATATGCAAAAAGCAACAAGTTGCGAAGAGAAGTCCACACAAATTGGATTCAGGAAATAACCAGACGATTAATTCCTCAAATGGCAAAAGACATAAGACTGCACTATTACTGGAAAGACACAGGTTGAGATATGGAAACTAATAACAAAATATTAGTCAAATTTAGTTTAAATTAGAGCATTATGTTAAAAATGAAATGATAATGGATATAGTTAGATAAATAATTGATAATGATAACAATGTACACATATGTATTGGTTTGATAAGAAATTTGGTAAATTCTAAATGGTGATCATGAAAGGAAGTTTAGAAACTTTGTTATGTATAAAAGCTTATAATATTAAAGAAAAAAGAGTAAGTCAAATTTAAACTAAGACCAAAAAATAAAAATGAAATGGATGTTGTTAAATGATTGAAAGATAATGTAATATTTGTATTGACATGATAAAAGGGAAATTGGATATAAATTGTAAACAGCGATTAAGAAAGGTCTAGAAACTTTGTTATTAAACATAATTAATTTTTTATTTAGAAAGTGTCATAAAGATGTAATGTTGCTGGATGATATTGAGAATAGATAACGGAATGCCATCATTTTGCTTTAAATTTTGGAATATTTTATATAAGGGACGTAAAAGCAATCATAGCCATATGAAGATTGAGGTATGAGGATAGTAATATATATAAATATATTTGATTTAAAACATATTACTTGATATGGATTATAGGTGATGACTATGGAAGGGATGCACGAAAGCTCTTTGTAACCAACTGACACACACTTTATCATTTGTAATGGAATATATTTTTGTGGTGTTTGTTGTGTTTTGTCTGTGTTTATTCAAAAGTAAAAAATTGTTTTTTAAAAAAGTGAACTCTACACATGCGGCCATTAACTTGGTTTAAACAAGGTTCAAATTGCCCCTGTGGGGCGTGGGCCCAACATTGGGAACCACTGGTTTAGTGTCTTGTTGTGTTTGCTCTTTTCCTTGTATGCTCATAGGATGTTTATGTCTAATCTGCTCCTACATCTATAGAAACTTGGCTTCCCTGTTCTCTTAAAACTACTACACCAAACTGGCTCTTGCCCTAATATATACTGAAGTATCTGAGAGATGCTTTTTCAAGAGGCAACTGGACTTTCTGCTTTTTCTTTGAAGATGTTTCGCTTCTCATCCAAGCAGCTTCTTCAGCTCTGACTGGATGGTGGGGAATGGAAGGATTGATACTCCTTGCAGATAGGTGGTCATTTGCAATCTTTTTATGGAATTGTTGAGGCCACCTGGATATTTATCTATATCCTCAGGGTCACTTGAGTGGTGCAAGTGGGTGTGGAGCCTTCTTGTTACTGTTAAAAGGACTGTGTTATAGACTGTAGATAGATGATGTCGTATATCTCCCCCCTCTGTTGAGAGAGGGCTGTTCAATTTTGACATAGATGACCTCTTTGACTCCTCTTTCAAACCAGTGGTCCTTTCTGTCCAAAATGTGGACTTTGCTCTCTTCAAGAGAGTGGTCTTTGTCTTTTAATATAGATAGACTACTGAATCTTGCCCTAATGGGTTTGTTCTCCTATGTCGTGGCATGTGTTAATGAAGTGGTTGTTTTGTTTCCCCAACGTACAGATCGGCGCATGGCTCACTGCATTGTATTGCATGTATCATGTTGCTCAGTTTGTGTCTAGACTAGATTCACATTATGAATGCAAATGACCAGCCGTCTGCAAGGAGTATAAATCTTTCCATTCCCCACTATCCAGTCAGAGTTGAAGAAGCTTCTTGGTTGAGAAGCGAAACGTCTTCAAAGAAAAACCAGAAAGTCCAGTTGCCTCTTGAAAAAGCACCTTTGGGACAACCATGATCTGGATGACTGAGAATCCCCATAGACATAGATTGAAATGAATTCACTAGCTGGGATTCTAGTTCATTTATTTATTCTTTCAGTTAGTGTTTAAATGTAAATGCTGCCCGTCTCATCTCACCACCTCGAATTGTCTCTGGGTGGCTTACAGTAGTAGGGAAAAAACCAGATATAAAAGCATTTAAGATTAATCATTAAATAAAATCCCATCTCTCTCTTTCTCAACAATAAAACTAGCTAAATAGAACTCCGGAAAAATCATGTTGGGGCAGGGAAAAAGAAGAATCCAAATCAATATTTCAGGCAGCTGCCAAAAAAAAAAAAAAGGGGGGGGTGTATTTATAGAGATTTGTAAGAGTCTGTACCTAAAGCTTGAGGTACTTTCCATGACAAACATAACCATCAGTTTCTGCCCTGCACAAAATTTTGCTGTTTGGGAAGGCTTTGGATTTTGAATGCGGCGGCCTTTGCCGCTTCGGCACATTTAAATTTTGTGGCTCCTTCGATGAGAATGGAGAGTGATGCTATGGCTAAAACTCTTTCCGCATGCCATGCATTGATAGGGTTTCTCCCCTGTGTGGATGCGTTTGTGAGAGGTCAGGGTTGCCATTTGACTGAAGCTGATGCCGCATTCATTGCATTTAAAGGGCTTCTCCTTGGCATGGATTCGTTCGTGTTCGTGCAGGAGAGACCTATAAGCGAAGCTTTTCCCACAGATGGCACATGTATTCATTCTGGGTTTCTGAGCCAACTGCCCTTGGGCGGGCGTTTCAGGAGAATCCACTGTCTTAGCATCAAAGATGTTTCGCGTGCTCGGTTTTGCTTGGATTGTTTTGCAAACGTTCCCGCTTGGGGGCGCCAAAGGTGCGTTGTTCCCCGGATATCTTGGAGGGGGGGCCGTTGCACCTTGGATAGGATGACGTTCCGAAAGAGAGAATTCGTCCCATCTCATGACCTTGACCCGCTCCTCCGTTCCCTCGCTCTGCAGTCCCTCCTGGATGGATCTGGATCTTTTTAAGGACACTCTTTGTGATTCATCCTCATCCTCATTCCACCATGCCTCCCTCCCTAGAACAAGAGAAAGGCAAGAGAAAATATGGGGGGGAAAAGGATCAAATGAAAAAAAAAAGCTTTTGGTGAGAGATAGGTAAGATACTACATTTAGGCAAGAAAAACCAAATGCACAGGTATAGCACAGGTGGAACCTCACTCAATAACATGTTTCCCTGAAAATAAGACTGGGTCTTATTAATTTTTGCTCCAAAAGAAGCATTAGGGCTTATTTTCCAGTTAGGTCTTATTTGGGGGGGGGAATATGGTACTAAATGCGTCTGTCTCACTGACAATCTTAACTGGGACTTATTTTTGGGATAGGGCTTATATTACGAGCATCCTGAAAAAGAATCATGCTAGGGCTTATTTTCCGGTTGGGGTCTTATTTTCGGGGAAACAGGGTAGTGGTAACTGTGAGAGGGATGTTGGAGTCCTAGTGGACAACCATTTAAACATGAGCCAGCAGTGGGCAGCAGCTGCCAAAAAAGCCAACACAGTTCTACAGAGGGATAGAATCAAGATCGCGTGAAGTGTTAATTCCACTTTATAAGGCCTTGGTAAGGCCACACTTGGAATACTGCATCCAGTTTTGGTCGCCACGATGTAAAAAAGATGTGGAGACTCTAGAAAGAGTGCAGAAAAGAGCAACAAAGGTGATTAGGGGATTGGAGGCTAAAACAAGTAACAATGGCTGGAATTGAAATGTTTAGTTTAATGAAGAGAAGGACTAGGTGTCAGGCCTGTAGTTATGTTCCTTTTAGGATCTTTGGCCTGCCACACTTTCTTATAATTTCCTATATGTTTCATTAGTGTAGTAGTTGGGAGGGAGGAATAGAAAGGAGTAGGATTGTGGAATGTATTGTTGTGATTCTTCTTAGAAGCTCAAGGTCATCTTTTGTCTCTGCACCTCGACACCTGACCGGAAGCAGAGGGGTGTAGATGCCAGCGTGGAAGATGATGATTGGAACATGTGATGAATTATGGGGTGTGGGGATAAGATCATGAACTTTCAACTGGGTAAACCCATAGGATGTACATTAGAGTTGAAATTTCATAGCATAATGCCAACATGTCTGTCTTATTAAATTGGAGGTTTAAGAATAACTTTGCCTTGGACAATGATTTAATTCTGCATGATATTTGGAACACTGACACTAGGAGTGACATGATAGCAGTGTTCCAATATCTCAGGGGTTGCCACAAATAAGAGGGAGTGAAGCTTTTCAACAATTCATTTAGTAACCGTTCAAAGTTACAATGGCCTTGAAAAAAACACCTTATGGGTTCGCCTGTTGGGGCATCACATGGGGGACTCACCTATAGAGGTCAGGTTTTGGTAGTTCTCCACCATGACCTCCAGTTGCAGGGCCACCTGGCTTGCATTCAACAAAGGACACTCTTCTTCGGTGAAATACACAGCCACGTCCTCAAAAGACAGCGGAACCTGGAGAAGAAAAAAGGAAAAGAGGGAGGAGAAGGAAAAGAAAAGGGAGGGAGGGAGAAAGGGGTCAATGCCCACCCAGGAAAATGTGCAGTGGCTGTCCCATTTTGGTCCCCCCCCCCAACCCCTTTATTCTTACCATAGCTGGCTCAGCTGAAGCAGATCCCACTCTAGAAACAAGAGTAGACATATTCCGAGGCCTCATCAAAGATTTCTCATTGCCTGTAAATGGACAAACACGTAGTGGGAAGTGGTGGTTTCATTTGAACATGAATCAGGCCAATTGGGACAAGACCCAGTCTGGAGACACTACAAAGCCTTTTGTTTTTCTTGGATTCACACAGCTCAGGAGATTGGATTCGCATTTTAAGCAATTGGGAAATTTGTATCTGGACTGAAAAGAGATTTGTACTATCCGATTTTACTGCCAGACTAGGCTCCTACATTGTATTTCCTTTACAGCTTCCAGATACAGGAGGTATCTCTCTCAACTTAATGACCACAACCTTTAGGTTGCTAAGTGAGAAATTTGCTAAGTGAGTTTTGCCCCGTTTTACCACTTTCCTAGCCGCGTTTGTTAAGTGAATTGATGCAGTTGCTAAGTCAGTCACACGGTTGTTAATCGGGTTTCCCCCACGAACTTTGCTTGTCAGAAGGTCACAAAAGGGGATCACATGACTCGGAGGACCCTGCCACTGTCATAAATGTGAGTCAGCTGTCGAGCATCCAAATGGAAATGTGACCAATGGTCGTAAGTCACTATTTTCAGTGCCGTGGTAACTTTGAAAGGCCACGAAACAAACCGTTGTTAAGTCAAGCACTACCTGTGCCTTATTTCTACTGAACAAAATAGGTGTGCAATATTTTTTATTTTTTACAATTAACTGTAAAACCTGCTAAGGAGAAATGTCTCTTATCGTAGAGATGTGACTAGCAGGGGCTTCTGCACAGGGAGGTATCAATCATCTCAAGATGGTTTCCACAATCAAGGCTCACTGCATTTAGTATATATTCAATGCAGCTTGGAGGAAATCCCTTCAGAAAATGGCAGGAAGGGTCCCTTCAGACAAAAGGAGGCAATCGTATTTATACATTTCCAGAAAGGAGAAGAAAATGATACAGCTATACATATGTATGTCGGTAATAAATGATGTAAGCATGAATAATGAGCAAACCTCAAGTTACTTCCCCGCCTTTCAAGGAGAGGAGCAACCTAGAACTAAGGAGAAATTTCCTGACGGTGAGCACAATTACCACATTTTTCGGAGTATAAGACGCTCCAAAGTATAAAACACACCTAGCTTTTGGGGAGGAAAACAAGAAAAAAAACCTGCCTCTGCCTCCCAGCAATTTGCCTCCTTACAGCAAACAGCCCATTTCAGTTTCAGCATAGCCTGATTAGCACAAGCAGCTGATTGTCAGTTGGATCGGCCTCCCGATCAGCTATTTCCGGCTGCAGGGATTGCCACAGCCTATTTCCGCCTCTGCGCGTCCCGTTTTCCGGCGGGGATCAGAATGGGCGGAAAACAGGGCGCGCAGAGGCCAAAAATGGGATGCCGAGGCGGCAATAGGCAATGGCAATCCCTGCAGCCTGAAACAGCTGATGGTCGGGAGGCCAATCCAACCTACAATCAGCTGCTTGTGCTAATTAGGCTGTGCTGAAGCTGAAACAGCCTGTTTGCCGTAAGACACACCCGAATGTCCACCTACTTTTGGGAGTGGGGGGTAAGTGTGTCTTATACTCTGAAAAATACTGTAATCAGTGGAACCACTTGCCTCCAGAAGTTGTGGGTGCTTGGTCACTGGAGGCTTTCAAAAAGAGACCCATTTGTCTGGAGAAGTATAGGAACTCCTGCTTCAGTAGGAGATTGACTAGAAGACCTCCAATGTCCTGTCCTGTTCTGTTCTACTCTATACTCTACTCTCTTCCAATTCTTATTGTTCTATGTTCTGTGTTCTTTCTACTGTTGCTATTCTCAGGGAAGAATTGTTGTCTTCACAGAAAGAAACGCTTCAGTTGTATGGCCATAGCAATTGTGATGAGAACCGAGGATTTCAAGGTTGCCTCCATGAGCGCACCTTCCTTCAATGTTTCTGTCTTGCTAACACACGCCCACCCTTCCAAAGGCTGGTTTGCCTCAATTTTGCACACATAAAAAGGGGGCTAAGGGTTTCCTTGTGCGATCTTGGCCACCATCTTGAATTGTTTGACTCCTTCCCCTTGGCAGACATTCTTGATCCATTATTTATGACGGCATGTCTCAGCCTTGGCAACTTTAAGAGAACTTTGACTCCCAGGATTCCTCAGCCTGCTATGTCTCACTTTAAGTCCACATAATCTTAAAAGTTGCCAAGGTGGAGAAGAACAGACCTATGAGTTTAAAAGGCTCTGCCATCTAATAAAGGAGAATATTTGTAAGCTCAGGGTTGAAATGAGGAGTCCTTGGTGCTGTCCATGGTTGGTTGTTTTCTTGCAGACATTTCATTACCCTAATTAGGAAACATCATCAGTGCTAATCCTAGGAGCACTGATAGCCTAGTCCTAGCACTGATGCTATTTATTTATTTATTTATTTATTTATTTATTTATTTATTTATTTATTTATTTATTTATTTATTTATTTATTTATTTAGTTAGTTAGTTAGTTAGTTAGCGAAGAGCAACGAAGATGATTGGGGGCTGGAGGCTAAAACATATAAAGAATGGTTGCTGGAATTGAAATGTCTAGTTTAATGAAAAGAAGAATTAGGAGTGACATGATAGCAGTCTTCTAATATCTCAGGGGCTGCCACAAAGAAGAGGGAGTCAAGCTATTCTCCAAAGCACCTGAGGGAGCAGGACAAGAAGCAACAGATGGAACTAAACAAAGAGAGAAGCAACCTAGAACGAAGGAGAGATTGCCTAACACTGAGAACAATTAATCATTGGAACAGCTTGCTTCAGAGGTTGTGAATGCTCCAACACTCAAGGTTTTAAAGAAGAGATTGGACAACCATTTGTCTGAAGTGGTGTAGGGTGTCCTGCCTAAGCATGAGGTTGGACTTGAAGACCTCCGAGGTCCCTTCCAACTCTGTTGTTCTAACTTTTTTAAATGTCTGCCAGAAAATAACCAAGCTCAAAGAGCACCAAGGACCCCCTCAAGGTTCTGCATCTTTTAAACTTTTTTTTTTTAACCAAACATCTGAAATCCACCAGGGCTATCCCCGTCTGGTAATCCAGAAGCTATCTCTCGGCCCAGAGAGATGGAAGACCAAGACAATCTATCTATCTATCCCTTGATTTCTTACCCTGCAATACGGCATCTTCATTCTCTAAGATCTGCTTGAAGAACTGTCTCTGTCCTGCGTCTGAGGGAGTCTCCTTCTTAATTGTGGGGAAATCGTTAGAAGCATCCACAAACAGGCCCTGCAAAGCAGTACCAGAGATCCATACAAGGTGGGAACAGGAGAGCAGATAAGACCTCGCTTTTAAGGATCTCCCCCCCCCTCCCAAAAACTGTGCAGCTGGAAGAGGTTTGGGGAGAACCATGCATTCTCATCCCCTTGGAACAAGCAGGAAGAAAAGTTTTAAGTTATCGAGGGGAGGGGGGGTGTATAGCCTGTATTCCTCCCCAGCGTAGCTCTTTGGCAACAGCATCCAGAGGTTCTCCAGATCTCCTCCTAATAAATGCTGATCAAGATCCTCCAATGAGCCACATGCCTAAGATGTAACGTGAAACCTTCTCGAGTTGGAAGGTGACTCAAATCACTTCACGGACCTTGAAAGTACCACCAAAAGGCTGCCCTCACCTGGATTTTCGGCTTCTTGTCCTCTGCTTGGCTCAGGAGGAAGCCTTCGGCCAGGGCCACCGCCTGGGAACAGGTCTCAGCTCCACATTCTCTGATCCAGCTCTTCATGTCGGGAGGCAGGATAGTCAAGAACTGTTCTAAGATCACCAGATCTAGGATCTCCGCTTTCGTATACTCTCCTGGCTTCAGCCACTGGCAACACAGATCGTGAAGCTGGCTGTAAACCCCTCGGGGCCCGGCGCACTTACGATAGCGGAACTGCCTGAAGTGTTGGCGCTGGACGTAGGAGTTACCTTTCTCTTCCCTCGGGATTTTGTTGAGATTTTTTTCCCAGGGTTCCCCAGGGCTGCGAGCCTCGGGGATGTCGAGGCCCCCCACCGCATCCACAGCTTCCTCCTTCGATCCTTGGGTCAGCACCGTCTCCAATAAGATTCGAAACATGGCTCAATGGCTTTCTTCCGGCAATGTCTGAATGGCTATAATTGAACTGAAAGTAAGTTGGTCTCTTTTTTGGGGGGGGGGGGAGTCGGAGTGATGGCACCACTCAGGAAGTCAAGGATTAAATTACAAGGCAGCCATAAACCGATGTTAGTATCTCTCTGAAAATAAGGAGACAGTGGAGAGTGAGACAGATCAGAGGCAATACAACAGGTAATAAACAAGATTTCTTGTACAAAGCGCAGCTCACATACTTTGCTTGGCTGATAGTCACATTTGAATGAACGAATAAATGAGAGCTACAGGTCCCAGATTCCCCAAATAAAAACCATAAAATAACCAGAGACAAACAATGCCACACTCTTCACAACAGAAGCAGTCATCGGCCCCCAACTGACTATGGATAGTCTCAGTCATCCAGGTCAAGGGCCCGATCTAACAAAATGAAATTCAATGTAGAGAAAAGTAAAGTCTTACACTTAGGCAAGAAAAACCAAAAGTACTCCTCTAGACTGGGTGAAACCAGGCTTAATGGCAGTAACTGTGAGAGGGATCTTGGAATCTTAGTGGACAACCAATTAAATATGAGCCAATAGTGTGTGGTGGCACCCCCCCCCCCAAAATGCAATCCTAGGTTGCCTTAACAGGAGGCTACAATCAAGATGAAGGGAGGTACTAATACCACTCTATAAAGCCTTAGTAAGACCACACCTAGAGTACTGCACCCAGTTTTGGTCACCACACTACAAAAAGATGTTGAATCTGTAGAAAACGTGCAGAGAAAAGCAACCAAGGTGATTAGGGGACTGGAGGCTAAAACATACAATGAATGGTTGCAGAAATTGGGCATGGCTAGCCTAATGAAGAGAAGGACCAGGGGAGACATGATAGCAGCCTTCCAATATTTGAGGGGCTGCCACAGAGAGGAGGAGGTCAAGCTACTTTCCAAAGCACCCGAAGCTTTCAAGAAGAGTGGGCTGCCATCTCTCAAAAATGATGCAGGGTCTGCTGGGTGGGGGGTTGGATTACATGACCTGCAAGGTCCCTTCCAACTCTTGTTAATATCTACTTTTTTCTCTGTGCGGCTATCCCAGTCCTTAGTTATATTTATCAGAGGCACTGAAACAAAATCATGTGAAGTACACACACACACACACACACACACACACACACACACACTACACATCTGAAACACTGCATTCAGTTTTAGTTACATTACAAAAAAGATGTTGAGACTTTGGAAAAAGTGCAAAGAAGAGGAACTAAGATAATCAAAGGCCTGGAGACAAAATCATATCAAGAACGGTTACAGGATTTGATTTTGGCTAGTCTAGAGAAAAGAAGGATTAGGGGGGACATGATAGCATGTGAGTGAGCACAGTGTGATAACTTGAGACAATCCAGGAGCAATAACAGTACACAAGTTTGTAATAATTATTAGTGGTTTATCTCTACAAAAGAATATACATGCGCGTACTAGGCAAAGGGAGGCAGTTGGGCCTGCTGATAGTATACCTGGCTCCTCGCTATACGTCAGCGGCCCTGCCTGAACTCCTCGAGCTGATCTCATCGGTGGCGGTTGAGACCCCCAAACTTTTAGTGATGGGGGATTTTAATCTGCCGTCGATGGGAGAAGCGTCTGAGGGGGTTCGGGAGTTCATGGCTTCCATGACAGCCATGGACCTGACCCAGTTAATTCAGGGCCCTACTCACGAGGGAGGCCACACGCTGGACCTTGTCTTTGTCTCTGGCCAGTGGATGAGTGATCTGGGAATAGGGGATCCTACTATTATTCCCCTGTCATGGTCGGATCACTCACTTCTCCGGCTGGACTTCCCTGGTGCTACCCCCCGCCGCGAGGAGGCGGAACTGGAAGGTATTAGATGGTTCCGCCCCAAGCGCCTGATGGAACCAGATAGGTTCCAGACGGAGCTTGGGCCACCTCCTGTGGACCTGACCCGCCCCCGAGTGGAGGACCTGGTAGACGCATGGAATAGTGCGACTGCCGGGGCCCTAGACCGGGTGGCGCCTTTGCGGCCTCTCCTGCGGCGACGAACCACCCTGGCCCCTTGGTTTACCGAGGAGCTAAGGGTGATGAAACGCCACAAGAGACGCCTAGAGAGTCGTTGGAGATCCTCCCGTTCCGAATTCGACCGAGCACAGGCACGAGCCTATTTGAGGACGTACCTCGTGGCATTAAGAGCGGCCAAACGTCAACATTGCGCCGCTCTTATTGCGTCCGCAGATAACCGCCCTGCCGCCCTGTTTCGGGTGACTCGCTCCCTCTTGTTTGAGAGACCGCGGGAAGCCCCTTTACAGGGCAGAGCAGAGGAGTTTGGGAAATATCTACAGGACAAAGTCGCTCAAATCCGGATGGGATGGGCCCCTTTCAGTAGTTCAGTAGAGACGCCCGTGGCGAGTCTTGAGGGACCGCTTTGGGAGGAGTTTGACTCGGTTGCCATCGAGGATTTGGACAGGTTGCGTGGACGTCTGCGACCCACCACATGTTTATTGGACCCGTGTCCCTCCTGGCTTGTACTGGCATCCTGGGAGGTTACGCGCGACTGGCTCCTGGGCCTAGTGAACGCCTCGTTGGGTGAGGGGTCTCTACCGGCCGCCTTGAAAGAGGCGGTGGTGAGGCCCCTGCTCAAGAAGCCTTCCCTGGACCCAACGGACCTAGTTAATTATCGTCCAGTCTCCAACCTTCCTTTCTTAGCGAAGGTTGTAGAGAGTGTGGTGGTACAGCAGTTCCCACGTCACCTGGAGGAAAATGATTATCTAGACCCGCGCCAGTCCGGCTTCCGTCCCGGGCACAGCACCGAGACGGCCTTGGTCGCATTGGTTGATGATCTCTGGAGGGCCAGAGATAGGGGTTGTTCCTCTATCCTGGTCCTATTAGATCTCTCGGCGGCGTTCGATACCATCGACCATGGTATCCTGTTGCACCGGCTAGAGGGGTTGGGAGTCAGGGGCACCGTTTTACGGTGGTTTGGCTCCTACCTCTCGGACCGGACGCAACGTGTGTTGGCAGGGGAACAGAGATCGACCCGGAGGCCACTCACATGTGGAGTGCCACAGGGATCGGTGCTCTCGCCTCTCCTGTTCAACACATACATGAAACCGCTGGGCGAGATCATCCGTGGTTTTGGGGTGGGATATCATCTGTATGCTGATGATACTCAGCTATACATTTCCACCCCGAACCACCCCAATGAGGCCGTCGAAATGATGTCCTGGTGTTTGGAGGCCGTACGGGTCTGGATGGATGGCAACCGACTAAAACTCAACCCTTCCAAGATGGAGTGGCTGTGGCTTCCGGCCTCCCGGTTCAACCAGGTGCTTCCATCCCTGGCCATTGGGGGCGTGCAACTAGCCCCCATGGAACAGGTGCGCAATTTGGGCGTCCTCCTAGATGCCCGGCTGTCCATGGATGACCATGTAACAGCCGTGGCAAGGGGGGCGTTCCATCAGGTCCGCCTGATGCGCCAATTGCGCCCCTTATTGGACCGGGATGCCCTACGCACAGTCACCCATGCGCTAGTGACGTCTCGCCTGGACTACTGCAATGCTCTCTACATGGGGCTTCCCTTGAGATGCACTCGGAGACTGCAGTTGGTCCAGAACGCGGCCGCGCGGGTGATTAAGGGGAGGACTAGATACTCCCCGGTAACACCTCTCCTGCGCGAGCTGCACTGGCTTCCTGTGGTCTACCGAGTGCGTTTCAAGGTTTTGATTATGATCTTTAAAGCGCTTCATGGCACAGGGCCTAGTTACATGCAGGATCGCATCCTGCCCCACACATCCCTACGACCAATTTGTTCACACAGAGAGGGACTTCTCCGGGTGCCGTCCACCAAACAGTGTCGGGGGGCGACACCCAGGAGCAGAGCCTTCTCTGTGATGGGCCCAGCCCTGTGGAATGACCTCCCCCGTGACATCAGGATCACTTCCGATCTCCGCTCCTTCCGTGTACAGCTGAAGACCTACCTCTTTCAATTATCTGGCCTGGCTCAACCGTAATTTTTTCTCACTCCTCCTGACTGTCTTTTTAAATTTTAAATTTTAATTGTACATTGGGTTTTTTACAATTGGGTATTTTAATGGGGATTTTAACTGTCTAAATGTTGTAATTGGTTACCTCCTCCGTGCATGTGTGTCTCTGTATTTTTGTATGTTTATGTGTTTGTATACATGTTTCTATGTTCTATATGCCCATTGTACGCCGCCCCGAGTCCTGCCTGGAAAGGGAGCGGCTAATAAATTCAAATTTATTATTATTATTATTATTATTATTAAAGGTCAAACAATCAATCAGCAGCTACAGCAGGGAAGAATACATGAAGAGGGAGATACACCCTCACAGGGCGTCTCTTATAATACAGCCTCTTAAAGAGGTAACACTCAAATAACCCTGTTGACTCATTCCTCATCATTGCATCATTTCAGTATTACAGCATTAAACAGCTGTTCAGCTATTAAATCACCCTCACATAGCAGTATTTCAGTTATTTGAGATGCTGCCACAAAAGGAGATCCTCAATTTATTTTCCAAAGCAGGACAAGAAACAAGGGATGGAAACTAATCAAAGAGAGAAGCAACCTGGAATTAAGGAGAAACTTCCTAATAGTTAGGACAATTAATCAGTGGAACAGCTTTGCCTTCAGACATTGTAGATACTCCATCACTGGAGGCTTTTAACAGAAGACTGGATAGTCATTTGACTGAAATAGTATAGGACCGTGATGGCGAACCTGTGGCACGCAGAGCCATTTTTAAGGGCATGCAAGGCGTGTGCTGGCCAGCTGACTTCAGCCTCCTTTTGAGGCCGTTTTTCACCCTCCGGAGGCTTCCTTGAAGCCTCCAGAGTGCGAAAAACCGCCCCTACGGGCAAACCGGAAATTTAGGAATGGACTTCTGGTTTGCTCCTAGGACCGTTTTTCGTCCTCTGGAGCCTTCAGGGAAGCCTCTTGAAGGGCGCCGAGGGCAAAAATCGCCCTTATGGAAAAACCAGAAGTCACCACTCCCAAACTTCCGGTAGGTCCGTTTTTCGCCCTCCGGAGGCTTTAAAGAAGCTCCTGATGCCTCCGGAGGGCATCTAGAGGGGGGGGGGAGGCTATTTTCGCTCTCCCCAGACTCCTAGAAAGCCTCTGGCGCTTGGGCAGGGCGAAAAAACAGTGCCAAAAGCAGGGGGGGTATTATGCGCATAGCATTATGGGTGTGGCACGCATGCGGATAATCCCCCTGTGCTCCCCCCGCTTTTGGCACGGGAGCCAAAAAAGGTTCGCCATCGCTGGTATAGGATCTCCTGCTCAAGCAGGGAACTGGACTAGACGACCTCCAAGGTCTCTTCCAGCTCTATTCTGATTTTGTTTATCCTTGAAGGCATTTCGCTGCTCATCCAAGGCGCATGAAGAAGCTTCTTGGATGAGAAGGGAAACGAAGGCTAGTTGCCTTTTCAAAAAGCACCTTTGGGAAAGTTGCCAATTATTTTGCCAGTCATCAAGTCACACATTCTGCAATCTTCAAATTCACATTTGGTGATAGGTTTTTTTATCTACCGTGTTTTTCAGAGTATAAGATGCACCTTTTTTCCCCGTAAAAAGAGGGTGAAAATCTTGGTTTGTCTTATACAATGAATACAGCATTTTTGGCCTCCTGAAACCTCACCCCCTTCACAAAAAGTGCTCCTGGGGGCTGGGGAGGGTAAAAACGAGCAAAAAACGGGCCGTTTTTTTCTCCCCCCCCCCCCCGAGCATTCTACAAGCCTCCCAAAGCCTATGCCTGGCCTGTTTTTTGGAAAAAAAGAAGCCAGTTTTTGCAAAAAATGGCCCATTTTTTGATTGGTTTTACCACACATAGGAGCACATTGCATGCCTCAAACTCTTTGCATGCCTCGTTTTTCAACAAAAATGAGATGCGCAGAGGGTTTGGGAAGTCTGCAGAGTGCAAAAACCTTTTTTAAAATGTACCTCTTCAAAATCTTGGTGCGTCTTATACTCCGGTGTGTCTCATACTCCTAAAAATATGGTATTATTCACATTTGGTGGTAAGATCTTGCTCTGCCAGTTCCATATAAAATTTAGCTACTCATCATAAGCACATGTGAAAATCAGTTGCTGTAATTTAAGTGTTGGATTAGGAAGTTGCTAGCTGAGTCCCCATAGACCATGGCTCTCTTTTGCCATCTTCACGCTGGTTTATCGCCATCTCTCTGACCCACCTCACTGGGCTGCCACGTGGATAAAATTAGGGAAGAAATCCCCTGCAGGCAGTCCTCAATTTGTGACAATTGAGCCCAAAATGTATGTCACTAAGTGAAACATTTGTTAAGTGAGTTTTACTCCCATTTTACAATTTTTCTTGCTGCGTTTGTTAGGCAAATCATTGCAGGTGTTCATTTGGTAACACGGTTAAGTGAATCAGGTTTCCCTATTGATTTTGCTCGTCAGGAGGACAGAAAAGGGGATCACATGACCCAGGGACCCTGCAACTATAAATCACGTGAGCACGGGGATGCAGCAAAGCTCGTAAGTCCTTTCCCAGCGCTGCTGTAACTTTGGTCACTAAATGAACGGTTGTGAGTCGAGGGCTGCCTGGGAGTCACAAGCCTCCCTCCGTGCCAATCTCTTGCTCACATAGTCTCTCTGTGGTGGATTGCAGCCCAGGGGAAGGAGGGGCTCTTTTTCCAGGGAGCAAAGGGACAAAGAAGCTTGGAATCTCCGCTATGCAGGGAAAGGACAAAGGGCAGATTCCTCCAGGCTCTTCCCTTCACAGGCTGCATCTAATAGTTATGCAAATGTGGGTTCTAAGTCTGGCAAGGCTTCATTCTTACCATGCTGAACTCAACATGCACTGCGGCTTCTCCTGCAATAACCCATTGCCCCTGTTTTTTCTTCTCATCTCCGCTATATTAACAAATGCATGCTCATTTGTGGTTTAATGAATCATTAATCATCTGTGATTAATGTGTGTGTGTGTATATGTATGTGCATATATGTGTATGTATGTGTGTATGTATCACACACACACACACACACTTTCTTTTGAGAGCGGGCATCAGAATTTCATTTTTCAATATGTGCCAGCCTGCTCACAGAAAAAGTGGCAATAAAGGTTATCTTATCCCATTTGAAACACTAAACATTCTCGAAACCAAGGCAGATCCCTAAAGAGAAATGCTGGGAAGTGTTCTGCCCTAGCTGAAGGAAAGGTATTTATTTATTAAATGTATTTGTACAGGCCTCTGAAACACCCCGATTGCCATCAAAACCTGTTTTTCCTTCTCATTGCTGCAATATTTACAAACATATGCTCATTTGTGTTTTAATCAATCATTTTTGATTAATATATGTGTGTGTGTCTCTATATATGTATATACTGTTGTGTGTATACACACACACCCCATATGTATAAGTATGTGTATGTGCATATATGTTTGAGAGCGGCCATCAGAATTTTATTTTTCAATGTGTGCCAGTGTGATCACAGAAAAAAAGTGACAATGAAGGTTATCTCCTCTTATTTGAAACACTAGACTGCTAAACAGTGTCAGATTTTGCAGCGATCCAACCAGCACACGAGTAAATAATTCACAGCATTCCTTTATAGAAGAAACTTCTCTATATACAATAATATAAAGCATGATGCATGTATACAATACTCATGCAGCAGAAGCCAGAACCAATACAACCAGAACTCAGAATCCAGAAGAAGAGAATCTATAATCCAAGGACAAACTAACTCTTATATACAGACCAGTTAAGCTAAGCCCCGCCCAGGCTCCAAGCTGTCTCCCGTGGCTGGCAACAGATCCTGTTTCTTACTCACCAGACAGTTCCCATTGGCTGACTTGTTGTTATGGCCATGCCAGCTCCTAATTTCTTATGCACAGACAAAAACCAAGGCAGATCCCTAAAGAGAAAAGCTGGTAAGTTTTCTGGCCTAGCCGAAGGAAACGGGCCTCGGTAACATCCCAATTGTCACCAAAACCTGATTTTCCTCATCTCCGCCATATTTACAAACATATGCTAATTTGTTTTAATTAATCATTAATAATCTGTGATTAATATATATGTCTGTGCGTGTGTTTGTGTATCATATATACACCACAGGCTCTCCTCCTTTTATCAGCTAAGCCAGGGAAATAGGTATGTATTTGTGTTACAACCCCTGGTAAGCCCAAATATGGGAGGGAGCTCACTCCTCCCTCTTTCTGTCCTTCGGCTCATCACAGAAAACGCAACATTAAAAATAAAAATATGGGTTTCTGCCTGGATGGTTTTCTGAAGAGTGAGCTCCCTCCCATATTTGGGCATACCAGGAGTTGTAACACAAATACATACCTATTTCCTTGGCTTAGCTGATAAAAGGAGGAGAGCCTGTGGTGTAGTGGCTAACAAATCTGCCTAATATGTAACACATCCCAGGTTCAAATCCCAGTAAGGGTATGGCTAGCTGATGAGAGCTAAACAGTTTGAAATGGATCCATACTAGTCTCCCTTTATTTATTTATCAGCACAAATACAACATAAATATAAAAAGGCAACATTAAAAATAAAAATATGGGTTTCTGCCTGGATGGTTTTCTGTGATGAGCCGAAGGACAGAAAGAGGGAGGAGTGAGCTCCCTCCCACATTTGGGCATACCAGGGGTTGTAACACAAATACATACATACATACATATATACATACATAAATTTGTGTTGTATTTGTTCTGATAAATAAATAAAGGGAGACTAGTATAGATCTATTTCAAGCTATTTAGTTCTCATCAGCTAGCCATACCCTTATTGGGATTCGAACCTGGGCTGTATTACATATTAGGCAGATCTATTAGCCACTAAGCCACAGGCTCTCCTCCTTATCAGCTGAGCCACGGAAATAGGTATGTATTTGTGTTACAACCCCTGGTATGCCCAAATTATTTATTTATCAGCACAAATACAACACAAATATAAAAAGGCAACATTAAAAATATGGTTTTCTGCCTGGATGGTCTCCTGCAATGAGTCGATAGACAGAAAGGGGGAGTAGTGAGTTCCCTCCCATATTTGGGCATACCAGGGGTTGTAACACAAATATATATATATTTGTCGGCTAGGCTTAAAATGTGACAGCAGACAGCAGCCTGAAGATGGCAAGTGAGATCTTGCCGAAACGTTGCCAAGACAATCTCAATCTTACACGGGAAAAGACCCGAATACAACAAAACCGTATATACATATATACATACATACATGGTGTGTGTATACACACACACACATCATATTTATATTTATGTGCATATATATGTTTGAGAGCGGACATCAGAATTTTTGAAACACTAGACTGCAAAACACTCAAAACTGTCAGATTTTGCAGCGATCCAACCAGCACACAAGTAAACAATTCACAGCATTCATTTATAGAAGAAACTTCTTTATATACAAGAATAGAACAGAACAATGGAAGGGGTGCAGAAAGGGAACAAAGAACTTGAGACCCAACAGATGAAAACAGAATTTGAGAGAATGTCCTTTTATCTTAGATTTCAAAATGTGGTAGAGACAAATGATGAAGACATAAGGGACATTATGACAAGCATTTTGGCTGAATACACTCAGAAAGAGAAGCAACAGATGGGATGGGAACTAGATCTGGTTTATAGAGGGAACTCAGCATATGCTAGAACACACAATGTACCCAGGGAGGTACACATTAAATTTCTCAGAAAAACCACAAGAGATGAAATTCTGAGTGCACAAAGGGGGCAAGCTTTGAAATACCAAGACAGGGAAATAACCATCCTGAAACAGATCCCCAAGAAAGTGAGGGAGAAAAGGAAAAATTATTCGCAATTAGCGAAGAAACTTTACCAGAAGGGGATGTGGTTCAGATGGCTGATGCCTGAAGGTATGTTAATATTCTGGGAGGACACAAGAGTTAGAATTAATACACCCATAGAGGCGCAGGCCTTTATGGAAAAAAATAAAGTACTCCTAGATAAACCAGATGATCTCGCAACAGACACACAGGACACGGGAGGAGCTCTGCTGGTGGGGGGAGAAGGGGCAATACCGAGAAAACTCAGATCACAAAAATGAGTAAGAAATCTGCTTGACATAAATTGATTGAAATTATTAACTGAATTTATATGCTGACTATATATTGCTATTTAGTACTGAACTTTGTGTAAATGTTTACTATGAGTATGGAGGGAGGGGACACCTGCTGCACACTGCAACTGCCAAAATTTGTAACCTTTCCATTACCCCTTTCCTTTTTTATTTCCTAAAAAAACCAATAAAACTTTGTTTAAAAAAAAAAAGAAGAAGAATAGAACAGAACAGAGCAGAAGAGAATATTTGGACATACAAGGAATTTGTCTTTGGTGCATATGCTTTCAGTGTACATTAAAAAAAAAATTCATCAAGAATCATAAGATACAACACTTATTGATAGTCAAGATTACTAATAAGCTATCAAATCTTGCAACCATTTTCAGCTCCGACAGCCTCCCGTAACCCTCTGCCAGAAAAAATGGAGCCCGGGAGGGTCGCACAGCCCTTTCTCTATTTCGATAGCTTTCATAATTATAATATTATAATTATTATTATATATAATATTCCAAAATAGAGAAATACCCCCACAACATGACTAAACGTGATGATACCTCCCGCCTACCAGACATCTGGAAACTAGCCCTAGTCAATAAACGAGTCCCAACCACAAAAACCAACACAGGACCCAGAACAACACAGGGCACCCTCACCAATCACCCTCACCAAACATCAATTCCATCAACCAATCAAGATGTGACAACACAGCCAACCAATCTGTTTAAAGCAACAAAGCCAACATTCCACACCCACCCACCTATATTTATAGAAAAAACAGCAACTCCGATCATGCTTTGCTCGCACAAGCACGAAACCAAAGGCACCACCTGAAGATGACGAGCCTGACCTCATCGAAACGTCGCCAAGATACTGCATACGTAGACCCAAATATGCCAAGACCTGCATACGTATACCCGTGAAAATCTACGAATGAATATATTCATATATTCTTTTGAGAGCGGGCATCAGAATTTCATTTTTCAATGTGTGCCAACCTGCTCACAGAAAAAATGGCAATAAAGGTTATCTTATCCCATTTGAAACACTAAACTGCCAAACAAACTCAAAGCCAAAGCTAAAAGAGAAACGCTGGAGAGTTTTCTGGTGTAGCTGAAGGAAAGACATGTGTATTTATTAGTTAAATGTATTTGTACAGGTCCTTTGAAACACCCTGATTGCCATCAAAACCTGTTTTTCCTTCTCATCTCCACCACATTTACAAAACACATGTTCATCTGTAACATTACGCTGAAAAATAAACTCAAAGCAAGAGCAGATCGCTAAAGAGAAAAGCTGGGAAGCTTTTTGGTCTAGCCCAAGGAAGGACATAAGTATTTATTTGCTGTAATTATTTGTTAAATTTATTTGCATGGATCTCCGCAACATGCCGATTGCCACCAAAAACTTTTTTTCCTTCTCATCTCCGCCATATTTCTTCCTTTGAAACTTTAAGACTGCCAAACAAACTCAAAGCCAAGGCAGATCCCTAAAGAGAAATTCTGGAAAGCTTTCTGGCCTAGCTCAAGGAAGGGCTTGCATATTTATTTAAATGTATTTGTATGGGTCTCTGCAGGTTATCCTAGCCAGATCAGCCGCCTACTGCACCATCTATTGCCCTCCCTTGAAGTAGGGGTGAAGTAGAGGAGCAGCAAAAAACCTTCTTTACCTCCAAACCCCTGACCTGCCGCTTCCCTTCGTTTTGCAGCATTCAAAACACAGGACTTAGATCCGGTAGATTATTGTTGTAATTGTTAGTAACTTACAATTAATGACTGTAACTATGATTTATGACCAATGACTTGCTGTTTAGATGTACACTGTGAGCTTGTGCACCGGAGACAAATTCCTTGTGCGTCCAATCACCCTTGGCCAATAAAGAATTCTATTCCATCCTATTCCATCCCATCTCTATTTTATTCTATCCCGGTCCTATTTTCTATTCTATATTCTCTTCCTATTCCATCCCATTCTATTCTATCTCTATTTCTATTCTATCCCTATTCTATTTTCTATATTCTCTTCCTATTCCTATTGATATTGTTTCCTGATTGCTTATTTGCACCCTACGACTATCATTAAGTGTTGCACCTTATGATTCGTGAGGAATGCATCTTGTCTTTTTATGCCCACTGAGCGCATATGCACCAAGGACCAATTCCTTGTGTCCAATCACACTTGGCCAATAAAGAATTCTATTCTATCTATTCTATTCTTGTATATAAAGAGGTTTCTTCTATAAATGAACCCTGAAAATTATTTACTTGTGTGCTGATTGGATCGCTGCAAAATCTGAGAATTTTGAGCGTTTTGCAGTCTAATGTTTCAAATAAGATAAGATAGTCTTTGTTGTCACTTTTTTTCCTGTGATCACACTGGCACACATTGAAAAATGAAATTCTGATGTCCCCTCTCAAACATATATATACGCATATACACATATGATGTATATACATATCTATACATATCTATATATACACACACACACATTAATCAGAGTTTATTAATTAAAACATAAATGAGCATGTCTTTGTAAATATAGCAGAGATAAGAAGGAAAAACAGGTTTTGGTGGCAAACACTTGGCCAGTAAAGAATTAATTTGAATTGAATTCTATCCTATCCTATCCTTATCTCTATTCCTATCTCTGTTCCATTTTCTATTCTGTATCCCTATTCTTATTCTCTTGGGCCACCGGAATGCAGAGCCCAGCCATAGGAGGAGATGCTGAACGCCAGGAAGACGAAGAAGACAGAGAGATTCTGGCTCCATAACCACTAGGTGATACTACCGCAAGTAGGGTTCGCGGCGGTTGGTCCTCCTCCCCCCACCTGCACCGATCCTTCGCCCGCACCCCCCGCAACCCCAGCTTCTCTCCAGAGCCATCCCCGCCCCCCCCTTCGCCCACCTACCGTCCCGCGGGGGAGCCCCCAACGACGCCGCACGTGCCCAACGCGAACGGTCTTTTTCCTCCAGCTAAAGAGGGGGCCGGAAATGACTGAACCCCATTCCCATTTCCGCCTCCAACGGGAGGGGGGAAGGGCCTCTCTAGGAAGCGAAACTCTCTCGCTTGAACCTGGCGCCGCGCTCCCTAGCAAGCGAGGCTTTTGGCCAGCGGGCCGAAAAGACTGCAGTTCCCATCATCCTGGACCGCAAACA
Organism: Natrix helvetica; assembly: GCF_964273705.1. Lineage (NCBI taxonomy): Eukaryota > Metazoa > Chordata > Lepidosauria > Squamata > Natricidae > Natrix > Natrix helvetica. Next base: position 376,361,923 of record NC_138548.1, read on the forward strand.
GCCCACGTCGGGCTTCTTTTTTTGGGGGGGGGTGGGGGCAAGGAGCCTTTTTTTGGTCTTTTCTTTCCGGGCAACGGATAGGAAAGAGCTTCGCCGTCCTTTTCGTTGCAATGGCAGCGAAGGCGAAGGGTTAAGGGCGTTCGTACGGCATTTGCAAAGCGACAAGGTGAGATTTGCGCAAATCCGCTGCTCGCTTTTGGGGTCCCTGTCAATCAAGCGACAGACAAAGTTTTGGCAAACTAAAAACAATCAAATTTAAAGTAAAAAAAGAAATATGTTTAAGATATTTATTAATATATTAGATAGATGATTGATAGATGATAGATAGATAGATATTAAAAATAAACAAACAAAAGAAATCAAGAAGCAACTTGTTTTTTTTTTTTTACTGCTGTTATAAATGCATTTATATTTTATCAAAAAAACAAAGGATGGAAACAGAAGCAACTAATGTCTCCAGTGTCTTTATCCCCACTTGGAACTGAACCCAGAAGGACATTTCTTCCAACAGTCATAAATTGAGGATTACCTGGTACTCTGTTACCTTTGCAAGCATTAGAAGACTTGAAGTCTTTGCAAAAGTGTACCATTTCTATTTTGTCCCTTCCAACTGCAGAGGAGTGAAATGGACAACCATTTGTCTGAAATGGCATAGGTAGCCCTCGGCTTACAATAGTTCATTTAGTGACCGTTCCAAGTTATGTTGGCACTGAAAAAGCGACTTACGATCGTTTTTCATACTGAACAACGGCTGCGGCATTCTCACAGCCACAAGATCAAAATCTATATTTATGATGGTTGCAGCATTCCCTCGGTCGCGAGATCAAAATTCAAATGCTTGCCAAATGACTCATATTTTATGATGGTCGCAGGGTCCTGGAGGGGTCCCGTGATCCCCTTTTGCGACCTTCTGACCATCAAAAGTTGATGGGGGAAGCCAGGTTCACTTAACAACCGGGTTACTCACTTCACAAAATGGAATGCTTCATTTCACAATCATGGTGAAAAAAGTCATAAAACGGGGCAAACCTCACTTAAACCTACGTTTCACTTAGCAACATAACATTTTGGGCTCAGAATTGGGGTGGTAACTCGAGCACTACCTGCATAGGGGTTTCATGCATGAGCAAGCAGGGGGTTGGACTAGAAGACCTCCAAGGCCTCTTCCAACTCTTGTTATTCCGTTAAATAATTTAAAAGGGGGAAAAAACCACCAGACCTTTGATCGCTACTATTCTGATTAGCCCAGATGGCAAAGAGAGCGCAGAAAGAACGAATCTGCAGCTGGAGGACATAACGGAGGGTGACGATGGAGAACCGCTGTAACGATTTAAAAGATGCGCGCGGATTCCTAGAGAGGCAGGAAATGGGCATAGCGGGGGAAGAGAAGAACCCGCACACCTGTTTTGGTGTTGCTAGAAAAAAGGGCCGGTGAGAGGCCTAGCGGGACGGAAGGGTAGGTGGCGCGGGGGGTGGGGTGGGGGATAAAATTGGGGAAAGACGAAAACAATGAATGGATCCATTCAGCAAGTGAGGTCAAGATGGGCTGGAAGCGAAATCTGTTTTGGGGGGTTGGGGGTGGGATGTAAATAGAAGGGTCTCTCCCCCCCTCCCCCAGCTTCTTCTGCCATTATTATATACCGTAGGTAACGCATGCAGTTGCAAATCGGGGCGATCAGCAGAGTAAATGGGAAGATTAAATCAGAAGATTAAAAGATTAATTCTATTACCTTAATGTGTGTGTGTGTGCACGCACGTGCGAATGTATATGCTCACGTGTATGCATGCACGTGTATACTCATACATATAGGTAGTCCTCGACTTACGACCTCAGTTGAGCCCGCTTGTGGCAGCATTTATAGTATTGTTTCCGATTTCACTTTGGAATGAACAAGGAGCGAGAGAATTCTATAGGCTTATTTCAGAATAATTTATTTTAGAATAACTGTTTTTTTTTCTTCCTATAGGACCCTTGCATTTTATTGATCTTGCAGTTTTGAAGAAAGGCCTCCATGCAAAGGTAACAATAACTATTTTATCCCTGCAAGGTAAAGTTGGGGCCTGTGTAACATAGAAATCCAGATTAAAGCACACCCAATATGTAGGTGTCTCCATTCTGCTTGAAAATAGCAAAGGGAAGCCTCTCAACCCTCTTAGAAATTAAATAAGACAATTGAAGCTAAAATGGACATTTAGAATTCTGGGAGTTGAAATCCACATAGTTTCAAGTTGCTAAAGTTGACAAACTAGGCAATGGGTTCCATCGAAGAATTGCTCTTACTGTTAGGATGTGTTATTTTCCTAACCTTCAGTAACATTTAAAATTTCCCTCCCAAGTACAAGTAGTCCTCACCTTACGACCACAATTGAGCTCAAAATTTAGGTTGTTAAGTGAGAAATTTGTTAAATGAGTTTTGCCCCATTTTACCACCTTTCTTGCCATGTAAATGAATTACTGCAGTTGTTAAATTAGTAACGCAATTGTAAAGAGTTTGTAGCAATCCAGCTAGCACACATAATTCAGCAGGATTCCTTTATAGAAGAAACTTCTTTATATACAACAATATAAAGCATGATGCAAGTATACAATACCCATGCAGCTCTTGCAACATGGTAGAGAGAAGATGTAACAAGGACAAGAAGCAAGGAATCCAGAACCAGAGTGGTGCAAGTACAAATGATCTCTTATATACACAGAACAGTTAAGCTAAGCCACACCCAGGCTCCAAGTCTTCTCACATGGCTCAAAACAAATCCTGTGTCTCAGTCACCAAACAGTTCCCATTGGCTGACCTGTTGTTATGGCTATTCCAGTTTATAAGTTCTTATACACTGACAATTAGTAACATGGTTGTTAAGTGAATCTGGCTTCCCCATTGACTTTGCTTGTCAGATGGTCGCAAAAGGTAATCACATGACCCCGGAGCACTGCAAACCATGATAAATGTGAGTCAGTTGTCATGCATCTGAATGTAAATCTTGTGAACATGGGGATGCTGCGGAATTCATAACTATGAAAAATGGTGTCCATAGATGATATCCACAGATGGTGGATATCATGATGTCAGCAGATGATATCCTGATTAGAGACTTTTCCTTTGATTCCCAGTAATCTCAATTTGTTCGTCCCAAAGGTGCTTTTTAACAGGATGTTCATAACATCAAATTGAGATGTCTGTGGAGCTTCTCAGTCATCCAGGTTGTGGTTGTCCCAAAGATGCTTTTTCAAGGGGCAAGAGGACTTTCTGGTTTTTCATTGAAGATCTTTCAAAGAAAAACCAGAAAGTCCATTTGCCTCTCGAAAAAGCATCTTTGGGACAACCACAACCTGGATGACTGAGAAGCTCAACAGACATCTCAATTTGATGTTATGAACATCCTATTAATTTAAAAAATGGAAAGCTGGGAAGTTAAATGGAAGGCTATCAGCCCTTATATAAAAATGTTTGGTAGGTCTAGTGATTGAACTAGAGACTTGCTTGGAAATGCATCCACCTGCCTAGAAAAATTCTAAGATAGGCTGAGTCAGAGGGATGTCCTGGACCAATACGGTAATATAGAGGAGATAACTGATGTTTCCCCTCTTTTTAGAGGCTGGTGATCTTAGAAGCTAAAGAAGTTGGCTGTTCTCCAAAATCAAAGCCAGAGGGCCCAACGGAAGGAAGTCATGTTGGAGAGCAATGAAACTGTCTCTTCTGTGGGTAAGGATGCTTCTTGCACGACTGTTGGAGGCTGAAGTGATGAACTCCTGCTTGTCCTTGTGCGGCATAGAGAGCAGTGTTTCTCCACTTTGGTGACTTTAAGATGTGTGGACTTCAACTCCCAGAATTCCCCAGCCAGCATGGGGAACTGTCAGAATTTTCCAGTCAGCAGGCGGTCAAACAGCATCTGGCAATTCTGGAAGTTAAAGTCCGCGTATCTTAAAAGTTGCCAAGATTGAGAAACCCTGATATCGACAATTAGATGAAAAAAGGGATAAAAATGCCCCAGATCTTTGTTGATGAACCTGGACTGATTGCTTCTAGTTTAAACATTCCAATACAGGTAGTCCTTGAGTAACGACCACAATTGAGCCCAAAATTTGTGTTGCTAAGTGAAACATTTGTTGTGAGCTTTACCCCATTTTACAAATTTTCTTGCCATGATTGATAAGTAAATCATTGCATTTGTTAAGTTGGTCACATGGTTGTTAAGGGAATCTGGATTCCCCCCATTGACTTGGCTTGTCAGAAGGTCACAAAAGCAGATCACATCTCCCCAGGACAATGCAACCGTCATAAATATGAGACAGTTGCCAAAGCATCTGAATTCTGATCGTGTGGCCACAGGGATGCTGCAACGGTCGTAAGTGTGAAAAACAGTCAAAAGTCCTGTTTTTTTCAGTGCCGTTTGTAACTTGGAACAGGCACTAAATGAACTATGGTAAGTCAAGGACTACCTGTACAGTGATATGAGAAATAGACTGCAAACATGTTGAAATTAAGTTGGGAGATAAACCTAGATTTTCGCTGAGAGTGGGAGGGAATGTTAAAGATAAACTTTTAACTTTCTCTCTCTCTCCTTCCTTTCTCCCCTCCCCTCTCCCTCTGCCCTGTCCTCCCCCCCTTTCCCCACAATTCCCTTCCCTTCATTTTCTCTCTATCCTTCCCTTCCTTTTTTTTGCTTCCCTTCCCTTCCCCTCTTTTCTACCCTTCCCTTCATTTCTTCTCTTCCCTTCCCTTCCCCTCTTCTCTACCTTCCCTTCATTTTTTCTCTTCCCTTCCCTTCCCCTCTTCCCTTCCTTTCCCTTCCCTTCATTTTTTCTCTTCTCTTTCCTTCCCTTCCCTTCATTTTCTCTCTACCCTTCCCCTTTTTCGCTTCTCTTCCCTTCTCTTCCCCTCTTCTCTACCCTTCCCTTCATTTCTTCCCTTCCCTTCCCCTCTTCTAAACCTTCCCTTCATTTTTTCTCTTCCCTTCCCTTCCCCTCTTCCCTTCCTTTCCCTTCCCTTCATTTTTTCTCTTCTCTTTCCTTCCCTTCCCTTCATTTTTTCTCTCTTCTCTACCCTTCCCTACTCCTCTTCTGTACCCTTCCCTTCATTTCTTGTCTTTCCTTCTCTTTTCCCTTCCCTTCCTTTTTTCTGTTCCCTTCCGTACCCTTTTATCTTCTCTTTCCCCTTCCCTTTCCCCAGGTGATTGGCAGGACACTGAAAGTTACGAAGAATGCTCTATGGAGTCATCAGAAACAACCAGCCCTGAAGCAGGAAATGAGGCCTTCCTAAATCCAAAAGAGCCTCCCAAATCATCAAAGAACGAAAATAAACCTTCCACCTTTCAGGATGCCGACATCCACGATCTCCTGGTCCCGCAGGAGGGTCACCAAGGGAAGTGGAGGATCCAGTGTCCCGTGTGCGGAAAGATATGCAAATATAAATCCGACTTCAACCGGCACCGGGTGACCCACACGGGGGAGAAGCCGTATCGATGTACCGAGTGCGGAAAGAGCTTCAGCGACAGCGGGACTCTGACTGCGCATCAAAGAACCCACACGGGGGAGAAACCGTACAAATGTACCGAGTGTGGGATACGCTTCAATCGGAGTGGGAGCCTCAAGAGGCACAAGAGAACCCACACGGGGGAGAAGCCCTATCAGTGCCTGGAATGCGGCAAATATTTCAGCCTGAAGTCGATCCTGACCACACATCAGAGAACCCACACGGGGGAGAAACCCTTCAAGTGCATGAACTGCGGGAGGAGCTACAGTCGTAAGGGCAGCCTTGATAGGCACCAGCGGGATCACCCAGGGGAGCAGGCCTACATCTGCGCGGAGTGCGGGAAAAGTTTCGTGGTCAGCGATAACCTTCCTGCCTACCGAAATCGCTACACGGGGGACCAACCCTATAAATGCCTCGATTGCGAAAGCCGAGTGATCAACTTGGTCTAGTTTTGAGGGCGAAGCCTGCTCTCAAAGGTCCAAGCTCCGGACCTAAACCAAAATCAGGACGCGATTCGCTCTGGGTTCCCAATGGTTTATTAAGCCGAACAGCTGATTCCGACTAACTATAAGCTGGGCAATGATCAGCTGATCATCAGCTGGCTTGCAGTCAGTCAGAATCAGCTGTTTGTCGGCATCGCTTGCAGCCTCCAATGCTCGCCGGTCCAATGGCCTTTGGGACGTTCTTCCCACCATCAACCAACTCCTGTGCTGGGGGCCCTCCCCCAAATATGGCAAACCCCATTTTGGGGTTTGACACCTGCTCTGAAAAGGGGGAAGCCCTCCGAAGGAAGAGAGAGACACCTTGTAACCTTGTACAGGATAACCTTGTACGGGAAACCAAAACAACCCCCCTCCCCCCACCAGAAGGGCGCGACTTGAAATCTTTGGGTGAAATCTTCGAGAAGGCTTTGGGTTAATGGCAAATGGTCTTTGTGTCGAAGAGCTCCTACAGGTAGTCCTCGTCTTACAACAGTTCGTTTTGTGACTGCTCGAAGTCCTGAAAAAAAGTGACCGGACCGTTTTTCCCATTTACGGCCATTGCGACCAGGTCACATGATTAAAATTCAACTGCTTAGACACTGTTCTTTTTTTTTTTTTTTTTTTGTCTTGAAATAACTGTGAAATATAAAATAAAGTTAGAAACAACTGTCGAAAGCCGACCAAGTTATTTTGAAAGTGGAATGACCTCTGCCAAAGAGACTGGAGAGCTGGAGGAGGACGATTGTATAGGCAGTCTTCAACTTACAACCATTTGTTCAGTGTCCATTGAAAGTTACAACGGAACTGAAAAAAGTGACTTGGGACCGGTTTTCACACCACGGTTGCATCCCCATGGTCATGTGATCGAAATCCGGGCAACTGGCATGTATTTATGATGGTTACACCCACACGCGTCATGCTATCACCATTTTTTTAACCTTCCCAGCCAGTTTCTGATATGCAAAGTCAGTGGGGAAAGCCAACTTCGCTTAACGGCCTCACAGTTCATGTAACAACTACAGCCTTTTGCTAACTGGCAAAAAAAGGTCGTTAAATGAAGTGAAACTTAACAACTGCCTTGATTAGCATCAGAAATTTTGGACTCCGTTGTGGTTGTAAGTTGAATACCTATAACGAACTGCTGTCTTGGCCTCAGAGGGGTTGCAGGGTGTGTCTGTGTTTATTTTTTAGAGGGGGCATTAGTAAAATCACCCACCTTGCTACTTTGGGAAAGAAGGCGATTCTTTGTCTTTGGCCAAGGGAATGAATGAAACTGACGTGCAGAGATGATGGAACAAAGCAATAAAATCAAGATTTGGAGAACGGGTAGAGAAACAGACTCATTTTTAGGAAGCGGGGCTGGAGAGAAAAGGATAACCTCTCCTTGCTAGAATCATAAACCAGGCATTCATCCAGGGAAGGCGGGTTGAATATTGTGGGAGCAGAAACACCAGAGTCCGATTTCTAATGTTAACATCAGCTGGGTTTTAGAGAATAGAGTAGAATAAGAATAGAGTAGAAATATAGTGGGATAGAATAAGAATAGAGTAAGTAGAATAGAACAGAGCAACAGAACAGACCTTGGGAGGTCTTCTAGTTCAACCCCCTGCTCAGTCAGGAAACCCTATGCCATTTCAGGCAGTTGCTGACTTGGAGAACCAAGGAGTGAGTTGGCTGGTGTGGAGATTTCATAGAGCTGGCTATCAAGACCGACAGCCAATTTTTCACCTATTTTTCCCTCGTGGCTTGGCAAGGAAAAGGGCGTTGGTGTAGTGGAATGCAAGGAGGGAGAGGAATGGGCTCCCAAGTTTTGTAGGTCCCCGTGAGACATTGCTCCAGTGACGTTCAGCCAGATGAAGCAAATGAGGCACAGCCTCACCGCTCTCATCATGAAAAGAAAAATGTAAAAGGAAAAAGGTGAGCTAGTTGCTGCCTCAGTGTGGATGACTCTGCTTAACTGTTAAAAAAAGTCTCTAAAAAAGCGCCCTCTACTATGAGGCAGGAGAACTGCATGCCTCCTCTACTCTGACTTTAGGCGTTTTATGATCACTCCAGCAGAGTTAAGCAAGGGTTAAAAGCCTAAAAATTCCTGACGCAGGTGAGGCACGCAGTTCTCCTGCCTCATAGTAGAGGGCACTTTTTTAGAGGCTTTTTTTAAAACAGTTAAGCAGAGTCATCCACGGAAGCCAGGCAAAGAGCCATGCTGTAGCACACACACTTTCCCTCAGCCTCTTTCTTTTGGAAGGCTCGGATTGGACTTCCCTCCAGCTTCTCTGCCTCTCCTCTCACCCCAGCCTGCCAGCAGGAGGTGAGTGGGTGGGTGGGCTTTATTGCATTCCAGGCATTTCCCACCCAGACAGCAGGCTGCATTTGCAATGGTAGAGGTATTTGGGGAAGGCAGCAGGGGAATGGGGGGGATGGCAGAGGAGCTGCTTTCAAGCCACTGCAAAAGATATCCAATCCAACGTGTGTGTGTGTTTGTTTGTTTGAGAGTGAGTGAGAGAGGGAAGGGGGTAGGAGAGATAGTCCAATCCAACTTGTGTGTGTGTTTGAGAGGGGGAGGAAGGGAGAGAGAAACAAATGCTGTCGTTTTTAAATCAGAACTGAGCATGCCTGGCTGTGGAATTCTGGGAGTTGAAGTCCACAAGTCTAAAAATATTTGAAACCCACCACTGTGTCAGTGCCTCACCAGCCATAAACCTCACCGCACCTCACTGCATTGCTCCCCACCTCAAGGACACCCAGAGCAAATGCCACAGCGTTCTGTACATGGATTGTACTTCGTTGCATACAGCTCTCAAAGGAGACCACAACTCCAATATACACTACATGAACATGACAAGATAAATAAATAAATAAATAAATAAATACAAAATTATGCATACACCCGTGTATATTATGTGACACAGAGAAACATCACAGTCTAGTTTTTAAAAGGATGTTAAATTTTCCAGTCTCTTCCCTGTTGGAAGAATTTGCTTTCTTCCAGTAAAGGCAAAAAAGATGAAAACGACGTTAAGAACCACAAAAGGAGACCACAACTTTTTGTATCCCTGGCTCCAAAGCAGCAGGTGTAAAAACTTAAAGGGCTGTATAAGGCACCCCTAACACAGGGCGATCCAGCCCCGATTGATCTTGGCAGCCTCTAGCTGAAACGAGCAACGCATGCGCCGGAGGGCTCTGACCCCCCCTCCCGTTGCAACCGGGGATCTTTCTCTAGGTAAGAGGTAGAGATGGTGTTTTTTTTAATCGTCTAGAGCGTCTCGCCTCTCTAGGAAGGAGGGCTCGTTCGCCTTTCTTCCCAGCTTCTTGGAGTCGAGGCAGGCGTGGGAGTTTCTCCCAGGATCGGAGACGGGAGAGTGTGAGTTGCAGCCGCTCCTTTCACGCGCGACAGCATCGTGGAAAGCAAAAAAAACAAGCAAACAACCAATGCATTTTCTGGGAAAACTGGGAAGGAGCTTGAGAAATGATGGGGAAAAAGGCTCCCTTCTGCTCTTCAGCAGAATATAGCAATGGGGTGCGTGGGAAAGGGGAAGGGGTGGGGGGCGCCTGGAGGATTGCCTCCCCTGCAGATCCCCGCCCGAGGCTCAGCGCCTGCCACGATCCTAACTCTTGCTAGCTGCTCCCCCCCCCCCCACCTCCCTGCTTCCAATGTAGCACGTTTCCTGATCTCGGATGCTGCTGCTGGTTCATAAAATCCTCGGAGGGTCGCAGGCTCAGCCTCCCGCCTCACGGGAACAGGTCTGGTGGGGGTTAGAACGCAGAATAACAGATTTGGAAGGGGCCTTGTAGATCATCTAGTCCAACCTCCTGCTCAAGCAGGAGACCCTATATATCATGTCTAATAAGTGGCTGTCCAGTTTCTTCTTGAAAGCCTCCAGTGATAAAGCACCCACAACTTCTGGAGGCAAGCCATTCCACTAGCTAATTGTCCTCACCATCAGAATAATTATCCTTATTTCTAAGTTAAATATCTCGTTAATCAGTTTCCATCTATTATTCCCAGTTTTGCCTTTGGATGCTTTGGAAAATAAATTGACCTCCTCTTCTTTGTTGTGGCAGCCCCTCAAATACTACTGCTATCATGTCATCCCTAGTCTTTCTTTTCTCTAGACAAAGGTAAAGGTTCCCCTTGCACATATGTGCTAGTCGTTCCTGACTCTAGGGGGCGATGCTCATCTCCTTTTCAAAGCCGAAGAGCCAGCATTGTCCGAAGACGTCTCCATGGTCATGTGGCCGGCATGACTAAATGCCGAAGGCGCATGGAATGCTGTTACCTTCCCATCAAAGGTGGTTCCTATTTTTCTACTTGCATTTTTTACATGCTTTCGAACTGCTATGTTTGCAGAAACTGGGATACATAAAGGGAGCTCACTCCATTATGCGATGCTAGGGATTCGAACAGCTGAACTGCCGACCTTTTGATCGACAAACTTAGCGTCTTAGCCACTGAGCCACCGTGTCCCTTTTCTCTAGACTAGCCATGTCCAATTCCTGTTCTTTATGTTTTTGTCTCCCATACCAGGAGAGAGAAAAGCCGCAGGACCGCAGACTTTGGCTCTGCAAAGGTATTTATTATATAATCAAAGGGACCAAAACCATCTGGACGGGACCGTCATCCACTGTAGTTCTGTTTATTTTTCTCTTTTTTCCTTAGACCATCTTCCTTCATGTATCAGATCTTTGCTTTTGGAGATAAATGACTGTCTTTGGGAGATCTATCTACAGCCTCTTCATGCAGTTCAACATCTTAAGAGTGAAAGCGACTTTGTAGAGATAGTGGGGGGAAAAATCACCCTGTTGGAAACTACACCGGAGTTAGAAAGACAAAATGGACGTCGAAAGGCCAGCAGGACTGGGAGGCACAAAAGGCACCGCTGCCTTTGAGGGTGGGACTAGTAGCGTGTCATGGAAAAACACCAGGCAGAAGATCCTGCCTGAGGAAACCGTCAGTTCTGACGTCCATTGCTTGTTCTTCAGGAATTTCTGCTATCAAAAAGCCAAGGGGCCCAGAGAGGTTTGCAGCCAACTCCACCAGCTTTGCCACCAGTGGCTGAAGCCAGAAAGCAGCACCAAAGCTCAGATGGTGGACATGGTGGTGCTGGAGGAGTTCCTGGCTGTCCTGCCCCCAGAAATGGAGAGCTGGGTGAGGGAATGTGGAGCGAAGACTTGTTCCCAGGCGGTGGCCCTGGCCGAAGGCTTCCTCCTGAGTCAAGCAACGGATGAGGGGCTAGTAGAGAAGCAGGTGAGAGGTGTTGTGACCTGCCAGTGGAGCTGGCAGCAGATTCGGACAGTGAGGAGGTTGGGGAGGAACATGGGCGAGTCCTGGAGTCTGGGGAAGGCTCTGATGACGGCTCTGTGTTGGAGGCAGAGAGGGGGCCAGAGCCATCTGCCAGCTATCAGCTGCCATCAGAGTCAGACAGCAGTGAGGCAGACGAACAGCTGGAGCCTGTTCCCAGTGTGCACGTGCACAGAGTTGCCAGATGAAGGGAACAGCTAAAGAACAGGGGTCGACTTGGGAGTAAGGCCAGACGATGAATGTCTCCTCTCAGAGGAAATAAAAGAGGAGCAAAAGGGGAGTGGAGTTTGCCGGAGACAGTTAGTTCACTTAATTGATTCATGACTCTCTGAGACTCCTTGCCAAGTTCTGCAGATATCGGCCTGGCAGCTCTCCAAGCCAGAGAAGGTCTGTGACTGTAAATCCTCCCTTGAAAGACTTTGCTGGATGTGAATGAGCAGAATTCACAGTCAATTAATAAAAGGTTTTTTTTGTTCGGGACCAGGAGTTGGCTTCATGCTCTCAGGAAGCCTAGGTCAGAACAAGAGGTTTCATCCTGGCATGGAGCAGGGATGTCAAACTCAAGGCCTGCGGGCCAGATCTGTCCCATGGGGTGCTTCAATCTGGCCTGCAGGGCCGCCCTGGAAACAATGAAGGACCGGCCCGCGGTATCTCTGCCAGTAAAAATGGAGCTTGGAAGGGCTGTCTGCTGTCCTCCCAAGCTCCGTTTTCGATTGTGACGGCCTCCTGCAATCCTCTGCCGGCAAAACCGGAGCTCAGGAAGGCTGCATACAGCCCTCCCGAGCTCTGTTTTCGCTGGGAGAGCGGTCAAGGCACCACAGGCACCCCCGACATGAGTGACATCGAGCTGGCCACGCCCACCCTGGCCACGTCCCCCGCGAGGTCAAACACAACGCTGATGTGGCCATCAATGAAATCGAGTTTGACACCCCTGTCATGGAGTAAGAACAAGACGTATCCTTGTTTTAGGAAATGCTTCACTGTTTTATTACTTCAAGCAAATGGTTTAGTTTTAGCACTTAGGAAGAGGGGAAAAAAACAGATGCACAGTTATAGGAAGAGGCTCAGCAGGAGTAGTTGGGAGAAAGATATTGGTGTCCTGGTAGTTCACCAATTAAGTAGGAACCAGCAATGTGCCACAGCTGCCAAAAAAAGCCAATGCAGTCTTAGACTGCATCAATGAAGGTCCATGCTGAGAATACCAGAAATAATTGTAGCAGTCGGAATACTTGCACTGGGTCCAGCTTTGATTGACACCATGCAAGAGGAATGTTGAGAAACTGGAAACGGACAGAGAAGAACAACAAATGTTGAGGGGCTGGAGTTTAAACCCTCGAAAGAGGAGCTAGAGAACAGGGCACATTTCATCTAAAGAAGGGAAGGAGGTGGAGAACCATGGCAGTAGTCTTCCAACTTTTAGGGGCTGTCAAAGGGATGAGGGTATAGATTGATTCTCTGTAGGACAAGGAATACTTCATATCTATCTTTACAATGGGAGATGCAAAGTCAAAATAAAGGAGGAATTTCCTCACTGTGCCAGTTTTTTAGCAGTGGGGCAGCCTGTCCTCTGGAGTGGTGCGTGCTTGAATACCGGATGTCGTCAAGTCCGGGCAGCTATTTCAATCAATCAATCAGAACAGAGCTGAAGGCACCTTGAAGGTCTTCTAGTCCAGCCCCCTGCTCAAGCATACAGGTACCCATCCAGTCTTTGCTCAAAAACCTGCAGTGATGAAGAACCCAGAACTTCTGAAGGCAAAGCTGTTCCACCGGTTTATTGTTCTCGCCGCTAGGATGTTTCTACTTCATTCCAAGTTGCTTCTCTCCTTGGTTAATTTCCATCCATTGTTTCTTATCCTGCCCTCTGGTGCTTTGTAGAATAAATTGACCCCCTCCTCTTTTTGGCAGCCTCTGAAATACTGGAATACTGCTATCATGTCACCCCTAGTCCTTTTCTCTAGATTAGCCATATCTAATTCCTGCAATTCCTGTTCTTCATTTTGATCTGGGATGTTTGAGGATTGGACTAAAAGACCTCCAAGATGCCTCCCAATGCTAAGATTCCATGATGATTCTACAGGAACAAGGGGAAACCCAAGCCCAATTCCACCCCAAGGACAGACAGAGGGAGGCTACAAATTTAGGAGTGGATGAAAATAATTCCATCCACCTTGTGTGTCCTCATCCCATCTCCTCCATTCCCCCTCCCCCCTCTTTTCTGGCTGGTGATTCAGGTGCCAGAAGCATTGACGGAGACGGTCTCAGCACAACACAAAGAAAGGGAAGAATTGTCCACTTCATCTCGGGAGCAGCTGTTTGAGAAGATCTCTAAGGAGGATCCAACTCGGGTCACCTCCCGATGTAAGTGAAGGCATTTTATCCAGGAGAAGCAACAGAGCGATGGCTCCTTTCATTGAAATACATTTCAATGAATTTTTTTTTCAATCAAATATTTTGTCAGCAGGCAAGAATTTGATAGGATGATAAAGCTCCCCAGAAGATGTTCACACAGCTTTTAAATATTCATTTCCAACACCTTTTTCTTGCTCGTAGGGAACGGAAAGGAGTCGGTGGTAATCCCTGAAACATCTCCCATTTGTGATAAAGCAGAAACAGAATTTGGGTCTCCATCTCAGGTAGGGGATGATTCTTCGCAGCGGGAGAGATTTGGGGGTGGGGGGAAGTCCCAAGTCCCTGCCATGGAATTTAGAACAGTTGTTCTTTAGCAAGAGAAGGTAATGCAAATCAAAATTTATTTACCTGATGAATAGTTTATTTTACTGAAATGAAGGCAGCTGCACTGAAGAAGCTTCTTGGATGAGAAGCAAAACATCTTCAATTAAAAGCAAAGAAAGTCCAGTTGCCTTTTGAAAAATCACCTTTGGGACAACTATGAGAATCTCCATAATCATTTATGGAAATAAAATGTTTTTTTGTTTCTTGTCAGCTATAAAAATAGCAAAAAAGCAAGGAAGCAGTTCTTATTAAAAGGTAATGGTAAAGGTTCCCCTCGCACATATGTGCTAGTCATTCCCAACTCTAGGGGGCGGTGCTCATCTCCATTTCAAAGCCAAAGAGCCAGCGCTGTCCGACGACGTCTCTGTGGTCATGTGGCCGGCATGACTAAATGCTGAAGGCATACGGAACGCTGTTACCTTCCCATCAAAGGTGGTTCCTATTTTTCTACTTGCATTTTTTACATCTTTTCGAAGTGCTATGTTTGCAGAAACTAGGACAAGTAAAGGGAGCTCACTCCGTCATGCGGCGCTAGGGATTCGAACAGCCGAACTACCAACCTTTCTGATGGACAAGCTTAGCATCTTAGCCACTGAGCCACCGCATCCCCCACCTTATTACTATTATTTATAGCTTATTGTTCTAAATGCATTTGTTTTCTGTCGTATAGGCCAAACCCAGTTATATCATGGAATTAGAATAATGATAGCTTTAATCGTATACGTAAGCAGATCAGCCTAACAATTAGTATTCTACGGTGAAAATTTGCCACGTTAAAATCCTTCAAACAATGTTAAATGTCTTCTGTGATCAGAGATTTGGGAAGGATTTGAACAAGAAATTATATTTGTCAGGCAAATTGATATCAGTCAAGCCATTTAGGTATTCACATAAATTTATTTCCCAAGTTGTGCCAGGAGGAAATGTCAGCCATAGATTTTAGAAGTGGTGATGGGACAGTTGTGTTCCTGTGAGCATTTTTGTTATAGCATTCTGGACCAAGGGAGGGCTTGGTCAAAGTTGCTTCATTGTGGTATTTCAGCTTGGATTAAGAATTCCAGGTTTTGTGCTTATAGAGCACCAGTCAACATTTGAGAGGCAGATTTTTTAAAAAATCAGTAATATAACAGAACAACCGAATAACAAATTTGGAAAAAACCTTGGAGGTCTTTTAGTCCAACCCCCTGCTCAAGCAAGAAACCCTACACCATTTCAGACAAATGGTTGTCCAATCTCTTCTTAAAAGCTTCCAGTGTTGGAGCATTTACAACTTCTGGAAGCAAGTTGTTCCACTGATTAATTGTTCTCACTGTCAGGAAATTTCTCCTTGTTCTAGGTTGGTTCTCCTCTTATCTAAGAAAACGCCTATTTCCTCCATGGCCAAATTTGCTTTTTTAATCTGTTGTCAAAACGAGGAACAGAACTTTCGAGAAATCCTTCCTGGGGCTTCTCTTAAAAGAACATTTTCTTCCGCTTTCAGGCCTCGGTGTCCTTTGAGGAGGTGGCTGTGTATTTTGTGGAGGAGGAGTGGGAGATTCTGGATTCCAACCAAAAAGCTTTGCACAGGGAAGTCATGCTGGAAAATTCTCAAAACGTCACCGCTCTGGGTAGGTGACCGCTTCTTTGCTCTGCATTGGATTCATTTGTGGAATAACCTTTGTGGTTGGAAGTATTCGGAGGACATCTTCCAGATAGTAGAAGACAGTCTGCTTCTCTGTTTATTTTCCTTCTTTATGTGACATTTGTCACCTCAATCTAGTTTCCCTCTAGGAGTGCACTCTGTGGTTGTGGGCTGGCTGCTCGAAGACTCTCTGTCCGGAAGACTCTCTCTCTGGCAGCCGGCCCACAACCATAGAGCGCACTCCTAGAGCGGCCCTGCTGGAAGACTCGGCAGCCAGGTTTTGGAATTTGGAAGCCGGAGAAGAAGTTATGCTCGGAGCGCGGCGGGGGCGGAACAGGCGCTCGCGCAACCCCCCTCTCCAGCTGGGCAGAGCTCCATGCACTGACCTAGGGGGTATCCCGAATGTGCCAAGCTGCGGGAGCTGGGCAGCGGGCAGAGCGCCACGTGGCTTGGCACCTTAGGGATACCCCCTAGGTCAATGAATGGCGCTCTTCCCGCCTGGAGAGGGGGTTTGCCGGGCGGCTGCTCATTAGCGTGGTCACCTCATGGCTGCTTCACCCCTGAGCCTGTGCCCGGCTCTTCGGGAGCCCGCTCACAAGGGAGCAGCCACCCGGCAACTCCCCCCTCTGGCCAGGCAGAATGCCACTCCCCAACCTAGCAGTATCCCGAAGGTGCCAAGCACTTGAGCGCCTTCCCCCCCCCCGGCTCCCCTGGCTTGGCGCCTTCGGGATACTGCTAGGTCGGTGAGCGGTGCTCTGCCTGGCCGAAGTGTGGGGTTGTCCAGGAGGCTTATTTTAGGGTGTGGCAAGGCGTTAGTTTCAGGACAGGTCATATTTTCGGGGAAATACGGTAGGATTGAGCTCACAGCCTACTGATTGTGAGGCTCCACCTCTTGCCTAAGCTGTGAGTTATGAAGAAAAAATGTTGGCCCTCAGCATCTGAAACTGTAACATTTTACAGTTTCAGGATAGTTCCTTCTTCTCCGTGCGTATATAATCTATTTTTGTGGTAAACCTAATTCTATTTCTTCTCTTTTTCTTTGCTTTCTAAAACAGCCTGTGAACAGGAATCAGAAAATTATAAGGAGGAGAAGGCAGCATGGTTGCAAACAGCCCAAAACGAAGTGGAGGAAGAGACGTTTGGAAATAAAGAGGAAACAAACAGTAGTGAAAAAAACTGTGATGTAAACGGAAAGCAGAATTCCTGCCCATTGGGAGGCATGGAAGCACACGACACCCCGAGCGAAGAGTGCAGAGAGGGCGTCGATGAGAGCAGCGACCTCACGAAGCATGAAGGAATCCACAGCGGGCAGAAACCGTACGTATGCATGGACTGTGGTAAGAGCTTCTGGCAGAGAGCTCAGTTCAGGATCCATGAAAGAATCCACACGGGAGAGAGACCGTTTAAGTGTGCCGAGTGTGGAAAGGGCTTCACGGTGAGGGGTCACCTTATCAACCACGAAAGAATCCACACGGGGGAGAAGCCCTTCAAGTGCATGGACTGCGGCAAGAGCTTCAGTCACAACAGTGCTCTTTCTCGTCACGAAAGGACCCACACCGGGGAGAAGCCCTTCAAGTGCATGGACTGTGGAAAGGGCTTCTGTCATGGAGGCAAACTTCGGATCCACGAAAGAATCCACACAGGGGAGAAACCGTTTAAATGTATGGAGTGTGGGAAGGGCTTCAGCATGACGGGGCACCTTGCGAATCATGAAAGGATCCACACAGGGGAGAAGCCCTTTAAATGCACGGACTGCGGGAAGAGCTTCAATCAGAACAGCAGCCTAATGACCCACAAAAGAATCCACACAGGGGAGAAGCCGTATCACTGTCTGGAGTGTGGAAAGAGCTTTAGTCACAACAGTGCCCTTACTCGCCACGAAAGGACCCACACCGGGGAGAAACCTTTTGAATGCCCGGACTGTGGAAAGAGTTTCAGTCAAAACAGCAGCCTAATGACCCACAAAAGAATCCACACAGGGGAGAAGCCGTATCGTTGTCTGGAGTGTGGAAAAAGCTTTAGTCACAACAGTGCCCTTACTCGCCACGAAAGGTCCCACACCGGGGAGAAACCTTTTGAGTGCCCAGACTGTGGAAAAAGCTTCAGTCAGAATAGCAGCCTTATGACCCACAAAAGAATTCACACGGGGGAGAAGCCGTATCAGTGTCCGGAATGTGGAAAGAGCTTCTGTCAGAGTGGCCAATATATGATGCACAAAAGGATCCACACGGGATAGATGCCAAATTCACAGTGTGTGCATACAACTTTATTCCGGGAATAAATGTATGAAACAAAAGAATCAACCACAGAGAAGCCATCTGGATACTTGGAGTGCAGGAATGAATTTTGCATCAAATGAAAGCTCAAGGGAGAAATATTTGAATATGTGATGTGTAGGGGGGATATTAGAGCACATGAGATAATCAGTGTAGTTATAAATGCATTGGAGTGAGAGAAGAGAAAAGGACTCCAGATAGTGCTTGACTTATGGGCAGGGCACAGAAATAACACAGGCAGCTGGCCGTTCAAACTGCCCCTGTATTGCTCCAAATGTCCTCAAACACACCCATTGTCAGCGTTCCAAATACCATGCATGAAATCAATCAGAGACCAAGGCAGAATCATCCTTAAAGTTCCAATTTAATCATACAGGCATGTTGGCACTGTGCTATGGAATTCCAACTCTGATTCTCTTCCTGGAATTCCACCCAGTTGAAAGTTCATGATCTTATCCCCTCACCCCATAATCCATCACATGTTCCAATCATCATCTTCCACGCTGGCATCTACACCCCTCTACGTCCAGTCAGGTGTCGAGGTGCAGAGACAAAAGATGACCTTGAGCTTCTAGAAAGAATGACAACAAAACATTCCACAATCCTACTCCTTTCTATTCCCCCCTCCCAACTACTACACTAATGAAACAGCATAGAAAAATAATAGAAAGTGTGGCAGGCCAAAGATCCTAAAAGAAACATAACTACAGGCCTGACGCCCATGTGTCTGGCAAGTCCCAGGGCAAAGTGATGACACACCACTCACACACTTCAAGCAGCCTCTGGCTGCAAATACTCCAGCCCAAAGCTATGAGCACCACAGCTGCAAAGCAAGAAATCCAGCAGGGCAAGTCAAGGAGTCCAGGAATCAAAGGAGCAAGGCAAGGATCCCAAAATCCACAAAGAATGCAAGGAAATCAGGAAAGTTCAAACGTCGGCACTCAACACTCCCTGAATTCAGCGTTTGTTCCTGACAAATGCCTCTCCCCACAGTGTCTCCTTAAGTCTCAGTCCCCAGGTATGCCTTGTGAAGAGGGATGGGGCGCTCTCCTCCCGAGTAGCAGGTTTAATCTGTGCTGTTCTCACCGATATCATAACATGTCAAAACCTCTGCTGGTATGTGAGATTATATCACATTGGTATACCGTTTCCCCCAAAATAAGACCTCCCCAGATAATAAGCCCAATCGGGCTTTTGAGCACATGCGCTAAAATAAGCCCTCCCTCGTAAATAAGCCCTCCCTGAAAATATTGCAACACAGCAACAGCCATGAGGTGACTACACTTGCCGCCTCCTGCACCTCAAAAATAATAAGACTTCCCCCAAAATAAGGCCAAGTACTTATTTTTGGGGAACACGGTAGAATCGCATTTTTAACGTAATAGCAATAGCATTTAGACTTATATACCACTTCACAGTGCTTTACAGTCCTCTCTCAGCAGTTTACAGAGTCAGCCTTGTTAAGTAAGTAAGCTCCCCCTTAGGAGAGCGAGTGTGCAGAGAAGCGTAATGAGAGTGGTATGGAAGAACACGCACAAACCAGCATACAGGGACACCGAATAGTATAATAGTTTACTATGTGGAAATATAGAGGTGTTCAGAGTTCAATTTAAAGTCCAAGTCATACACGGTTCAGTCAGTCAGTTATCAATGTTCTCAGTTAAGGAATGATCCTTAGAACACAGTCCAGTATCAAATAATCAGTTTAGCACACAAAGCAGCTAACAGTAGCAAAAATATAGTCACTCACAATACATCTGATCAGCATCTAACAAACAGAGAGCTAACAGTCATTCTGGCTCCCTCTTATGGCTGCTTGAGGTAACAACAACCAATCACATTTTACAGCAGTACTTAAAGCTACAGTACTACCATCCTGGTTTATATATTGCTGACCCAACTGTTAGCTTACATTCCTAACAAGCCTCTTGCCCCCAACAATCTGGGTCCTCATTTTACCAATCTTGGAAGGCTGAGTCAACCTTGAGCTGGGCAGGATCGAACTGCCAAACTGCACTCAGCTGGCAGTTGTCAGAAGTAGCCTGCAGTACAGCATTCTAACCACTGCGCCACCATGGCTCATAATAATAATAGTGATAGTAATCCTTTGCCACCCTCGCTAGAAAACTGCCATTCACTCAGGCCACCCATCAGAGGTGGTATTCAGCCAGTTGAGAACTGGAAGTGGAAATTTTGAGTAGTTTGGAGAACCAGCAAATAGGCTGCGCCCCACACCCACTGCTGCCTCCCAGCTGATCTTCGTTTGTTGCCATGAACAGGAGAACGGAGCTGGAAAGCAGGTTAGTGGGTGGGGAGGGAATGGGGATTTTGCAGTATCCTTCTCCTGCCATGGCCACAAAGCCATGGCCACAGAACCGGTAGTAAAAAAAATTGAATCCCATCACTGCCACCCATCCTCAGGTGGTTAAAAGATGTAACCTACTCAAACACGGTAAAAATGTTTTAGGTGCTTCGTCCTCCATTAACTTTATATCTTAAGGTCTGGCTCCCCTTCCAAACTGTTTAATAGCCAGTCTGGGCCCTTATTTATTGATATTTACCTTGTGATAAGATGGGCGCTCAATAAATTAATAAATAAATATTTCGTATTTCTTAACTGCCCCTTTTCCTCAAAGAGGGGCTCTAGATCCAGCAATCCTCTCATGCTTTTCCTATCCCAACTGATCCTTCCACCCAGCCTCCCTGCACATCCACTTATCTTAACCACAGCCTTTCTTGCTAATGTTGTGTTAGCATTTCTGTAATGATACGAGCCCAAAAATCAGGATCTAATGGATTTTCTAACTGTTCCAGCCTTCCTTCTGTCTTAATATTAGGTTAAGACTGAACAGTTGCATTCACAGAAGGAACTGTGCCCTTGGTATCCCCAGCAGTAAGAGAGGCACTCTCCTCTTTACTTGCCTGGTATATACTCTGATTCGTACTCTCGTTTCTGAAGGCAATATGCTGGGAAGTGTTTGCAGAGTAGGAGACCTAAAATATGTGAACCTGACTCTCCTTCTAATGGCCAGTTCTTTTCCCCTTTTACATTCCTAGCACTTATGGGTCACTTTGAGTCTGAGACAATCCCACCGCTGCCACCAATCGTGGGGTTTTCTTGAACCACCAACAATCGGATTGACTGATTCAATAGAGACAAAACTATGAAAACTTGGACAGTTGGTTGGGTTTTTGTATCTCCCTTTGATGGCTAGGGGAAATTTTTATTTTTCAAAAGGAAAGTTTACAAATAAAAATGCTAAGTGTCTTCAGAAATTCATCTATATTAACTATTTTCTACAAGATGTTTAGCTACAGTACATTCTTTAAAGTCCAATTTAGACTTAGAATAACTTTATTGTCACTTTGAATGTACACTAATCGGCATACATTAAAATGAAATTTTGTTGCATACAGCTCTCTGAGGGTCCCCCCCTCTAATATGCTCTACATAAACATGACAAGATAAATAAATAAATACAGATACATATAGAATTATGCATATAACCACATATATGACACAGAGAAACAACACAGTAGTTTGGATGTATATATGTACATGGCGAGAAAAACGAAGCTTGTGAGTTTACCAGAAGGATGGCATAAGGAACAAAGCTGTTACAGAATGTGGTATTCCTGCTAGAAAAAACTTTGAAACCTTCTCCCAGAGGGGCAACAGAAACAGATCATCAATGGGATGTGTGGGGTCTCTAACAATGTTATAGTTTCACTATAATCTTACATCTTTCCATTCTATATCTTCGATATAGTTGTTTATTGCTGACCTCTCAATTTCTCTGAGCAGGTTCTGACCAGTTCTGGAGAACCGGTAGCGGAAATTTTGAGTAGTTCAGAGAACTGGTAAATACAACCTCTGGCTGATACCGATTCCATCTATTCTCTGCCTCCCGAGTCCCAGCTGATCGGGAAGAAATGAGGATTTTGCAGTAACCTTCCCCTGGAGTGGGGAGGGAATGGAGATTTTCATTATCATTTCTCTGCCACGCCCACCATGCCATGTCCACCAAGCCACGCGCACAGAACTGGTAGTAAAAAATAAATAAATCCCACCACTGGTTTTTATCCCTATATATATATTTAGGGTTACTCTTTGTAGTGGTATACACCTTTTTTAACATAATTCAATCCATCTCTTATCCTTTTAGATTTATTTTCTATTTCGCTCCTGTCCAAATCTTGATATATATTTTTTTCACTTTTTTTACTTGTTTGTCCTTGGCTGGGATTCTTGATTCTTCTCTTCTTTTGAATCTTGGCTCCAATTGACTGAAACGGTTTGGAGAATTTTTCTTTCATACAGTTCTGAGGGAAGGAAATAAACCTTTTTTTTCAGCTGCCTCAGCTGTTGTCTGCTTTCCTTTTGACTTTTCTCACTAGGGAAGCTTGTCTTTTAATTTCCCTCTTTATTCACTCCTGGGCTTTGGCTCGATTTATTCAGCCTGCTCTTTGTAAGGCCCATGGCAACATAAACGCAAACTTTACAGCTGGACACCAGCTTATGGAGTACATTAAAGTCATTTGACCATATAGTAGAAATCAGAAGCTGGAGAAATGTCCTTTCATCCAGGATATTTTTAGATGGAAATTGTAAAAGATTGAATTATAAGCATCAGGTGTACAGATGAAAGTTGAAGAATTCAAGAATGGGGGTAATTACAGCTGAAGGGTTATCAGAATACATCCAACTTACTAAAAATAATAAAGTACAAACTGAACACACTTAAATCATTGAAAAAAAGAGAACCTGCTATGAGAAATGATAATAAGACATTGTAAAATGCAGGAAGAAAATCCAGAATTTCAAACAAAAGATCCGAATTGGTTTTTTTTTAATCGCCAGGAAAAATGGAGATGAAAATTTCAGACAAAAAAGTAAAAGAACAATTTGAAACAGTCGTTCAACCATCAAGCAAGAAAGGGCAAGAAAAATGTCTCAGCCATTGTCGATATATAGAAGGAAATTAGCAAAAGGGAAAATGCTTTTAAGAGGGTCATAAATTACAAGATCTTTTGCAAATAAGAAGTAGAGAATAGTATGCTGTAATTGATTAAGTCAATGATTTCTACATTCCCTTTAAAAATGTTTTATTGTATTATAAATACAAGTAGTACATTATATTATTTGGCTACAGTGGTATTTATACATTATTGATTAGAGATTATTAACATTAATTTTTTGGATAACTTAAACCTTAAAAGATAAATAAGTTTATTTCAGGATTAACTATGATTTCTGAGATGACAGTGTTGATAAGCCTAAAGCTGTGTAAAATTTACATCCAAAGCTAAATGGGGCATTAATAAACTACTGGAAAATACACCCAATTCTTTGTTAAACAACAAAGGTTTTTGTCTTTACATTCTTACTAAGATATTCATTGAATTGTTACTTACTGTTTGTGCATATAAAAGAAAAAAAAGAGACAAAACAAACGACGACAAAAATAAACACTTTAAAAATAGAAGTTATTTGGTTTCCTGTTGTTTTATGCCTCTACCAAAGAATGAAGTCATTCCTGTGCTCTGAAAGGCCTCCGAGGTCTTCAGAAGATAAAGAATGAGAAGGGTGTTTGCTAGGTAGGGTGAGAATCAGGACTTAAGGCTTGGGAGGATCTGGTGGAAGTGGAGAAAAGGTCTGTTGGGATCCAAGGCACGGGAAGTGGAGCATGGGACATCTCAGGCCTTGGGTGACAGGGTTCCAAATAGCATCCAAAAGTAAATCAGAATCCAAGGCAAAGTATTGCTCAAGGTTCCAATTTATTAAGAGAGCCATGTTGGCACATCTGGGAAAACCCGAATCTGAAAGCTTCCTGTTTTTTCCCACCCAGTTGAAAGTTCAAGATCTTGCCCCCAAACCCACAAGTCCATCACATAATCCAATCTCCCACTGCCATGCTGGCAGTTCCACCCATTCAATTCCGGTCAGGTGCAGAGGTGCAGAGACGAAGGATGACCTTTACTTTCTAGAAAGAATTTTGTTGTGACTACATGTATGTGACTCCTTACAATTCCGCTTCCCAATTTCCCACAATGGAAAATGCATAGTAGAATAATAGAAAGTGTGGCAGGCCAAAGACCCAAAAGAAAAGATGGCTGAAGCCTGACATTGGGAGGTCCAGGGCAGGCAGGCCTAGACTAGGCCTCCAATGGCCTCTCTCACCCAGGAAGGACCTCATGCTCCACTTAATGACCTGCACATTCATTTTAAACATATTAACAGATGTGGAAGGGATCTTATAGGTCATCTAGTCCAACCCGCCACTCACGCAAGAGATCCTACTCCATTTCTGATAGACGGCAATCAGTCTCTTCTTGAAAGCTTCCAGTGATGAAGCTCCCACAACTTCTCATGGCAAGCTGTTCCATTGGTTGATTGTTCTCACTGTCAGAAAACTTCTCCTTATTTCTAGGTTGAATCTCTCCTTGATCAGTTTCCATCCATGATTCCTTGTCTGGCCTTCGGGTGCTTTGGAAAATAGCTTGACCCCTTCCTCTCTGTGGCAGCTCATCAAATATTGGAACACTGCTATCATATCACCCCTGGTCCTTTATTTCATTAAACCAGACATACCCAATTCCAGCAACCATTCTTCATTCGTTTTAGCCTCCAGCCCCCTAATCATTTTGGTTGCTTTGCACTTTTTCTAGAGTCTCAACATCTTTTTTTATAGTGTGTAAATTACTGTATTTCATGCTTCAGAAGATTCCTGCTGCTAAAGCAGCTTTTTCCACACAGCAAGCATCTATACCTTTTCTCTACTGCATGGATCCATTTACGGTACATTAGATAAATGCTTGAAATGAAACATTTCACACACTCCAGGCATTTATACTGGTGTGAAGCCTGATACGTTGTGTAAAACTAGTACTACTGTTGGAAGAAATGTCCATCTGGGTTCAGTTCCAAGTGGGGAAAAAGACACTGGATTCATGGAAGTTGTTTGGAAAGAAGGTTTATTGTTGAACAGGTTCACATGGCTTGAAATCCTGGGCAAAAAAAGGGGGAAGAGATGCTGAGTGTGTCTGAATTTTATACCCTCTCTGGGCTTTTGAATTTGACCTTGTATTCTGATTGGTTGTCAGACTCCCATGGGCCATGCAGGGACAACTATGTAGGTTGTGCTTTGAGTCCTATGCTTGGTTAACCCTTGCTGGGTGATGCAATGAAGGGAAATTAAATGGCTCTACCTGAAGGAGGTAGATCTTTGTTATGTAAAATAGACTGGCCCAGGCCTTAATGGCCCATAACAAGGTGGGGGGTGTGAGTGAATGAGTGGCTGGCTGCCACGCGGCGACCTCGTCTGCTTTGGGTGGGGACCCTTGCAAAGGTGAGCCGGAGCTAGGCATCGAAACCCCTGCAGAGGTGAGCCTGACTGAGCTCGGCTATGGGACCCCCGCTGGGGTGCGCCTAGGTTAGGCGGGTCTGGAACTGCCAAGGAAGAACGGACTCCATGGTGTGTTGCAACGCACCAACCAGCTCAGCGAGATCAAAAGACCTCGACCGGCTGATTGAGACGGTATTTATTGAAAACATACAAAAGGTTTCTGTCTTACAGCGTGTTATTGCATGATTGGTTAAAATACTTGTTACTGGGCAAGCTTTGTTCACTTGTTATGTATACTTGTTACTGGGCAAGCTTGTTCACTTGTTACAAAAAGATGTTACAGAAAAATGTTGCAGAGAAATGTTGCAAAGCAGAACCTTGAGCAGGCTTTGTGCAGGATCAACAAGAATGTAATCTCTTTAATGCAGCTAGCATAATCGCTACAGTGGGGGGTGAGTTTCTGCCTCCCTTTTTAGGGGAAGTATTCTGTCTTTTTAATATTCCCTAAAATATTTCATTTTCCTAGGAGAGGGGTGGATGCTAACTTCCTACACTACGAGGAAAGCATGGGAGCCTCCTTATTTCCTCTCTGACAGAAGCCCTTTCCACATTGCACACATTTCTACTGTTTCTCTCCTGTGTGGATCCTTTTGTGGGACCTTGCACTGAGACTTTTCCCACACTGTGTGCATTCATGTGGTTTCTCTCCGGGAAGGAATTCTTTGGCATTGCATAAAAGTATTCCTGTGAGCGAAGCTCTTTTCCACAGTCTGGGATGTACAGTTAGTACTCAACGTACGACCACAATTGAGCCCAAAATTTTGGTGGCTCAGTGAGACACTTGTTCAGTGAATTTTGCCCCATTTTACAACTTTTCTTGACATAGTTGTTAAGTGATTCGCCGCAGTTGTTAGATTTGTAACATTTGGGAGCCCTAGTGTGCTGCCTGCATCCCATAGATGGGGCTTCACTTGTGTCACAGCCAAGTGCCAGTCCATGTACCGGGGGTTGGGGACCCCTGACATAAAGGAGTGGCTCCCTATCAGCTCCAATTGGAACCAGCCTTGGAGAAAGGAACCGAACCAGCATAATACTACACCACCTAGGCCCAAATCTCATAGCTGGCTCCAAAGAATACCATGGTTGATGGTATCGAAAGCCACGGAGAAGTCAAGGAGAGCAAGTATCAATCCACTACCCCATCACACTCTCATCTACATGTTGGAAGAAAAAAACCTGGTCCGGTTCCTAGCCAAGTGAAAGATGCTGGAAATAAAATGGAGGCTGATTGGAAAGAAGGACTCTTGTTTATTGATGAGCAGAACCAATCACAGCATGCGGCTCTGGGACACTGACAAATTGGTTTGATGGGTACATGGATTTTTATAGGGTTTTGAGATGTTGCTAGGGCAGAGGTATCCAACTCGATTCCATTGCAGACTGTATCAGGATTCGGTTTGCCCTTGGGGGCCCAGGATGGGCATGGCCTGGTCGCTGTGGCCATCTGAGTGGGCATGGCCGGGGTGGGCCAGAGCTGGGGTAGCACAGGCCAGTCCCTTGCCTTCTCTGGGACGGCCCCATTGGACAACTTTGGGACTATCATGGGCCAGATCAAGTCTGTGCTAGGGGATTGTGCAATACAATACAATACAATACAATACAATACAATACAATACAATACAATACAATACAATACAATACAATACAATACAATACAATACAATAGTAGAGTTGGAAGGGACCTTGGAGGTCTTCTAGTCCAACCCCCTGCCTAGGCAGGAAACCCTATACCATTCCAGACAAATCGCTATCCAACATCTTCTTAAAGACTTCCAGTGTTGGGGCATTCACAACTTCTGGAGGCAAGCTGTTCCACTGATTAATTGTTCTGTCAGGAAATTTATCCTCAGTTCTAAGTTGCTTTTCTCCTTGATTAGTTTCCACCCATTGCTTCTTGTTCTACCCTCAGGTGCCTTGGAGAATAGTTTGATTCCCTCTTCTTTGTGGCAACCCCTGAGATATTGGAACAATGCTATCATGTCTCCCCTAGTCCTTCTTCAATGTAGTGAGCCTTGTGTCTTTTGTTATTCTAATGGTGGCGAGTCAATCCTATTATGTCCTAATTCATGTCCTGTCCTTCCTAATCCCATCAGCTGGAGCTGAAGATGTTTTGTTTGTGAATAGATTGGCCCAGGCACAAAATATCTATCTCCAAAGACTTCAGGCATCTGCTGGAAGCTATTAAGAAAGACTGGGGCTGCTTTCTGCCTTTCAGAACGTGTTTCTCCATTTCCTCTTTGGGGGTGATGAAAGAAATGTCCTTCTGGATTCGGCTCCAAGTGGGGAAAAAGACACTGGAGACATGGAGGCTGCTTGGAAAGATGGTTTTAATGGTGGACAGGACCACATGGCTTGAGTCCTGAACAGAAAAGGTGATCACATGCTTCAATGTTGGTGGAGAAGAAGAGAAGGGAAGAGAAGAGAAAAAGGGCTGAAGAAGGGCTTTCAGGGCTTTTTATAACCTGTTCAGTCCCACCTCTCTGTTTCCTGTTCCTGTGTAAGAAATGTATTCTGATTGGTTGTCAGACTCACATGGGCCCATGCAGGGGCAACTCTCTAGGCTGAGTCCAGGTTTGGTTGAGTTCTCAGATGCCATGTGGTCAGTTGAGCAAAAGGCAATATTATCCTGCCTTAATCCCATCACTCTGGAGCTGAAGAGGAGAACTCTTTATTATGTAAAGTGGACTAGCTTGGCCTTCTTAATGGCCCATTGACAAAGTGGGGATGGGCCGGAAGCTGCAGGAATTTACTTTGTGTTTAAAATGTGTTTCTCCCTTTTTCACATCCAGGAAAATATAACACTCTGCCCACTCAATATTTCCTAGGACATTCCATTTCTCTGGGAGAGGGCTGGGTGACAACCTCCTACAGGGGAATATAATATTCTGCCTCTTTTAATATCCCCCCAAATATTTCATTCTTTGAAAAGGGGGGGGGGGCTTCCTAAATACATGCATAATGAATGCTGTTTCTGTCCCATAATCCAGCCTGAAACCTGACGGAAAGGGGTCCGGTAATTTTTGGACACTAAATTTCTCCAATTACGGTGCCTGAAGCTACAGCAAGAGTTCGGGAGGTCACAGAGGAGATACTTCTCCCTATTATTATCAACACCATGGTCATTTGCCTGTTATTTTCCTCACTTCATTCTCCAGAGATTCCAAAGATTGCCATTGACATAAACATGAGATTCAAGAGCAACACTAACACTATTTTGCATCAGAAATGACGGGTACATAAATGTCCCCAACACAACAAAGGACTTGGGATAAGGCTAACAAGAGGCCAGGGACTATGCTGGCCAATGTATTCTCATCCCTTTTAGATGCAATGCCTCATCTGGGCTCTGTCTGAATTTGGAAAAGCCACTGTTGGAAGAAAAATCCATCTGGTTCAGTACCCAGCTGGGGAAAAGACTCTGGAAAGAAATAGAGGCTAAAAAGGCTGATTGGAAAGAAGGTTTAATGATGAACAGAACCACCGGGGTTTGTGATTCTGGGGCAGATGACCAAAGGGTTGAATGAGTGGATGGATATTTATAGGTTTCTGTGACTTTGAAGTTTGAACTGTTCTGGGGTGTGTGCGCAATGAGGGGGCTTATGTTCTGAAAGGGTGTTGGGCAGTTCCTACTGTGGCTAATGGCTTTCCTCCTGTGTGGAATCTTGGGCGAGGGGTTGCTTTCTAATCCTACCATTCTACGTTTGTTCAGGGAGTTTCAAAATATCCTGTCTTGAAAGATTTACCAAATTTCTAAAAGCTGGCCTCCTCAGTTTCTGCTTGGGGGCTATTGAGAAAGACTGAGTCTGCTTTCTGCCTTTAAGAGCATGTTTTTTCCATTTCTCCCTTTGGGAAAATATAATATTATAATATAAATTCCAAAGAAGTCTACTCTGATGAAGAAGGCAGGATACTAATGATTGAATTAGAGACAACAGAAAAACCGATATTATTAATAGTCATATATGCACCAAATCAGAAACAAGAGGAATTCTATAGGAAACTACACAACAAAATAAATATTTTGCCTGTTTTAATATTCCCCAAATATTTCATTCTTTTAGAATAGAATAGAACAGAGTTGGAAGGGACCTTGAAGGTCTTCTAGTCCAACCCCTTGCTTAGGCAGAAAACCCTACATCACTTCAGACAAATGGTTATCCAACGTCTTCTTAAAAACGTCCAGTGTTGGAGCATTCACAACTTCTGGAGGCAAGCTGTTCCACTGATTAATTGTTCTAACTTGTCAGGAAATTTCTCCTTAGTTCTAAGTTGCTTCTCCCCTTGATTAGTTTTCACCCGTTGCTTCTTGTCCTACCCTCAGGTGCTTTGGAGAATAGCTTGATTCCCTCTTCTTTGTGGCAACCCCTGAGATATTGGAACCCTGCTATCATGTCTCCCCCAGTCCTTCTTTTCATCAGACTAGTCATATCCAGTTCCAGCAACCGTTCTTCATATGTTTTAGCCTCCAGTCCCCTAATCAACTTTGTTCCTGTTCTCTGCACTCTTTCTAGAGTCTCCACATCTTTCTGCTCATCTGACAACTGTTCAACATTCTTCTGAGAGATGGGTGCTGACTTTCTACACTACTGAAGCTTGAAGCCTTGAAAAAGAGCCTTTGTCTCGTTCTCGTTCTCACCCTCCTTCTAGCCATCCGATTAAAGCTTTCAGAATGCAGAAAGCCAAACCAGACAGACCAAAAATGATCCTCTTGCTTCTACTGCTGCTGCTGCTGCCCAATAAAATCTCTGGCATGCTTCCAGCCAAATGTCCCTTAACTTTGGGGAGAGATGAAGTAGAGATATCGAATCACTACAGGCCAGGAGACTATCTCATCGGTGGGCTGATCTCCGCAACCAAAGCTTGGTTCCTACAGCACAGGTTCCGCACAACTCCCTCGGTTAAATCCTTCTTGTAAGTCGCCCTGTGGCTAATTCCACTTAGCTGATTTCTAAAGCTCTCAAACTGCTTTTGAATTTTTAAAGTAAAGTGCCAAAATAGAGTCCTGGAATCTCTCTCACATTTAAACATTTGTTTTAAGATAATCTGTCTGATTCCTTGAAATATCAGTTCCTCGGTTTTGGTCTCAATTTCTCTAGCATTACTGCAAAAATGTCTGCTCATTCTTGTAAAGGACCTTCCAGCAGATCTCAAAACACAAAACTTATTACCTAAGTATTAATACCACTTTATAATGCCTTGGTAAGGCCACACTTCGAATACTGCATTCAGTTTTGGTCGCCACGATGTAAAAAAGATGTGGAGACGCTAGAGAGAGTGCAGAGAAGAGCAACAAAGATGATTAGGAGACTGGAGATTAAAACATATGAAGAACGGTTGCAGGAACTGGGCATGTCTAGTTTAATGAAAAGAAGGACTAGGGGAGACATGATAGCAGTGTTCCAATATCATTGGCAGAAGAAGAGGCAGGGGGCTTAGGGCAATTACGGTTGTTACTGAAGTCATGTGATTCACATACATCTGCAGGAAAGGACCTACAGAACATTGGAACATCCTCTCCTTCTACTTTGCCATTCAGGAGATCAACCGGGATCCCAAGGTTTTACCTAACATCACCCTGGGCTACAACATCCATGACAACTATTTCAACAAGATCATAACATCTGATGCTTTATTGGACCAACTTTCGACTGGCCAGACCAATGTTCCAAATTATAGATGTGGTAAATCAAGAAACCTCCTGGCTCTCCTTGAAGGAGCCAACGCTGACATCTCCATCCAGATTTCAACCATGCTAGGCACCTACAAAATCCCACAGGTAGGGCTTTCTGGGACTCTGATCTCTTTGGATTTCTTTTTTCTTTCTTTCCATTGTGATAGAGCTTTGACATGGTCAAAATGTATATTGATGCATTAACTTCCCAGTCTAGATCAGAAGCCTATGTTGGCTCCTTGCAAAATGAATATTCACCAGAATATCCATGAGCTTCTCCAAAAGATCCTCTTTGATAGAGCTGACCATTTATTATTATTTTCATTTTCTATTAAGGATGGCACCACCTCTGTGAAAGGCTCTCTGGTTGTATCTTATGATTAAGGATTGTAACTATGATTTATGATCTACGACCTAGCACTTTGTTGTTTGATGTGTGCGCATTGAGAATTTATGCACCAGTGTGTCCAATCACACTTTGCCAATAAAGAATTCTATTTTATTCCGATCCGTTCTGTTCCATTCCTGTATTCTATTCTGCTCTGCTCTGCTCTGTTCTGTTCTGTTCCATTCCATTCCTTTCCATTCCATTCTGTTCCATTCTATTGATTCTATTCCATTCCACTCCACTCCATTCCACTCAACTGAACTCCACTCCACTCCTTTCCATTCCACTCCACTTCACTCCACTCCACTATTCCATTCCATTCCATTCCATTCCATTCCATTCCATTCCATTCCATTCCATTCCATTCCATTCTATTCTATTCTATTCTATTGGTATTCCACTTACTGAAACTTCTTCCTTTCTGTTTCAGATCAGTTATACTTTTGTTTCACAAGTTTTCAGTGATAAAACACTCTTCCCCTTTTTCTACCACATGGTCCCGAAAGAAGGAGCGCACTATCCAGGGATTGTCAAACTGCTACTGCACTTCGGGTGGACTTTGGTGGGGCTGCTTGCCCCAGATACCGACACCGGTGAGAGAGCCATGAAGACTTTGAGTCCAATGCTTCTCAAGAATGGCATTTGTGTTGTTATAGCGCAAAGCTTTTCCGAGGAAGCCAGCTCTATGATCATCGAGGCCGCTCTGTTCCAGAGATGGCGACAAGTCAATGTCTTTGTTTATTGTGCTGAGATGAGCTCCTTCCTCCAAGGATTGTATTTGATTCACAAGACAGCTGAGAGCTTGACCCAGCCTGTGGTAGGCAAAGTCATGATCATCACAGCCTTGTGGGATGTCTCATTGCCCCTGAACAATAACCAACTCTCTTTCCAGTACTTCCACGGGCTTTTCTCCTTTCTCATCCAATCGCACGACAGGATGAAATTTGACTTTCGGGTCCCTTATTTTGCTATTGAGCAATTTGCGAGTCGGTCGTTTAATTGCAACGATGCAAAACGGGCTCCGTCCGTGAAAGAATGGAGGAGATGCATGGAGAAAGAGCGACTGGACACTCTGCCTGAAGAGGAGATCGAAGCGATCTTATCTCTAGACAGGTTCTACATTCACGATACCATCTGGGCTGTTGCCCGTTCCTTAGATGCTGCCTGTTCGTCCAGATCCAAAAGGATGGAGGCAAAGCCTGGGAAGAGAAGAGGTGCTCCAACGTTGGAACCGTGGCAGGTATTTGCCCTCCTGCGCCTGGGAATCCATTCCTTCCTAGTTTAATGAAAAGAAGGACTAGGGGAGACATCATATCAGTCGTCCAATATCTCAGGGGCTGCCACAAAGAAGGGGGAGTCAAACTATTCTACAAAGCACGTGAGGGAGGGTAGAACAAGAAGCAATGGGAGGAAGCTAATCAAGGAGAGAAGCAACTTAGAACCAAGGAGAAATTTCCTGACAATTTGAATAATTAATCAGTGGAACAACTTGCCTCCAGAAGTTGTGAGTGCTCCAACACAGGAAGTTTATAAGAAGATGTTGGATAACCATTTGTCTGAATTGGTGTAGGGTTTCCTGCCTAAGCAGGGGGTTGGACTAGTCTAAAGATGGGCTACATTTTCAACATGGCTGAATAGAATAGAATAACAGAGTTGGAAAGGACCTTGGATGTCCTTTCTCTCTCTTACTGCTTATCTTTCACTCCACTGTTTCTGCAATTATCCTTTCCTAATTATTTATTGTTGCTCCCTTGCAAAATTGTACCTTTATTGGACCCTGGAAGAGCGTGCAACAGGTAGCGAAGAGGGTCTTCTACAAATTAAGGTCGAATTTATTTTTATGAGGTCTATATTGCAGCTTTCATTGAGACAGTCAATTCTTAGAGGGTGCTGGACACTCCATAATTTTCTTGAGGCTCAGAAATGATGTCAGCCATTCGAGACAAGACAGATTATGAATGCTAATGTTAGGCATATTTTTTTTATTTTTTTAAAATAATTTTTATTGAATGTTTTAATCTTTAAAAACAGTAAAAAAGACACAACAAGGAAAAAAATACAATAAAACAAAACAAAACATGTAACATACATAACAATATAGAGTAATTTTACAGCTTTCAATATCAGCTTTCTTGCCTAGCTTTTATAATTCTCCCTTCTGCATTGCCTTCCTATTACTTTAACCTTGTCCTATGATATAACAAGCATAATATAAACACTTATAGTAATATTCATTATTTGTATCTCCGTCTATTTGTATTCTCTATTTCCTGTTTTGGCTTTTGATTTCTAGCCACTTGTATATTTTATTCCAAACATTATAGAAGTCCGATTCTTCTCTTTCTTTTAGTTCTATTGTCATTTTGTCCATTTCTGCACACTCAAGTATTTTCCTGATTGTAGTTTCATCTGAGGGTGTATTAGTTTTTTTCCAATTTTGTGCGAAGGCAATCCTGGCTGCCGTGAGTATATGTATGATTAGGTATTGAGATTGTTTGTCCATTTTTTGATCCAGTAGTCCTAGTAAGAATGCTTCTGGTTTGAGTTCTATTTTTTCGCTCAGTAATTTCTTCTAACCACTTTCGAATTTTGCACTAGTACTTTCTTGTGATGGGACACGTCCACCACATGTGATAAAATGTTCCAGGCTTGTGGCTGCATCTCCAACATTTGGGGGATAAATTTGGGTACATTTTGGCCAATCTCGCTGGAGGCAAATGGTTAGGCATATTTTATGCTTATATCTATAGAATCTGGCAAACATGAACTTATTCCTTCTCTTCCTTTATCTTCATGAGAACTAGGGAGATTCAAGTTTGAGATGCTTTCTGAAGTTACATTTCTGGCCCAGACTCAATTTGCTTTTATTTGACCATTGTCTTGGTTGTGGCTCTTTCTCCTTCTTCTTCAAGGTTATCCTCACTGTCCTTTACAAGTGGCCTTGCCTTTTGTCCCAACTTCTCAATTTTGCCTACAGGCCTGGGACTTCATAGTGATCATCCATCGAACTTCTTACAGGATTCACCCCGTTTCATTTCTACATTAGTCAAAAGTTGGCTAGGCTGAGCCACATTTTTGATATTTGATATATGTGTCCTCTTTATATATTTCTTAAATATATATGTCTTGAATATGTCTTCAGATTAACTCGCAAGCAGGTGTATGCATTTCAATTCTAAAGAATGCCTTTTAAAAGCCATTTTACTCAGGGGTGGTTCGCAAATGTGAGCTCAGCCTTCTGCGCATGCACTTTTGGTGAAAAAAGGGCCTTAATGGGATGCCATAGAGCCGGGACAGGTGTTTGTTTGTTTGTTTGTTTGTTTGTTTGTTTGTTTGGATTTATATGCCGCCCTTCTCCAAAAGGACTCAGGGCGGTGTACAACATTAAAAAAAAACACATCCCAAAAGTTAAAAAAATAAATAAATCCATATCCAAAAAAAACAAACCGAATTTAAAAGACAATACATTTAAAATAAGTTAAAATTAACAGGCCAGGCCGGCTTGCTGGAAAAGCCAACTTTTTAGGGCACGTCGGAAGGACCGGAGATCAGGGATTATGCGAAGCTCCGGGGGCAGCTCATTCCAGAGGGAAGGTGCTCCCACAGAGAAGGCTCTCCCCCTGGGGGTCACCAGCCGACACTATCTGGCCGACAGCACCCTGAGGAGGCCAACTCTGTGGGATCGTAGTGGACGGTGGGAGGCTACTGGTGGCAGTAGGTGGTCTCGCAGGTACCATGGGCCTAAGCCATGGAGCACTTTAAAGGTCATAATTAATACCTTGAATCGCACCCGGAAAACAACCGGCAACCAGTGCAGGCCGCCTAAAAGGGGCGTAACATGGGAGCACCTAGGTACCCCCAGGTGGGTAGGGCCACCCACGATTTCCGCTACCAGTTCGAACAAACCAGTCCAAACCAGTAGAATACCACCTCTGATTTTACTGTAAAAAAAAGATTTTATATTAGCTTCATTTATTTATTATATTGAAGTTATTTATTTGTAAATGCCATTGACAATTTATACACAACAAGAGAGAAGGGTTTTTTTTTCCCCTTTGGTACAACTTACCTACGGCATATCTTTTGAAATTAGAAATTATTATAAGATGATGCCTAGAGCAGGAAATGTAGATGAGTCTCTTAACTGCATGTAAGCCTATTGTAATTAAGTTGGTGACCACCTGATGATTTTCATGATTCTCCCAAATGTGCAACATTCAATAATCGGGTTCAATTTATTGACAACAAGCCAATGTTGTCAACTCAAGTTGTGGCATTCAACAACAAAACAATGTACAGGTAGTCCTTGAGTTACAACCGCAACCGAGCCCAACATGTATGTTGCTAAATGAAAATTTTGCTAAGTTAGTTTGTCCCCATTTACAACTTTTCTTGCCACAGTTGTAAAGTAAATCATTGCATTTGTTAAATTAGCAACATGGTTGCTAAGTGAATCTGGCTCCCCCATTGACTTTGCTGGTCAGAAGGTTGCATGACCATGGGACTCTGCAACCGTCATAAATATGAAGCAGTTGCCAATCATCTGGATTTTGAGCATATGACCGTTGGGATGCTGCAATTGTTGTAAGTGTGAAAAAGGGTCATAAGACACTTTTTTTCAGTGCTGTTGTGAATGGTCACATTCAATAGATCAATATGTCTAGCAGATGTCTAGAATAATCCGTGAACTGTAAAAGATGCATTTACAAAATGGGTGGCTTAGATAAGAAATGTTACTTCGTATTTTCTACAGGCTGCAGTTTTCTCTTCCACTTTAGCTTCACCCTCTCCTTCAGAGCTCCAGCTTTCACAATTCTTCCATGAAAGGGGTACGTTTCGATGAGACGGGAGTCGTAACAGCAGACTTTGACATAATAAATTGGGTCGTCCTCTCCAACGAGACAATGACCAGGGTGAACTTTGCAATGCTGGAAAGCCAAGGAGCTGAAAACTTCAAATTTATTATTAACCAAGATGGTATTGAGGATTTGAATTGGCATAACAAGGTAGGGACATTTAATTGCTTCATTTCACTGTGTACTGGTTTTTGAAGAATATCGGTAGATCTTCCAAGCAATTGTTTTCAATATTTGCTGTTGTTAGTCATGAAGTCATGTCCGATTCATCATGACCCCATGGACAATGTTCTTCCAGGCCTTCCAGTCCTCTACCGTCCCCCGGACTCCATTCAGTGACTCCATCCAGCCACGTCATTCTGTCATCCTGGACACCTTCAGACCTGAGGGCTCATATTCCGATATCATATCTTTTTGCCTTTTGGTACCGTCCATAGGGTTTTCATGGCAAAGATACTGGAGTGGGTTGCTATTTCCTTCCACAATAGATCACGTTTTGTCAGAGCTCTCTGCTATGACCTGTCCATCTTGGGTGGCCCTGCATGGAATAGCTCATAGCTTCATTGAGCTATGCAAGCCCCTTTGCCACGACAAGGCAGTGATCTATGAAGGGGTTTTCAATATTAGTCAGGGTCAAATATGTGGACTCTTTTCAATAAGATAGAGGGCATTTTTCTTAGCTCTGCTTCTCAGGCCAGCAAGAGAAATAATGCTGCATGAGATACTC
Source organism: Natrix helvetica (assembly GCF_964273705.1). Classification (NCBI taxonomy): domain Eukaryota; kingdom Metazoa; phylum Chordata; class Lepidosauria; order Squamata; family Natricidae; genus Natrix; species Natrix helvetica. The sequence continues at coordinate 376,398,853 of NC_138548.1, forward strand.
CCCTCCTCAATTACTGAATTACCGTATTTTTCAGAGTATAAGATGCACCGGAGTATAAGACGCACCATAGTTTTTGGGGATGAAAATAGGGGGGGAAATTCTGCCTACCAGGTGTTCATTTTTATTCCCATAGCACCAGAAAAACAGGCAAACACAATAGTATAATAAAAGGACACATTTTGCCAATTTTTTTCTTTCCCCCAGGTGGCAGGTCTGTGCATTCAGCCAAAAGCAATTAACACCACATAAAATGTAACAAAGCTGAATCAACAAACCAGCCCAGCACTTGCCTGAAGGAAACCATTGAGAAAACTCATATAGCAGATAGGAAAAATCCCTGCCTTTCCCTTAAAGGGATTATCCTCAAAAGAATAGAAATCATATAGTCATAGGAACTCTCTGCCTTGCCCTTGAGAGGATTATCTCCCAAAAATAGAAACTGGACAAAAGAAGTACCTCTTAAGGCAGTCTTCAAATCTTTCCTGGTAGGCTTCTCCCAGCTGGAATGAACCAGGATATTTTTTCCAACAGTATGCTGCAGTAAAAATATTCAAAGCTTTTTTTTCAGCCCTGATGAGGTGCGGTCCTTCAGAACTTCCAAGGTTTGCCTGAAACAAAAGATCATTTCAGTTGTTAGCACCTCATTAGGGTTAGAAAAAAAGCTTCCAAAAAGCTACATTCAGAGTATAAGACGGACCCAAATTTCTATCTCCTTTGGTGGGGGGAGGTGTGTTTTATACTCTGAAAAATATGGTAGTGTTGTCCAGTCAGCATAAAATTATCCATATAATCCCCATGCTTCTTGCTTCTCTTGCAGTCCATGTCAGTTCTCTAAGAAAAATAAGAAACTCCAGTTGCCTCTTGAAAAGCATCTTTGGGACAACCATGACCTGGATGACTGAGAATTTCCATATACATTTTTCTGACATCCTTTCGAAGGAATAGGTGGAGTGGCAAAGCCTAACAGTTTATATACACACTTTAAGCTGCCCTTGGATACTGTCAGAATACTGTAAGAGTCCATTGGAGTTGAGTGGCTAATACATTCAAACGAACAAACAGCTAAATAAATAAAGCTAAGGTGTCAAGCTCCAGGGAAATTAAGAGATCCTGGCAGTTCAAGTGTGTATGAAGATTTATTGTAGGCTTAAGCTCTCTACAAGAATCTGAACTGCTAACAGGCAAGGGAAATTAGCGTGAATTAAGAATAGAAAGGAATTCAAGGTGGGCTGGATTTACATCTCTTATGGGTGCAGAGGGACTCGTGACTGATGACCCATTTGACTCCCCTCCTGTTGGCTTCAGCGCGGTCATCTCCTACATAAGGATGACTTAAGCCTATCCTAGGCCTATCTCTCAAGCTGCTGCCCAAAGAGCAAAAACCATTTCTTCATTTTCCATAGCTTCATACCAGAGACAAGAACAGTCTTTCCTCTGAGAGAGTTAAACACCTCAAAAACTATCACGAGAAGCACCCATGTAGAAGAAAAGGGCTTGGGCGGGAGATGTAAAACACCGAAGGAAAGTGCAACTGGACCACTTACAAAATCCGGCTTCACATTTTATTGTTTGCTTATTTGCTCCCATTTATTTATTTGTTTGTTTTTATTTACTCCCCACCTTTGCTTTTCATGTATCTTAGCCTGGTGCAAGAGAGACCTTTTGATTCTCTCCACTTTTGAATCTGTTTTTCCTATCAGGACTACCGGATTCTGTAACAGCTTTGTCCCCTAGGCCATTTTTCTGGTAAACTTGCAGGATTCATTTTTCTCGCCATGTACATGTAAACATCCAAATTAGACTCATGTTGTTTTTCTGTGTCATATATGTGGCTATATGCATATTCATTCATTTATTTTGTCACAGTGTAGTGGCCTAGAGGTGGAGCTCTCACCTCATGATCAGGAGGCTGTGAGTTCAATCCTAGGTAGAGGCAGATATTTCTTTCTCTGGGAACAATGAGAATATATCTACTGAAAACAACAACAACTCCGCATTGGCGACAGGAAGGGCACCCGGCCAGTGAATGCTCCGCTTCATTTAGTTGCCCAGACTCACCCCTCAAGGGATTATGGGGTCATTAAAAGAAGAGGATGTTTATTCAGTGTCTATTGGAAGTGGTGACCCTTTGAGAGCTGTATGCAATTACATTTCATTGTAATGTATGCCGATTAGTGTATATTTAAAGTGACAATAAAGTTGTTCTAAGTGTTAAGTCTAAGTCCTATAGAGAATTGAGTCTTGGTTCCATTTCCTTGATCTTTTCTCTTTCTCTGTGTAGACTTTCCCTCCATCCCAGTGTGTGGAAAATTGCCAGCCCGGCTCCATCAAGGTGGCCCGTGAAAGCGAGCCTATTTGTTGCTACGATTGTGTTCCTTGTGCAGAGGGGACTATGTCTACTCAAGAAGGTAAGAAGGAGACTTTAGGGGAAAATGGGCTTACCCAGACAGTCTTCAGTGAGAAAGTACTGGAAGACCTTCCTTAATGACCGTTAAGTTCTTACAATCTTGGAAATGGTATTTTATGGCTTGTAAAGCACTTCAGCCATTATAAAATATTGTGTTGCCCACAGGTCACATGACTACATTTTAGGCACTTGGCAACACAGACTCACATTTATAATCAGCTGAAGGATCCTCTGGTCACATGATCACATTTTGCATCATTTTTTTGGCAATTTCTGACAAACAAAATGCCCATTCAGAAGAATGGATACACTTAAAAAAACACGATTTGTTTAATCATGACCAGAATAAAAAAAGATTGTAAAAGCACCATAAAAATAAAAATGCATGGGAAAAACCTAAGGGTAGCAAGTTTGAGGTTACTTGTCTACAGTGTTGGAATAAATAGGAAAAATATCACCTTAATACAAACACGGCAAACAATGAGAAAAAGTAACTGTGAGATTCAAAGTTTTTCAGTCTTCATCCATACTACTGACTCCCACAGTTCTCCATACCCAGAAGCATGCAGGATATCAGTTATGCATTTTCTGGCTCTTGAAAATCACCTTTACCCAAAACAATCATGAGTGATTCAAGATAAAGGTTCCCCTCGCACATATGTGCTAGTCATTCCCAGCTCTAGGGGGCAGTGCTCATCTCCGTTTCAAAGCCAAAGAGCAGATGCTGTCCAAAGACGTTTCCGTGGTCATGTGGCTGGCATGACTAAATGCTGAAGATGCATGGAACACTATTATCTTCGCACCCAATATTTTTCTACTTGCATTTTTACATGTTTTCGAACTGCTAGGTTGGCAGAAGCTGGGACAAATAACAGGAGCTCATTCTGTTACGCAGAGCTAGGGATTCAAACCCCTGAACTGCTGTAAGGATACCGCTGGTGGGCCTCCCATGAGACTGGCCAATTCAGAGAATACACACACAGGAGTTTTCTCGGGATGGGAGCGCACAGATCTGACTCTGAACGTCCCTTTTATTGGTTATAAAAAATGGGTGGATACAAAAGACAAACAAGGGAACAGTGTAGGGAAAGATACAATTTCATGTATGGCAAAACTTTACACGTGAATGTTTCATTTGTTACACGGTCGGAGATATCGCGGCCAGGGATGAAATGTTTTCTTTGAACTCCCTTTATCGTGGCCAGGGATGGAATGTTATCAAAGAAAACTCCCTTCGTCCTTGTGTATGTTTCAGCTGAGGTGTCAGCCTAGACATACAAGAGACGGCGCCAGATTAATCAAAGATTCCAACAAACTGCCGACCTTCTGATCGACAAGCTTAGCATCTTAGCCACTGAGCCACCGCGTCCCTTTCAAGAATGATTAGGTTCCCCTAAACTCCACTGAAGATGTTACCTAGCTGGTAATGAAATGTTCAGAAACCAACCCACAAGCTTGGAGAATGAATCTTCACCCTCAATCATGAGTGAATTTAAAAGAATAAGTTGTAAGAGGGATATTGTTTTTCCTCTTTTCAGATGCAGAGGAATGCACCAAGTGTCCAGAAGATGAGTATCCGAATGAAGACCGAGATCTATGTATCCCTAAAGTTATAAATTTTCTGAGTTATCAAGGACATTTGGGGATCATCTTAGCTTCTTTTTCTGTCCTCTTATCCTTAATGACAGGCTTTGTGTTGGGAATCTTCATTAAATTCCTAGAAACTCCCATCGTCAAAGCCAACAACCGGGACCTCTCTTATGTCCTCCTCATCTCCCTCCTGCTTTCCTTCTTGTCCTGCTTCCTCTTCATTGGCCAGCCAAACAAAGCCACCTGCCTCCTCCGACAAACAGCCTTTAGCATCATCTTCTCAATAGCTGTCTCTTCTGTCTTGGCCAAAACAATCACGGTGGTGATGGCCTTCCTGGCCACAAAGCCAGGGAATCGGGTAAGGAGATGGCTGGGAAAGAGATTCACCAACAGTCTCATTCTTCTCTGTTCTAGTGTCCAAATTGTTCTGTGCTCCTCTTGGTTAGGGCTACAGCCCCCATTTCTGGACTCTGATAAGAACTCTCAGCCAGGAGAAATCCTCTTGCTGTGCAATGAAGGATCTCTTGCCATGTTCTATGGTGCTCTTGGCTACATGGGCTTCCTGGCTGCCATTTGCTTTGTGGTGGCTTTCCTGGCCAGGAAGCTGCCTGGATCCTTCAACGAAGCCAAGTTGATCACCTTCAGCATGCTGGTCTTCTGCAGTGTTTGGGTGTCCTTCGTGCCTACCTACCTGAGCACCAAAGGGAAATACATGGTGGCCGTGCAGGTCTTCTCCATCTTGGCCTCCAGCGCTGGGCTGCTGGGCTGCATCTTCTTCCCCAAGTGTTACATTATTGTACTAAGGCCTGATTTGAATACAAAAGAGCATTTAATGATAAAAATAAAATAGAAAAGTGATCCTTACGTAAGAATACTTCAAGAGTGTTATCTAAAATCTTCCATTCATATTTAATAATTGATCATATTATCAATCAACATCTCACCATCTTCATCCCACCCATTTGTGCTTAGATCATATGCAAGTAATTCTTCTTGGGATGTAATTTGTGTGTTTATGTGTGTGTGCATTTTACATTTCTAAAATGTACGCAATGCTTCTTATACATGTTAGTTTTTCATAATAAAAAGAATGAGTTGTCGTATGAAACAATGAGTCATGTTCATTAAATGGCATAAGGAAGAACAGAACTGAGAGTTATCACAGACCAATATCAATTCAGGTCTCATATCAATTCAGATTTTTCAAGCACCATCTTTTATTACTAGTCTGCCAAGGCGCCAAGTAATGAACGCAACCAATCTAGCAAATCTTAGGCTTTCTGCCTTCTCAAAAATTCCTTTATTGAGTACATCATTTCAGCATGTTTAAAATGCAAAACCAGATCTGGCTATTTACCCACGCTTTCAGTATAATTAAAGAATAGACGGCTCCCTCCCTCCTTGTCACAGGTCATGCTATCCAATTAGGTATTCTGGAATCTCCTTGGTAGCCTCTTCCAGCCTCTGGCCAGCAGCTGGTAGGGTGACCGTGGTTCCCACAAGATAGTAAGTTGTTGATGTCTGGTCTGACATTCCAAAGCTCCCTCCCTGACCCAAGTGTGGAGAGATACATCATCTGTGTCCAGTCTACAACACAATCCTTTCAACAGTTCAAAGAAGGTTCCACACCCATTTGCACTACTCAGGTGACCCTGATGACACAGATAAACCTCCAGATGGCCTTAGTGACTCTCTAAAAGAATGCAAATGACCATCTGTCTGCAAGGAGTATAAACCCTTCCATTCCCATCCAGTCAGAGCTGAAGAAGCTTCTTGGATGAAAAGCAAAAGATTGTCAAACAAAAAACCAGAAAGTCCAGTCGCCTCCTGAAAAAACACCTTTGGGACCTTGGAGTCATTCTAGTTGTTTGGGCCCAACACCAGGGCTGTATACATAGCAATAGCAATAGTCTCATATACCGCTCCATAGTGTTTTCTTTATAGCAATTTATAATGTCAGCCTATTGCCCCCATCAAACTGGGTCCTCTTTTTACTGACCTTAGAAAAATGGAAGGCTGAGTCAGCCTTGAGCCCAGCAGGATCAAACTCCAGACTGTGAGCAGAGTCAGCCTGCAATAATGCATTCTATCCACTGCACCACCAGGGCTCTAGAACCCAGATTCAACATGTGACCACCCCCTCCCCCAAGATCACATGTTCGCAATTAGGGCACTTGACAAGTAGTCTACATTTACATCCATTTGCAGCATCCTACAGACATGGGATGATGATTTGCAAGTTTTTTGTTGGAATCAGTGTTTACAGGTACTGTATGAGTGCAATGGTTAGAATGCAGTATTGCAGGCTAATTATACTGACTGCCAATTGCCAGCAGTTCGGCAGTTCGATTCTCATGGGTTCAAGGTTGACTCTGCCTTCCATCCTTCCAAGGTCAGTCAAATGAGGACCCGGATTGTTGGGGGTAATGTGCTGACTCTGTAAACCACTTAGAGAGGGCTGTAAGCACTGTGAAGCAGTATATAAGTCTATGTGCTATTGCTACTGGTCGTAACTCATGAGGATCATAAAGTAGGTCAGTCACATGACCAACCTAATCTTACAATTTTTATTGCCATGGTTGTTAAGCGAACCCAATGGTTCCCTATGGATGTGATTTTGCTGGAAATTGGAAGACAGTTCTGACTAAAAATCAGGAATCTGGTAGACTTTTTCCTAATATCACATTTTATTCAAAAGCATAAGCTTTTGTGAGCTGCAGCTCACTTTATCGGATGCATAGACTGGCCAGACAAATAAGAGGATTTAAATTGGAACAAAAAAGAGGAGGTGGAGAGGAAGGGGAAATAGGGAGGGAAAGATAGGTTAGTTATTTAGATGTAAATTACATGTGAGACAAATTACAAGTACCTTATCAATTAGCAATTATCATGTATTTAAAAGCTTAGTGGTTCTCCTGCTAACATGATCCTTAATAATTTTAGCACTCTATGGATCGTTGGAAGAAATATCCATCTGGTTCAGTTCCAAGTAGGGAGAAAGACACTGGAAACATGGAGGGTGATTGGAAAGATGGTTTATTGATGAACAGGACCACATGGGTTTGAGGTCCTGGGCATCTGACTACATGGAGTGGAGAGTGAGAGTTATTTATACCATCTCTTGGGCCTTGCCCTTGAGCTTCCTGTTCCTGTGGCAAGAGCATGTATTCTATTGGTTGCTGTAGGATCACAGTTAACTTTGTAGGCTATCCGAGTCCCAGGCTTGGTTGAAGCTTGCTGGGTGATGTGATGAAAGGCAATTCCTAATGTGGCTAAGTGGCTTTGCCCTGCCTTTGTTCAGAGCCAGACCTTGCTGCAGACAGTAATGGATTGCCAAATCTGCATTTCTAAAGCTGCCCCAGCTTAGTATTTGCTTGGGTGGCTGGCTGCAGGGAGTTGAGGTCTGAGTTTCTGTCTCCAAGAGCATGTTTCTCAATTTCTCAACCAGGGAAATGTAATATTCTGCCTTTTTAATATTTCCTAAAATATGTCATTATTCTAGGAGAGGGGTGAGTGCTACCTTTCTACAGGATCAAAATCAATACTTTCCCATGGCCTCTCTTTGCTACTCAAGGAAGTCTCTTTGCTGCTACTTATAACAGAAAAGCAGAATTGGAAGGGACCTTGGAGATCTTCTAGTCCAACCCCCTACTCATGCATGGACCTCTGTAGGTTTCAGAAATCCATGACGCAGTTTGTGTCCAAAATATCTGTCTGCCTTTCGCAGAGTTTATTTGGCTTTTATAAAGTTTTTACAAGCAAAGCACAGAGCAACAACACATTGCTATAACACAGGGGTGGCGAACAAGTTCGACAAAAAGAGCCAAAATTTTAAACTGTGAGAGTCAGAGAGCCACACCACGCAGTGACCTGCCAAAACAGACAAACACTCACACAAAAGCATATAATTTTAACAATAATATATTAAACACATAATATAACATGCTCAGTCAGGTGTTTTTTGTTATAAATTTTTATAAACCCATTAGAGCTGCTGTATAACTTTTAAATCCATAAATAAGTGGAATCTCTGTCCACGTAACAACCTACAAGATTACTTGATGACCACAACCAGGAATGCCACACTTGCAGTCATTAAACAAAGCAGTCACATATCTCGCTTAATGACTGCTTTGCAAGGTGACGAGATTGTGATTGTAAATCGAGTACAACCTATACATGGGTAAAGCCTGGTCCTAATATTATCTTCCTTTAACCTAATATATGTATTATAATATATATATGAGTTTGGATTATCTTTGATATCTATTACAATTACAGGCTGTGAGAAAAACACTCGTAGAATTTTGGGAAATATACTAACCATGGAAATTCAATTAAATGTTTTCTCCTATTTAAAACTCTGCTGCTCCTGAACCCAGAGCTTCAATATGCAACCATTATTATTAATTTGAGCAATCATTAGAACCTCACCGGAATCCTGCAGCAACTGTGCTAGACTTTGAAGCATTATTTTTTTGGTTTATCTCAACAGCAGAGGGCGCTGTTGAGATAAACCCGGAAGTATGGTCGACGCGACGACCAGCTCAGAGCTGGTGGAGCGCAGGCAAGCGTCGACCGTACTTCCGGGTTTAGCGCGCGATCCGAGCCACAGTATACTAAATAATGGTAAGAGGCAAAGAGCCTCATTTATTTTGGCCGCGAGCCACATGCGGCTCGCGAGCCGCGTGTTCGCCACCCCTGCTATAACAGGTTCACTCCCCCAAATCTTCCCTAGAGAATCAAGAATACTATTCAGGCCAAGGATACCTCATGCCTTTGCTCTGGTGAATTAATGAGCTAAAGATAACAGACTGTGCATCACCTTTCCTTTATTCCTGCATTTGATTCTGCTATTTAGGTGAGCTTGTAGGTTTCCAAGATAGACAGCCACTGAGGTCATGGTAGTTTCTACGCATGCCCTTACGTAAGCCTTACCTCTCATTCCCACATCTCACTCTTTTTTATTTTGTTTGACAAGGAGGAGGGGCTACCCTTCAGGAGAGGAACATCCCTGCAATTGTTTATACAGAGCATATACCTGACCCTGAGGCAATGTAGGAGGGGGTTTAGGGCAAAAAGCTGTAATGCACATTTTGCAAAGGGAGGGAAGGCATTGAACAAAATAGCACCCGCCAATTAAAATAGCACAAATGATGACTAAATAACATAGGATATTTCCCAACAGACCTGTGGGTAACCACGCCCAAAAGCTTTCCCACCAAGATCCTAGGGTATCAATTTTCAAATCAGACGCCAATTTGTGTAAAATATCAAGCTGACGCTGAATAATTCTGGATTCATCGGAAAGATTAAAACAACACATCCCATCAAAACTTTCACAACCCATATGCTGGCGAAGAAGCAAATAATCAATAGCAGCACGATTTTGCAAAATAGCTTTATGCAAAGCTTGTAACTCATGATTAATTGCTGAAATAGCTAAAGAAGTAGCATTAATTGTTTTTGCCAAATTACATGCAACGGCATTAATATTAAGATGAGCACGAGCAGCAAGCGCTGGCACACCCACTATAGATATAGCCAATGCTACATATTCTACTTTATTAAGTAAAGCTGTCTCAGAGTCACAAGTGTTGTCCAGCGTGACTCCTCGTCTAGAACGTCTGGAATAAAATTGCTGATTAGAAAGCAAAACAGGAATTAACTAGCTAAAGCAACATTGTGCTTCACTAATATTAGCAGGAATGTAATTAAAAGTTTCGTGACCATATGTAAAAAACCATCCTTGCGGAAGCCAAACATTAGCAAAGTGAAAGGAAACTTCCTCAAAAGCTGTACAATTTAAAGTAGGTGAACTAATATGAAGACAGTAAGGCTTTTTACTTGAAGATATACAGTTAACTACTTTAGCACATGTTACATTTTCAGGAACTGCTACTATGGGAGTATACAAAGCAATTGCATCAGGGGCAGTTCATAGGCAATCAGTTCCTAACTAGATATAGTCTTATAGTTCAAACCAATGAAGTGTTGAATTACTGCAGACAGGATTCAAACAGGATCCAAACATGTAGAAAGTAAATGTTCCATGTACAATTCAGATAAGCAGAAGACATCAGTTTGTGTAATGTTAGCTGCACCCATAGATTTTTACTTCAGTCACTGTTCAAATGAGTTTTTTGGGTAAGATGACAGCAGCTATCGATAAAGAGAAGCAATTGACAAGTAGACATAAGAAAATGATGACTAAGGACTTGGCAAAAATGGCAGCGCATAAGTTCTCGGGGATTTGTTCCACATGTCGTTGTTACAGCACTGCTTGCGCTTTGGTGGTCACTGGACAGCTGTTTTGGCAAGATCGTATTGGCCATTGTGCTGTCTGTAAAGTCACCTTGGTCATCTCTAGAACTGGATTTGGGAACTGGTACCACAATATTCTTAGCTAGACAAACACCACGTGCTGGAATCCACAAAGACCTGTAGAAGCAAGCACAACATATCCTCGTCCCCCTTGCGGGGGAGGCAAACAAACTTTTTTAATCTATTATGTTACCTATGCCAAATTAGCCAAATTGGGGTACACCAAATTGTTAGGTACCCGAGATCCCTCCTTTTTTATTAGTTTGAGAAGACAGTCCTTAAAGGACCAATTAACATGTTCCACAATGGCTTGACCTGTGGAATTGTAAAAAAGTCCATGAATTAGAAACATGTTCCAAGTTGTACAAAATTGCAAAAAGGCCAATGAAAAATAGGCCAGGCCATTATCAGTTTTTTAAGAAAAGGGTTTACCCAAAACAGTAAAGGCTGAAAAAAAAATGAAATATAACATGATTAGTTGTTTCTCCTCATTGAAACGTGGCCAAAAATTAAAATAAATAAATAAATGAATTTACTTCTAGGGAGCCAGAGAGGGAACATAAGTGACATACATTTGCCATAATTTATTAGAGGCTAAACCACGGGGATTAACACCCGTGTCCCCACAGGGGGATGCTGCAGAACACTGGGGGCAAGATGAAACAATCTGCTTGGCCTGGTCAATTGGAATATGGCAAGCTTGTGCCAGCCCTCTGGCATTTTGATGGAAAAAAAATAATCAAAAAAATAAATCTGAAAAAAAAGTAGTTAAAACATAGACAGCTGCATCTGAGTTGCATACCTGTTGCTTTAAGAAAAAGGTCCTAGAAAAAACAAATAACTGCATATGTGAGCATAATAATTACTGCAAAGTTAAAAACAAAGCCATAAGATTAAGATCCATCCTGGATGTGATGTAAATACCTAGAAAATTAAAAATAAATTGACACACATAATGAAAGTCAGAAATATAGTTAAAAAGCTTGTTGAAAAAAGATATAAAAAGCTAAAATAGCAGCAGCTAATTTGAAGTGTTGCAAGAACAACTATATTGCAGGGTAGGAAACTTTCATGAGAGTCCTTATAAGCAATTACTCCTCTCGTTCACCCTCCACTTAAAAAACAGTGTTGTGAAAATAGAGAAAGAAAGCAATAGACGAGTAAACACGCAAACCAAAGATCTTTAGGCAAATGCTATGAAATACAGACCACATAGTCAGTTAAAGCACACTGAAGAGATAAATTATGCTGAAAATAAAATTGAAAATCAGATTTTGGAATAGGAAAAATAATATTAATTAAGTCAGTCCAATTTCTACAACAAACCCAAGGTTATTAAATCAGCAACGGCCTGGATAAATGGTAAAACATTTTGAAACGGAATTTTTTGTCTTAAAAAACATCAAAAAGGGCTAGCTGACAATTTCTTTGAGGGATGCAATTCACAAATTAAATGCTCAAAAGATTATTAATCTCCTCAACTGCGGCAAATGCAGCTGAGGAAATCATGATAACATCTCCAGGTTGTTTTCCTTTGGTCAGTAATTCAAACAATAAATGTGTCAGCAAAGAAAAATATGACCTTACACAATTAAGAGTACCCAATAACTGTTGTAAATTAACTAGTGACATAACGTTAGGCAATTTCAAACAAGGAAATGCCGGGACAGAATAGGAATGCAACATCTTATGACCCAAATACAGATAAGGAGCATATTGTTGTACTTTTGTCTGGGGAAATTTGCAACCCATAAACAGTCAAATCATTTTGTATTTCTGAAAGCCAATTAGGTGGTATCTTTGGGGCTCCAATTAAAATATCATCCATATAGTGATTTACCAAAGTCAATGAATAAATTTGAAGCAAAAAGAACTAAGTAAATGTATAAATCAACCAATGAAATAATTTTGGACATTTTGCTTTTAGCTTCAGCCCTTGGTGGAAAGGGCTGGGGGAAGTTGCAGGCATTTCCCCCCTTAACTTTTGACAATCCCTTTTATAACATTTTCCTTGAGGTTTGCTGCCTTGCGAGAAAGCGGCTGCCAATAAAGTAGCCTGATGAGAGGCTGTTCCTATATCTTGACATGCTTTAATCATTTCTGCCAACTCAGGATCATTCCCAAAGCCAATGATTGCCTTTCAGCATTCAAAAGTGTCATTTTCCTTTGCTAATTTCACCAAAAACTTCATCTGAGCCTCAGAATTATCTATTTGTTGTTTTAAACCATCCTGCAATCTGTTCACAGATTCTTCTTGAAGAGGGGGAGGTGTGGGGAGGGAAGCAGACACACAGAAAACATACTTTTCCTGACCGGCAGTAAAGTCAAACTTTTCTTGCAAAGCAGGGCAAAGAATAGAAGAAAAACAATCCTTTAAACCAATTACTTTATGATCTTGTGGAATCAATTTAGGTGGACAGACAGAAAACATATCTTCTTTCTTCCCCTCCTCTTTTTCTAATTGTTCCTCTGACTGTGGAGAAGCAGATGAATTAACCTCTCCGTCAGGAACTGGAAGTCCAATTGAAGATGATTTTAGGGGAATAATTTTTACTTGATCATAATCAGATGAAGGCTTGGTGGTCAATTGATGTCCTGCCAAAACTTTAGAGCCAAATTTTTCTACTACTTGATGGCACTGAGACCACGGATGTCCTATCTTCCAAGGACATTGTTTCCCTATCCCTCCAGCCAGCTTCCTTATGAATGCCTCAGGTGTTGTAACACCTGACTCCTGTATCAAGAATCTAAATTCTTGTACAATTTGCTGCTGGTGAGACAGATTGCAACCCATACTTACCTCTGAGGGGTCCCGTAGGACGATTGGCATGCCGTGGGGTCTGTTACAGACGGGAGGTAAGTATGTTGGCTGTTGCTCCCCCGAAGGGTGTTCCCGGGTTTCGGCACCAGATGTAGGTTTCAGAAATCCATCACGCAGTTTGTGTCCAAAATATCTGTCTGCCTTTCGCAGAGTTTATTTGGCTTTTATAAAGTTTTTACAAGCAAAGCACAGAGCAACAACACATTGCTATAACAGGTTCACTCCCCCAAATCTTCCCTAGAGAATCAAGAATACTATTCAGGCCAAGGTTACCTCATGCCTTTGCTCTGGTGAATTAATGAGCTAAAGATAACAGACTGTGCATCACCTTTCCTTTATTCCTACATTTGATTCTGCTAATTAGGTGAGCTTGTAGGTTTCCAAGATAGACAGCCACTGAGGTCATGGTAGTTTCTACGCATGCCCTTACGTAAGCCTTACCTCTCATTCCCACAGACCTCTACACTACTTCAGACAAACGGTTGTCCAATCTCTTCTTAAAACATCCAGTGCATTCACAACTTCTGGAGGCAAGGCCTTCCACCAGAGGTGGGATTAAAATAATTTAACAACCGGTTCTCTGCCCTAATGGCCATCTGGATAGGTGGGGCTCGGTGATCATGTGATTGGATGGGCATGGCCAACTTAACATCACTCAGGTTGATCTGTTACAATGTAACAAGGGTTAACCGGAAAGGCAGTTTCTGTAAGCAGGGCAATAAAGATTAGGCTAGAAACAACACCAGAATGTTTCCTTCCTGCCTTCCTTACAGGATTAGCCCTGTAAAGTGGGAAAAAACAAAAGGAGATTTCTTCCAATAACCGGTTCTCCGAACTGCTTAGAAAGTTAACAATCGGTTCTCCCAAATAGGCGCGAACTGGCTGAATCCCATCACTGCCTTCCACTGATTAATTGTTCTAACTGTCAGGAAATTTCTCCTTCATTCTAGATTGCTTTTCTTAAAGTGCTTTCTACTTAAAGATAAATTGTATTGCTAGACCAGATTCTGACATATGCCTGCTACTAAGGATTACACTGCGTGGCTTGTTTTTATCATAAGTTGCTCTTTTGTATTTAAACCAGGCCTCAGTAAAATAATATAGCATTTAGGAAGAAAAATGCAGGCCAGCAACCCAGCACTGGAGGCCAAGATGGAGAAGATCTGCACGCCCACCATGTATTTCCCTTTGGTGCTTAAGTAGGTGGGTATGAAGGAAACCCAAACACTGCAGAAGACCAGCATGCTGAATGTGATCAACTTGGCTTCATTGAAAGTCCCAGGCAGCTTCCTAGCTAGAAAAGCCACCAAAAAGCAGATGGCAGCCAGCAAGCCCATGTAGCCGAGAGCGCCATAAAACATGACAAGAGAGCCTTCGTTACATTGCAGGATGATTTCTCCAGGTTGAGAGTTGATATCAGAGTCAGGAAAGGGGGGCGAAGAGCCCAGCCAAATTGCACAGAGAACAACTTGGACAATGGAGCAAGAAAGGACAATGGTGTTGCTTAAAATCTTCCCCAGCCATCTTCTTACCTGGTTCCCTGGCTTTGTGGCCAGGAAAGCCAGCACCACCATGATTGTTTTGGCCAAGACAGAAGAGACAGCAATTGAGAAGATGATGCTGAAGGCTGTTTGTCGGAGGAGACAGGTGACTTTGCTCGGTTTACCAATGAAGAGGAAGGAGGACAAGAAGGAAAGCAGAAGAGAGACAAGGAGTATATAAGAGAGGTCCCGGTTGTTGGCTTTGACAATTGGAGTTTCTAGGAATTTAATGAAAATTCCCAACACAAACCCTGTGGCTAAGGACAAGAACACTGCAAAGGAAGCAAGGATAATCCCTAAATTTTCATTGTAAGAGAGAAAAGATATAATCTTAGGTACACAGTGATCTTGAGCCTTGTTTGGATGCTGATAGTTCCCACACAGGATACAAACATCTGCATCTAAAGAGGAAAAAAGAGACCATTTTCAGTGTTGCGTGCTAGCCCAGTAAGATCTGCAATAAAATTTGCTTTAATTGTCACAGCAGATGACAGCATCTAGGTAACTTTAGTTCAGCTCAGAAAAGCTAACCACGATTGGTGCCCATTGTTCCTTTGATAGAAGATCACCAGGTCAGAATGGAAACTTGAAGAAACATTCTGGAAATAGGGAGGTGCAAACTATTTTAGGAATATTTTGGTACTCATTGTTAATTGGTTCAGGAAGCCATGATGAGTACTCAGAACAACAGGTACCAAACAAACTAAGTGAGTTAACCACATGGCCTTTTGTTTCAGCTGGTAAGGACTTCCTGTCTGTCCATTTTCCTATGTCAGTGACTTTCCCAGCATGGCCGACTTCCTTTCCACCTTCTGTGGCCACCCCCCTTTTGCAGAGACCTTCCCGGCATGGCCAACTTCCTGCTTGTTCTCTGTGGTTGTCCCCCTTGTCCCATCACAATGTAATGAGTACCAAACAAATGAGTACCAAGATAACATTTTTGCATCGAAATGCATTTGGAACCAAATTTGAGGAGTTTTGAACTAATCAAGTTCTGAGGTACCACTGTATTCAGAATACTTATAGGTATACAGACTAAAGTCACCAACTTTGATAAGGAATCTCTCATTGTTATTTATATTCACTTCAATTGATGCTATGAATGATTTAGTTGTATTTTGGGGGGGAAACCTTCCAAGTAGTAGCTGGAGTACAGCAAGGCAGTGTGTCAGTACCATCTGGGTGGAATTAAACTTCTGAAAATGGTGTGCTTTTTTCCTTCACTAAGGAGAACTATAAGTCCAAAAATCTAATACTATCCTGAAAAAACTCAACGTTTGAAAAAAATGAGAAGTTTCTACAATAGTGTGTCTCAATCTTGGCAATTTGAAGATCTGTGGACATCAACTTCCAGAATTCTCTAGCCAGTATGCTGAGGAATTCTGGGAGCTAAAGTCCATTCATCGTAAAGGTTACCAAGCAGTGGTGGGATTCAATTTTTTTTTACTATCGGTTCTGTGGGCGTGGCTTGGTGGGCGTGGCAGGAGAAGGATACTGTAAAATCTCCATTCCCACCACACTTCAGGGGAAGGATATTGTAAAATCTCCATTCCCACCCCACTCCAGGGGAAGGATACTGTAAAATCTCCATTCCCACCCACTCCAGGGGGTGGATACTGTAAAATCTCCATTCCCACCCACTCCAGGACGAGGATACTGTAAAATCTCCATTCCCACCCCACTCCAGGGGAAGGATACTGTAAAATCTCCATTCCCACCCCACTCCAGGACGAGGATACTGTAAAATCTCCATTCCCACCCACTCCAGGGGAAGGATACTGTAAAATCTCCATTCCCACCCACTCCAGGGGAAGGATACTGTAAAATCTCCATTCCCACCCACTCCAGGGGAAGGATACTGTAAAATCTCCATTCCCACCTGACTCCAGGGGAAGTATACTGTAAAATCTCCATTCCCACCTGACTCCAGGGGAAGGATACTGCAAAATCCCCATTTCCTCCCAATCAGCTGGGACTTGGGAGGCAGAGTACAGATGGGGGCAGGTTCAGTCAGAGGTGGTATTTACCGTTTTTCCGAACTACTCAAAATTTCCGCTAACAGTTCTCCAGAACTGGTCAGAACCTGCTGAATACCACCTTTGTTACCAAGGTTGAGTAACAGGCTTATTTAGAGGCTCTCTAAGGGCATTCTTGTCCTTTCTCTCAAAGGAAGGAGCTGTGTATCGGAGCTACCTACCTTCCTGAGTAGAAATGGTCCCTTCTGGGCAGGGAGCACAATCATAGCAGCAGATAGGCTGCCCCTTTCGAGCTGCCTTGGCGTAGCCAGTCCTACAGCTTTTGGTGCACCTGGAATAAGGTGTGATCTAATAACAGAGACAAGATACATCCAGAATAAAACATTACATGAAATCTTGGTCTACGGAATGGAATTCTAGCTGGCAGCTCTTAGCATCTATCATCCTTCTCAAAACTGGTGTTTTCCAGATGCAGAACTGTGACTCCTAGCCTTTCCAGTCAGCGTGCCAATAACTGGGTTGGAAAGACCTGCGGTTGTTATCTCACAATTGGCATCAATAGGTGGTACAACAATGGAAACCTTGGATAATCTCCAAAGCTAAACTGGGTTAGGCACATTTTTGGGGGACCACCTGGACTTCTGGAAGAAGGCAATGGCAAAGACTTCTGTATGACATAGGTAGCCCTTGACTTACAACCAATTATTTACTGATCATTCCAAGTTACAATAGCAATAGCAATTTGACTTGTATACCGCTTCACAATGCTTTACAGCCTTCTCTAAGCGGTTTACACAGGCAGCCTATTGCCTCCAACAATCTGAATCCTCATTTCATCAATCTTGGAAGGATGAAAGGCTGAGTCAACCTTCAGCCAGTGAGAATCGAATTGCCGAACTGCTGGCAGCTGGCAGTCAGCAGAAGTAGCCTGCAGTACTGCATTCTAACCACTGCACCACAACAATGGCATTGAAAAAAGTAACTTACAACCATTTTCACGCTTACAACCATTGCAGCATCTTAAGCAACAAGGCAAGTCTTTTCACTGATTAATTGTTCTCACTGTTAGGAAATTTCTCCTTAATTGTAAGTTGTTTCTCTCCTTGATTAGTTTCCACCCATTGCTTCTTCTCCTGCCCTCAGGTGCTTTGGAGAATAGCTTGACTCCCTCTTCTTTGTGGTGACCCCTGAGATATTGGAAGACTGCCATATGTCTCCCCTAGTCCTTCTTTTCATCAGATTAGACATATCCAGTTCCTGCAACCGTTTTTCTTACGTTTTAGCCTCCAGTCCCCTAATCATCTTTGTTGCTCTCTACCTTATTAAACTGCAAGGGCCATAAAATAGCCTCAGGATGGATCGTGAACTTGAATCCGGCATCCACTGCCTTCTCTATGCTCCCAATTTTCACTCTGCCGTGAGTCCGATTGGGAAACTGCACCCAGTTCATAATGTCAAAATTGGCCGTCAATTCACCATCCTTGTCTACGTAGAGCCCGCTTGAAGAATCATTTGAAAACTGGATCACTCTTAAGAAAGAGTGAAGCTGGAAAGGCAGAGAAGACAAGAGGAGATTCATGTCCTATTATAAAACAAAGGGAGAGGGATTTTTGGAGATCACAGATCTCCAGAAGGCTGGTTCATGCAGCACTTGCTTGCTGAATTACAGGTAAACCTCGCTTAATGGTTGCCCTGTTTAGCAACCATTAGTAGTTTCAATAGTACTAAAACAGGAACCTTTATGAGTGGTCCTTGCACATACGAGTGTTGCAGCATCTTTGACTGTGCTTCACAACCAGCAGCATTGACAACCATCAGAGTGTCTCACGATCACTAATGTGGTCACCATTTGTGAGCTTCACAATTGGCTTCTGACAAGTAGAGTCAACCATGGGTGGGTTGCTGATGGGGTTGCTGCTGGTTTGCTTCATGTGCGCTTTGCGTATGCGCCAGAACATGAAAAAATGAGTAAAAAACATGCCGGCAACGGCATTGCCGAACGGGGAACCGGTTCAGGGGCATGGCCAGCCTGGATCACTGCAGGTTCGAGCGACTAAGGCTAAAATACCACTATCGACTCACCTGAACTGGTGCGAACCAGTAGCAATCCACCTCTGGAGTCAAATGATGTTGTAAGTCTATTGCTAATTTATTTAAGAGATTTACATGGACTGACTCTGGGCGGCATACAGCAATAAGAAGAAACTGTCAGACGCAAGGAACTGGAACAACTCTGTGAATGGGCCAAAGCAGATTCCTTATTGTTGATCACCTGTTTTACAGGAATCTCACCAGACTGACTTGGGAATCCGTAGAAAAAAAGCTTCATTAGTCTAGCTTGTGTCGTTTCCTCTCATGGAATGACTCCGTGCTGGAACGCTTCTTTATTCCCCCTTCTCCTTTAGCTGGTGATTCCTCCACCACATTCCAATAAGTTAAAATCACAGTAAACTGAGCTCAACAACTCCTTCTAACTTCATGAACATGGGTCATTTCCTTTGACAACTCTGTGAAAGAGGCTTGCTGCTGATTTCTTCCACTATGTTTTTTGATGCCCAGGTCTAGCCTATCGCTCAGAGTTTTTCTCGTGGTCTCCCACTGAGGGACAACACAAATCTATTACTATATAACTATATTTTGAAACCAGGCCCAGATTGGTAAGTACTGCCACCTTCAATTTGGATCTCCTAACTTAAATAGCTAGGTTTACACCATACTCTAAGCCGGGGGGTCTCCAACCTCCAGTTTGTGGACCGGCACCAGTCTACAGCATGCCAGAAACTGGGTTGCGTAAACAAGCAAAACCCCATCTGCGGGATGCAGACAGCACACAAAACCATTGCCCCCTCTGGTCCACAGGAAAACCTCTTCCCATGGAACTAGTCCCTGGTGCCCAAAAGGTTGGGGGAAGGGGTGGGCTTCAAAAATTGCAGCAATGGGTTTGCTCCCCTGTTGCTGGGTGGATATGGCCATGGTGGGCATGGCCTAGTAGGCCTCCTGCATCACGGCAGGGGTGGGTGTTTTTGACCCTCCCCAGGCTCTGGAGGCTTTCCTCGGGCCTCTGGGAGGGCAAAAAATGCTTCCCCCAGGCTCCAGAGGCCCCCCAGAGGCCAGAAAAGGGCCTGTTTCTGGATTTCTGGAACCTCCGGTAAGCCCGTTCCCCCCCCCCCCCCCTTCCCTGAGCCTCCGTTCAGGCTCTGCACTTACCTTGCAGGATGAATGGGCCACATGATCCTGGGAGGGGAGGGGTGGGGCGGGCAGACCCAGCCAGGGGTGGCATTTGGGGGTTCGCCAAACTGGGCAGATTTCCCGAACCTGTGCAAATCCCCAACAGCCCACCCCTGGTTGGGGGCTGTTGCCCTAAGCCAAACTCTTAGCATATTGTGTAATTATTGTCGTTTGATTTTTATCTGTTGGAATTTAGCCAGCTGTGCGAACACAGTCAAATTGTCACAATGAAATAATGTCATTTTTCATAAAATTATGTAGAGGTAGCCCTCGATTGCTTGCCAACTGGCCCACATTTTTAGCCCTTTGCTAAATTTCCATGGCAACATGTCTTCTTTTGCGGAAAACCAACATTTTCTTCCCATTTTTGGCAAAAGTGTTCCATAGCGAACAATGAGCTCACTTTAAGACAGCAACATTCACTTAACGGTTGCTGCAAAAAAGGTTGCAAAATCACATGGGTGAACTGCTTTACGACCAACCGGAATTACAGGTGTAATTGGCAGGTTCCATTATACCAGGGGTGTCCAAACTTGGGAACTTTAAGACTTGTGGACTTCAACTCCCAGAATTCCCCAGCCAGCCATGCTAGCTGGGGAATTCTGGGAGTTGAAGTCCACAAGTCTTAAAGTTCCCAAGTTTGGACACCCCTGCATTATACAATAGCATTTAAGCATTTAAGCATTTAATTATTTAAGTATTTAAATATTTAAGTATTTGTTTATTTATGTATTCTTTTTATGTATTCCATTGACTGTACACCGCCCCGAGTCCCTTTTGGGAGAGGAGGCGGTCTAGAAATATGAATAAAAGTAAAAAGTAAAGTAAAGTACAATGCAATACAATAGTAGAGTTGGAAGGGACCTTGGAGGTCTTCTAGTCCAACCCCCTGCCTAGGCAGGAAACCCTTATGGTTGTAAGTCGAGGACTACCCACACATTCTAGGAATGATAAGCAAGTCAGAAGAACTCTTTGTAAAGTGAGCTTCTTTGGAGGGAGATAGGTTGAGGAGAATACCTGCCATGGTTGTAAGCTGGAAGCGTCCAACTTATTTTCACTTAACCCCGGGTTCCTCCTGGATCTGGACAGAAGGGCAATCTGTAAACTCCGTACCACAATTTTAATAGTGTTGTAAATGGTGTATCTGTCTTGGGAGAGGACTCTTTCCAGCTCCCGGGGAGGTAAGGTCTCCACATTCCCATTCTCCTTGCATCTTCTCCAACCTTTCACCGAGAGACCCAGCTTGGAGTAGGAGCAGGAGAATGCTTCTTTCCAAAATGTTTCCAGGAAGAAGGAACGGGGCTCATAAGAGTCTAATGTTGCCCTTCTGCTTGACCTGTCTAAGGAAAAGGAACCTTGGATGTCCTGGAATAAAAAAGGTGAATAAGCCAAGATCAACTTGATGTCCCACACAACTGTGGTGACCCAGACTTTTCCCACTTTTGAATCGAAGTTGCTGTTGAAGATTTGATGAAAATGGATAATTGGACCAAAAGCAAAGTCTGTGCCTGCGTAACATAAAAATACATTGACTTGCTTCCACAGGGTAGTTGGTACAGTGTGGAATGTCCTTGTGTTGGAAATCATGCGGGAATATCGTTTCGAGAAGGCAACACAAACGTCATTCTGGATCAGCATGGAGGCCAATGTCCTAGTGAACCTTTCTCCATTGGCACTATCGGGAGCAAACAAGCCAATCCATGTCCATCCGAAATGCAGGAGCAGTCGGACAATCCCTTCGTACTGGGTTTCTTCTTTCGGAACCATGCGGTAAAAAAAGGGGAATTGAGATTTTTCACTATGAAGAGAAGGAGCCAGTCCATAACTAACCTAAACAAAAAAAAAACCAAAAGAAAACAAAAATAAAAATACCATTGGGACAAAGATTCAAATTTTATGAGTTCATTTTAAAAAAGAGTATTGTTTAACATTGCTCTCCATTTGTTCTTATTTCAATCTGTAACTTCTATTATAGTGTATTTATGTATTTATTTGATTCCTCTCTTTACTCCCTTTTATGACCCTGTAATCCCTTAATTCAGGACAGAGTCATGGCGACTGGATGGAGCTGAGGATTTACTGGCCGTCTGTCCTTCCTAATGGCTATGCGGAGTTCACAGCAGGTATTTTCTCTTTGTGTCCTGATAGAGAAACATCTGTAACTCCTAGGATTGAATTCTCAACCTTCTGAGTGGGAGGCGAGCGTCTTCACCACTTGGCCAACACACTGCTTGTTTATTATTTATTTAGTTAGTTAAATTTATTTGCTGCCTATCTTGTCACTCCAGCGGCCAACAATAATAAAAAGGAAGATAATGTTTAACAATTTCTACATGTGTTGGCATTGGTAAAAGCAATTAGATATAAGCCTTAAATAGTGAGTTGGGGGGGGAAGGGGGGGATTTTTAGATATCTTATTAATTGATTTTTTTTCAGAATATGTTATAAAAGGGTAACTATTGGAGGTTTATTGGAAGAGTTAATGAACGCCAGTAGGTGGTTGTGTCTTTAAATACAAATGATTCCAGATAAAAGCATGTTTAAATAATTCTAGTTAAATGAGAATGGTGGTACATTGATAGTAAAATACATAAAGATTTTTGAATTAAAATGTACAATTCAATATGAAGGAAGTATAAATAATGATTGTGGTAGTAACGCACGAAATCTATTTGTAACCAATCGACAAGCTTTCTACAAGATGTAATGAAGGATGATTCTTTTTTTGTGTGTGTTCTTGTTTAATTAAAACAATAAAAATTTTAGGAAAAAAAGGAAGAAAATTGAAAAATGAACAACGACAAAGGAACACAATGAGAAAGACCATCTTTTTGGCCTCGATACATGGAAGAAGGGAGTCAGCACTGTCTCCTGGCCATATTTTTGGAAATGGTTTCTTCTTCCTAGAAACAAGTGACCAGGACTGGCCCAAAGTCACTTAACTGGATTTGTGCCATTTTGTGCCAATCTGTGTGATGTCTTACACCACTACACCAAACTGTCTTTCTACCTCCAATTAGGGGTGGATAACTGCTTGGAAATCAAATTGTTTTGAGAAAGAGAGCCTTGGGACAGTCATTTTCTGTCCTATTAGACCAGGGATGGGTTTCAATTTTTTTTACTACCGGTTCAATGGTTAGATGGGGGTGCATGTGACTGAATGGGTGTGGCCAACTTGACATCACTCTTGCACACTCAGCCACATGACCCCCTCACCAAGCCTTGCCCACTGAAACTGTGGCGAAAAAAATTGATGGGGGGGTGGGCTCTAACCTCGCCGGAGCTAAGGGAGCACCTGCAAACTACCGAGTAAGAAAAAAAAGTTGCTGTCCTCCCTGGCCCCCAGGAACACTCTGCAGGCTTCAGCAGAGCTGGGGGAAGGGAAAAATGCCCCCGTTTTTACAAAAAATGGGCAGAAAAGGGGCCATTTTTTGCAAAGAATGGAGGCATTTTTCTCTTCCCCCATCCCTGCTGAAGCCTGCATAGTGCTTCTGGAGACTGGGGGAAGGCAAAAACGCCTCCGTTTTTATTTCTTTGAAAAACAGTTATAAGCTTATTGGGAGCTTATCTTTTTTCCCTAGCCTGGAGAAGTCACAAAATTAAAACCTACACAATTGATTGCTGTCCTCTTGTATAGTGTTTTGAATAGTATTTGTCAGGTCTGCCATCGTAAACACTTCAGCCTGCTTTGCTTCACTGGCATCCTGCCATAAAATGCAGGAGGGATGGAGGAAGGGAATGTAAGGAGGGAGGGATGACAGGAATCAGAGGTGCCAATCAGCAACGGACCAGAGCATCCAAGGACATGAGCATGTGAATGGAATTGAAACTATACCAAAGAGGTGCTAAATCAGTTGTTACCAAGACACAGAATTCAAATACTATTGGACATTCATGAACTGGTCAAAGGGTGAGGGTCCAGGGAATGGGGGAAAGGCAGGTTTTGAGCAGGAATATTCAGATCCAGCTTTGCTTATGCTGTAACCACTTGGCTTTAGTAAAAGCTATACCTTTCACTATAAATGGAGTCGAGGGTCTTTCTTTCCTAAATGCCCAAGCTGGGACAAGCCTGACAGTATGCCAATTTCTACCTGTGGGATTTTGTAGATGCCCAGAAGAGTGGCGATTTGGTTGGAGATTTCAGAGTCAGCCCGTTCCAAAACAGCAAGCAGAGGATTTGGTTTCCCGCAGCTGAAGTTGGGGGTACTGCTTTTCCCACCAGCGAGCAGATCTATCACAGCATCAGAAGTGATTCTTTTATCAGAGTAGTTCTCGTAGAGATTGTAGCCCAGGGTGATATTTGGTGAGAACTCAGAATTCTGACTGATCTCCTGAATGGCAAACCAGAAGGAGAGCACATGCCAAAATCTCATTTTTGACTCACTGCCAAAAATATAGGTATAGGTAGATGATCAGATTGTCATTCCAGTCCTAGTAAAATTCACAGCTTTTTTTCCCCTATGCTCTAATCTACAGAAATGTTTCTCAACCTTGAAGGATAGGATCTTTGGAGAAAATCTATCTAGGTGATTGTTAAGAGTCAAGACTGATTTGACAGCGCATCAATCAAATGAATTAGTTCCTTAAAGCAACAGCATTTAGTTTTCAGGCTTCCTCAGGAAAAAATCTGAAAAAAGATCCGATTCCCTTAATAAAAGAAGGGGTCACAGGAAGTTTTGTAGGGGAAGACTCGTTTTTAGCCTAATTGTCTAACATTGGAAAATTCTAGCTAACGTATCAACTGAGATGTGGATTAACAAGGCCTCTCTGATTGCTACATTAGAAAAAAAAATACAGACAACATTAAAATAATGAGACATCAGAGGCAGGAACCACAAATTTACCACAGTTAAGTGATAGTTACCACACATCTGTGGCAGATGTGCTATTCAGCCAGTTCTCTCCGGTTCAGGAGAACTGGTAGCAGCTGCTGCAGGAGGCTTCGCCCACCTGTCCCTACATTAATACATGAGCACTGCACATATGCAGACAGGGTGGGTGCTTGCTTTGCTCACACGCAAACTTTTGTAAACCAGTAGGGAAGGTAAGTGAATCTCGCCGTTGATTTGAGGTAAGATGGTGGCCAATAAATTTTATAAATAAATAAAATTAAAATTTGGATGTTGGGTGAATATGGGGGGGGGAGGTCCCCCAGGAGGAAAAATACACTTTCCTCAATGAAGGAAGTAAATCTAAGAATTTCCCTCCATTAAAGCTCTATTCCCCCCCTCCCAGCAAATAATTTCATGCACAGTTACACAAAAGCATACTCTTGGCGCAACCATTCCACAGGTGCAACATTACCTATAAAGCTTCAATTGAGAAGGCTTGGAGAAGACGAACGGCTCGAAGAAACCAATTTTTGGAGAGACGATGCCGCTTATGATGTAGCTTCCAGGTCTGTAGTAATTCACAGCCGTGTGTCCATCTTGGACTAGATTCAATGGGCATTTTGCCCTCAGGGCTCTGTAGGATGCTGTGGGCAGCAGCCAAAGCAGGAAGAGGAAGAGGAAGGAGAGAGGGACCATGGTGGCATAAAGTCACCTCCTTTCCCACCGTTGTCACTGCCTTGCCTTCGTTGCCCCAGATGGGAGCCCACCAATTCTTCACAAGAAGGAAGATATTTCAAGAACAAAGAACGTGTTTGGGTTGTGGTTTTTTTTTCTTTTTTTGCAGTAAACAGTCTCAGCAAGGTAGCAACGCTTCGTTAACTGATTGATTATGAAGAAGCCAAATGTTTGACTTAGCCAATGGAACAGGCTGTCATGTCATAGGGTAGTTTGTCATTCAATCAAAGTCTTCCAAGAGAGACTTCCAAAAATATTGAAATCTGGTAAAGATAATCCTGAATGTGGCAATGGATAGGATGGGCTTTCCTTGTCCCATTTAGTGCTAGAGTTGTAGGAATACGTAGATGGGAAATCATCAGAAACTCCCTAGATTTGGCTAGGGAATCAAAAACATCATTCTAGAACAGTGTTTTTCAACCTTGGCCACATTACGATGTGTGGACTTCAATTACAGGAAGAAAAGTGAGCATCAGAGAGAGGAAGGGATCAAGCTATTTTCCAAGGCACCTGAAGGCCAGACAAGGAATAATGGATGGAAACTGATCAAGGAGAGATTCAACCTGGAAATAAGGAGAATTTTTTTTCTGACAGTGAGGACAATCAACCCATGGAACAGAAGTTGCTTTCAGAAGTTGTGGGAGCTTTGTCACTGGGGGCTTTCAAGAAGAGATTGGACTGCCATTTGTCAGAAATGGTGTAGGATCTCTTGCTTTGGGGGGAGGGAATAGATGACTTACAAGGTCCCTTCCAACTCTGTTAATCTGTTAAAGGTTTACATGGAAATCACTCCTGTAGTATTGTAAAAAAAAAAAAACACCTTGAGAGGTCCATATGGACACCTGGATTCAAGCCAAACTCAAAGTTTTCTTTATCTTTAATAATACACTGGAGAGACCTGGTGTAATGTAATGATTGAAGGGCTGGATTAGGACTGGAGAACCCACAGGCAAATTCATTCTTAGCAGGACAGCCAAGTTGTGATGAGGGAGGGAAGATAAATGCAACTCTGCCCCTGAATAGGAAGGAAAGTGCATTTACTTCCAGCAATTCCTTGAAACTCTCTGGGGTGGGCTGTGAAAGGAAAACTAGAATAATCAAAGATTGCTCTCTTTACAATGCTAATTCCACATATGGATAGTTTCCAGCAGCTCTAAAAAGTCTTACGTCTTTTAAGATATTTGTACACTCATAAATACAGACCAGTGTTTCTCAACCTTGGCAATTTTAAGATGTATGGACTTCAACTTCCAGAATTCTCCAGCCAGCATAGCTAGAAAATTCTGGGGGACATTACGTTATCTTACAGATACTGCAATATAAATTCTTGCTTTGTGTTTATGTTATTCTCTCCCTCACTATTTTTTTTGGCTTACCTTTTGTCCCATTTTTCCAGCTGAATTTTCCCACTTTTTGTATTTGCTGATCATTAATAATAAGCAAAGTTGTATTATTGTTGTTATGGTTGTTACTTCACTGAATCGAGTGGTGTCTGTGCTTGTTCTGATCTGGATCAGGGGTAAAATGCTACCGGTTCAGACTGATTCGCCCGAACCAGTAGTAAAAATGCTACTGCTTCGCCCGAACAGGTAGTAAAAAAAAATGCTACCAGTTTAGGTGAACTGGTTTTTCCAACGATCAGCTGTGATGTGCGATTGATATTAGCTAGAAAGCAGGATCTCCAGCTTTCTAGCTAATCTAAATCACATGGCACAGCAGATTTCCCCCCCTTGCTGTTCACTTACCTTTGCAGGTGTACTCAGTAGCAGACTCTGCCCACCTACCCGGGCATCATTTTGATGCTCTATATATACACAGAAGGTCCTGCACATGTGCGGAGGTGCACGCTCACATTGCTACCGAACTGGTAGCAAAGGTAAGTGGATTTCACCCCTGATCTGGAAGTAAGGATAAACTTTTCATGTACTGGAACAAACTAAACTGAAATTTTCCCACCGTTGGTTCTTCTTATCATAACTGAAATTCACCCAATGACTGTGAGCCAGTCACAGTTTTTCAGCCTACTCTGCAAAGCTGCCATTAAATAGAAAATAATGGGAAGCCCTGCTATAAACACCACCTTAAACTCTAGTGAAAAGTTGGGGCAGAAATCAGCAATCAAATAATTAATATGAATCAGTTGTATGTTTGAAATGGACTGAATAGGACCACATATCTGAAATGGTGTAGGGTTTTTTTGCTTGAGCAAAAGACTTCCAAGGTCCCTTCCAGCTCTGTTATTCTGCTATTCTATGCTGTTATTCTATTAATACCTTTATGGTGCTTTTAAAAGCAATTCTTTAGCATTCAATCTAATAACTTTAATACTGTGGGCATCACATCATTTAATCTGCACGCTGCCCCCTGATAAAAAACAGAGACGAATTTGAAGTGCTGCATCAAAAAACAACAACAACAACACAGAATTGAGTAACAATTCAATCTCATGGCAGCTTAAACTTAAAGGGTTGAAGTTTGCACTGCTGGTATATTACTCTGTTCTGGGACTATTTCTACTTAATTTCCTCTGTAGTGAGAAAAAGCTTGTCATACATGAATTCTTGATATATTATGCATTAATAAAATGATCAGCCTATTCTCATTCTGCAAAGAATCTTGAAGTTTCTTGGAAAGGAAATAAAAATGGAACTAAACCAGCAGATCTAAATGTCTGCTCCCAGCAATCTCCATCTGGGTTATTTCTAGAGAACATTTATCATGTGGTTCTTGTTCTGTTTGGCTCGGACATGGAAAATATTTTCAATCCCTGATAATTTTGCATTTTGCTCTTATCTCTTTTTGGTTCTGGCAGTGGAAGCTGAAGGCTCAGGGGAAGAAGAGCAAAAGATGACAAAGCAGGGAGCCAAAAGATTTCCTACTACTGAGGTTTATTATTTATCATATGGCACGTTTGCATCACATTTTGTTAAAAACACAAAATATAAAATCTAAAACATTATAAACTTATGTTTTGTCTTCAAGACTAAATAGAATAGAATTCCAGTACTGGCAGGAAAATTCTGGGGGTTGAGTTAAAGTTGCCAAGGTTGAAAGACCCTTTATTATACCGGAGACAAAGATTTGGGCTCCGAAATAATATGTACAATATGGGTATTGTAGTACTAGTCTCAAAATAGCCTTTAATCTGACCCAGGAAATTAAAAGACTATTTGCTAAAGCTTGTACTGACATGTGAAACTCTGCTGAACACTATACCAAGGAGCAAGCAACCCCACCAGCCCAACACACACAACCTTCAAAAGCAGGACAAGGTTTCAGTCCAACTGGAAATGTTAAATGGAGAGCAAGCTTACTTCACACACATTCATACAGACAGATGTCCCTGCCTTAAACTCTTGTCACAAATTCCCAGGGACTGGGAGGAAATGGAGGCTTCTGCCAACGTTTTCGAGCCAACTTCAAGATATTCCTTTGTGCTCCATTCTGGTATTTTTAAACTGGCTTGAAACCCAAGGCCATTCTGGAAAGGAGGCTAAACAAACAAATGCAACAGCCCTTGGGTTTTCGGCAAGAATAAAAGAAGTGGTCTGATCGTGATAATTATAGGGGAAAGAAAAATCATTCTTTTCCCAATATGAAGGTCGCATGGTTGGATGCGCAGGTGCACCGTTGGAGGAAAACATGTTTGTGTAAATGCTCACAAACTCATTGGTGCAAAAAAAAGGGAGGGAGGGAGAGAGAGAGAGAGAGAAAACAAACAAGTCATAATACTTCAAACATGCATAGGGAGATGCACACACATTTTGTTCATCTCCCTATGAAAAAGGAGAACCCCGAGCCCCATGTTTTATTCCTTTTTATAGTTTACACAACCAAGAAAATGCAAGAGAAATGTTGGTTGGACAGGATATAAGCAAGCTCCCCTTTATATAGGAAATCAGTTAAAGGTAAAGCTTCTCCTCGCAAATATGTGCTAGTTGTTCCCGACTCTAGGGTGTGTGTGCTCAGCTCCGTTTCAAAGCTGAACAGCCAGCACTGTCCAAAGACGTCTCCGTGGTCATGTGGCTGGCATGACTAAATGCCGAAGGTGCACGGAAAGCTATTGCCTTCCCACCAAAGGTGGTCCCTATTTTTCTACTTGCATTTTTTTAACATGCTTTCGAACTGCTACTATAGGTTGGCAGAAGCTGGGACAAGTAATGGGAGCTCACTCTGTTACGCGGCACTAGGGATTCGAACCACCGAACTGCCAACCTTTCTGATTGACAAGCTCAGCGCTTTAGCCACTGAGCCACAGTGTGTGTCAGCATTCCAAATATCACCCAAAATTAAATCAGAGTCCAAGGCAAAGCTTTCCTCAAACTTCCAATTTATTAAGAGAGACATGTTGGCACATCTGTGGAAAACCCGAATCTGAAAGCTTCCGGGTTTTCCACCCAGTTGAAAGTTCAAGATCTTGCCCCCACACCCACAAGTCCATCACATGGTCCAATCTTCCACTGTCACGCTGGCAGTTCCGCCCATCCAGTTCCAGTCGGGCTCAGAGATGCAGAGACAAAAGATGACCTTGAGCTTCTAGAAAGGAATTTTTTATTTTGACAACAACACATTCTACTCCTTACTATTCCCCCTCCCAATTCCCCACTAATGAAATTGCATAGTAAAATAAGAGAGAGTGTGGCAGGCCAAAGATCCTAAAAGGAACTGGCTGCAGGCCTGACAGGTGGCCTCTTCTCAAAAGAAAAACGTTTCCTGAAAAAAGAATAACATAAAAGTTAACATAACAAAATTAACCACCTCTCTCCCCTCCCCCCCGGGGGGGGGGCTTTGGCTTATTGGGAAACTTCATGGAATTGTTTTACTAACTTATCCGCTTTTAGGTCCCAGCTTTTCACCCAAGTAGCTTCGAACAAAGAGTACCCCTTCTAATGCACTAAATATTGTAAGCGGCCCCTATATAACCTCAAGTCTAATATTTTTTTCACCTCATAATGTGTCTCCCCTTCTATACAGGAGGAGGGGGAGATTGGGTGGATGATCTTATGCTGGACCCAATTACTGGTTTCAAAAAACTACAATGAAATACTGGGTAAATCTTCCCTAGAATTCTGGGTAGACTGAGTTGAACTGTAACTGGGTTACACTTCACTATTGGGAATGGACCTAGAAATTTTGGGCCCAATTTCTTGCGAAGCATTCTTAATCTTATGTGTTTGGTAGATACAAAAACTTTGTCCCCCACACGAAAGGGGGGTTGGAGCGAGCTGTGTTTACCAGCCACGAAAATGGTAAAGTTAATGATGAGTTGCTTCTCCGCAAATCTTCCAAGCTGCAAAGGTATTTGTGCAGGAGGAACTTTGAAGATTTATAGCATCTGGAAAGATGCAGCCGGAGGAGGGTGAAAAGACTAATTCTACACACGGCTGGAGAGGGCAAGAACAATCACCCAGTATTCAACAAGATGATTGGAGCCTCCCAGACCAACTTGTGCAACCAAACGTGAGTGAAAATTCCTCCCATCTTCCCTAGCAAAGGCTGCAATGGACTGGAGTGGAGATGTTTACTCCTTCCACACAGCAACAAGTGAAATGACCCATTACCCTGAGCTGAGTCGCAGACAAACATGGGGAATTAAACCCAGCCAGGAGGAAGGGATTTGGCCAGCATCTCTCACTAGTCAGCCATTGATGGTTGGGCTGCAGCCTGTGAATCAAGCACCACCAAATTGGGCTTTCTTCCCACGTCATGGATGGGAGAGATATCCGTGGCTGCCTGCTTGGCCACTAACATGGGGAATTCAACCCAACCAGCAGAAAGGGGCTTGGGCCATATCTTCCCCTAGCCAGCAACTGATGTTTGGGCTGCAACCTGTGAATCAAGCAACTCCGGAATGGGCTTTCTTCCCAGGTCATGGATGGGAGAGATGCCAGTGGGCACCTGCTCTCTTTCAGCAGATGGCACCATATCAGATAACTGGGCAGTGGCCAACCCAGGGATTGACCTCACCACCGAGTCCAATGCCCCAACAGGTTCTTACCCTACCTTCCGACAGAGAACTGTTCTCGACAATGGAAGAAGGGATGAATGAGGGGGAAGCTGCAGGATGGATAGCGGAACAAGGTGATGAGATGTAACTGGGTTCCTTCCCTCGTGGGGGCCAATAAAAGGCCATCGGTGCTGTCATCTTGACCACAGAGAGTTAGAGTGTCTGGTTCCAGCCCCAATATCACAAACGTGAGCACCAACTGCCAGCGCGGTAAAGAGAAGGCCCCAGATGCCACCAGAAAAGAGTCATTTGGGCCAACAACTTCAGAAAACTGATCCTCAACCTAAGGTGATGAAGAGTCCACCCAGTGGATCCACTGGCGTAAAGAGAAAGCCTTGACTTGAAAGATTATAATGAACTTGCTTGAAATTTAACAAAAAAGCCTTGGATGTTATAGTGGCAGTGTTTATAAGTTGGAAGAATGGCGCAACATGAAAAAGAAACATTAATATTGCAAATGATTATGCTAGAAATTCAAAAAATACTAGTAACAACAGAGAATATTGAGAAGAGAATGGAGAATATAGAACACAGAACAGGAAAAATAGATGGAAAAATTGAGGATACTTATCAAACGATGATGAAAGTTGAGGACAGAGTTCTAAAAATTGAAAAAAAAGTTGAACAAAGAAATAAGAAAATTGATTTTGGCAATAAACTGAGTGTGGTTAGAAATGGCAAGAGTGGAATATGGAAAGGGGAGATCGACGGATTGGAACTCTATTCCAGACCTCAAAATATAGAAGAAGAAAAGGGAGAAAATTTGACAGAAGTAATGAAAGAAATTTTGGCAGAAGCATTGGTGATAACCATAGGCAATCTGACGGAAGGAACAAGTGGAGGGTTTCGAGTTTTTACAAGATATGCAATGAGCAACAAGTTGCTAAGAGAAGTCCATATAAGACTTACCAAGAAAGCAATCAGAACACTAATACTACAAATGGCAAGAGATATAAGATTGCACTACTACTGGAAGGACACAGGATGATGTAATGAAAGGTCATAATAAAAATTAAGTTAGATTAAGTTAAATTTAGAGTATTATGTACAAAATGGAGTGATAATAGTTATAGTCAAATAAATGAGTAACAATGATAATAATGCGTATATATATATATATATATATATATATATATATATATATATATATATATATACACCAGATTGATAATATGAAACTTTATACAAATTGTAAGTGAGGACCACGGAGAGGAGTTTTAAAAGCCTTGTTATTAAATATAAACAATTTTTATATAGAATATGGTATAAAGATGTAATATTATGGGATGATTTTAGGAGGATGTAATGAAATGCCATAATATAGATTTACTTTAAATTTTATATAAAAGGATGTAATAACAGTTATAGTCAAATGAATGCGAGGACTATTGTGAGGAAGCACAAAGCTTTGTAACCAATCGACATACTGTATGTAACTGGAGGATGATTTTTATGCATTGTGTGTGTCTATGTCTGTTTGTTTTATGCACCCATCTGTCCCTTCGCCTTCCAAGCCAAGCTCCAAGTACCCGAAACGGGGGTGGAAGGGGAACTTGAAGCAGTCGTGGACACTGGCTGCACTTGATGTTTAATCAGCATGTTGATTGTAAAGCAGCTAGGCATGCGCACAAAACCTCTAGCTTGTCCCATTCGGGTTGAGCAGGTAGATGGAATGCTGACAGCGTCAGTTACAGTAGTCAAACATGTTACCTATTTGCATCTCATTGTATCATACATGTTCATTAAAATGAGGTCTGAGTCAGAAGGGGAGTAAATTGTAAGGGGAAAAGGTTGTTTGGAGTTCACGAAAGATATAAAACAGATCCCCAATTTGTACTAACAAACTTTTTTCTTATCTGGAGCTAGTCTCCAGCCTGTTTATCAGTTTAGGAATGTTCAAAGCTAATAAACCCGAACGTCATTTTAAAAGAGAGAAAATTAATCAAATTAAAATGCAGAGTAACTAAGTTAGTTAGCAAGTTACATAACCATGTCATGTGCCCTTCACCCCCTCAACTGAGGCCTGAAGCACCCCCATCTGAGGGGACACTGGGACTCCTTCCCCAAAAGCCAGAATGAAGCTCCTGAGGGAAAGAAATACAATTACTGAAAGGAATCAAGTATGTGGGTAGAAAAAACAGTTGAGAGGATGAACATTCTAGAACAAGTTACCTCAGAAAATGCTCAACAGCCAAGAAGCGAGTCTGTTCCGAGGGCGAGGAAATGGCCACCTTCAAAAAGGAGCAGAAGGAAGGAGGAGAGATAGCAAATGAAGTTGATTTAATCAAGAAAGAAATTTAAAAAGGAATATTCCTCTTGGGAATGCTTCATATTATTATTAGGCTCTTGGTAGTATGTGAAGTGGACAAAATTGAAGCTAAATTAGCCAGGCACAAAGGCCAGTTTGAATGCCCTGGATCTTAAAAGAGATGAAGAAAAGTCCTGAGGAGAGATGGACATTCAGAGTAACTCAAAGGGCAGGAAGAAGGTCAGTGGGCTGCCATCCAACAGCTAAAGATGATAGTTCATTGCTATCCTGAGACTTGATATATGTAAAGGTAAAGGTTCCTCTCACACATATGTGCTAGTCGTTCCCGACTCTAGGGGGTGGTGCTCATTTCTGTTTCAAAGCCAGAGCCAGCGCTGTCTGAAGACCACTCCATGGTCATGTGGCCGGCATAACTAAACGCCGAAGATGCACGGAATGCTGTTACCTGCCCACCAAAGGGGGTTCCTATTTTTCTACTTGCATTTTTATGTGTCTTCGAACTGCTAGGTTGGCAGAAGCTGGGACAAGTAATAGGAGCTCACCCTGTTACGCGGCACTAGGGATTCGAACTGCTGAACTGCCGACCTTTCTGATCAACAAGCTCAGTGATGTGGAGGTAATTAGTAACTCAGTAGCTGGCAAACCACGCTGGGGAAACTAAAGTCCACATTCCTTCCTTTCTAATCTCTTCCCTTATCAGAAGGAACAATAGATTTGGCACGTAGCAGGCAACAGGAATTCAGTCAGTAAACAGGACTTCAGTCGGTAAACATGTGAATCACGTAGCTATACTATGAGTTGTTCACGAGGCTAGCATGCTTTTATTTAACCAATCAGCATTTGCCAAATGTATTATGTTGTCCAATGAGCTTTTGCTGTGTGGAGAAGAGTTACAATAAAAAGGGAACTTCTGGGAGTGCCTGATGATTCAGGTGCCGTCCCGTGCTTTTCCCATC
The DNA here is from genome assembly GCF_964273705.1 of Natrix helvetica. Taxonomy (NCBI): domain Eukaryota; kingdom Metazoa; phylum Chordata; class Lepidosauria; order Squamata; family Natricidae; genus Natrix; species Natrix helvetica. The sequence continues at coordinate 376,433,539 of NC_138548.1, forward strand.
AACCTGATTCCTGTCTCCTGATTTCTACGTCACCAACAAGCGACTTTCCCTTTTGAACATCAATTTCTCCGACCTGACTCTTATAATTTTTTTAGTAAAGTTTTCTCAGAGGAACTCGGGTAGTCCACCATAGCCATTGGCCTTAATTATCTAGACAAGGATTTTGTTGTCCTCAGTCAAGCAAGTTCTTTCAAATATTGGGCTACCTTCGCTGCCAGCATTAGATGTGGCTGCTTTACTTCATATTCCGTGCTCCTTTTGAAACTATTTGTCGTTTCTCTTTCTCTTCTGTGTGGTTGAATTCCATTTTTTGGGTCATATGTGCCATTTTTGCTCTGCTACTTTGTTTATTTTTAAACCCCCCTCCCTTTTCCCCCCCTCACAGGACATTTTAGCTCTGCTTAGTGCTTCAATGGGGGGACACCTGCAAACAAGACAGCGTCAGGCTACAATTGAAAGAAAATTCCTGATGGGACCAAAAAGCAGCTCCTATCACCACCAGGAAACTGGTTTTTGCCCCATGTTGCCTGACCCAACTCTCCATCTCTGCAGGCAAGATGACCAGGAATTACTCCAAGATTACTAGAACCATTGTCTGAACTGTTGTGCTCCTTTTTGGCTTCAGACACCAATGGTAAAGTTGGTGGATTTGGGGGGGGGGATGCATGGGATTCCCCTTCCTCCTGAGGAAAGATCTGGATGGGGAACTATGGGACTGAAAATGGAGGTAACCAAATTCTTTTCAATTGTTGCAACCTGCATTTAAACTGGGCAAGGTGGTTATGGAAACAGATCCCTCCTGAGGGGATCCTTCCAGAATTTGAATCTCTCACTTGCTGCCTTTGCTCCTCTATCTGGCTCAGTAGGAGCTTTCAGCCGGGCTCACCATCTGGTCTCTGCTCCCTCACCCAGTTCACCAACTTTGGGAGCTGGACAGTCAGGAAGAGCTGCAAGATCACCAGGCCCACCACCTAAGCTTTGATGCTCCTTTCGGTCTTCAGCCACTGATCCTGACAGTCAGAACAGCAGCAAGTGCATTGCCTGCTCCTACTCCTGTTGGTCTTTCCGGTCCATTTTCACGCTGAATGTCATTGTACTTTGAAAAAGGATAAATTATTTTTCTCCGCAATATAGCGATCATCCATAAATGGAGAATTTCATGAAGATATATATCTGACTTGTCTTTAGGTAAGTTGTTTTATTCTCCGTATCTATTGAGTTAAGTTTGTTGAAAAAGAAATAGATTTTCAGGCAACTGTAATCTGAAGTAGATCATCTTGTTCAATAACCTTTTTCCTTTTTGGATAGTCTGATAAAAATTCGTTTTGATGCGATAGGAGAAAAATAAAGTTAACTGAATCTAAATATAGAGTCATCTGAATAGAATCAGGGCATATCATGCCAGAACTAAGGCAAAGTTTTAAGTGGGGAAGGGCAGAGGGCCTGTAGGACATCACAACAAACAATATAGAATAGAATACAATTCTTTATTGGCCGTGTGATTGGACACACAAGAAATTTGTCTTTGGTGCGTATGCTCTCAGTATACATATATACTACACTGAGAGAATATAGTACAAGAATGTCCCCTTAGAAAATTTCAAGGCACCTGGGAAAATCTCATTGCAGCCTCACCAGAAGCACTTACATCGTTAGCTTCCTTTGATATTGAATTATAATATCCACCCTATTGCAATTCTATGGTACCATGTTATAATGACTTTATAATGGTTTTATCTTAATATTTTGCCTCATATATTGTATTGGTTTATATATGTGTGTGTGTGAGTGAGTGTGTATTTGGTGATGTTTTATTTAAATTTATATTTGTATTTGCATGAGTTTTATTAGTGTTGTATATCAGTTTGATTGCATGACCTCTGTAGGTGGGGGTTAAGGTAAATAAGTAAATTCTGAATCCACTGCTAACCAGAGCATACAAAACATTTACTAGACCAATTCTTGAATACAGCTCATCTGTCTGGAACCCACATTATATATCAGACATTAATACAATCGAGCGAGCTCAGAAATATTTCATGAGAAGAGTCCACCACTCCTCTGCTCGCAACAGAATACCTTATGGCACCAGACTTGAAATTTTGGAGTTAGACAACTTAGAACTACACCGCCTTCGGTCTGACCTAAGCATAGTACATAAAATTATCTGCTACAATGTCCTACCTGTCAACGACTACTTCAGCTTCAACCACAATACACGAGCACACAGTAGATACAAACTCAAGGTAAACCGCTCCAAACTCAATTGCAGAAAATACGGCTTCAGCAACCGAGTGGTCAATGCCTGGAATGCTCTACCTAACTTCATTGTTACATCCACAAACCCCCACATCTTCAATCTTAAACTGTCTACTGTAGACCTCACCCCATTCCTAAGAGGTCCGTAAAGAGGGCGTGCATAAGCGCATCAACATGCCTACCGTCCCTGTCCTAATGTTCCCTTTTATTCATATCCATTTCATGAATTCAAAATCATGTTTATATTTATATTTTATCTAATACGTGCTTGACTAAATAAATAAATAAAATAAATAGTTACCTCTTTAGCTAGGATCCAACCTCCTTCTCTTTTTCTCTTTCCCCTGGTAAGTCACCAGCTTGCAGGCTCCCATTTCCTCTGGAGAGCTTGGGACAAGGCTGATCATTCCTAGTTCATTTGGTCTCTGCCATAGAGATGAGTTGATCTTTCTAAAAATGCAGTGCCAGACCCAGCCTCTTTCCAGAAAAACCAAAGAAGGGCATTCTGCAAATAAAGTCAAAGTGGAGCTGAACTGGTCAGTCTCTACCAGATCGGGGTTCCCCTTCCTTCCCATTTCCTTGCTTCGGGAGTGACCAGCCCCTTCCCAGTCCCCAGGAAATCCATTTGAATGAATTTGGGGTTTTTGATTTCATTATTGTTGCTCGAAGAATAAAAACGGGATAGAAACAAATGAATAAATAAAAGCAGGTGACGGAAGATGCAGGCAGGAAACAAAAGAAACAAGGCTGGATCCTCAGCAATGGGTCTGACACCTTCACTGCTATCTTTTTGCAATAAAATGATACAGGTAATAGGAAGTCTATCATCCCCCAGGTCAGTGGTGGGTTGCAAAATTGTTTAGAACCTCTTCTGCTTTGTGGGAGTGGCTTGCCAGCCATGTGACCGGGTGGGAGTGGCTTGGCAGTCATGTGAATGGGTGGGCGTGGCCAACTTGTAAAATGTGGTGAAACTCACTTAACAACACTCTTGCTTAGCAACCAAAATGTTGGCTCAGGAACTCTGGCATTGAAGTGTGCAAGTCTTAAAGCTGCCAAGTTGCACCCCTAACCCTTTAGAAAAAAAAAACCAGGGGTATTCAAACTTGACAGCTTTAAGACTTGTGGACTTCAACTCCCAGAATTCCTCCTCTCGCTCTTCATCTTGATGATGGGTGGACGGGCGGGGGGGAGGGAGCTGGAACCGGTCCTAAACGGCACGGTAGATTTGTGGAACCTCTTCTATAGAAGAGGTTGGAACTGGCAGGAACCCACCCCTGCCCCAGGTGAACCAATTATGTGACGGAGTCATTTTTACTGTCCATATCAAATGAATCTAAACAGAAGGTTCAACTGAATAGCTTTGCCTTGGCAGGTTATGTGAAATCAACCTTTTCTGAGCTTTCGGGAGGAAAGGGCTAGGTGTCACTTATCCCAAAGGTGCTTTTTTTCCCAAGAGGCAACTGGACTTTCTTGTTTTTCTTTGAAGGCGCTTTGCTTCTCATCCAAGATGATTCTTCAGCTCTGACGGGGTGGTGGGAAATGAAAAGATTGATACTCCTTGCAGATAGCTGGTCATTTGCATTCTTTTAGAGAATTGTTGAGGCCACCTGGAGGTCTATCTGTGTCGTCAGGGTCACCTGAGTGCTATAAATGGGTGTGGAGCCTTCTTGGAACTGTTGAAAGGACTGTGTTGTAGACTGGAGATGGATGGCGTTGTATCCCTCTCGGCCTGTTGACAGAGGCCTGTTCAATTTTGACATAGATGGCCCCTTTAACCCCTCTTTCAGACCAGTGGTCCTCTCTGTCTAAAATGTGGACATTGCTGTTTTCAGAAGAGTGGTCTTTGTGTTTCAAATAAGAAATGGTTATTCAAACTTAGTTATCCACCCTTTTTAATTGTTCATATTGTACCCCCCCCACCTTTTTACTGCATTTTCCTGTATTGTTTTAAATATATATTTGTATCAAAAATTTCTTTGAAATCATGGTAATATACAAATAATGATACAGCATTTATTTTTTAAGTGGAAGGACGTAGAAGTCAAGAAATCATTGGCAATGAAGATAAATACAAGAAAATGCTTAATACGCAGGAAATAACAAGACTCTCCAATAGACAACTTTACACATGGGAAAACATCAGGCTGAGGGGGTGGTGTTTTTTCCCTCCCCCACCTCACTCCCCAAGCTAAAACATATAAAAACGGTTACAGAAACTGGTCATGGCTAGTCTAGTGAAGAGAAGAACCAGGGGTGACATGATAGCACTGCTCCCATACTTTAGGAGCTGTCACAGAGAGGAGGACAACCTATTTTCCAAAGCACCCAAAGGCCAGACAAGGAACAATGGATGGAAAATGATCAAGGAGAGATTTAATATAGAAATTAGGAGAAATTTTCTGACAGTGAGAACAATCAACAGCTTGCCTTCAGAAGTTGTGGTGGCTTCATCACTAGAGGCTTTACAGAAGCGATTGGACTACCATCTGTCAGAAATGGTATAGGGCAGTGAGGGCTTTTTCTCATGTGCTGAAATTTTGTGTTTTCGCCCTCCCCAGGTTCAGGAGGCTTTTATTGAGCCTCCGGGAGGGCAAAAACAGCTTCTCCTGGCCCATTAGTGGACTTCCGAAACTTCTGGGAAGCCCGTTTCTCACCCTGCCCAGGCTCCAGAGGCTTTCTCCGAGCCTCCGGAAGGGCAAAAACAGCCTCTCTCGGGTTTCAGAGGCCCTCCCTGAAGCCTCCTGGCACCAAAAACAAAGTGTGTGGGGAGGCGCACTGCAACCCCCCCCCCGTGCTCCTCCCACTCATGCGTGCACATCTCCCGCGTGCACGTCTCCCACATATGCGGTAGAAAATCAGCTGGCTGGCAGGTGGCGCGCGTACATACGCCGTGGATCTGAGCTGGTCAACCACTCACATGCCCACAGAGGTGCCATAGGTTTACCGTCACGGGTGTAGGGTCTCTTGCTTGCGCAGGAGGTTGGACTAGATGACCTACGAGGGACCTTCTAACTCTGTTATTCAAATACTTAAGAGTATTTGACAGTTTTACCATTATCATCATCATGACATTTTTGTAAAATTCAACTACTTATTCAGCACTATAGAACAATCCAGGACAAACTTTTTCTTTCTTCTAAAGGGCATCTCATCAAATGCTTCAACAGGGATATCATATCCCTGTTGGGTGCCTTTTTTTTTAAACAACGCTAAACATGCTTCAGTCTATTTTCCCGGCACTTAACTTGAACTCTCTGATGAACCCCACTCTGCCCCAATCTAATTCCAGTCCGAATCTCTTAAATGGTGGTAAATACTCACAATGTATTCTCACAATGGGGAGAGGGATTCATACTTCCTTGATCACAACAAATGAAGCAAAATAAAAATTCAGTTCATTCCCCCCCCCTTTTTTGGGGGGCCCAAATCCACAGAACATTTGGTATACTGATAGCTTTCTTTCTTTTATAAGTCTTTTTTTTAAATATACTTTGCCAACCTTTTCATTTCATTTTCAACCTAAACATTTTGGGTGGCTTTTGCCAATCACTCACTCTCAGCCTGGCCGATGCCACTCCACAGGATTTGGGAAAAACAAGAGAGATTTGGGTATCACGAATGAAGGTAAAGATTTGGGTATATTTGTCACCTCAAGGTGTCCAAATGTAAAAAAAAAAGTGAGACAAAAATATAATAATGCCAAATCCAGTCTAAACTGGGTGACTGTGTGACAAACCATAAGAATATGAAGACCAATCCTAGTTAAAGAACTGGTGGCTATGATTTCACATTCTGGTATATATAATAATAATAAATAGCAATAATTCCTCCTCCTTCAGGCATTCCTCTTTGGAGTCCTTTCAATCTTTTCTCTTCTTTCACATTATCAGAGAAAATGTTTTGGATGCATATTTAGGATTTCTTTTGTTCCAACAAATGACAGCAGTTACCGAGGCCTATTTTGGGAACTAAGCTAGACTAAGCTGGAACATTAACACTGCAAGTTGGAAGAAAATAATAATAATTACAAAATGTCATAATTACTGGTTTGGTAATAATGCTGAAAAGAACCAAATGGTTCACTTCTTATAAGAAGTGAAGCTCAGATCCAGGATTTTAATCAGAGATCTCTTCTGGGGATCAAAATGATAGCCACGTCATGATCCAAACCGTTCATGTCTTGCGTGCATCACATTCAAAGAAAAATGGCTTCTCACGGGGGATTAACCAATCAGAAATATTATTTGGCAATGATTATGATTCCTTTTTGAGGAACAATATGAAGTTGTTCTTTGTCAGGGCCATTTTGCAGGTCCAACCGTCACTATCCTTTCCACATTCCGCTCATTTAGAGTTTTTCTCCTGAGTGGAATGTTTCTAGGATATAAGATGATAGGCCTTATTAAAAGTCTTTTTGACCCATTCCTAGGTGTACTTTTTATACCAAATGGATAAGGCCTTCCCACACGTCGCTGCACATTTAAGTCCATGTAGCTCAACTAAATGTACCATTTACTGGTACGTGTTTTCTCCTGTATTTTTTGTTAAGGGAATAAAAGGCCAGTCCTGGTAATTCCATTTACTCCAGGCATCCTTCCCACAATACAACCACTTATGAGAAATAAGTGCAACATTCTTTTACATTTATTTCCACACTTCAGGCGTTTTTATGGTTCTGCCATGTAGATTCCTTTACGTCTGACAAGGCTACTGAACTTTATAGTCAACATACTTCTATTTTTCCCTTTATAAAAAGAAAATACTTGTGTGATGAAAGCTCCCAAGTTATGGTTTCTCTCTTGTGTGGATTCTTTTATGTTTCGTGAGGTGACTATTTCGGCTAAAACTCTTTCCACAATCTGTGCACTTACAAGGTTTCTCTCCTGTGTGGATTTTTTTATGTCTCATGAGGTGACTTTTGTGACTGAAGTGCTTTCCACATTCTGCGCATTCGTACGGTTTCTCTCCCGTGTGAATTATTTTATGTATGATAAGGTTACTGTTCTGACGGAAGTTCTTTCCGCACTCCATGCATTTGTACGGTTTTTCTCCTGTGTGGATCCTTTTATGGCAAATAAAGACGCTGTTCTGACGGAAGCTCTTCCCACACTCTGTGCATTTATACGGTTTCTCCCCAGTGTGGATTCTTATATGCATCATAAGGTTTGCACTTGCACTGAACTTCTTTCCACACTTCAAGCAGGCATATGGTTTCTCTCCAGTATGGATTCTTTGATGGTACCTAAGGCCATTTTTATATGAAAAGCTCTTTCCACAGTCTGTGCACTTATATGGTTTCTCACCTGTATGCATCCTTTTATGATAAGCGAGATGACTGTTCCTATTGAATCGCTTCCCGCATTCCAGGCATTTATATGGTTTCTCCCCTGTGTGGATCCTTTTATGGCAAATAAAATAACTGCTGCAATTGAAACTCTTTCCACATTCCAAACACTTGTAAGGTTTTTCCCCTGTGTGCATTCTTCTGTGATATGTAAGATGTAAGGCTGCAGTGAAGCTTTTTCCACACTCCAGGCACTGATAGGGTTTCTCCCCCGTGTGAATCCTTTTATGTTTGACCAAGTGACTGTTCTGACTGAAACTCTTTCCGCACTCCAAGCACTTATATGGTTTTTCTCCTGTGTGGGTCTTTTTGTGGCGAATAAAGTAACGGTTGCAATTGAAGCTCTTTCCACATTCCAAACACTTAAATGATTTCTCTCCTGTGTGCATTTTTCTATGATATGTAAGATCTGAGCGTACACTGAATCTCTTTCCACAGTCCAGGCATTGGTACGGTTTTTCCCCTGTATGAATTCTTTTATGTTTCAAAAGGCTACTGTTCTGACTGAAGTTCTTTCCACACTCCGTGCATTTGTATGGTTTTTCTCCGGTGTGGATCCTTTTATGGCAAACAAAGACGCTGTTTTGACGGAAGCTCTTTCCACATTCCGTACATATGTATGGTTTCTCTCCCGTGTGGCTTCTCACGTGCATCACAAGGCTTGAACTTTCACTGAACTTCCTTCCACACTTCAGGCACGTATACGGTTTCTCCCCAGTGTGGGTCCTTTTATGTCTTGTTAGGTGGCCACTCTGATTGAATCGTCTTCCACACACCTGGCATATATATGGTTTCTCCCCTGTATGGATCCTTTCATGTATGTTTAGTTTACATCTCTGTGTGAAGGTCTTTCCACAGACCAGGCACACATATGGTTTTTCCCCTGTGTGGATTCTTTCGTGTATAGTAAGTTTACATCTCTGTGTGAAGGCCTTTCCGCACTGCGAACATTTGTATGGTTTTTCCTTTGGTGGAGTTTCTGCGGGTAAAATAAGCAACTGTTTCTTATTGGAGCCCTCTTCATACTCACGCTGTTTTTCATTATTATCAGAAATACGATGACTGCTTAAATTGACACTTTCCTCACAATTTATAAATGCATATGGCGTGTCCTTCAGATGCGACCGGTAATGTAAATTAATGGAAGAGATATGATTGACACGCTTCCCACCCTCTTGATATGTGTTTTGTTCCTCTTCAGTCTGGTATTTACGGATATCAAATTTCTTGTCGCCTCTCTCATCACATCTATTATATATTCCTTTATCTTCTCGTTGTTGAACTGGCTGGGTTGGGAAGTCATGGACTGCATTATATTCAGAAGAAGGCGAATTCTTCCCTCCCTTCCATATGCAGGTTTTCTTACTCCTTTGTGATGCCTCTTGGTTTCCAAGCGTGCCTTCTTCAGACCTGATCATGTGTAATCGGGTTACCCCGGTCTCCTTATAATTATTTTGTTTCTGGCCATAACCTTTGAAATGGAAAGAAAAACTTAGTCACTAAATTTCCAATAGAAGAAAAAAAGCTGGACCTGTTATTTCGGACTATTTAAGACAGTGATGGCGAACCTTTTTTGCCTCGGGTGCCAAAAGCATGCACACGCATGCGTGCCCACCCCCCTAATTTAATGCCCCCCCGCTGCCCTGCACATGCGCACACGGCTTTCTTGGAGCCTGGGGAGGGCGAAAATGCCACCCCCCACCCCCTCGAGGCCCTGCGAGGCCAGAAACTTCCGGTGGGCCCAGTAGGTCCGTTTTTCGCCCTCCCCAGGCTCCAGAGGCTTTCTAGGAGCCTGGGGAGGGCAAAAACGCCCCCCCATCCCGGAGACCCTCTGGAGGCCAGAAAGAGCCCAATGCGCAATCTGGAAGTCAGGAAAAGCTGTGGAGGAAGAAAAAGGGGTGAAAATCAAGGCCGAAAATTAGCTAGCCAACGTGCATATGCACGCTGGAGCTGACAGGACAATGCCTCGCGTGCCCTCAGAAATGGCTCCGCATGCCACCTGTGGCACGCATGGCATAGGTTCCCCATCACGGATCTAAGATTTTACTGAGTTCCTCTTCGTATGCCTGGAAGGAACCAAATTTCTGTTTTATTTTTATTAGTGCATCTGCAACTACTCCCTCTTAATTTTATCAGGTTTTTCTGTTTTCTGTCCTTATGGGAAAAAAAAACTAATCTTTATCCAAAGACTGAATGATTGGGAGCAAGGGGCCATTAAGAATTAAATTAATTGTGCGCCTCTTCAATGCCGATGTATATTATAGCAAATGTAGTTTTGGTAATGCCCTATGGGCGAACCTATGGCACATGTGCCAGAGGTGGCATGCAGAGGCCTCTCTGTGGGCACGCGTGCCATCCCCAGCTGCTCTTCCGGGTTCTGTTGCGCGCATATACACCAGTCATGTGGTCCAGCGTGCATGTGCACCGGCCAGCTGCTCTCTTCTGGGTTCCGGCGTGTGTACAAAGTAACACACTCCAGTTTCGGCACTTGGTGCCGAAAAGGTTAACCAACACTGCCCTATGCTGTACAGATCGTCCTCCAGCCTCAGTTCTTCCACTTTCAAGGGGATTGTAGGATTGCCTCAGCTTCAGCAGCCGCCCCCGACCTATCCCCCCTCCCATCTCTGTCCTTTTGGTCACCCAGGACAGCATGGCCAAGAGGAAGACAATCCTGAATTCCACTTCTAACGGACCTTCCTTCCTGTCCACCTCTGTGTGATTATATTCTTCTTCCTTGGCATCCATCACAGCTTCCTTCTGTTGGGATTCCTGCCACTGGCTGGCTTCAAGCCACACAGCCAACGGGCTCTAACACTGCTGGGCTCATCCCCACCCCTCCCCACCACCTCTTCCTCATATGTCTATGGGGATTCTAAGAGATGCAGTCATCCAGGTCATGACTGTCCCAAAGTTGCTTTTCCAAGAGGCAACTGGAGTTTGTTTCTTCTTTGAAGACGTTTTGCTTTTCATCCAAGAAGCTTCTTCAGCTCTGACTGGCTGGTGAGGAATGGAAGGATTTATACTCCTTGCAGACAGCTCGTCATTTTCTTTTGGAGAGTTGAGGCCACCTGGAGGTTTATCTGTGTCCTCAGGGTCAACTGAGTAGTACAAATAGGTGTGGGACCTTCTTGGAACTGTTGAAAGGACTAACACAGTCCTTTCAACAGTTCTAAGAAGGTTCCACACCTACAACACATAGTCCTTTCAGTTCCAGGAAGGCTCCACTCCCATTTACACTACTCAGGTGATCCTGATGACACAGATAAATCTCCAGGTGGCCTTAATGACTCTCTAAAAGGATGCAAATGACCAGCTGTCTACAAGAAATATAAATCCTTCCATTCCTCACCATCCATCCAGAGCTGAAGAAGCTTCTTTGATGAGAAATGTTTTTTTAAAAACAAAACAAAACAGAAACCCAGTTTCCTCTTGAAAAAGCACTTTTGGGATCTCCTCCTCCTCACAGTTTGCCACGCCACCGAGTAGAAGGACCAGGAGGAAGATTGACTGGAAAAGCTATAAACTAATGAAAGGAAACTTTAAATGTGTTGAGAATGTTCAGAAGATGCTAAACTGCCAATAAATATGGTATCAATGCAAGAATGTTAAAATATGAGTTTGCTTATGCAGAAGTTGTGTGCCATCTGCCTAGTCCAGCACTAAATTTAAACTCAAGTGGCTTCTTTAAATCTTTCCAGATTTCCAAACAGCATTTTTTAAAAAGCTGCCGAAGGTTCTCAGCCCTATAGGGAGTTTACACATGATTCACTCAGAGCCAAAGGAGAGCCTTTTGATCAAACAGCTAGTATGAGAACTGCCATTGGTTATTAGGTAACCTAGGAAACTGGGTGGCTATGAGGAACAGAAGTCAGAGAGATACAGGACACTTTCTTCCTGTGCATATTCTAGTTAAGTGCTCTTTCCTTTGCACTTACCACAAAATACTTCCCACAATTAACTAAGCCCAAAACAAAGCAAGGCCCTTACCCAGAGCGGCCACATTCCTAAAATTCTCCAGCATGACTTCTTCGTGCAAGGCTCTCTGGCTGGGATCCAGCAGCGCCCATTCTTCCTCCGTGAAATACACAGCCACCTCCTCAAAGGACACCGAATCCTGGAATTCAAAGGATATGGTCCTCAGCAGACATCCTGTTCTGTCTCATATTTCATATATCTTAAATAGCAAAAAGTTTTGCAAAAGAGAAAATGCTCTTTTTTTGACCTAATCACTTCTCATAGGGGGTTGGACTAGAGTTGGTCCCTTCCAACTCTGTTACTGTTAACCTAACTGGCAGGTGCCTCTTGAAAGATTCACTACCACTCTGAAATATTCACAAGCGCACAAAGATGGAACTGGAATCTCTAGGTTGGAGTTGAACAATGCAGCCATCTTTGAAAGCCTTTCCTTGGTTGAACATGGAATCATAGAGACGCATGAGGAAGGAGAGGCACCGTGACCCATTTGCAGGGTTGGAATTTCTTCCTGGAGCAAATTGTCTTCAGAAGAACTAAGTGTATTTGTCTGACATGCTTCACCTGGAAACCTTTCATTTCTTTTTTATACCCCAAAGATATTATCTTCTTCAAGAGCAATCCTCTTGCATAAATGCAAACCTCATATAAACATCTTTTAATCCGATGTGTTTATGTAACTTATTTAATGCTAATCAATTCTCTGTGTTGTAATTTGCTTTGTTTATTAACACAGTGAGTAGTCTTAAAGGTAAAGGTTCCCCTCGCACATAGGTGCTAGTCGTTCCCGACTCTAGGGGGCGGTGCTCATCTCCGTTTCAAAGCCGAAGAGCCAGCGTTGTTCGAAGACGTCTCCGTGTTCATGTAGCCAGCATGACTAAATGCCAAAGGCACACGGAACACTGTTACCTTCCCATCAAAGGTGGTCCCTGTTTTTCTACTTGCATTTTTACATGCTTTTGAACTGCTAGGCTGGCAGAAGCTGGGACAAGTAACGGGAGCTCACTCCGTTATGTGGCGTTAGGATTCAAACCACCAAACTGCAGACCTTTCTGATTGACAAGCTCAGCGCCTTAGCCACTGAGCCACCACGTCTGTCAGCGTTCCAAATATCATCCAAAATTAAATCAGAATCCAAGGCAAAGTTTTCCTGAAACTTCCATTTTATTAAGAGAGACATGTTGGCATATCTTAGCCACTGAGCCACCGCATCCCTTTTGAGTAGTCTTACTAATGGTTTTATAAAAGTAAAGAAATCAAAATGACTCTTTGCTTTCACAACCAATGTTCCCTCTAAGCTGCGTGGCTGTGCGGCCGCGCACGTAACAAGAAAACACCGCACAGAAGTTTCAAACTGCCGCGCAATTTTTTTAATGTCTTAAAATATGACTGAAAATATCCCCCCTCCCTTCTCTCTCTGCACTGAACTCTCTCCTCCATCTGGTGATTGGTGAAATCAAGGAAGACTCTGCCCGGAGACCGATGACGCTGCAGAAGGGAGAATTCCCATTGGTCCTCTGGGACTTCATCGGTTCCTGGGAAAACGCGATTCTCTGGTTGCACATCCGGGGTTTCTCAGGCATTGCGTCGTCTGAAGCGAGGGAAGCAGTGTGGAGTTGGACTGCCTGAGCCAAAAGGGGTCCACGGGATCTTGAGACTTGATTTTTGAGCAGTACCAATCCATTCCACTCTTTGCTTTCTCTTTCAGTCCTTCTTCTATCTTCTTTTCCTTTCCTTTTCTTTTCCTTTTTCCTTTCCTTCTTTTCAATTTCCTTTCCTTTTTCCTTTCCTTCTTTTCCATTTCATTTCCTTTTTCCTTTCCTTTTTCTTTTCCTTTCCTTCTTTTCCATTTCCTTTCCTTTCTCTTTTCCTTTCCTTTCCTTATTTCCTTTTCCCCTTTCCCCTTCCCTTTCCCTCCCTTCTTCATCCTTTTCTTTCTCCTTTCCCATTTCCTTTCCTTTCTCTTTTCCTTTCCTTTCCTTCTTTTCCTTTTCCTTTCCTTTTTCCTTTCCTTTCTCTTTTCCTTTCCTTTCTACTTTCCCATTTTCTTTCCTTTTTCCTTTCCTTTTTTCCCATTTCCTTTCCTTTCCCTCTCCCTCCCTTCCCTTCCTTCCTTCCTGGGGGTCTGAGGGAGAGGGAGGGGACCCTTTTCCTCCTTGTCCCCCTCCCTAACATCTGCTCTGATGGCAATTATGGCTAAAAAAAAAATTCAGGTGCTCAGGCATGAAAATGTGCCGCTCAAACACTATACTTTTCCGCACGCACTGAAAAAAAATTATAGTGAACATTGTTCACAACATGCTAGCTGGTTCTTCTCCTTTTCCCCATTTCCCCCCAAAGATTTCTGTGCTTTAATGAAGCTCTCCTACCTGAGCTGTGTCTGCCTCACCATGTAGAGATGTTTCAGTCACTTCCATCAACAGCCTTCCGCTCCCTGCGATTGAGGTAAAAGAGAATCACTATAAACTAACCCCAGCCCAAAACGTGTGTGTAAAAACAGCACACAAATGAAAGCACTTCAAGGTTTCCATGCCCTCAAGAACCAACCTTCACTTACGTGGCAACGTGACCCAAATTGGATCCTCCTCCAGGATCTTTCCCGACAGCTGCGCCATTGAGGGACCGGAAAGACCTTCTCTTCCTTCAGGTGGTACCAAAACTGCCTTCGTGAAGGGCTCCTGCATCTGAAATAACAGCCAGAATCACAGGAGGACAACAGTTAAAACAACTGAAGATTGGAACAAGGGAAGTCTTCTACGCCTTCAAGGATGGATTATTTTATATCCATAGGTAAAGATGCAAATCCTCCTTCCTGTGGAATAATCTGGATTGGGAAACACCACACTGGAGATGAAATGGAGGGAAACCAAAGTCTCCTCGAGTACTACAAAGTGCATTTGAGGTGGACAAGTCAGTAAAAGGACAATATTGTTGTGGCCCGCCAGCAGCCAGTGGAGCTAGCAGCAGATTCGGGCAGTGAGGAGGTTGGGGAGGAACATGGGCCAGTCCTGGAGTCTGTGGAAGGATCTGATGAGGGCTCTGTGTCGGAGGCAGAGAGGGGGCCACGGCCAGTTATCAGCTGCCTTCAGAGTCAGACATCAGTGAGGCAGACAAACAGCTGGAGCCTGTTCCAGTGTGCGCATGCACAGAATTGCCAGACGAAGGGAACAGTTAAAGAACACGGGTCAACTTGGGAATAAGGCCACAGTGGATGATGAATGCCCCCTCCAAGAGGAAATAAAAGTGGAGCGAAAGGGGAGTGGAGTTTGCAGGAGACAATTAGTTTGCTTAATTGGTTCGTGACTCTCCGAGACTCCTTGCCAAGTTTTGCAGATATCGGCCTGGCAGCTTTCCAAGCCAGTTAAGGTCTGTGACTGTAAAACTTCCCTTGAAAGACTTTGCTAGATGTGAATGAGCAGAATCCACAGTAAATTAATAAAAGAGATTTTTGTCGGGACAAGGAGTTTGTTGCATGCTCTTGGAAAGCCTCGGTCAGAACAACTATATCCCAAGGGGATCCTCCCAGGAGGATCGAGTCTCTCGCCTGCTGCCTCCGCTCCTCCACCTGGCTGAGCAGGAAGCCTTCGACCAGGGCCACTGCCTGGGAACAGCTCTCCGTTCCACACTCCCTGAGCCAGCCCGCCATCTCTGGGGGCAGCATGGCCAGGAACTGCTCCAGGATCACCCAGTCCACCACCTGAGCTCTGCTGCTCTTCTCAGGCTTCAGCCACCGATGGCAAAGCTGCTGCAGGTGGCTGCAAACTTCCCGGTGTCCCACGGACTCCGGGTAGCAAAAGCGGCGGAAGCTCTCGACCTCCTCGGGGATGGTTTCCCGCCTGGCTTCAGCATCGGCCTCCCTGCCCTCCTCGGGCTCAGCTGCAGGAAGGTCTGGAGCTCCTCTCCACCTTCCGCCTGACTTCAACATGTCCATCTTGACGGCTTCCTCACAGCGGTGTCTATTCCGCTCCACTCCTTCTCAGCTGCAGGTAAGCAAGGAGCCTCTGGTTGCTGAACTGCTTTCCTGGGGACAAGCCAGACACTCAAAAGAGCAAAGAAAGCTTTTCATTTCTTTGTTTTGTTGCACCTCCCCTTCTAAGACATTGGAAGGAAAGTTTAAAGCAAAGGCTGAGCCAATCAATCAATCCATCGGAATAGAGAGCCAAAAGGAACCTTGGAGATCATCTAGTCCAGTGGTCACCAACTGGTGGTCCGCGATAAAATTTTGATGGTCTACCGAAAAATTATATGCATTTTTATATTGCACTAAATACTATTTATCTTTAAAAAGTGGTCATATTAGTGGTGTGCGGGATTTAAAATTATGAATTTAGTGGTCCCTGAGGTCTGAAAGGTTGGTGACCCCTGATCTCCCCTGCTCAAGCAGGAGAACATCTATCCTTTCAGACAGGTGGCTGTCCAATCTTTTCTTTAAAAACCTCCAGCGATGGAGAGCGCGTGATACAGGCTACTTCTGCTGTAATGGTGTATGTAGAATCGCCTGCTTGGGCAGGGGGTTGGACTAGATGATCTACAAGGTCCCTTCCAACTCTGTTAATCTGCTGACTGCCGGCAGTTTGGCAGTTCGAACCTCCCCAGGTTAATGCTTGACTCAACCTTCCGAGGCGGCAAAATGAGGACCCAGATTGTTGGGGGCGATAGGCTGACTCTGTAAACCGCTAAGAGAGGGCTGTAAAAGCACTATGAAGCGGTCTATAAGTCTACGTGCTATTGCTATTGCCTACATTACAACTTCGGAGAGGCCTCCTTGCCAATTTCCAACGATCGGGTTCCCGGGCCACCCACCTAAGTCCCGTCCCCCCCAACAGGACCATAAACCCAAATGCAAACCAAGACAATGCGTTGCCTCATCTTTGGCTCCTCGGTCTTCTTAAATCAATCCCACGGCTGGCCGGCGGGGAAGGCGCTTTAAAAAGCTCCCAGGATCGCGCCACCGGCGGGGGATCTCCGTGGGAGAGACAGCGGGGCTGAACTGGCCAGGTGGGGGGGAGGCTCTCTCTCTGTCTGCGGTGGGCTTCCCACCCACCCCTTTTTTGGGGACACCCCACCTCCTTCCCAGGAAAGGAAGCCTTTCGGACGACGCGGGTTCGCGCTTCCCCACGACCCCGATCCGGGCAACTCGCTCCCGGTTCTTCTATTAGCCATAAATCACCTCCGAGGGTGGGGGGGGAGATGGGGAGGTCTCGCAATGTGGGGCGAGAGAGCGCTTCTTCCTAGAGAGGCATCGTTCCCGGCAGTCTCCCCTTCCTCCTTGCTCCCCCCACCTTTTTTTTAAAGGGCCGTCGCCGCCCCCTCCCTCCTCGCCTCTTTCTCCTGCCGTAGCCGAGCGCTCGCAAAACTCTGCGGCGCATGCTCCATCCGAAGATGGTGGGGTGGAAACTGCAAGATGCACGTTGCGTGGCGGAATTCCTTGGATGGGTTGGCGCTGAGATTTCCTGGGGGAGTTGGAAGAGAGGATCTTCCCAACCGATTTTGAGAGGGGATCCGCAGGGGTCGTTCAATGTCCCTAACAGAGTTGGAAGGGACCTTGGAGGTCATCTAGTCCACCCCACCCCCCTTGCTCAGGCAGGAGATCCTGTACCATTTCTGACAATAACCAGTTGAGGCTTCCTTTCCCTTCTGGGAGAAGAAAGATGCAAAAAAAGGGCGTTCAGACATTATGTCTTCTTCTCGATTCACAACTTTCTCTTCACAACCACCACCACCTCAAGAACACAGTAACAGAGTTGGGAGGGACCTTGGTGGCCATCTAGTCCAACCCCCTTCTCAAGCAGGAGACCTTGTACCATTTCTGACACGTGGCTGTCCAGTCTCTTCTTGAAAGCCTCCAGTGATGAAGCATCCACAACCTCTGGATGGAAGCCGTGCCATGGGTTGATTGTTCTGACTGTCAGAAAATTTCTCCTTAGTTCTAAGTTGCTTCCCTCCTTGATCAGTTTCCATCCATTCTTGTCTGGCCTTCTGGTGCTTTAGAAAATACAGTAGGTTGTCCCCCTCCCCTCTGTGGCAGCCCCTCAAATATTGGAAGACTGCTCCCATGTCTCCCCTGGTCCTTCTCTTCACTAGACTAGCCATGCCCAGTTCTTGCAACCGTTCTTCATATGCTTTAGCCTCCAGGCCCCTAATATCTTTGTTGCTCTTCTCTGCACTTTCTTTATCATAAAGTTTAGAGATAAGTAGTAGCAGCTTTCTTCACTCTTTATTTATCCTGAAGTTGAGAAATGAATAATAGCCTTCTGAGTAGAGAAGAATTTTGAGGGTTAAAGAAAAGCTTCTCTAAGGTCTACAAAGAAAAACAAAGTGGGGTTTACAAGTCGTCTTCTCTGCAGAAAATGTAAATTAGAGCATGGTTGGAGATGAAGCAACAATACACACTCCAAATTTGTCCAATCCACAAGCTTAACCAAAATGTGTTTGGGTTTCCTGCCTGAGCAGGGGGTTAGACTAGAAGACCTCCAAGGTCCCTTTCAACTGTTATTCTGTATCCTATACATTTCTAATTATTCCAAGGTGACTCGTGCATCAGTAATCATCTAAAATCTTCCAATTTTCTTTTTTGTTACAAGCAAAGCAAGACCCCAATCTTTGGTAGTCATCACTTTGCAGTTGATAAACACAAAGAGGCAAATCCACAGCAGCATGTAGTCTTCAAGTCATGCAGACTCTATCTTGAACTTTCCCAGGTTCAGCTGCTGAATTTGGTCTGCAATTTTGCTGCTATTCCAGATTAAACTTTTTAAAAAACAGCTGGAGCCTGTTCCCAGTGTACATGTGTGCAGGATTGCCAGATGAAGGAAACAGTTGAAGAACAGGGGTCAACTTGGGAGTAAGGCCACAGTGGATGATGAATGGCCCTTCCCAGAGGAAATAAAAGAGGAGCGAAAGCGGAGTGGAGTTTGCAGGAGACAATTAGTTTGCTTAATTGACTCGTGACTCTCCGAGACTCCTTGCCAAGTTTTGCAGAGATTGGCCTGGCAGCTCTCCAAACTAGATAAGGTCTGTGACTGTAAATCCTCCCTTGAAATACTTTGCTGGATGTGAATGAGCAGAATTCACAGTCAATTAATAAAAGGAGATTTTGCAGGACCAGGAATTTGCTTCATGTTCTTGGGAAGCCTCTGTCAGAACAAGCATCGTGCATTGAACTAAGTAAGTGGCCCTTCCTGGTGCAATTTGGTTTATTAAATTACGTGTGCTCCATCTTCACTGGGAGTTCATGTTTCTAAGATTCAATCATTTCATTACAAAGGTGCTTTTTCAAGAGGCAACTGGACTTTGTTTTCTTTCAAGATGTTTCAATTCTCATCCAAAAAACTTCTTCATTTGCACTTCATTTGAAATATTTGCACTTCAGTTTGAGATGCAGACAACACAGACTCATCGCCAAAAGCCTGTGTCTGTGTTCAACAGGGAAGGGATACAGGGTAGAAAACATCCTGCAAAAGACTTCACACCCATTTGCACTACTCGGGTGACCCTGAGGACACAGATAAAACCTCCAAGTGACCTCAATGACTCTCTGAAAGAATGCAAAGGACCAGCTGGCTGCAAGGAATATAAATCCTTCCATTCCCCACCAGTCAGTAAGAGCTGAAGAAGCTTCTAATTTGAAGGAACTGATCTCTAACTAAAGATACAAATGGAAAATGGGTGAAAAACCCTCAATATTTTATTCTGAAATTAAAGAAGCGGTACAGCAGGGGAACAATTTGCATTGTTCTAGAGAACCGTTAGTGGAAATTTTGAGTAGTTCGGAGAACCAGTAAATACCATCTCTGACTGGCCCCGCCCCCATCTATTCTCTGCCTCCCAAGTCCCAGCTGATGGGGAGGGAATGAGGATTTTGCAGTAACCTTCCCCTGCCATGCCCACCAAGCCATGCCCCTAAGCCATGCCATGCCCCCCAAGCCACACCCACAGAACCGGTAGTAAAAAATATTGAATCCCACCATTGCACTGTAGTAAACTTTTTGCAAAGTTGCATAATATGTGGATTCTTGGAGAGAAGATGTAATCCTGTTTTTTTATTATTATGAGGTTGGTGTTAACAGAGGTAGCTATTGTGTGTTTAACAGTTTTACCACTATCATAGTAGTTTTTAACAGTAAATCGGATTCTGCCATGTTTATTCTGCATTGCGGGATAAACCTTTCCTTTCTTCTATATGACATTACATTCAATGCTTCCATGGGGATATTATATTTTTCTTGGCTGTTGTTGTTCTACAAGGCTAAACATTCCCACCATCCTCAGTCTGTTTTCATGGGACTTAACCTGATCAGCCATATAATCCTTGTCAGCCTCTGATATAACAGTCCTTGATTATATCAGGAAAAATATTCAAAATTCATCTAACAATGTAGAAAGGGGCTGATATGTTGGTGAAGACTTAAGTCAAAAAAACCACCAACCCTATCCACGTTCCACTCTTTTATACAGTTTTTCTCCTGAGTGGAACTTTTATGGTATTTAAGAACACACGTTCTCTTAAAATAGTTGCTTTGTTCCATTTCTTGATGTACTAGGTCTCCTGTATGGATCAGCTCTTCCTAGTCTGCAGGTTTATCATCCATGAAGTTCATCCAAACTCACATATATTTTCCTGGTGGGGGGAGAAATGATCAGTACTGTCACCAAAAATTTGCCTATATTCAGACTTTCCCATGGGAAATAAGGGCAGTGCCACATTTGCACACCATTTTTACGGTTCTCCAACATAGATTCATTTCGATCTGATGAGACGACGTTTTGAACCGAATGTGACTGCAA
This sequence comes from Natrix helvetica, assembly GCF_964273705.1. Taxonomy (NCBI): domain Eukaryota; kingdom Metazoa; phylum Chordata; class Lepidosauria; order Squamata; family Natricidae; genus Natrix; species Natrix helvetica. The sequence goes on from NC_138548.1 coordinate 376,453,901, forward strand.
AGTCAACTTATTTCTGGTGTGTTTCACACGTGGGCCTTCCCTTGTGATGGAAGCTCCCAAGCTACGGTTTCTCTCTCGTGTGGATTCTGTTATGTTGTAAAAGGTGATTTTTTTGACTGAAGCTCTTTCCGCACTCTGTGCATTTGAATGGTTTCTCCCCCGTGTGAACCCTTTTATGGGAAATAAAATGACCGCTGCATTTGAAACTCTTTCCACATGCCAAACACTTATACGGCCTCTCCCCTGTATGAATCCTCCTATGACAGTTCAGATCTGAGCGAACACTGAAGTTCTTTCCACACTCCAAACACTTATAGGGTTTCTCGCCGGTGTGCATCCGTTTATGTTTCGTAAGGTGACAGTTTCGCCTGAAGTTCTTCCCACACTCTAGGCATTTGTAGGGTTTTTCTCCCGTATGGATCCTTCGATGGTAAATGTAGGTAGTTCTCTGACGGAAACACCTTCCACATTCAGTACATTTATATGGTTTCTCCCCTGTGTGGATTCTTACATGTATCACAAGGCTGGACCGTCCACTGAAGTTCCTTCCACATTTCATGCACACGTATGGTTTCTCCCCAGTGTGGGTTCTTTTATGTCTTGTTAGGTGACCGCTCTGACTGAATCTCCTTCCACACACCAGGCATATGTACGGTTTCTGCCCTGTGTGTTTTCTTTTGTGAGCTGTAAGGCGACTTCTCCTACTGAATCGCTTTCCGCATGCCAGGCATTTATACGGTGTCTCCCCTGTATGAATCCTCTTGTGGTACATGAGATCCGAGGATCCACTGAAACTCTTTCCACATACCAAGCATTGGTACGGTTTCTCCCCGGTGTGAGTCCTTTTATGTTGCATAAGGCTACTGTTCCGCCCGAAGCTCTTCCCACACTCCAGGCATGTGTACGGTTTTTCTCCCGTGTGGATCCTTGTATGGTAAATAAAGGTAGTTTTCCGACTGAAGCTCTTATCACAGTCTGTACATTTATACGGTCTCTCCCCTGTGTGGCCCCTTACATGTTTGATAAGGTTTGAACTTCCACTGAACTTTCTTCCGCAGTGAAGACACGTATATGGTTTCTCCCCAGTGTGGGTTCGTTGATGTCTTGTAAGGTGACCAGTTTGACTGAATCTTTTCCCACATACCTGGCATGTATATGGTTTCTCCCCTGTGTGGGTCCGTTCATGGACAGTGAGTTTACATTTGTGAGTGAAGGTCTTGCCACACTCCAGACATTTATATCGTTTTTCCAGGGGGGGATTTTCTGGGGGTAAAATAAGCAACTGTTTCTGGCTGAAACCCTTTCCACACTCATATGTGTTATCCTCTCCATCGGACATAAGATGACTGTTCAAAGTGAATTTTTCTACACAATTTATAAGCGCATATGGTGTCTCTTGGATGTATGATGGGTGATGTAAAACAAGAGAAGAGCTGATACTTTGCACATACTCTGGATGTTCATATTGTTCCTCTTCAGTCTGGTTTGTACAATATTTACTAAAAACAAATTTCCCTCTGTCTGTCTTGTCACCTCCAGAATATTTTTCACTTCTTGCTCGTTGCTGAAGTTGCTGAGTTGGGAGGCCGAGGACTTCATTGTGACCAAAGGGAGATTTCTTCCTTCCATTCTTTAGGAAACTTTTCATACTCTTTTGAAGTACTCCCTGAATTCCAAGCACCATTTCTTCTGACGGGAATAGCACTAAGCTGGGCTCCTGGTAGTTCTCATGCTCCTGCCCATAACCTGATTTGACAAAAAATAATAATAATCAGCATTATGTTCATTACAGAAAAATACCAGCAACTGTTATTTTTGCTTGTTCTGATCTCTACAGGGAGCTTACACATCTTCAATTCAGAGATAAAGGGAGGACTCTTTTGTCCAAACAAATGGTATGAGAAACTGTTAAAATATTCATGACTGGGAGAGACGTGGTAACAAGGTCAGCCAATGAATAAGCATAGCAACTAAGTCAGCCAATAGGAGCTGAAACAGAACTGAGTCTGTGCTGAGAATTGAAACTGAAACAAAACTTAAGACTCCGTCTGCTCTGAACTCTGAAACGAAACTGTTCTCTCCTGCTTGTGTTCTGCTTGTAACTTCTACCACGTTGAAAGAATCTACTATTGGTATTGTACATTTATTCATCTGTTATTATGTATATAAAGAAGTTAATGAATCCAACTGAATCAGTTATCTGTGTGTGCTTTCTGGATTTGATTTTTCTGCAAGAAACCCTGATAGAAACTGTCACTGATTATGAGGCAACCTAAAAAATGGAGCGGTTATAAGGAACAGATATTCAAGGCAGGGTCTTCCTCACCTAAAGCTGTTTTGGTAATCTGCTCTGGAATCAGACTAAAAAGAAACCGTCATCTTGGCTAAAGAACGTCTTCAAAAACCCAGACAAGAAAGGATTCTTGTAAAGTGTCTACCATCTTCTCCACTTACTTTGGTCTTAGAAAAACAAAAAGAAACCCCAGAATGTCCTTCTCCTAGGTGGAAGCTGCTTTCTGAGCACTTATGGCGACAAAAGACTTCCGCAAATGCCTGAATATCAGAGCAAAACAGGTCCTTACCCACAGCAGCCAGATTCCTAGAATTCTCCAGCATGACTTCTCTGTGTAAGGCTCTCTGGCTAGAATCCAGCAGATCCCACTCCTCCTCCGTGAAATACACAACCACGTCCTCAAAGGATACAGAGCTCTGAAAGTCAAAGGAAATGTTACTCAGCCCAGGCAACCCAGAACGTTCTCTCCACATTTCCAATATCCTAAAAGTAAGTTTTTATAAGACCGAAAATGCTCCTTTTCTGACACAATGTACGACTCGGTTTCATGGCTGCCTCTCCAACAATCCACCCATTAGAATTTTTTCTTACCCAAATTCATTTCGGTGAAAGACTTTGAAGAAGTACGCTATTTTGGCCCATCTCCTTCTGTGTGAAGTTTTATTTTTTATTTTTGCAGAAGCTACCATTTTGAAGTAATAACTCCATTTCTCACATATATCCCTTTTCACTAAATCCACTTGAACAAGTCAGACTAATGTTTTAGACTTGAAAAGAACTGACTTCAACAAGTTAAGAGTGTGTGTGTATGTGTTTTCCCAAGCATCCTGAACTGTTTTTCCTTTTATACTTTTAACTGGTCCTGCTTGGATATGTGCCATAATTTAGCTGCTCTGATTTCTTTAACTAGTTCTGAATTGGCCTACTAATCTTTTAATGAAACTTAATGAATTAAAATTGATTCCCGCTTTTCATTTTCTGCTAGCCAATTCTTGGTTTTGCACACACACTTCAGATAGCAAAGGAGGTATTTTAAACAAATTAATGTAACCCACTGAAGGTACAAGTAACTTAAAAGCCCAACTGATTCCATAAATGAATCCAGTATCTCAGTATGACTATAGTGGGGTAAACCAATAAGGAAGATAGGAAAAGCACCTAGCAAGACAATGGGCCATACAAAAGTAATCTGAATCTGAGGCAGAAATTTAATTTGAGAAAATGTCTCAGGGATCACTCTCCCTAGTTCTCATCAAGACAAACAGGGAGGGGGCAGATGCACTCAGACTTGCAAGACTCTGTTATCGTAATCCTACAAAGAGCCTTCCATGTTGTTGGATTCAATTTTGGTCTCCCTTGGAGAGCTTCTGTAGCTTGTGCTTAAACAATCATCTTGAAAGTGGAACCAGCTAAACTTCGATCTTGACACTTGATCTCCTTAATAAGCTTTGTGTAGACTCTTACTTGTCCCAGCTTCTACCAACCTAGCAGTTTGAAAGCATATAAAAATGCAAGTGGGAAAATAGGGACCACTTTGGTGGGAAGGTAACAGTTCTTCGTACACCTTCGGCATTTAGTCATGCCGGCCACATGACCACGGAGACTTCTTTGGACAACACTGGCTGCTCGGCTTTGAAACAGAGATGAGCACCACCCCATAGAGTCAGGAACGACTAGCACCTATGTGCGAAGGGAACATTGACCTTTTAGACTCTCAAGACACAAATGAACCACCTATGGGACCTACGTTCCCTCTAAGGTGCGCGGCTGCGCTAGCGCGCAGGTGGCAAGAAAACACCGCGCAGCAGTTTTCAACTGCCGCGCAGTGATTTCTATTGCCACAGGCTTTGGAAGCTGGGGAGGTCCTTTGCAGGCAGCTAGAACGGGCCGCCTGCAAAGGACTTCCCCAGACTTGCTTTGAGGAGCACGGGGCGACTGAGGCTAGTTGTGAAGCCCCAAAGCCCCCACCGCCACCGGAAGAACTGCTGCCACCTCCTCCTCCTCCTCCTCTAACAGGCAGCACTGCCGGATTTGCCGCCCGGCGCTGCGGCTGAGATGAAGCCGGCAAAGCTCCAGCCGGCATGTCCGCGCGTGGCAGCGGCGCCTCCCCTCTGCTCGGAGCACCTGAGCTCAGCGCTGGGTTACCCCTGCCTGCCCCCTCCTCCTCCTCCGCCGTGCTTTTGAAGAGCCATGAGGCTGCGGGAGACAGTAGGAAGGCGGGGAGGGAGCAGGGGGAAAAAAAGCCTCATGGTTCTTCAAAAGCACGGAGGAGGAGGAGCGGGCACGGGTTACCCAGCACTGAGCTCAGGAGCAAATCTGGTGGTGCTGTTGGAGGAGGAGGAGGTAGCAGCAGTTATTCTGGTGGCAACTCGTCGGCAACTTCAGCAGCAGCCCTGCCCACAATGAAGAAAGCAGAGATGGAGCAGATCCACGCAGATGACGTCGCTGCAACATGACTGGAGGAGGAATTCTGGGAGTTGAAGTCCACAAGTGTTAAAGCTGTCAGGTTTGAAGAGCTCTGCATTTTTTTTCTAGGGGTGGAAGGGTCTTGTAACTTGACAGCTTTAAGACTTCCATGCTTCAAATGCCAGAGTTCCTGAGCCAACAGGACTGGAGGAGAAATTCTGGGAGTTGAAGTCCACAAATCTTAAAGCTGTCAGGTTTGAAGACCCCTGGGGGTTTTTTTCCCTAAAGGGTTAGGGGTGCAAGGGTCTTGTAACTTGACAGCTTTAAGAGTTGCGTGCTTCAAATGCCAGAGTTTCTGAGCCAACATTTTGGTTGCTAAGCAGGAGCGTTGTTAAGTGATACTGATATTATATAACACTTTGAATTAAGCGGGTACCTTGAAGAAACATAACTTTGAGTTTCAAATAATACTGATTTCGTTGTTGTCTTAGGTGACATCTGTGAAAAAAATTCGGGTGCTCAGGCATGAAAATGTGCCGCTCAAACACTATACTTTTCTGCTCTCATCGAAAAAAAATTAGAGGGAACATTGTATGGGACTTTCTGCTCTGATAAAGCTCCTTACCTGTGCTGTTGCAGCTCCACCAGACAGAGAAGTTTCAGCGGTTTCCAACGGCAACCTACGGTTCCCTATGATCAAGATAAAAGGAGATGGACCGAAAATATTTGGAAGCTGGGGGAGTCCGCTATCGGGAAGTGCTATACATTAAAGGCAGAAGTATGTATAGAAGAAGCACAAGAATGAAACGACTTCAGGTTTCACTTACGTGGCAACAAGTCCTGAGTTGGATCCTCCTCTGATAAACCCAACCTTCGCTCCACAGAGTGACCAGACAGAGCTTCTCCACCATCAAGGTGTCCCGTCGCCATCTTCATCGGCTGCCCCTACCATTTAAAATATAGTCAGGATGAAAAAAAGAAGACATCTTAAAAACAATTAAACAGAGGGATGGTGTCTCCAAAGCTGGACCATGTTAGATCCATAGTTGGAGATGCACATTCCCTTAGGATTCCTTTTTCCTCCTGAATACTCCAACACTGGAAGTTTTTAACAAGATGTTGCATAACCATTTGTCTGAAGTGGTGTAGTAGGGTTTCCTGCCTGAGCAGGGGGTTGGACTAGAAGACCTCCAAGTCCCTTCCAACTCCGTTATTCTATTCCATTCTAACCTGGATGGGGAACCAGAATTCGGAGGCCGCAAGTGGAGGGAAAAATAAAGTCTCTTCCAGGGCAACAACCCGCATCTGAGCCGGGCAAGGGAACTGGATCTTCCTCTCGGGAGGGATCCCTCTCACCTGCCGCAGCCTCCGCTCCTCGGCCTGGCTGAGCAGGGAGCCTACGGCTAGGGACGCCAGCTCTCCGCCCGCACCTCCCGCAGCAGCCAGCCCGCCATTTGCGGGGGCAGCCCGGCCAGGAGCCGCTTCGGGATCTCCCGCTCCTCCTCCTCTCGGGGCTACAGACCGCCCGGGGCCCCGCCGACGCCCGGCAGCCCAAGCGGCGGAAGCGCTCGGCCGCTGAATCCTCGGGAGACTCTCCCCTACGCCTGGCTCCGGCCCGGGCCTTCTCCCCCTCCCCGCCCTCCTCCTCGGGCTCAGCGGCGCTGCTCCCGACCTCCTCCTCCTCCTCCGCCAGGCCATCGGGCTGCCCCGCCGCGCCTCTAGCCCGCTCTTCTCCTCTCTTGCCCGGCCAGCCTCCGGATGCTCAGCCGCTCCGTTGCGCTCAGCCCTCCGCGATCCTCCGGATTCACTTGTCCGCCTCCTTCCCGGGTAAGCGGGATCGCGCTTCCTCGGAGTCTGGCTAAGGGGAAGCCCAGCTGCAATTCACCTCCGCCCTCCGCTCTCCGCTCCGACTTCAACGCAACGCCCCCTCGGCCTCTGGGAAGAGGAGGCGAGAGCTCGTTTCTTCCTTTGGAAGGGGAGCGAGGCTCCTTTGCAACCTCCCCGGCAGCCAGCCACTCTGTCTTTTTCCTCCGGGACGGGACTGGCTAGCGAAGAGTTCCGCCTCGTGCTTCAGCCCAAATGTCTGAACTTGTCAGCTCGCGGATGGATTTGGCTTTGAATAGAATAGAATAACTTTGTTGTCGCTTTGAATGTACGTTAATCGGCATACATTGAAAAATAAATTCGTTGCATTTCAGCCCTCCAAGATGAACATGACAATTGATCAATCAATACATCAATCAATATAAAATTATGTACATTAATCGGGGTACTTTGCAATGAAATTTCCTTGCATACAGCTCTCAAAGGGTCACCATCTCCAATATACCCTAAGTGGCAATAGATAAATAAATAAATTAATTAAAAGCATATGTACACTCATCAGCATACATTACAGTGAAATTTCATTGCATACAGGTCACCACTTCAAAGATGCACTATAATAGAAACCTGACAAGAAATGAATGAATGAGTATATTCCCACATATGTTACATGACACAGAGAAACAACACAGTCTAGTTCGGATGTATACATATGCCTAGCAAGAAAACGAATATTGCGAGTTTACCAGACGGATGACCTAAGCCCCAGGGGACAAAGCTGTAACAGACTCTGTTAATCCTGCTAGAATCTGGTATTCCTGCCTTTGTTAGGTCTCTCCAAGGTCCTGCTTGAGCAAAGGGCTGGACTAGAAGACCTCAAAGGTCCCTTTGAGCTCTATTCTACTCTGAAATACATTCTGATTGAGGAAGGATCCTGAGCAGCCTAGGGAGCAATTGTAGATCTTAAATGATTCAGAGAGAATTTCAATCAGGGCAGGGAGCAACTCTCTCTACAACCCACCACCACCGCTTGGTATAGGTAGTTCTCAATTTACAAGTTTATTTCGTGACCATTAAAGTTACGACGGCATGGGGAAAAAGTGACTTATGTCTGTTTTTCACTGTTACAACGGTTGCAGCATCCCCATGGTAACATAATTAAAATTCAGATGCTTGGTACGTAACAGGTTCATATTTATGACGGTTGGGGTATCCCAGGATCATGTGATTGCCTTTTGCGACCTTCTGACAAGCAAAGTCACTGGGGAAGTCAGATTTACGTAACATCCATCTTAATAACTCAACAAATGCAGTGATTTGCTTAACAACTTGCAAAAAGGTCGTAAAATAGGGCAAAAGTCACTTAACACATGTTTCACTTAGCAACCTAATTTTTTGGCTCAATTGTGGTCGCAACTTAAGGACTACCAGTATTCTTAAGCCATGGAAGGGATCCCTTCCTGGAGGGTCCCAAAGTTGGTCGGGAATTTGCCTGGGCTGAGAATTGGAGGGATCGGACTAGAAGATCTCCACATCCATGATGGACATGGGCTACTTCTTTGAGGCAGAGAGTTCCCTGCTCCACGTGCTGAATACAGATAGACCTTGACTTATAACAGTTCATTTAGTAACCGTTCGAAGTTACAACAGCACTGAAAATAGTGACATGTCTTTTACACCTACGACCGTTGCAGCATTCCAATGGTTGCATGATTTATCTTCAGATGCTTGTCAATTGACTCACATCTATGATGGTTGCAGGGTTCAGGAGTTGTTTTGCAACCTTTTGACGAGCAAAGTCAACGCTGGATTATTTAACAACTGTGTTCCTGGTTGAACAGCTGCAGTGACCCACTTAACAAATGTGGCGAGAAAAGTCATAAAACGGGACAAGTTCACTTAGCAAAGTTTTTCACTTCACAAACATCAATGTTGGGTTCAATTGTGGCCGTTGAGGACTACCCTTATCTTGCTCTGTGCCCCTTCAAGGGCACGCTCCAAATTGAGTAGCATCCAGTGAGAAAAGGGGTTAGGCTGCGCATGAGAAGGTTCTTCTCTTGCACTCAGCTCCAAAGCCTTCCCATAAACAACCTATTATATATGCGCTAATATCGACAATAGTGGGAAGGCCTTGAAAGCAACCGTGAAATCAAAATTTGGTTCGAATATGCTGGAGAAGGGGAACAGCGGAAGCCACAGAATGTGCCTCTCGGCAGTCATGGGATCAAAGTCCAGCGTAAAAACCGCCCTCCAGTGTGGAACTCCAGAAAGCCTCACCCTCTTCTGCCTCTCCCACCGTATCGCACTGCAGCCCACTTTCTCTTAAATGCTGAGACAAAGGTTGTATGATGTCATTGGCCCACATGGAAGCTTTTTCCTGGTCTTCCAGTGACCTAATCCAATATATTTTCACGTGTCTTAATCTAGAAATTGGATGTGACATCTGTATAATATTGCTACAAATGCTACATATCTGTATAGTATTCTACAAAGAACAGGGGGGCAGGGGTCAACTTTTTTTCCAAAGCACCAGCGGTTAGGACAAGAGACAATGGATGGAAACTAATCAAGGAGAGAAGCAACCTGGAACGAAGGAGAAACTTCCTAACAGCGAGGACAATTAACGAGTGGAAGTTGCCTTCAGAAGTTGTAGGTGCTCTATCATTGGAGGTTTTTAAGAAGACTGGACAGCCATTGACTTGTCGGAAATGGTATAGAGCCGTGATAGCAAACCTATGGCATGCATGTCACAGGTGGCACGCGGAGCCATTTTTAAGGGCACACAAGGTGTTGCCCTGTCCAAGCTGGCCAGCTGACTTCGGCCTTCTTCCTTGAAGCCTCCAGAGCACGAAAAACCAGCCCCTACGGGAAAACCGGAAGTTCAGGAACAGACTTCCGGTTTGCTCGTAGGACCGTTGTTCACCCTCCGGAGCCTTCAGGGAAGCCTCCTGAAGCTCTGGAGGGCAAAAACCAGCCCTAGGAGCAAACCGGCTTCCAGTTTGTCCGAAGGTCCGTTTTTCGCCCTCCGGAGCCTTCAGGGAAGCTCCTGAGGCCCCCGGAAAGCGTCCGGGGGGGGGGGGAGGCTGTTTCGGCCCTACCCAGGCTCCTAGAAACCTCTGGATTATTATAAGAATAATCCATATCAACTATTAGCACCAGTCAATGGTATTTGTGACACATCTTTAAATGTTCAGTTGACTTGAGTTTCATGTTTAATGAATAAAAGAAATAATAATACTTTATTGTCAGTGCACAACATATGTACAATGAGATTGGTTGAGCTCCCTCAGTGCACCCCCCTCAACACAATACAACTCACAGTGAAGACCCAAAAAAGAAAAGAAAAAAAAAGAAGAAATATCCCTAACCCAATAAATCATATCACAACAAACACCAAGTCCCATTACACTAGTGCGAGCATGTTACACATTGCGCCAGCCCTGCAAGTCCATCGTACTACATAGTTATGATGTTATTTTGCATTCAGGAGTCTGACAGGCCACGGATATATTAGCCATGTGATACTTGGTCTGCTGGTTATTCAAGACCTCGTAGCCAGCCATCTATAAGCAAGCAGGCAACTTCAAATTGCAACTTAGAACTGAGGAGAAATTTCCTGACAGTTAGAACAATTAATCAGTGGAACAGAAGTTGCCTCCAGAAGTTGTGAATGCCCCAACACTGGAAGTCTTTAAGAAGATGTTGGATAGCCATCTGTCTGAAACAGTATAGGGTTTCCTGCCTAGGCAGGGGGTTGGACTAGAAGACCTCCAAGGTCCCTTCCAACTCTACTATTGTATTGTATTGTATTGTATTGTATTGTATACTTTATCACTGCTTCATGTATAGACAAAAAGGCATCTTTAACGGGAAATCTAAACAAGAACGTGTCAAGACACAGGGATTTCAAATCCTGCCCCCCACCCCAGTAGCTTCTACTCCCATAGAACTAAAGCTTTTCCTCCAAATTAGGGAACCTTTGCTCCCTCAGTCAGGAAGGTCCTGCTTGCATCAAGAAATGCTGCTGCCTTGTCCTGGTAAGCAGCCTCCATCTAGTAAATGCCAATGGCATCACAGTTCCCAACATTTCAAGATCATATTGATCACTATTGTCCAAAGCACCTGAGGGTAGAACAAGAAGCAATGGGTGGAAACTAATCAAGGAGAGAAGCAACTTAGAACTAAGGAGAACTTTCCTGGCAGTTAGAACAATTAATCAGTGGAACAGAAGTTGCCTCCAGAAGTTGTGAATGCCCCAACACTGGAAGTCTTTAAGAAGATGTTGGATAGCCATCTGTCTGAAACGTTATAGGGTTCCCTGCCTAGGCAGGGGGTTGGACTAGAAGACCTCCAAGGTCCCTTCCAACTTTGCTATTGTATTGTATATACAGTTGAACATAGGAAAACCCAAAACCAGACCAAGGAATGTCCAATTTCAGCTGGGCAGCAGCCAGCAATCTAAGCCTGTGACAGCATGGCTTTGACTGGATGGGAAATTATGGCAAACAAACCTATCATTTGATGAGTAACAGACAACAGGATCCTTTCTGATTAACACAGTCACGGTATTATTTTGGATGATGTCATTCTATGAACGGCACGTCATATAATCCAGATTTTGAATTTGCCTTTCCTGATCCAATTCAGTTTCTCAACTTCAGCGTGTTCCCTTGTCACTTGGTGTGTGGGCAAGTTCCTAAGGTTCATTTTCCACGCTCTACCTTTAAATATCCTGAGAAGTAAACAAGCAATTGACCTCTAATGAGAAATGTGAAATAAAAAGAGAGGGAAATTTATTTACAAACTTTAAAAAGTTTGATTTCCAGCAAAAAAAAAAAAAAAAAGCCATAAATTATATCACATGAACATAGAATGACATAACCAGCTGTAAAGGGGAGGCAGTTACCCAGGGCCTGAAATGCAGTCATGTCATATTTTCCAACGTACCAAAAGGCAAGACAAGAAACAACGGATGTATTGAATTCTGGATGGAGAAAGAGGCGTCGGACTCGTTGAGCTACTGTCAGCCACTTTATTTGAACAGATCAACTAGAAAACGGCAAGGTAACAACTTCAGCACCTTGCTCTGCTTGGCAGCTATTTATATTGGAGCTGTCAAGCAGAGCAACCAATAGGAACAGTGTAAAAAGCCCGCTTCCAGACAGGCGCATCTTAACCAACAGCCGTGAGTCTTTGGTTGCCGGGCTGTCAGTCGTAAGTTGAGGAATTGCGGCCGGTCGTAAGTCAAGGACTTAGGACCAGTCGCAAGTAAAGGACTTTACACTCCTTCCCAAGCAGGTGCGTGCACAGTAGCTGCGCATGCATAATCTGCGGGGAAGAGCTCCAGGTGACATCACGCTGTTCCAACCCTGGAGGCAGGCCAGGCTCCTCAGGTAAGTCCTGCGGCGGTAGCAAGGCGGAGCCCCAATGAGCTGCTGGAAGGGGGTGGCTGGTTGCGGGTCTTCATAGGAGAGGCCTGACTGGGGGAAGGCCTCAGTTGGAAGGCGGCGCTTCAATTGGTCAATGTGGCGCCACCATTCTCGCCTGTCTTGCAAGACAACCCTGTAGGAACAGGGGCCCATTAAGTGTGATGATGGCTGGCACCCACCTAGGTTCCCCTGCAAAGTTCTTGGCAAAGACAGGGTCCTCCTCCAGGAACTGGCGTGTGGGAGTCCCTAGGCTTTCGGGCCATAGGTCACTGTATTGGGGGTACAGCTTGTCCAGGATTGTTTGCAGGCGCTGGCCCATCAGCAGCTCCACGGGGCTTTTATTAGTGGTGGGGCACGGAGTGGAACATTGCCCAAGGAAGTAGGCTGCCACCTTGTCTCCCTGGCCCATACGCCCAGCGCTTCCTTAGCCGAGCAGACGGCCCAGAGAGGTGGTATGGGGCCATGAGGGCATGGCAAATCCCCAGGCGGTTAGGAACCCCTGGAACCCTGCGGCTGTAAATTGGGGCCCATTGTCAGATACCAAGGTATCTGGCAAACCGTGGGAAGTGAAAATGCACCACAACCCTCTTATAGTGGCCTCGGTGCTGGTGGACGGCATAAGTAGTAGTTCTACCCATTTAGAGTAAGCATCCACTACCACCAGGAAGTTCTAGCCATGGAATGGACCTGCGTAATCCATGTGGACCCTGGACCAGGGTCCTCTGGGCAGTTCCCCTTCGTGGACTGGTGTGGCAGGAGGCACTGGCCGGGACTCCTGGCATGGGTGGCAGTTAGCCACCCATGACGTGATGACCTCATCCATTTTGGGCCACCAGACATAGCTGCGGGCAAGGACCTTCATGCGATCTATGCTGGGATGGCCCAAGTGAAGGCAGTCTAGCACCTGGGTTCTCAAAGTGGGGGGAACCACCACCCTGTCTCCCTAGAGTAGGCACCCGACCTGGGTTGCGAGCTCTAGCTGGCATGTCCTGGAGACCTTTGTTGATGGTCGACTTATAGTCAGCACAAATCCTGATGGACCCGTCAGCCTTAATGGGAACGGCTATAGGAGTCTCCCATTTAGAATGGTTGATGGGCTCCAGGACTCCTTGTGCCAGGAGCTTATCCAGCTCTGCATCAACTTTAGGTCTCAAGGCAAACGGCGCCCTGTGAGTCTTCAGGCAAATGGGGGCTACCTATGGATCTATATTTAAACTAATAGGGAATCCCCTGTATTTACCCAAAGAGCCATCAAAGACATCTGCAAACTCCTGAATGACGTCTTCGATGGAGGAAGAGGCAGGGTAGTTGGCATGGATGCCCACTAGGGAGAGACCGAGAAGTGGGAACCAATCCAGCCCAAGGAAAGCATGCAGGGGTTTGGCTACCACGATCACTGTTAGGTGACTATGGAAATTGGCATAGACCACCAATACAGAGAGGCAGCCTAAGGTAGGGATTGAGCATCCCTGATAGTCACGCAAGGCTGTAGTTGGTTCTTTCAGGTGGGCTCTGATGATGGTCAGAATCAGGTGAGTGAGAGTGACCCATGAAAGAATGGACTTTGAAGAACCAGAGTCCACCTCTGTGGCACACGGGGCCCCTTCGATGTGTAGGGAGATGTGGATCTTCCAGGCATCCTCCATGTGGGACGAGTTGCTGCTCACGGAAGCGGCTGGGTAGTCGATGTTGAAGCAGTCCTCTCGGAGCGCGAAGGCTCGTCGTTCTGGGCGGCCGGTCGGAGGGCACAAAGGTGGCTGGGTGGTCGAGGGCAGATTAGCCCTGCAGACATGGGCCAAGTGTCCTTTTTTGTTGCAGCAGTGGCAGATAGCAGACTTGAATGGGCAAGCCGTGCAGGGTGGGAATGACCAATATTGGCACCAAAGGTTTGTTCATAGTCATAGGCTTCCCAATGCGAAATAAGGATGGGGACACATTTTAAACAATTTCCACACTTCAGGCATTTTTATGGTTCCCTAATGTGGATTCATTTCGATCTGATGAAACACCCTTTGGAACTGAATGTTACTGGAAAGTCAATGTATTTCTGGTGTGTTTAGAAAGCACTTGTGATGAAAGCTCCTAAGCTATGATTGTTCTCTCCTGTGGATTGTTTTATGTAGTGAAAGGTGATTGTGCCGACTAAAGCTCTTTCCACACTCTGAGCATTCAAATGGTTTCTCCCCTGTGTGGCTCCTTTTATGGCAAATAAAATGACTGCTGCATTTGAAACTCTTTCCACACTCCAAACATTTATATGGTCTCTCCCCTGTGTGGCTCCTCACATGTTTGGTAAGGTCTGAACTTTCACTGAACTTCCTTCCGCAGTGAAGGCACGTATATGGCTTCTCCCCAGTGTGGGTTCGTCGATGTCTCGAAAGGTGACCAGTCTGCCTGAATCTTTTCCCACAGACCTGGCATATATATGGCTTCTCCCCGGAGTGAATCCATTCATGGACAGTAAGCCTACATCTGTGAGGGAAGGTCTTTCCGCACTCCAGACATTTGTATGGTTTTTCCATGGGGGGATTTTCTGGGGGTAAAATAAGCAACTGTTTCTGGCTGAAACCCTTTCCACACTCATATGGGTTATTCTCTCCAACGGACATAAGATGACTGTCCAAAGTGTATTTTCCTACACAATTTATAAATGCGTGTGGAGTCTCTGGAATGTATGACAGGTGATGTAACGCAAGAGAGGAGCCAAGATTGATATTTTGCCCATACTCTTGATGTCCATATTGTTCCTCTTCAGTCTGGTTTGTACAATATTCAGTGAAAACAATTTTTGCTCTCTCTGTCTTGTCACCACCAAAATATTTTTCACTTTTTACTCGTTGCTGAAGTTGCGGAGTTGGGAGGCCAAGGACTTCATTGTGATCAGAGGGAGAAGATTTCTTCCTTCGATTCTTTAGGAAACTTTTCGTACTCTTTTGAAGTATCCCCTGAATTCCAAACATCTTTTCTACAGACTGGAATAGCGCTAAGCTGGGCCCCTGGTAGTCTTTATGCTCCTGCCCGTAACCTGGTTCGACGAAAAACAAAAAAACAAAAAAAATCATTACATTCGTCACGCAAAAATGCCACAGCTGTTATTTTTGCATTTACAAGATTGTCAGAGTTCCTCTTTAAATGCCTGAGACTTTCATATCATTTTTAGTTCTGCCTCAAACATTATGTCCTTTTGAATAGTTCCCCACTTATTTTTATGAGGTATGTCTAGTTTCCCCACACCCCACCCCGGGATTCCCTCTTCCTGCTGGGAAAGACCCCTGGGGGACACACACCTTGTTTTGTCATCTGAATTATGAATAATCAGGTACAAGAGATATTAAGAACAAAATGTATGAAACAATTGTGATGTTTATCACTGCAAATGTAGTTTCAAGAGGGCCCTACAATATATGCTGACACACCTAGCCTCAATTCCTGAAGGCATTTGAAATGACATCGTATAATCATGAATCTATCTTTGCCAAGGGGAACATCATCCTCAAACATAAAGGAAACCTCTGAGAATCTCCTGGTTGAAAATAAAAAACTAAAATTGAGTTTCCCTGGTAAAGGCTAAGCTTCCCTCTGCTCCACTCTCCGCGGCCTAGGATCAGGCGGGGGAGGCAGCTGTTCCTTGTCAGAGGGGACACGATGCCTCTTATCACCGCTGCCCTCTGCAGCCGATCCTTCCCTGCCTTTATTTCCTGTAGAGGAAATAAACGTAACAAACAAAATGGAGGCTGTACCGGTTTGTTTCCCCGTCTTTTAGACATGAGCAGGGTTAAACCCCGTCATCTCTTTGCCTAGCCCTATGAGACCTGAACTGACCACCCTGCTCGACACCCCAGTCCCATCAAACCAAATAAAAAGTCTCATCCACTCGCAGTACAGCCCTTAAGCCCCAACCTTCCATCCTCCATCCGCTGATGACCTCGGCATTCCATCTCCTGAACCTCTTTTGAGTTATGCTGTCCTGCTGAAAGGCCCATCTTGTCTAACAGCACAACTACAGGCATCCCTTGCTTAGTAATAACTGCCCCAGACAGTGACCGTTTAGATATGATGAAAAACTTGACTAATGCCCACATTCATGACAGTCACAGCATTTCTCTCAGTCATGTGTCCCCCAATGAAATCAGTCAGTACATGTTTGTTTCACTCCCCTTCCTCACAGGGTGGAAAGATTGCCTAAGCAAGCTGTTTCTTTCTTAGCATCTTTTCTGCACAGAGCAGGGCGTCGCTGCTAATGTCAAGTTAACAAAACAGACCGGAATTGTTGCCAATAAACCAGGAAGCTGGTTGGCATATAGCCTAAGAAAGGAAAGGGAAAAGAGAATGGTTGAAAAAAAATCATGAAGGCAATAACGTAATAACTGAAAACGAGCAAATTAAAGAAAACGTTTCATAACTTTTAACTCGGGGGTTTCAAACTGGAGGCCCGTGGGATGGAGGCATCATGCCCAGGCCACACCCACCCCAGCTCCACAAAAACATCACAAAATGTCACATGACAGGCAAGATGAGAAAATAAGATATAAATATTAAGAAGGAAGTTTATAAGCTGAGGGATTTGGTGGTATTTCTGCAAGACCAAAAAATAATATAGAATATTAGATGGTGAAATTAAATGAGCTTGGGTCTTTAGCAGAAAACAAAATAGACCAGAATTGTTGATTAGAGGCTGGTTTGCAGCTGCTGCCTAACATGATAAGACTCTAATGCAGGGGTGTCCAAACTTGGGAACTTTAAGACTTGTGGACTTCAACTCCCAGAATTCCCCAGCCAGCCATGGGAGTTGAAGTCCACAAGTCTTAAAGTTCCCAAGTTTGGACACCCCTGCTCTAATGTCACCGTCAAGGCATTTTTTGCCTCCTCTAGGTGGACAGCCTGCATTCTTCCAGTGTACATTCCCCTTTGCGTCTCAGCTTGCTCTCTTGTAATTCCTGTCTCCAATGAATATGGAAACAAACAATTCTCTTGCAAATTATCCAAGCATTAGGGCGAGCGTTCCAAAGCACGAATGGTGAGGTTTACTCTGTTACCCAACTTCCTCATGTCACACTTCCACAAAGCTGTCAAGCGAAGGAAACCTGAAGTAAACTCGTAAGTGAAGTCATGGTCACGTAATTTATTACTTACTGATTGCTTTGATTAACAGAATAGTTGTTGGTCCCAACTGAAAGTCACTAAAAGAGAACTACTGTAACCCCAGGTTACAGTATTTGTCTAACTTCTACAATCGGACTAAAGAGAAACCGTCATCTTGGCTAAAGAACTTCTTCAAAAACCCAGACAAGAAAGGATTCTTGTAAAGTGTCTACCATCTTCTCCACTTACTCTGCTCTTAAGAAAAACAAAAAGAAATCCCAGGACGTCCTTCTAGGTAGAAGCTGCTTTCTGAGCACTTATAGCAACAAAAGACTCCCGCAACAGATCCTCCTGCAGAATGGTGACACAAAAAAGGTCCTTACCCACAGCAACCAGATTCCTAGAATTCTCCAGCATGATTTCTCTGTGTAAGGCTCTTTGGCTAGAATCCAGCAGAGCCCACTCCTCCTCCGTGAAATACACAACCACGTCTTCAAAGGATACAGAGCCCTGAAAGTCAAAGGAAATGTTTACTCAACCCAGATATCCCAGAATGTTCTCTTCTACATTTCCAATTTCCTAAAAGTAAGTTTTTGCAAGACAGAAAATGCTCCTTTTCTGACACAATTTGGTTTCATGGCTGCCTCACTGACAATCTACCTGCTTGGTTAAATTTTTTTCTTACCAAAATTCATTTCGGTGAAAGACTTTGAAGAGGTACACCATTTGGGCCCATCTCTTTCTGTGTGTGTTTTTTTTGTGTGTGCAGAAGCTACCATTTTGATGTAATAAGTCCATTCTTCACATATATCACTTTTCACTGAATCCACTTGAACAAGTCAGACTAATGTTTTAGACTTTAAGGATTTCCTGCTCTGATAAGGCTCCTTACCTGAGATGTTGTGGCACAGAGATCAGATAGAGCTTCTCCACGATCAGGGGATACCCTGGCCATTTTCATCGGTTGGCCCTGCCATTCAAAATATATCCAGGATGAAAGACATGTTAAAGCAATTAAACAAAAGAATGATGGTGTCTCTAAAGCTGGACTATGTTATAGCTTAATTCAGGAGTGTCAAACTCAATTTAATTGAGGGCCACATTAACATTATGGTTGCCCTCAAAGGACCAGTTGCATGTAAGACTATGATGACTCCCCCCTCACTGGGCGTGGCTGACTTGAGACGGTTGGGTCGGGATGGAACAAGTGGCACTGGTTAACTCAATGTGGGGACAACTTGGTGCCCCACAAGCTCCCTTCCCCAAACTGCTGGCAGCTAACTGCGTTGTCCTGCCCTTGTCGGAGTCTGAATCTGCGGGGGAAGATGAGCTGGAATAAGAGCTGACAAATATGGAGAGGGCGGTTCCGTTGACCTTGAAGGAAACTATGGAGGAGCAGAGTCGGTCCATGCCTGGCTTTTCTGAATTAGAAAGGCTTGCAGACAGGGAGGAGCAGGAGAGGCAGAACTCAGACAAAGAGCAAGGACTACCCCCTCCTGATCCTAGAGTACGAAGAGAAAAGAGAAGGCGAGAACAACGCAGTCAGAGCCAGCTACAAGGGAGGAGAGCACCTGTTCCCCTTAACAAGGCACACCTGGGGATTGAGATGTAAGGAGGTGCCGATGGGAGGGGCATTTGTTGGGAACAAGTGTTGAATCTGTAGAGCAGGGGTGTCCAAACTTGGGAACTTTAAGACTTGTGGACTTCAACTCCCAGAATTCTGGGAGTTGAAGTCCACAAGTCTTAAAGTTCCCAAGTTTGGACACCCCTGCTGTAGAGCCTCATGTGCACTTGCCAACACCTGGAGATTACTGTGCTCTGTCTTGTGAGCTTTGCTGCAGGACTTGTAGTAAACATGGGGACGTTTGGGGGCAAAGCTGGAGCAATAAAGGGGAGTTAGTCCTGTTCTCTGGCTGTGTTGCTTTCATGTCATGCACGGGTCATCACATGCGCACAGGCACACACTATATTCCAAGTTTTGAGACTTTTATCCACAGACGAAGGAGAGGGCCTTCTCCCCAAGCCCTAGCAGTTTGCTAGCTCAGATGTGGATAAGTTTCCAAACTTGGAATAGTGTGTGTGTGTGTGTGTGTGTGTGTGTGTGTGCGCGCGCACGCACACACAATACTCTAAAGGAGATATTCTTCTCCCAATCCCAGACATTGTTGGCATTTCCGTGTCTGCAAAGCAGGAGGTGGAGGACAACAACTCTGTTGCGTGTGGAAGCACGGAGGAAAAAGTTTGCAGGAAGCAGTTTCCTCCGAATTCAACTTCTGCCTTGACAGCTCTCTGGAGAGCAAAAGGAGGAGGCAGGGGAACAACGCTCCCCACTTCTGCACAAGTGAGGCTGGCCCTTATCGAAAGGGAATCCCTGTTTCCAATTGTGAGTGGTAAGGATGCTGGCTTGTTGGAGCAGCCTTCCCTTAATCTATGTATTTATGTATTCTTTTTTATGTATTCCACTGACTGTACACTGCCCCGAGTCCCTTTTGGGAGAGGGGGCGGTCTAGAAATATGAATAAAGTAAAGTAAGTAAAGTAACCTGCCACCCCCTCCTCCTATCCAGAGATCTTTCAAGGCAGAAATTGGACTTGGAGGAAACTACTTCCTGCAAACCTTTTTCCACATTAGCATTATGGTTGCCCTCAAAGGGCCAATGGCATGTAAGACTATTGCATCATGTTAGTTCAGGAGTGCGTTATGTCTAAGACCTTGGCCAAACAATATTAATATTTCAAATATGAACAAACAATTAGTTCAAATAAATCTGCAAAAACAAATTTAAAACAAAGAAAAAAAACTTTGTAGTTCTCTCTCTCTCACCTTTTTTTCTGACCTGGATGTTTGGCATCTTTTCCTGGCTACAAGTTCATCCACGTTTAGGGTTAGGTTTTGAGCTGTGGAAACTCTCAGGATAGAGCGGAGGTGTGCATCAGTGAGAAGACTCCTGTGGGCTCTTTTGTTCGCCCTGATCACAGAGAAAACTTTCTCACACAGGTGTGTGTTACCAAACATGCAGAGCATTCGAGCGGCCCGTAGGCGGAGTTGGGGCATCGTTTCAGGGATAAACCTGGCGAACTGCGCGGATCCTACAGAATCATACTTTGCCTTAAGTGTGTTGCTACACTGGAGTTCCATCAGCTCCATCTGGATGTCTGCGGGCGCCTCCTTCACGTCGACTGAAAACGGATTCCTGAGCAGTCCGAAATCGAATGCCTGCGCTTCAAACTCAACAAAGCGGCGTGCAAACTCCATGTGAAGCGTGCTCAGTTGATCCGCAAACTGAGCGTGTGAGAACGCAGCGGTGGAGACTTGGCTGATGATTGTTTGGCAACAGGGAAAGTGACTCAAGTTTCCGTGCTGCATCTGAGCCTCCCAGAGCTGCAGCTTCACTTGAAAGCTTTTCACTGCGTCATACATGTCCGTGATCGCAAAGTCCCGTCCCTGAAGCTGAAGCTTTAGTGCAGCGAGATGCTTCGTAGCATCGCACAGGAAGGCTAATTCGCACAGCCACTTTTCATCCCGCAGTACCGCGGAGTCTTTTCCTTTACTTTCAACAAACTGACAAATGTCCAGACGCAACTCAAAAAATCTAATGAGCACTTTTTCTTGACTTAGCCCCCGCGCCTCTGTGTGATAGGGCAGATCACCAAGTTCAGAATGTATTTCCTCAAGAAAAGACTTAAATTGATGGTGATTTAAATCATTGGCTCTTATAAAGTTAATTGTCTGTGTTACAGTGCCCATTATATGTTCCATCTTCAGAATTTTGCCGCACAGGGTTTCCTGGTGTATGATGCAGTGATATGCTGTCAGCTCACCTGTGCAATTCTCGCTCTTCATCTTCTCTCGCATCCTTCCCACTAATCCACTCTCTTCCCCGCGCATCGAAGGTGTCCCATTTGTTGTCAGTCCCGTAAGTTTGTCCCAGGGCAGTTTCATGTCATTTACACATTTAGATACTGCTTCAAATATGTCTTTTCCTGTGGTAATGCCATGCATTGATTTCATATCCAAAAATTCCTCTGTAATGCATAAACTTGGGTCCACTCCACGGATGAAGATTGTCAGCTGTGCCATGTCAGAGATGTCACTGCTCTCATCCACAGCAAGAGAATACGCAATGAAATCTTTTGCCTTTTCAACCAACTGTCCTTGCAAAACAGTGGCAAGCTCACCTATCCGACCAGCAATAGTATTTCTGCTCAGGCTTAAGTTCAGAAATGCTTCTTTTTGGTCTGGACACAAGACTTCGCACACTTTAACCATGCAGCGCTTCAAAAACTCACCTTCCGTAAATGGCCAGGCTGATTTAGCTATCTCTTCTGCCACTATAAAAGTAGCTTTCACAGCAGCTTCACGTTGTGTCTTTGCTTTTATGAACGACATCAGATTCTTTCTCAACTCTTCCACCGTCTTCATCTTTTCCTGTATGCTCATGTTTCTGTACCTGTCGTGATGCTTGGTCTCATAGTGCTGTCTCATATTATATTCTTGAAATACAGCCACAATATCTCTGCAAACAAGGCACACGGCCGTATCTTCAATATCAACAAACATATACTCTGCCTCCCACCTCTTTTGAAAGCACCTGTTTTCAATGTCCACTCTAAGTTCAGCCATTTTGGGGGGTTTAGTTATCGTCTTCTTCACACAGATGTTGTATATATGGAGTATGAGACTATACAGGAAGCTCAGAGTCCCAGGTGCTGCATGAAGCGATCAGTTGTGAGGCTCCGGAGGCTCAGTAGGATGCTGTGAGTCCAGATGTTTTGAGCAGGGTTAACAACGTCACAGCATCTATGGAGAGAAAGCAAGTGACTACAGCTCTCTTTGATACAATTGAAATTATATGTTTTATACAGGAGAGATCATGGATGGATGGGGGGGAGGGAGGAAATCACCAACCCACCATCACTCCTGTGGGAAGCCCCTTTCCTTAGAAAAATTAAATATTTTGGGAAATATTAAAAAGGCAGGATAGAATATTTCCCCTGAATGAGAAATAGGAAAAATCTTAAGGGATTTTTCCCTGCCCAAGGAAGGAGGTGGAGGCCAGCTTTTAGAAAGGCAGATTTGGTAATCCATTCAG
This sequence comes from Natrix helvetica, assembly GCF_964273705.1. Lineage (NCBI taxonomy): Eukaryota > Metazoa > Chordata > Lepidosauria > Squamata > Natricidae > Natrix > Natrix helvetica. The sequence continues at coordinate 376,476,027 of NC_138548.1, forward strand.
AAAGACTGGGTCAAGACACAAACTCAGATAAAGCACAAAGGGGACAAGCATTAAAATACAAGGATAGAGAAATAGCCATTCTGAAACAGATCCCAAAGAAAGTTAGAGATAAAAGAAAAAACTATTCACATTTAGCGAAGAAATTATACCAGAAAGGGGTGTGGTTTAGATGGCTTTTTCCAGAAGGTATGTTAATATTCTGGGAGGACACGAGAGTTAGAATTAATACAACTACTGAGGCTGAGGCCTTCATGGGAAAAAATAAAGTCCTCCTAGATAAACCTGATGATATTATACGGAACATACAGGACACGGGAGGTGCCGGAGCTCTGCCGGGGGGAGGAGAAGAGGTAACATTGAGAAAACTCAGATCACAAAAATGAACTTGAAAATCTGTTTGATATAAAATGATTGAAATTATTTTAAGATAAAAGTTTATATGCTGACAAAATACCAATAAGTAACAACAATCTAATGTATTAATAAATGAAAGTTATGAGAATGGGGGGGAGGGCCATCTCCTGCATAATATAACTGTCAACATTTGTACTTCATCCACTACCCCTTTCCTTGTATATTTTTCCTTAAAAACCAATAAAATTTTGTTAAAAAAAAAAAGACACAAACTCAGATAAAGCAACAAACCAAAGGTTGACAAAATTAGCTCAGACAGAGACACCTAGGATTTGCCTTTCCCCTTTTGCTTATAGAGCCAGCCATAGGACCCCATAGGAATCCAGAAGGTATAAAGCCCACCCACTCTCAACTCCGTTTTGTCAGCTGTACGAGAATCACGTGTGGTTGGTGGTTGTGCTTCATCAATAAATGGATTCCAATAAATCAATAAATGGATTTCCAATCAGCCTCTATTTTATTTCCGGTGCCTTTCTCCCAACTTGCAACTGAACCAGATGGATTTTTCTTCCAATACTCCCAAGCTCAGGGGTGTCCAAACTTGGGAACTTTAAGACTTGTGGACTTCAATTCCCAGAATTCCCCAGCCAGCCATGCTGGCTGGGGAATTCTGGGAATTGAAGTCCACAAGTCTTAAAGTTCTCAAGTTTGGACACCCCTGCCCAAGCTGGTGTAGCAGCCACAAGGGCTACTCAACCTCTCTAGCTAAGCTACTCCCATTTCTGATCAGTTTCTGATATTTTCAGGGCTGTCTTTTGGCCTCTGAATGTAAAGGGGGGGGGAGGAAAAATCAAGACAAACTCACCTTTCCCAAATAGGAAACAAGGAAGCCATTTTTCCCCAACATTTTCTCCTGCTTCCAAGAAGCCCAGAAATATAGCTCAAAATCCCTGAAATATCCACCCAAAATTTAGCTTTGCAGGCAATGCAAAGACTTCCATGTGGAATAATCTGGGCAAGGAAAGAGAACTCTATGACTGAAAGGGGAGGGAAACTAAAATGTCTCCTATTGTTACAATTTGAATGCCTGTCTCCAAAGGTGGACCATGTTATATCCATAGTTGGGGATGCAAATTCCCTAGGGATTCCCTCTTCCTCCTGTGGAATCATCTGGGTGGGGAAAAAGAACTCTAGGACTGAAAATGGAGGGAAACCATTTCTTTTTTTAAAAAAATAAATAGTTTTTATTAAACATTTTTACCTTTAAAAACAGGGGGGGAGAAACACAACAAAAAAGGAAAGAAAAAACAAGACAAACATAACGATATAAAGTAGTTGTACAGCCTTCTATATCGGCATTCATGTTTAGCCTTTGTACTTCTCCATTCTCCATTGCCTTCCTCTCAGTTTTAACCTCTGTAATAATGTAAGAACAGCAGTACCAACACTTGTAATAATATTAATTGTTCATATCACCATTATATTTACATTGTAGTGAATACTTTTAAGTTTGATAGCAATTAACTTTGGTTAACCAAAGTAACCAAGGGAAATCATTTCTTAATAGCCCACAGCAGGTATTTTGCGCCCATTAAGGAAGATGGGGCCAGCCTATGCAGAAACAAAAGACCTTTTTCACCTCCAGTGATGGAATCAAACGTTTCCATTCTCCTCCACCTACATTTTCAGAATAGGATATGACCATAAGAAATTGTGCAATGTAGTGAGCTCTGTGTCTTCTGCTAAATGTTGGTGGATTAATCCTAAATGGTCATATTAGGATTAATCCACCACAATTTAGCAGAAGACACAGAGCTCACTACATTGCACAATTTCTTAAGGGCATTTCACACAGTGCACAACCTCCCCCCACACCTCCCAGCATTTGAGGATCTCTATAAAAATCCTGGCACTCCTCTAGCTAGTGGTTCAGGTGACCCACAACTGCTGTTGGTTCTGTTCATCATTAAATTTTTTCTTTGTTCCTATCAGCCTCTCGCCACTTGCATTTGTGCCTCCAAAGATGGACTGTGTTACATTCACAGTTGGAGATGCAAATTCCCTTGGGATTCTCTCTTCCTCCCGTGGAATAATCTGGGCGGGGAAAGAGGACGCTGGGACTGAGCTGGAAGCCTCCGCCGCCCGGGGGCAGCTCTCCTCTCCTCTCCGCCCTCCTCCTCGGGCTCAGCGGCAGGAGGGCCCGGCGCTGCTCCCGCGACCTCTTCCGCAAGGCCCATCGTGCTTACCCCGTAGCGTCTGGTGCCGCAGCTCTCCTGCCCGACCGCCTCCGGACGCTTCGCTTCCCGGGTAAGCGGGATCGCGCTTCCTCGTGGTCTGGATCGGGGGAAGCGCGGCTGCAATTCGTTCCCTGCTCTCCGCTCCGACTTCAGCGCCACTCCGGCCTCTGGGAAGGCGAGAGCGGCTTCTTGCTTTAAAAGGGAGCGAGTCCCCTTCGCAACCTCCCCGGCTGCCAGCCACCCCGTGTCTTTCTTGCGGGACGGGACGGCGAGCGAAGACTCCCGCCACGTGCCTCCGCCCGAGTCCCCAGTTTTGCAAAGCCCGCCGGTGGATTTGACTCCGCGGATTGGAGAAGATCCCGAGCAGGCTTAAGGAGGGCGGAGCCTCAGCTGATTGGGTGAAAATTCCAAATCCGCCTAGGGAGCATCTCCCCCCACTTGGTATTCTTAATAGTGTGGAGTGGAGTAGGATGGAATGGAACGGAACAGAATAGAAAATATGGAATGGAATGAAATAAGAAACAGGATCAGGAGGAAGAACAAGAACAGAATAGGAATATTCCAAAGCACCCGAAGGGCAGACAGGGAACAATGGATGGAAACTGAACAAGGAGAGATTCAACCTGGAAATAAGGAGGAATTTTCTGACAGTGAGAGCAATCAACCCATGGAACGGAAGTTGTGGGAGCTTCATCACTGGAAGCTTTCAAGAAGAGACTGGATTGCCATCTGTCAGAAATGGTGTAGGTAGGGCAGGGGTGTCCAAACCTGGGAACTTTAAGACTTGTGGACTTCAACTTCCAGAATTCGGCCACGGTATTGTTTTTGGATGGTGCTCATTCTACGAATGGCACTCCACCTAATCCAGGGTTTGAATTTTCCTTTCCTGATCCAATTCAGTTTCCTAAATTCTGTGTGTTCCCTTTTCACTTTGTGTGTGCAAGTTCCTAAGGTACATTTTTTTCTCATTTCATGTTCCACCTTTACATATCTTGAGGAGTAAACAATACTAATTTGAAGCAACTGGCCTCTTATCTGGAAATGCGAAATAAAGAGAGAGGAAAGTTTCTTTACCATTTCAGCAGCACAAGAAAGTAGAGATAGTCCTCAGTTTATAACTATAATGGAGGCTGGAATAGTAAGTCGTAACAGTCACAAATTGAGGTACCCACCTGAGTGACCTGATTTTATTACCTTTTTTGCAGCAGTTGTGAAGCATATGCCGCAGTCGTTTAAAAAAGTCTATGGATTCTATGGGCGTTTTTTGCCAGAAACTTTGAAAAGAAATAACAGATGGCAACTAATCAAGAACATAAGCAGGCTGGAATTAAGGAGAAACTTCCTAACACTGAGAACAATTAATCAGCGTTAATTCAGATGTTTGAGGGGCTTCATCACTGGAGGCTTTCAAGAAGCCCCTTGTCTAAAATGGTATAGGGTCTCCTGTTTGAGCAGGGGGTTGGACTAGAAGATCTCCAAAGTCTTCTGATTGGAGTGTGCTGCCATTCCAAGTCTAGAACTGGTTCATATTTATCTTTTGAATCGTAAATTCAAAGAGTTGCTAAGCAAGTACTATCCACAGTCTTTAGAAAAGAAAATTCCAATATTTTATTGTGAAATTAAAGGACAAGCACCCTAGTAAATTTGTACAAAGTTGCATCAAATGGGGATTTGTGGAGAGGGGGAAGGATTTTCCTGTATTTATTAAGGGAGGAGGGTCAGCAGAGGTAGTTATTGAGTGTTTGAGAATTTCACCACTATCGTAATATTTTTGTAACATTAAACCTGATTCTACTATATTTATTCTGCACTGCAGGACAAACCTTTCATCTATGGGATATCGCATTAAACGCTTCAAGAGAGATCACATCTTTCTTATTTGCTTTTTTTTACAAGGCTAAACATTTATATCGGCATCAGTCTCTTTTCATGGGATTTGAACCCTGCCCAACCATGTAATCCTCATCAGCCTCTCATACAACAGCCCCAGATTACATCAAGAAAAATATTCAAAATTGGCCTAACAATGTGGAGAGTGGCTCATAATTTGTTGATGAAGACTTATGAAATAAAAAACACGAACTCTTTCCATGTTCCACTCTTTTATACAGTTTCTCTCCCAAGTGGAACTTTTTTAGTATTTAAGAAGACGCGTCCTCTTAAATAGTGGCTTTGCTTCATGTCTTGATATATTATATTTCCTGCATGGATCAGCTCTTCAGTCTGCAGGTTTAGCTTTCCTGAAGATCAACCAAATTCAGATACGTATGTATTTTCTTGGGGGAGGGGGGGAATACTGGTACCAAAAGTTCATTTACGCTCATAGGACTTCCTGTGGGAAACAAAGGCAGTGCCGTGTTTTAACTCATTCCCACACTTCAGGCATTTTTATGGTTCTTCCATCTGGATTTATTTAGGTGTGATGAGACGGCATTTCCAACTGAATGTCCCTCCAGTCATCACCACCACTTCAGTATTTCATAAACGGGTCTTTTTTTTTTCGGTGTCATCATATCTTTGAACGGTCACTAAATGAACTGCTATAAGTCGAGGACTACCTATGCTTCTATGATAAGCCACATTTGAGTGAAAGTGGACGTTCTTTTCACAGTCCTAGCGCTGGTACAATTTCTTCCCGGTGTGCATCCGTTTATGCTTCTTAAGGTGACAGTTTCGCCTGAAGTTCTTCCCACACTCCAGGCATTTGAAGGGTTTTTCTCCGGTGTGGATCCTTCGATGGTAAATGTAGGTAGTTCTCTGACGGAAGCCCTTCCCGCACTCTGTACATTTATATGGGCTCTCCCCCGTGTGGATTCTCATGTGGATCACGAGGCTTGATCTTCTACTAAACTTCCTTCCGCATTTCAAGCACGCGAATGGTTTCTCCCCGGTGTGGGTTCTTTTATGACTTGTTAGGTGGCCGCTCTGACTGAATCTCCTTCCACACACCAGGCATATGTACGGTTTCTGCCCTGTGTGTTTTCTTTTGTGAGCTGTAAGGCGACTTCTCCTACTGAATCGCTTTCCGCACTCTGGGCATTTATACGGTGTCTCCCCTGTATGAATCCTCTTGTGGTACATGAGATCCGAGGATCCAGTGAAACTCTTTCCACAGACTGAGCATTGGTACGGTTTCTCCCCGGTGTGAGTCCTTTTATGTTGCATAAGGCTAAAGTTACGCCCGAAGCTCTTCCCGCACTCCAGGCACTTATAAGGTTTTTCACCTGTATGGATCATTTTATGGCGGATGTAGTGACTGCTCTGATTGAAGCTCTTATCGCACTCTGTACATTTATATGGTTTCTCCCCTGTGTGGCTCCTTACGTGCTTGATAAGGCTGGAACTTCCACTATACTTCCTTCCACACTGCAGGCACGAATATGGTTTTTCGCCGGTGTGGGTTCGTTGATGTCTGGTAAGGTGACCAGTCTGACTGAATTGTCTTCCACAAACCAGACACGTATACGGTTTCTCCCCCGTGTGGGTCCGTTCATGGATAGTAAGTTTACATTTGTGAGTGAAGGTCTTTCCGCACTCCGGACATTTATATCGTTTTTCCATGGGGGGATTTTCTGGGGGTAAAATAAGCAATTGCTTCTGGCTGGCACTCTTTTCACACTCATATGGGTCCTTCTCTTTATGGGGCCTAAAATGACTGTTCAAAGTGAGTTTTTCCGCACAATCGATAAATGCATATGGTGTCTCTGAGATGTATGGTGGGTGATGTAAAACAAGAGAGGAGCTAAGATTGATATTTTGCCCATACTCTTGATGTTCGTGCTGCTCCTCTTCAATTCGGTTCGTATAGTATTTACCCAAAACAGATTTTGCTTTGTCTATTTTGCCGTATCCGAAATGTTTTCCAACTTCTTCCCGTTGCTGAAGTGGCTGGGTTGGGAGGCAGAGGACTTCACTGTGACTAGAAGGAGATTTCTTCCTTCCATTTCTTAGACAGCTCTTCACACACTTCGAAGCTGCTCCCCGATTTCCAACCATCCCGTTTTCAGGCTGGATCCGTTCCACTAGGCTTGGCTCCTGGTTATTTGGCTCCTGGTTATGCGCCTGCCCATAAGCTTATTTGAAAAAAGAAATAAAAAAGTTCGTTATTTTCATCACAGAAAAATGGTTCACCAGTTATTTCTGCACATTTCCTGGACTGCGTTGTGTGTTTTTCTTACATATAGGTAGTCCACCAAGTTGCAATTATTCGTTCAGCCACCACTGAAACCTAACAGTGGTGTCTGATTAATGATATTTATCTCCCAATGTTGCAGCTTTTTCAGGTGTTATGACCCACATCTGTCTCTGAACATCCCCCTAAACATAAAAGAAATCTCTGAGAATCTCCCGGTAGAAATACAAACAGAAATTGAATTTTCCTGCTAAGGATAAGAATTGGGCAGAGGTGGCTTAGAAGTTCTTCTAAGATGATAATCCTATGATAAAGGTTAGATTCAGAATAAAGTTGGTTACCAGCCACAGTTCTACCCAGCTGGTGTGCCATCAATCAGTATTGGTATCAAGACTGAACTGCTTTACTTCTTTCAAACCTTATTGCTATTCAGGATCGTGGGAGCCTGGAAATCATCAAGGTCACCATTCCATTTACTTTAGTCTTTAAGAGAAAAAGCCCCAGAATGTCTTTCTGAGCAGTTATGGCAACCCAGGTCTTTCCACAAATACCTGAATCCAGAGCAAAACAGGTCCTTACCCAGAGCGGCCACATTCCTAGAATTCTCCAGCATGACTTCCTCGTGCAAGGCTCTCTGGCTGGGATCCAGCAGCGCCCACTCCTCCTCCGTGAAATACACAGCCACCTCCTCAAAGGTTACCGAGCCCTAAAGATCAAAGTAAATGTTCCTCAAAAGAAGTCCCAGGAAGTGCTCTCCCAAATTTCCAATATCCTAAAAGTGAGTTTGATAAGACAGAAAATGCTTCTTTTCTGACATAATGTACTACAAGGTTTTTATAGCTGCCTCTCCACAATCCACCTGTCTGGTTAGAATTTCTTCCTACCATAATTCATTTCAGTAAAAGACTTTGAAGAAATGGAACACTTTCACTACATCTCCTTCCGTATGAAAACTTTCTGGGTTTTTTTTCTTTGCTGCACAAGCTACTATTTTGATGAAATAACTGCATATCGCACATATATAGCTTTTAATGGTATCTCCGTGGACATATGCCATAATTTAATTGCTGTGGTTTTTAAACATTTTTTTCCGAATTGTCATACTAATACTTCTATAAAATGTAATGTTAAAACTAATTCCTGGCTTTTATTTATTTGTAACCTGCCTTTATTGTTTTTACAAATAACTCAAGGTGGCGAACATATTCAGCACACCTTCCTCTTTCTATTGATCCCCACAACAACAACCCTGTGAAGTAAATGGACTTAGAGAGCGTCACTGGTCCAAAGCCACCCAGCTGCTGTGCGTGGTTAAAGCAGGACAAGAACTCACTGTCTCCTGCTTTCTAGCCGGTGCCTTAACCACTACACCAAACTGTCTTTATTTCTTGCAAGCCGATTGCTGGGGTTTTCCGCATACTTTGGATAGCAAAGGATTTATCTTTAAAAAATTAATGTAACCCATTGTGGAAAGTTAGCATCCACCCCTCTCCTAGAAGGATGAGATATTTTGAGAAATATTAAAAAGGCAGGATGTTGTATTTCCCTGGATGAGAAATAGAGAAACATGCTCTTGGAGACAGAAAGCAGCCCCAACCTTTCTAGATGGCCCTCGGCAGATCTCTTAAGTGCAAATTCAGCACTTAAGAGATAAAGAGATAGCTAGCTCTATTCATAGGCAAAAATTCCCTGCAGCAAGGTCTAAACAAAGGTAGGATTAGCCCTCAGCCACCAGAGGAATCGCCCAACAAGCCCCTTCATTGTGTCAGTCAAACTTCAACCAAGCTTAGCTCAGACAAACTCCCCGGATTTGTACATGGCACCATGGGAGTCTGACAACAGCCAATAGAATACATGTTCTTGCACAGGAAGAGGGAGTTCAAGTGCAAAGCCCAAGAGAAGGTATAAAAACCCCTCACTCCCAACTCCATGTGGTCAGCTGTCCAGAACCATGTGCTTGATGGTTCTGCTTCACCATTAAACCATCATTCCAATTAGCCACCATGTTTCCAGTGTCTTTCTCCCGGCTTGGAAGTGAACCAGATGGATATTTCTTCCAACACCATTACAGGTACAAGAAACTTAAAAGCTCAACTGATTCCAAGAAAAAGGGAGAGGGGGGGTAGGTGCACTCAGACTTGCAAGGCTCTGTTAAAACTAATTTAAGAATTAGTTTTACTTACAAAGAAAGCGGTATTATACTTCCTGTATCTTTGGTTTAAAATTTGGTCTACCTTAGAGGGCTGCCTCTTCTGTAGCTTAAACCATCATCTTGAAAGCAGAATCAAGCAAAATTTTGACACTTGGCCTCCTTAATAAGCTTTGTGTAAGAGTCTCACGATACAAACTTTTTTATACTGCACTAAATACTATTTAGCTTTTTTTAAAAAATCATATTAATGGTCCACGGGATTTAAAATTATGAATTTTAAAGTGGTCTCTGAGGTCCGAAAGATTGGTGACCCCTGCCCTAAATGACTTCCTGTTCTCATGAAGACTCCTTACCTGAAATGTTGCGGCTCCACCAGACAGAGGAGATGTTGCAGCAGTTTCCATCCACAACTTTGAGTTCCCTGTAATAATCAAGATAAAAGAAGAGGGATAAAAAATATTTGGAAGCTGGGTGGGAAGCAGTGTAAATTAAAGGCAGAATGATGTGTAGAAGAAACACAAGAATGAAATGACTTAAGGATTCACGCCCTGCAGAAGCAAGTTTCCACTTACCAGGCAACAAGACCTGAGTTGGATGCTCCTCAGAGAAGCCCATCACCTGCTCCATAGAAAGACCAGAGAGAACTTCTCCGCCTTCAGGAGATACCGTGGCCATCTTCATCAGCTTGCCCTGCCAAAAACATAGCCAGGGTTAAAGAAGAACAAAAGTTAAAAATAATTTAACATTGGAACAAGGGGATTCTTTTGGGTCTCCAGAACTGGACCATGTTTTAAATCCATAGTTGGAGATGTGAATTCCCTTGGGATTCCCTCTTCCTCCTCTGGAATAATCTGGAGTGGGGTGAAAGAGAATCCTGGGACTGGAAATGAAGGGAAACCAAAGTCTCTTCTATTGTTACAACTTGTGTTTGTGCCTCCAAAGCTGTTACATCCATAGTTGAAGATGGGAATTCCCTTGGGATTTCCTTTCTTCCCGTGGAATAAACTGGATGGAGAAAGAGAACTCTGGGCCTGAAAGGGGAGGGAAACCAAAGTCTCTTCTATTGCTAATCACCTGCATTTGAGATGGACAACTAGTTAAAGGAAACCACGCCACAAGGAGATCATCCCGGGAGAAGAGATTCCCTCACCTGCCGCCGACCTGCCTCCGTTCGTTCCTGGGCCCGAGGAGGGCTAGCGGGAAGTCTCCGACCAGGGCAGCCGCCAACCGGGGGGCAGCTCTCCGCCCGGCCCTCCCGCAGCACTCAGCCCACCATCTCCGGGGGCAGCCCGGCTAGGAACCGCTCCGGGATCCCCCCTCCTTCCTCCATCCCCGGGAGCTCGGCTGCTCTTCTTCCTCCTTCTCCCGGGGCTTCAGCCAGCCGAGGGCGAAGCTGCTGCAGGCGGCTGCAGAGCGCCCGGGGCCCCGCCGATACCGGGGAGCCCAAAGCGGCGGAAGCGCTCGGCCTCTGAGCCCGGCGGCTCCTCGGGGAGGCTCTCTTCCACGCCAGGCTCCGGCCCCGGCCTCCTCCTTCTCCTCTTCCCCGCCCTCCTTTTCCTCCCCGTCGGGCTCAGCGGCGCTGCTCCCGACCTCCTACTGCGCAAGGCCAGCGGGTTGTCCCCGCCGCGCCTCCAGCCCGCTCCTCTCCTCTCCTGCCCGGCCAGCCTCCGGACGCTCAGCCGCTCCGCTGCCGATTCCCCTTCCTTGCCCCCTCCTTCTCCTCCTTCTCCTCCTTCCCCGGGAAAAGCGAGATCGCGCTTCCTAGCGGTAAACGATCCGGCAGCTGTAACCGATTCCCGGGAATCCGCTCTCACCGGAACGTCCCGTCCCCTTCTCCGCCTCCTGGGACCCGAGGCGAGCGAGCGAGCGAGAAGGCTTCTTCCTACAGAGACGAGGCTCCGACAGCCTCCCTCCCTCCCCTCCCCTCCTGGCTCCCCCCTCCCTCCTTTATAAGGTCCCCGACGACCACCCCTCCCCCCACCTTTTCTTGCAGGAGGAAAGTGCTGACGAAAGCTTGTCTTGTGTTCTCCGACCCAGAGGGAAAAGAGCCTCGGGAGGGGCGCCAGGGACGGGGTGGGGAGCAAATGTGTATTGAACTCACACCTCCCCTCCCCGCTTTTTGTACAGGCAGTCCTTGACTTGCAGCAGTTCATTTAGTGGCTGTTTGAAGTTACAATGGCACTGGGAAAGGGGGCCTAATGACTTTTTTCCAGACTCATGACGGTTGCACATGGTCACATGATCAAATTTTGGATGCTTTGCAACTGGTTCATGTTTCTGACCACTGTCAAAATGGGCAGTGATGTAATATTTACATGTATGTATGTATGTATGTATGTATGTATGTATGTGTCTGTCCATCTATCTATCCCTATCTGTCATCTATCTATGTATCTATCTATCATCCACCTATCATCTATCAATCTGTCTATCATCCATCTACCTATCATCTATCAATCTGTCTATCATCCATCTTATCAATCTGTCTGTCATCTATCAATCTGTCTATCATCCGTCCGTCCATCCATCATCCACCTATCATCTATCAATCTATCATCCATCTACCTGTCTTATCAATTTGTCTCTCTTGTCTTTCAATCTCTCTATCATCCGTCCATCATCCATCTACCTATCATCTATCAATCTATCATCCATCTACTATCATCTATCAATCTGTCTATCATCCATCTATCTGTCTTATCAATCTGTAGGTCTTATCTATCAATCTGTCTGTCATCTGTCCATCCGTCCATCTATCTATCTTATCTGTTGCATGTGTATATGTGTGTTATGTATGTATGTGTATATATGTGTATATATGTGTATGTATGTATGTATGTATGTGTATATATGTGTATGTATGTATGTATGTGTATATATGTGTATATATGTGTATGTATGTATGTATGTGTATGTATGTGTATATATGTGTATATATGTGTATGTATGTATGTATGTATGTATGTATGTATGTATGTATGTATACATACATACATACATACATACATACATACATACATACATACATACATACATACATACATATATATATATATATATATATATATATATATATATATATATGCTGGTTTTGTTGTATTCGGGTCTTTTCCCGTGTAAGGTTGAGATTGTCTTTGCAACCTTTCGCCAGGATCTCACCTGCGGTGAGGGTGGTGGGTGGTGTTCGTTTGTTGGCTAGGGCTGGTTTCCAAATGTTTGGTAGGCGGGAGGTATCATCACGTTTGTTCATGCTGTGGGGAACCTTACACGGGAAAAGACCCGAATACAACAAAACCAGCATACCTACACCCGTGAAAATCTACGAAAACAATTTTTATATATATATATGTTTTAGTAGATTTTCACGGGTGTAGGTATGCTGGTTTTGTTGTATTCGGGTCTTTTCCCGTGTAAGGTTCCCCACAGCAATCACCAACCTAATCCAAAAGGAGACTCCCCAAAAAAACCAAGACACAGAACAGGACAATGGCATCGCCCTCCTCCCTTATATCAAAGGCACCACAGACAAAATCAGCAAAATTCTCCACAAGCACAATATCAGGACAGCCTTCACCACTGACCAAAAAATAGCCAACATCTTAAGAAACCCCAAAGACAAAATCCAGCTAGAAAACCAAGGAGTCTACAAAATACCATGCAAAATCTGCCCAGCAATATACATAGGACAAACAAACAGGATAAATGCACGCATCACAGAACACAAGAACGCAGTAAGAAAAAAAGAAAAAACTTCCTCCCTTTTCCAGCACCTTAAAGCTACAGGACATGAAATCAACTTTGAAGGAGCCAGGTTAAGCTCCAAAACAGAACACCTCCACAAGGGAATAATCATGGAAGCCATCGAAATAGAGAAACACCCCCACAACATGAACAAACGTGATGATGCCTCCCGCCTACCAAACATCTGGAAACCAGCCCTAGCCAACAAACGAACACCACCCACCACCCAAGCCGTTAAAATACGAAACAACAATGCACACACAGCCTGCACCAATCAGCACCAATCTACCAACATGATACAACCACACAACCAATCATTCCACTTACTGAAACAAAGCCAGCACCCCATCCCCTCCCACCAAGACTTACAGAAAGACGGCAGCTCCGATCACATTTTAAGCCCACAGCTTGAAGATGGCAGGTGAGATCCTGCCAAAACGTTGCAAAGACAATCTCAACCTTACACGGGAAAAGACCCGAATACAACAAAACCAGCATACCTACACCCGTGAAAATCTACGAAAACAAATATATATATATAGAATTTCATTTTTAATATGGGGTCAGTGTACTCACAGTAATAAATGACAATAAAGGCTATTTTATCCTTTCTCGACTTTCTGACAAGCAGTCAGGGGGGAAGACAGATTCACTTAACAGCCAGGTTATTAACTTCACAACTGCAGTGATTCACTTAACGACTGCAGCGAGAGAGCTCGTAAAATGGGGGCAAAACTCACTTAAGAAATATCTCCCTTAACAGTGGAAATTTTGGGCTCAGTTGTGGCCATAGGTCAAGAACTACCTATATATTCTTAAGCCGTGGCAGGGCTACCTCACTAGAGGTTCTGAATCAGGATTGTACTGGAATTCGTCTGTGCTGACTGAGGGATTCCTGTCCTGTTCAGAGATCGGACTGGAGTACCTCCCCTATCCCCTCCCAACCTTTGGAGATGAGATACATATTTCTTTGGGGCACGGTGTTTTGTGCTCCACATCAACGGAAAAGGGGTTAATTATATATTTCACTTTTTGGGCTTTTCTTTTCTTGTTAAAATATCATCTTCTTGCACTTATCCTTAAACTGTTCCTGTAATAATCTGGAAACCAGCTCAAAGCAATTCTGAAAGCAAACTTTAATTTTAGCATCTTGGGGACACCAAAAAACCTCACAGAAGGTGCCTTTAGGCATTCACTGGATTTCAAAGGATAGCTGTGAAAACCTTTGTCCGGGATGCCAACAAAATTGGAGGCTCATTGATGCAATGCCATGGATTTAAAAAACAGCAACCCTGTGACAACAGGATGTCATGCGCAGGGGAGATTTATTTATTTAATCCTGCCTTTATTTTTTAGAAACAGCTGAAGGCAGTGAACATATCCTACACACCTTCCTCCTATTTTCCTCACAACAACCCTGTGAGGTGGGTTAGGCCGAAAATGACTGACCCAGTCACCTATCTGGCTTTATTGAGCCACGGTGGCGCAGTTGTTAATGAATCACGGACAAGCACAGAGTCACCAGGGTCCTTTCTGAACGGCCACCATATTGGTTTGGATGATCTCATGCTTTGAAAGAGAGTTTCTCATAAGCATTAGATTTAAACTGGCCCTTCCTGGTATGGTTCGGTTCATTTAGTTCAGTCTTTGCTCCCTCTTCACTTTGTGGTTTCAACTTTTCCAGGTTCATCCATTTCACATTTCCTAAACAACCCCAACACCATCATTGCAACCTCATGCTCTTGACTCCATGCTTCTACGACAGCATTCCCCTTGGAGACTCTTTCAATCTTTTCTCCTCCTTTCGGATTGTTGGGTTCAATGTATTTTCTTTATCAATACTCTTTTTTTATAGAACACTTTTTGCGAATATACATTGAAGCCTCAACGAGTAGCAGCAGTTACCAACCCAGACAGAGATCAGAAGGTCAGCTGGACCACCAGAGTCATCTGGAACATCAGCGATGCAGGCTGGAAGAAAAGATATAATGAAAAAGATCAAGTAATACCGCTGAGAACATAATGTATGGATTCAAATTCAGCTCCAGTATATGTCAAAATGGGGGGTCAAAATGAAATCCACAATCCTTCTCTCTTTTTATGTGGATCAAATTCAAATTCTACTCATATTGTGGCTTTGCTTGTTGGGTGAACAGATCGGAAACATAACATTCACTCCTCGCTGATTATAAGGCATCAGCTGGCCTAGGCACACATGGTGAAGGTCAAACTATCCATTCAGTGGGGAGAAGAGGTTTGCTGTCGTGCATGAATGTCTAGTTGCTATGATCCTTGGGGAGGACCAAGCTGAGAAGAGAGGCAAAGACAAGGGGAAGAGAGGCAAGAGAAGGGGGAGAGCCTTCTCTGTGGGAGCGCCTTCCCTCTGGAATGAGCTGCCCCCGGAGCTTCACATAATCCCTGACCTCCGGTCCTTCTGACGCGCCCTAAAAAGTTGGCTTTCCCAGCAAGCCGGCCTGGCCTGTTAATTTTATCTAATTTTTAAAATGTTATTGTCATATTAATTGGGTTTGGTTTTTTGGATATTTATCTAATTTCCTTTTAACTTTTGTGATATGTGTTTTTTAATGTTGTATGCTGCCCTGAGTCCTTTGGGAGAAGGGCGGCATATAAATCCAATAAAACAAACAAACAAACAAACATTCATCCAAGAGAGGAAAAAAACCCAAACAAAGCTGTCAGTAGAAAAAAATAGAGGGAGAAGTCCACAGTGCAGACGTCAGAAGTGGCGAATACACAGCTGGCGCCAGGAGGACGGAAGAAGTGGCAGAATAAGGATTTACTCCCCACACCTAGGAGTACTATGGGAGGTGGAAAGGGTCAAAACAAGCCAAGGTATCATCCAGGAAACTGTGGAGCCCCAGGAGAAAGGGGAAAAGGAGACCTTGGAAAAGTCTTGTAACCCTGAAAGTGCCAAACGATGTGCACTGGAGACACTGTGCAGTTGGGCTCCAGGAAGAAAGGGGGTCATGAGGGAAAGCCCAGTGGTCTCCCAGGAGACTGCAGAATCCCAGCTGCTGAACAGTTGAGAGAAACCCTAGAACAGTGATGCCTAACCTTTTTGTTGTGTGCCAAGTGTTTAAAACCCATAATGCAATGCGTGCACGCCCCCCCTCCACATCCCCCTGTGCATGTGTGCGCAATTTCCCCCTGCCCCCCATTTTGGGCCTAGTAGGCCTCTCTCCAGCCTCATAGGAGCAAAAACAGACCGTGGGGGAACTGTGCTGCCGACCCCTGCCCCTCGTGCCCCATTTTGGGTCTAGTAGGCCTGCAGCGTCCTGGGAGCAAAAACGGGGTCACGGGTGCCACACCCTCCACCCCCTTTCATGCGTGCAGGCCCCCCCTCCTGCTTGCGCGGCAGAGACCCAAAAATCAGCTGGCCAACAAGAGATGCACGTGCATGCACGGTGGAGCTGAGCTGGGGTGAGGGCTCATGTGCCATAGGTTCACCCTCACGGCCCTAGAAGTACAAGGGATGGCCAAGAAAGAGAATTCTAGAGAGAACCAGAGGAAGACTTTAGCGTTACCCAGAGGGATGGCCTGGAAGACAGAAACTGGGTCATGGTGAAGGGGTGGTTGCGGGAAACAGATCTATTTTCCCCAGTTTACCCTCAGGTGCACTTACCTCACAACTGAAGGACCCTGAGGCGGCCACCTTCTTTATAACAGGCAAAGACATCTGGGGGGAAAAAAATGTTGGCAACGACTCCGATTCATTTTCAAGTAATGGAAAGGAAGCGGCCTTTTCTCAGGGCCACCTTGAAGAAGTTTCAGCCATCACTTCCCTTTCCATGTTCATTTAGTTTCTCACTTGAATGGAACCACTTTGGAATCTACCATTGTAGATCTTTGTTAAAAAAAAATCTTGGCCATGCTCTTATGTTTTCTCCTAAATGAATCAACTCCTTCTACTCACTGCACCTTTAAATCCCATCTAACTTATTTGAACGCACTTATTTGTCTCTATGTGAGTTTGCGCCTGTAATTTCTCTTAAAAAGCCAGGGCTGGAATTGAAAGTTCCAGCAATTCTCACAAAATAAAACCTTTTATGGGAAACAATGGCAATGCCTCTTTTGCACCTTTCCCCACACCTCGGGTATTTTTATGGTTCTCCCACATGGATTCCTTTAGGTCTGATAAGGCTACTCTCCAATTGAACATTGCTGTACAGTATGCATATTTCTATTCTTTCCACTAGATTCTTTATGAAAGAAAAAAAAACCATTTGGAATGAAAGCTCCCGAAAGCTCCACGTATTTCTAAGTTTTTTTTCCTTTTGGAGGAGAAAACATTTGGGATAAAGCTCCCAAGTTGTGATTTCTCTCTTTTGTGGGTCTGTTTGTGTTGAGAAGGTGATTTTTCTGACTGAAGCTTTTTTCACATGCCGCACATTTGTAGGGTTTCTCTCCCGTGTGAATTCTTTTGTGTTTGATAAGGTTCGCATTCTGAGTGAAGCTCTTTCCGCACTCCGTGCATTTGTATGGTTTTTCTCCTGTGTGGATCCTTCTATGGCAAATAAAGTTACTGTCCTTACGGAAGCTCTTTCCACACTCCGTACACTTATGTGGTTTTTTTCCTGTGTGGATTCTTATGTGGATTCTAAGGTTTGAACACCCACTGAACTTCTTTCCACAAATCAAGCAGGTATATGGTTTTCCCCCGGTATGCGTTCATCGATGGTATCGGAAGATAAAATTATAGGAAAACCTCTGCATTCTGTGCATTGATATGACTTCTCTCCTGTGTGCTTTCTTTTATGAGATGTAAGACGGTTGCTTTTATTAAAACCTTTTCCGCACTCCAGACATTTATATGGTTTCTCCCCCGTGTGAATTCTTTTATGACAAATAAAATAACTGCTGCAACTGAAGCTCTTCCCGCATTGCTTGCATGTGTACGGTTTCTCCCCCGTGTGAATCCTTTTGTGCTGCAAGAGTTTATAGTTCTTACTGAAGCCTTTTCTACACTCGGTGCATTTGAATGGATTCTCTCCTGTGTGAATTCTTTTATGTTGCAAAAGGCTACCATTCTGGCTGAAATCTTTTCCACACTCCATGCATTTGTATGGTTTTTCTCTCGTGTGAACCCTTTTATGGCAAATAAAATGACTGCTCTGATTGAAACTCTTTCCACATTCTGGGCACGTATAGAGTTTCTCCCCGGTGTGTATCCTTCTATGTTGCAAAAGGCTGCTTTTCTGACGGAAGCTCTTTCCGCACTCCAAGCATTGATACGGCTTCTCGCCTGTGTGAATTCTTTTATGTCGCAAGAGGCTACTGTTTTGACTGAAGCTCTTTCCACACTCGGTGCATTTGTATGGTTTTTCTCTCGTGTGAACCCTTTTATGGCAAATAAAATGACTGCTCTGATTGAAACTCTTTCCACATTCTGGGCACGTATAGAGTTTCTCCCCGGTGTGTATCCTTCTATGTTGCAAAAGGCTGCTTTTCTGACGGAAGCTCTTTCCGCACTCCAAGCATTGATACGGCTTCTCGCCTGTGTGAATTCTTTTATGTCGCAAGAGGCTACTGTTTTGACTGAAGCTCTTTCCACACTCGGTGCATTTGTATGGTTTTTCCCCGGTGTGGATCCTTTTATGGCAAACAAGGACACTGTTATCACGGAAGCTTTTTCCACACTCCAAGCATCTATATGGTTTCTCCTCCGTGTGTCTCCTTACATGTATCATAAGGTTTGAACTGCCACTGAATTTCTTTCCACACTGCAGGCACGTATACGGCTTCTCCCGTGTGTGGGTTGGTTGATGTCTTGTAAGTTGGCCGCTCTGACTGAATTTTCTTCCGCATACCAGGCATATATACGGTTTCTCCCCCGTGTGGATCCTTTCATGTATGATCAGCTTACGTCTCTCGGTGAAAATCTTTTCACACTCCAGACATGTGTAGGTTTTCTCCCCCGTGTGGATCCTTTCATGTATGGTAAGTTTACCTTTCTGGGTGAAAGTCTTTTCACACTGTGGACACTTATAGGGTTTCTCTCTTAAGGAATTTTTTGGGGGTAAAACATGCAATCGTTTTTTATTACATTCCTTCCCAAACTCACGGGGCTCCTCATTTTTATGGGAAATAAGATGACTGTTCAAATTGAAAATTCCCCCACAATTTATAAATTTATATGGTGTCTCTTTGATATATGATACGTTATGTAAAGCAAGAGAGGGACTAGGATTGATAATTTGCCCATTCTCTTCATATTCATAGTCTTCCTTTTTATTCTGCATTGGGCAATGTTTACTGAAATCAGATTTCTCTCTGTCTCTTTTGACATGTCTGAGATATTTTCCTTCTTTTCGTTGGGGGATTTGCTGGATTGGGAGGTCATGGATTTCATTGTGACCAGGAGAAAATTTCTTTCCTTCATTCATTATGCAACTTTTTGTACTCCTTTGTGATGGTTCTTGATTTTCAAGCAGGCTTTCTTCAGACTTTATCATTTGGAATACTACCATGCTGGGCTTCTTCTTATTCTCGTGTTCCTGCTCAAAAGCTAATTTGAAAAAAGAAAAGAATAAAAGAACGTAATTGTTACTTTCATCATAGAAAATGGTGCCTCTGTGATTTCCGTATATCCAAAATTTTGCTCTTTGTATGATTCCCTTATATACAGGTAGTCCTCAAGTTACGACCATTTGTCGAGCCACCATTCAAAGTCACAATGGCATTGAACAAATGGTAGTTACCACCACCCCCAGTTTCCAAAGTTACAGCTGTTGCAACACATCTTTGATCACATGAGCAAAAGTGGACATTTGGCAGTCTACCCAAACTTACAATTGCAAAGATACATCAACTGTCCACATCCGCTTATCCTCACCTGTCTAAATCAGAATAGAGCTGGAAGGGACCTTGGAGGTCTTCTAGTCCAACCTGCTGCTCAAGCAGAACAACATTTTGGTTGCTAAGCAAGAGCATTGTTGAGTGAGTTTCATGACTGCCAAGCCACTCCCACCGTCACATGGCCAGCAAGCCACTCCCACAAAGCAGTCCACACCTACAGAAGAGGTTCTAAAAAATTTTGAAACCCACCACTGGTCCAGACTCAGATTTCTCTGGGTACATGGAAGGGAACACTGAGACAGATGAGGGAGGTGATGTAAGGGGCAGAATAAATGACCTTGAAAGACAAGCGAAAGAGCCATTCAGGAGATATAAGGTTGGATAAAAGAAACCTGAATCCAAACAGAACTGTAACATGAGAAAATCTCTCAGACAAGACCTTCACTATTCTCAGAAAGGAGGGAGGGGGACAGGGAAGTACATTTAGACTTGCAAGATTCTCTTAAAGTAAAGGTTCCCCTCGCACATATGTGCTAGTCGTTCCCGACTCTAGGGGCGGTGCTCATCTCCGTTTCAAAACTGAAGAGCCAGCGCTGTCCGAAGACGTCTCCGTGGCTGGCATGACTAAATGCCGAAGGCACACAGAACACTGTTACCTTCCCACCAAAGGTGGTCCCTATTTTTCTACTTGCATTTTTACATGCTTTTGAACTTCTAGGTTGGCAAAAGCTGGGACAAGTAACAGGAGCTCACTCCATTATGCAGCACTGGGGATTCGACCTGCCGACCTTTCGTCTTAGCCACAGAGTCACTGTGTCCCTTCAGAATTCTCTTACTATACTAAAAAAACAGTTTTAGCCTGTGTGACCTTTGTTTCTTAGTCTGGTGTCCCTTGAATGGTTGAGAACTGGGCAGGGGTGAATTAGAAGAACCTCAAGATCCCTTCCAACATGATGGTCCCCTGATCAACAAGTAACCTTGAAGCAAGAGGGGAATAAAAGCTCAGTTGAGAAAGGATCCTGGGAAGTATTGATCAATTTTTCCATATATTTACTCTGGAATCACAATAAAAAAACAAAATGAAAACAGAATTTCTCCCTCAACCTTGAAACATGTTTTGTCAGAGTTTGGATGATAAAAAGACTTTCCACAATTAAGCGAGTCCACAGCAAAATAGATTCTTACCCAGAGCAGCCACATTCCTAGAATTCTCCAGCATGACTTCTCCATATAAAGCTCTCTGGCTGGGATCCAGCAGCTCCCACTCGTCCTCCGTGAAATACACAGCCACCTCCTCAAAGGTTACCGAGCCCTGGAATTCAAAAGATATATAAGTTTCCTCAGCGGAAGTGCCAGAAACCTCCCTTCAACATTTCCAAAATCCTAAAAAAATGAGTTGCACAAGAGAGAAAATGCTCCTTTTCTGACACTATGTACTGCTAGGTTTAATACCTGTCTCTCTGACCAGCTACCTGTCTGGTTAGAATTTCTTCCTTCCGCAATTTATCTCAGATAAGCCAGCTTGTCGCATCTCCTTTTGTGTCAAACCTTCCATTTTTTTCAGACAAGAAACCATTTTGATGTAAAAAAAAATTCACACCTCACATGTATAAGAACTTTTAACTGGATCTGCTTTGATATGCGCCACAATGTAATTGCTCTCATTTGTTTAACTGGTTGTGAGATGGCCTATTAATGCTTTAATGGAGGTTGTTGAAAGAAGTACCGTATTTTTCGAGTATAAGGTGCACCGGAGTATAAGACGCACCAAGGTTTTGAAGAGGCAAATTTTAAAAAAAGTAGGTAGGTAGATAGAGGGAGAGAGAGGGAGAGAGAAATACAGTAGGTAGGTAGGGAGAGAGAGAGTTAGGTATGTAGGTAGATAAATGGATAGAGAGAGAGAGAAATAGAGATAGAGAAATAGAGAAATATAGTAGGTAGGTAGGAAGAGAGAGTGTGCAGGTTGGTAGGTAGAGGGAGGGAGGGAGGGAGGGAGGGAGAGGGAGGGAGGGAGGGAGGGAGAGAGAGAGAGAGAGAGAGAGAGAGAGAGAGAGAGAGAGAGAGAAATACAGTAGATAGGTAGGGAGAGAGGGTAGGTAGGTAGCTTTATCCATGTGCTGGAGAAGGAAATCACTGACAATCTGCAGCACCTAAGACTTTGTTTCTGCTGGCACAGCACTTGATCAATGTAATTCTCATCAATCAGTTAAAGAGCTTTCTGAAAGGGGGGGAAACGTTTTTGCACTCTGCAAACCTCCCCAAAACGGCCCATTTTTGAAGTTTGAAGTTTATTTAATTTTTCACGAAAACGGGCCCGTTTTTTTTTTTTAAAAAAAGGCATAAATAGCTTTGGGGGGGCTTGCAGAGTACTCGGTTGTTTTTTGCGAAAATGGGCCTGTTTTTTGTCAAAAAACGGGCATGCATAGCCTTATGGAGGCTTATAGAGTGCTCCTGGGGGCTGGGGGCAGGCAAAATTGAGCAAAAATGGCCCATTTTTTGCTCATTTCTGCCCTCGCCAGCCCCCAGGAGCTCTCTGAAAGCCTCCATAAAGCTATGCACGGCCATTTTGGTGAAGGAGGGGGGGCTTCGGGAGGCAAAAAATGCTATATTCAGTGTAAGATTTTCAGCCTCTTTTTTGAGGAAAAAGGGTGCATCTTATACTCCGAAAAATATGGTATATCCACCTGGTTCAGCTTCGAAGCGAGGAGAAAGACTGATTGGAAAGATGGTTTAGTGGAGTAGAACCATCAAGCACATGGTCCTGGTGCAGCTGAATACATGGAGTGGAGAGTGAGGGTTGTTTATACCCTCTTGGGCCTTGCTCTTGAGCTTCCTGTTCCTGTGGCAAAAGCATGTACTCTATTGGTTGCTGTCAGACTCCCATGGGGCCAAGTGGGATCATGTTTGTCTGAGTCAGGTTTGGTTGAACGTTGGGCTAATGCAATGAAGGGACTTTTTGTGCAATTCCTATTGTGGCTGAAGGCTAACCCTACCTTTATTCAGAGCCAGATCTTGCTGCCAGCAGTAATGGATGACCAAATCTGTATTTCTAAAGCTGCCCCAGCTCAGTATCTGCTTGGGTTAGGGTTAGGGTTAGGTGGGGAGGCGGCAGGGATCTGAGCCTCTGTCTCCCTTAATATTTCTATTTCTCTTTTAGGGGAAATACAATATTCTGCCTTTTTAATATTTCCTAAAATATTTCACTCTTCTAGGAGAGGAGTAGGGTGCTAAATTTTTTATAAAGTTGACAAATTTAAAATGACTCAGTGCTTCCATTTTTTGCTAGCTATTCCTTGTTTTACCCATACCTCGGGTACAAAGGATTTATTTTAAATAAATTAATGTAATCCACTGCAGGTTCAAGAAACTTGATTCCTTAAATAAAGGAACTGATTCTTTAAATGAATTCAATATCTCAATATGAATGTAATGGTCCAGGAGGAAACGTTCCTGCCAGGACAATGGTCCTACCACAGAAATCCGAGTCTGGAACAGAAATGTGATTTGAGAACATTTCTCAAGTGTCGCACTATCAAGTTCTCACCAAGATAAAGTGAGGAAGGAGGCAGGTTTACTCAGACTTGCAAGATTCTGTTACTATAACCCTGCAGAGAAAGTAGTATTACCTTCTATAGCTTTAGTTTTAAATTTGGTCTATCTTGGAGGACTAACTCTTCAGTAGGTTGTGCTTAATCAGTCATCCTGAAAGAAGAATCAAGAATTTTGATTTTAACACCTGAACTCCTTAATAATATTTGTGTGGACTCTCACGGAACAAATCCCCCCCCCATTTTCCTGCCCTAATGAGGCTCCCCACCTGAGCTGTTGCAGCTCCACTACATGTAGATGTTTCAGTGGTTTCCATCCTCAACCTTGGGTTCCCTGTGATCAAGATAAAAAGAGATGTATGAAGAATAGCAATAGCACTTAAGACTTATATACCACTTCACAGTGCTGTACAGCACTGTCTGAGCGGTTTAGAGAGTCAGCCTCTTGCCCCCAACAACCTGGGTCCTCATTTTTACTAACCTCGGAAGGATGGAAGGCTGAGTCAACCTTGAGCCAATCAGGATCGAATTCCTGGCAGTGGGGCAGAGGTAGCCTGCAATACTCCATTTTAACCACTGCACACCAACACAGCTCCTTTTTGGCAATATTTGGAAGCTGGCTGAGCCAGCTATTGGAACACGCTATAAATTAAAGCCGGAATGATGTGTAGAAAAGACACAAGAATGAAATGACTCCAGGTTCACTGACCGTGAAAGCAATTTTCACTTACCTGGCAACAAGACCCGAGTTGGATCCTCCTCTGAGAAACCCAACAGCTGCTCCAGAGAGACCAGAAAGATCTTCTCCGCCTTCAGGAGATATCGTGGCCATCTTCATCAGCTGGCCCTGCAACTTAAAATAAAGCCAGGATCAAAGAAGGTCGAAAGTTAAAACAATTAAAACATTGGAACAAGGAGATTCTTCTCTGCTTCCAAAACTGGGCAATATCCCTTGATGGAGATTTACAATAATAATACAATAATACAATAGCAGAGTTGGAAGGGACCTTGGAGGTTTTCTAGTCCAACTCCCTGCCTAGGCAGGAAACCCTATACCGTTTCAGACAAATGGCTATCCAACATCTTCTTAAAGACTTCCAGTGTTGGGGCATTCACAACTTCTGGAGGCAAGCTGTTCCACTGATTAATTGTTCTAACTGTCAGGAAGTTTCTCCTCAGTTCTAAGTTGCTTCTCTCCTTGATTAGTTTCCACCCATTGCTTCTTGTTCTACCCTCAGGTGCCTTGGAGAATAGTTTGACTCCCTCTTCTTTGTGGCAACCCCTGAGATATTTGCCTGGGATTCCTTCTTCCTCCTGTAGAATCATCTGGAGGAGAAAACAGAATTCCGGGACTGGCAACAGGGGGGAACCAAAGTCACTTCTATTGTTACAACTTGCATTTGTGTCTCCAAAATTGGACAGTGTTATATCCATAGTTGGAGATTCAAATTCTCTCGGGATTCCCTCTTCCTCCCGGGGAATAATCTGGATGGGGAACCAGGACTCGGTGGCTGAAAGTGGAGGGAAACCAGAACATTGTCTATTGCCTTTGAGCAGGGCAAGGGAACTGGATCTTCTTCCCAGGAGGGAGACACTTTCTGTTGTAATTTCTAACGGTCACTAAATGAATTGTAAGTCGAGGACCACCTCTAATTTGGACGAGCAAGGAGAGACCTGGGAGTGAAATTGGAGGGCAAACCAAGGCATCTTCTATTGGACAGGACCTGCCTTTGAGCTGGGCAAGGGAACAGGCTCTGCCTCCCTGGAGGGGATATCCCCTCACCTGCCACTTACCTGCCTTCCCTCCTGGACCGGAGGAGAGCTGAGCAGGAAGCCTGAGTTACAACTTGCATTTAGGTCTCCAAAGCTGGACGGGGTTATATCCATAGTTGGATATAAGAATTCCCTTGGGGATTCCCTTCTTTCTCCTGTGGAATATCTGGACTGGGAAACAGGACTTTGGGACTGAAAGGGAAGGGAATCCAAAGTCTCTTCTATTGCTAATCACCTGCTTTTGAGGTGGAGACTAGTTAAAGGAAACCATGCCACGAGGAGATCCTCCCGTGAGGGAATACCCCCTCATCTGCCTCCCCTCCTGGACCCGAGGAGAGCTGAGCTGGAAGCCTCCGTCCAGGGTCTCCGCCCGGCCCTTCTCCGGGGGCAACCTGGCCAGGAGCCTCTCCGGGATCCCCCGCTTCTCCTCCACCCCCGGGAGCCCGATTGCTCCTCCTGCTCCTCTCGGGGCTTCAGCCAGCCGGGGCGAAGCCGGTGCAGGTGGCTGCAGACCGCCCCGGAGCCCGAAGCGGCGGAAGAGCTCAGCCTCTGAGCCCTGCGGTTCCTTGGGGACCCTCTCCCGCCTGGCTCCGGCCCGGCCCTCCTCCTCCTCCTCTGGCTCAGCGGCGCTGCTCCCGACCCCCTCCTCCTCCTCCGCAAGGCCATAGGGATGCTCCGCTGCTCCTCCTTTCTCCTACCCGAACAGCCTCCGGACGCCCAGCCGCGCCGCTCCAGATTCCCCTTCCCCGCAGCCTCCTCCTTCCCGGGAAAAGCGCAAACTCCCCCCCCCCACTCTCCCCCCCTCCCCGCAGCAGCGCAACGCCCCCCCCCCCGGGAAGGCAAGCGAGAGCCTCCTCCTAGAGCGGCTAAGTCCTCCTCCCTTTAAATGGAAATAGTAACAGAGCTGGAAGGGGTCTTAGAGGTCGCCTAGTCCAACCCCCTGCTCACGCAGGAGACCTACACTAGGGATTCGAACCGCCGAACTGCCGGCCTTTCTGATCAACAAGCTCAGTGTCTTAGCCACTGTGCCACCTAGCCAGGCTTCCATGTCCATCCCTCTGTGCCTTTTTTTTCTTGTGGGTGGCCGCTGCTGGCAATATAGGTACTCCTCGACTTCCAACGGTTCCTTCAGGGACCGTTCAAAGTTACGATGGCCCTGAAAAAAGTGACTTAGGGCCACTGTTCACACTTACAACCGTTATAAGCACGGATCGAAGCACAGGCGCTTGGCCACTGACTCATATTTACGATGGTCGCAGTGTCCCGAGGTCATGGGATTCTCTTTTTGTGACCTTCTGGCAAGTGAAAATCCACAGGGGAAGCCGGACTCACTGAACAACCAGGTTACTAATTTAACAAGTGCGCTGATTCACTTAACGACGATGGCGAAGAAAATTGCTTAAATGGTAAAGTAAAACTTATTTAACAAATGCCTCACTTAGCAACAGATTTTTTGGGGGTTCAGCTGTGGTTGTAAGTCGAGGACTGCCTGCAATCCCTCTCGCGCATGATGCGTTACATTCGGGAGGAAGTTGGCTGGGGAATTCTGGGAGTTGAAGTCCACAGGACTTAAAGTCGCCAAGGTTGAGAAATATTGCGCTAAAGGGTGCTGGAGGTTTGAAGAGCAGATGGATCCCACGCAGATTTGGGAAGGAATCGCTGGGAGTGGAATGGGAACTATTGTCTGGCTCTCAAATAACCCACCTCCTCCTCCTCGCTACAGGTATCCTCGACTTACAACAGCTCACTTAGAGATTGTTCAAAGTTACACCAGCACTGGAAGAAGTGACTGCTGACCCTTTTTCACACATAACGACCGTTGTAGCATCCCCTTGGTCACGTGATTTACGTCCGGATGCTTGCCAACTGGTTCATATTGATGACAGTTGCAGTGTCCCGCGGGGTCAACAGGAAAGCCGGATTTGCTTAACCACTGGGTTACTAATTTTGACAACTGCAGTGGTTTCACTCAACAAATGTGGCGAGAAAGGTCATAAAATGGGGCAAAACTCACTTAACAAATGTCTTACTTAGCAACATAAATTCTGGGCTCAATTGTAGTCCAAAGTCGTAGGGCAACCTGTGTTCTTAAAGTCATCGCAGGGCTCTCTCACTGGAGACTGGAATCCTTCAAGGTGAATCCAAGGTTGGTTCTTCTAGACTCACTGAGGATTTTGTCTTGTGATCGGACCAAAACAGGGGTCCCCAGTCTGATCCGTGAACCGGCATCCGGCTGCAGCATATGAGAAACCGGGCCGTACAAAAAAGCAATGGCTCATCCATGGGATGCAGGCAGTATAGAAAACCACGTCCCCTCTGATCCACCAAAAAACCTCTCTTCATGGAACTGGTCCCTGGTGTCCAAAAGTTTCGGGCCTCTAGACTAGAAGATCAAGGATGCTCCGAACTTTAGGATTCCATGATGGAGAAATTCTTGCTATGACTATCTTATTGCGCCCCTGCTAAGAAATAGCAATCGCTGTTATAGCAATAGACGTATATACTGCTTCACAGCCCTCTCTAAGCGCTTTTACAGAGTCAGCCTATTGCCCCCAACAATCTGGGTCCTCCTTTTACTGACCTCGGAAGGATGGAAAGCTGAGTTAACTTTGAACCTGGTGAGAGTCGAACTGCCAAATTGCAGTCAGCAGAAGTAGCCTGCAGTATCAGCATTCTAACCACTGCGCCATTGCCCCAAGCTGAGTTACACCCAATGGAAAAAGGGGTTAGTTGCACATTTCACCTTGTGTTTGATACTTGTGTGACAAGGTTATTCTCTTGCACTTAGCTCCAATCTGCACCAAAGCAACAGTGATATCAAGCTTAATTTGGCACCTTAGGGGGGACCAGTAAAACCCACAAAGGGGGCTGTTTAGATATCACGGGATCCAAGGGGCTTTAAAACCTTTAAATGGGGATGCCTGGAACCTCCTCTGCCTCTCCCACTCTATCCCAGGGCTACCAGAGGGGTATCACCCCTACCACCTTCCCTTAAGCTCTCAGAGCAGTTAGAGTTTTATAATGTCACAGTCCCTTAAGTAAACTTTCCCCATGATTTGCACATTGTGATAATCCACAATACTTTCATAGAGACATCTTAACTAGAAATTGGATATCTCTATAGTGTTGCTGTAACTTATTAATAACATATAGAAAAAATTGGACATTTGATACAGAAACTGCAGGTAACTTCTCGGCTATCCTTCTGTATTTCACCACATATTGAAATTTGTTCCTCTTTTTCACTGTTTTTTTTTATTTTTATACCTTTATTCATATGGACATTTTTTTCTTTGCATGTACAACCAAAAATGAAGAGATAAATGAATTTAAACATTTAGGTCTTGATCAAAAATTGAGTGGCAAAAGAGATAAAATACTATGAAGTAATAGAATATTTGTAGCTTGTTTATTTCTTGTCGATGTTTCATTACCATACTAGGTAAGTATCATCAGTGCAATTTCGTAATGAAACATGTGCAACGAAACAACCAAGCTCAGAGAGCACCAAGGACCTCTGGATACCAGGAACTGCTCAATACAATCATAAACTAAAAAGTGTTTCTGATTTTTTCCTTCTTTTGGCCAAATCCAGACAGCACCGGGTTTTCCAATAGATCTTTGTTTTTAATTAGCCCCTTTTCTGAATATCGCTTGCCACCTTTTGAGTATTCAGCCTGAACATTCCTGAGACCTCACTGACAGGATTTTTATTTGGGCCTCTTGGAATCTTTTCTCCTTTTTCAAGCATTCCTTTTTAAACAGGGATCTCCAATCTCGTCCATTTTAAGACTTGTGGAGTTCAACTCCCAGAACTCCCGTCAGCATGGCTGACTGAGGAATTCTGGAAGTTGAAATTCACAAGAGTTTGGAGACCTCTGATTTAACATCTTTTCTTTGCCAATTCTATTTCAGTGATGGTCCTGAAAGGTTTCTCCACCATCCAGACATTCCTCCCAACAGAAAGCTTTTTCTGGAAAATAAGGGCGAAATTCTTTCTCAATCTCACCCCGAAACACTCTGCATTTTTATGGTTCTCCCACATGGATTCCTTTAGGCCTGATAGGGCTACTCTTCCAAATGAACATTTTACCACAGACCACGTATTTCTAAGGTTTTTTTTCTTTTGGAGGAGAAAACATTTGGGATAAAGCTCCCAAGTTGTGATTTCTCTCTTTTGTGGGTCTGTTCGTGTTGAGAAAGGTGATTTTTCTGGCTGAAGCTTTTTTCACATGCCACACATTTGTAGGGTTTCTCTCCCGTGTGAATTCTTTTGTGTTTGATAAGGTTTGCATTCTGAGTGAAGCTCTTTCCGCACTCCATGCATTTGTACGGTTTTTCCCCAGTGTGGATCCTTTTGTGACGAATAAAGTCACTGTCCTTACGGAAGCTCTTTCCGCACTCCGGACAGTTATATGGTTTTTCCCCTGTATGGATTCTTAGATGGATTTTAAGATTTGAACATCTACTAAAAGCCTTTCCACACTTCAAGCATTTATACGGTTTCTCTCCAGTATGGGTTTGTTGATGGTATCTGAGGACAAAGTTATAAGAAAATCTCTTTCCGCAGTCTGTGCATTGATACGGCTTCTCTCCTGTGTGTTTTCTTTTATGAGATGTAAGGCAACTCCTTTTATTAAAACCCTTTCCACATTCCAGACATTTATGTGGTTTCTCCCCCGTGTGAATCTTTTTATGGCAACTAAAGTCACTGCTGCAACTGAAACGCTTCCCGCATTCCTCGCACTTGTATGGCTTCTCCCCCGTGTGAATCCTTTTGTGCTGTAGGAGTTTATAGTTCTGACTGAAGCTCTTTCCGCACTCCAGGCACGTGTACGGTTTCTCCCCTGTATGAATGGCTTTGTGTTGGAAAAGAGTGCTGTTCTGACTGAAGCTTTTCCCACATTCCAAGCACCGGTAGGGTCTTTCCCCCGTGTGAATGGTTTTATGTTGCAAGAGGCTACTTTTCAGATGGAAGTTCTTTCCACACTCCAAGCACCCGTAGGGTTTCTCCCCGGTGTGAATTCTTCGGTGTTTCGCAAGGTGAGAGTCTTGCCTGAAGCTCTTTCCACACTCTATACATTTGTACGTTTTTTCTCCCGTGTGGATCTTTTTGTGGTAATCAAGGACACCGATGTCGTGGAAGCTCTTCCCACACTCCGTACATAGGTACGGTTTCTCCTCCGTGTGTCTTCTTTCGTGCTTCAGAAGGCTGGAACGTCCACTGAACTTCTTCCCACACTGCAGGCAGGTGTACGGTTTCTCCCCCGTGTGGGTTCGTTGATGTCTCGTAAGGTGACCGCTCTGATTGAAACTTTTCCTGCACAGCAGGCATACGTACGGCTTCTCCCCCATGTGGATCCTTTTGTGGGTGACAAGGTTGGTTCTCTCAGCGAAAGTCTTTCCACAATCCAGGCACTGATAGGGTTTCTCCCCCGTGTGGATCCTTTCATGTATAGTAAGGTTACCTCTCTGAGTAAATGTCTTTTCACACTGAAGACATTTGTAGGGTTTCTCCTTTGGAGGAATTTGGGGAGGTAAAAGCAGCAATTGTTTCTTACTGAAATCCATTCCACGTCCGCATGGTTTCCCCTCTTTATGGGAAACTATATGATTGCTGAAATTACAATTTTCCCCAGAATTTATAAACGCATATGGTGTCTCTTGGATGTACGATGGGTGATGTAAAGCAAGGTAGGAGGTAGAACTGATACTTTGCTCATCCACTTGATATTCATATTGTTCTTCTTCGGTCTGGGTTGCATAATATTTAGTGAAACCAGAGTTCTCTTCGTCTCTTTTGCCACATCTGAGATACATTCCCTTTTCTTCTCCTTGGTGAACTTCCTGGGCTGGGAGATAAAGGACTTTACTGTATCCAGAGGATTCCTTCCCTCCATTCACTTTACAGCTTTTCTCACTCCCTTGTGATGGTTCTTGACCAACAACCGTGTCTTCTTCAGATTTGATCATTTGGAACACGATTATGCCGGGCTCCTTGTAGTACTCATGCTCCAGCCCAGAAGCTGATTTGAAGAAAATGAAAAATAAAAATTAATCATTGCATACATGACAGAAAAACAGTGCACCCGTTCCTTGACTTACGACTCTAATTGAGTCCGGAATAAATATCATAGGTTGTGGTGGTCATTAAATGGATCACCACGTGAATGTGCCCGATATTATGATGTGCTTTGCAGCATTGGTTAAACAAATGTGGCAATTGTTAATCAAATTGGTTTGCTCCTATGGGCATTCATTGCCAGGAATCAGAAGTAAACACCCCAAACCAGCAAAAAATACCAAATGTTCTAGTCATGTGACTGTGTGGCAGTGACGTGCAGTCAGGTGAGGCAAGTGCAGTCAGGTGAGCCTCACCACTCTCATCATGAAAAGAAAAAAAATGTAAAAGGAAAAATCTGAGGTAGTTGCTGCTTCACCGTGGATGACTTTGCTTAACTGTTAAAAAAAGCGCCCTAGACTATGCGCCCTTAAAAAAGCGCCCTCGACTATGAGGCAGGAGAACTGCATGCCTCCTCTAGTCTGACTTTAGGCGTTTTATGATCACTCGAGCAGAGTTAAGCAAGGGTTAAAAGCCTAAAAATTCCTGACCTAGGTGAGGCACGCAGTTCTCCTGCCTCATAGTAGAAGGCACTTTTTAGAGGCTTTTTTTAACAGTTGAACAGAGTCATCCACAGTATGTAGTGTGTAGCACACACTTTCCCTAGCCTCTTTCTTTTGGAAGGCTCGGATTGGCTCCCCTCCGGCTTCTCTGCCTCTCCTCTCACCCCAGCCTGCCAGCAGGAGGTGAGTGGGTGGGCTTTATTG
The DNA here is from genome assembly GCF_964273705.1 of Natrix helvetica. Taxonomy (NCBI): domain Eukaryota; kingdom Metazoa; phylum Chordata; class Lepidosauria; order Squamata; family Natricidae; genus Natrix; species Natrix helvetica. The sequence goes on from NC_138548.1 coordinate 376,507,608, forward strand.
TGTTCCAGGCATTTCTCACCCAGACAGCAGGCTGCATTTGCAATGGTGGAGGTGTTTGGGGAAGGCAGCAGGGGAATGGGGGGGATGGCAGAGGAGCTGCTTTCAAGCCACTGGAAAAGATATCCAATCCAACTTGTGTGTGTGTGTGTGTGTGAGAGAGAGAGAGAGAGAGAGAGAGTGAGTGAGAGAAGGAAGGGGGTAGGAGAGATAGTCCAATCCAACTTCTGTGTGTGTGTGTGTGTGTGTTTGAGAGAGGGGGAGGAAGGGAGAGAGGGAGGAAGGAGGGGAAGGGAGAAGAAAAAGAAAATGAAAAAAGGAAACTTATTTTGCAAAGGAGAAAAACAAATGCTGTCGTTTTAAATCGGAACTGAGCATGCCTGGCTGTGGAATTCTGGGAGTTGAAGTCCACAAGTCTAAAAATATTTGAAACCCACCACTGTGTCAGTGCCTCACCAGCCATAAACCTCACCGCACGTCACTGCTGTGTGGGATGTTGCAGATAGCTGTAAATACAAGCCTGTTGCCAAGGGCCCAAAATGCTATCAAGTGACCTGCAGGTTGGGAGTTGGCAGCCATGGAGGTGGGTGGACATTGATCAGAAATTCAGAAACAGTTCATTTATTATTTACGGTAGATGTATGATAAAGCAAAGAAATATTGGGAGTAGGATACATATCTTAATACAGAAAATTCTTAAAGTAAATATAAAGAGAAAACCAGAGACTCTCCTTTTTAGTTTAACGGAAAAAGATCTGGAAAACAAATTCGGAGGTCATATGTTTTATATGTTGAAGACAGCAAGATTACTCTAAGCACAGAAATGGAAGGGCATCTCGATGCCCACAAGGGATGCATAACTGCAAACATTAGAGTTAGCAGAGATGGCTGGATTGACTGCTTTGATCAAAGAAATATATATATATATATGTATGTATGTATGTATGTATGTATGTATGTATGTATGTATGTATGTATGTATATGTATATGATGTATATGTATATGATGTATATGTATATGTATATGTATATGTATATGTATATGTATATGTATATGTATATGATGTATATGTATATGTATATATATACACATACACTTTTATTTCTACCTGGAAACCGCTTCTGGACTTTGTGCTTGAGGTAGGAAAAAAATGAAAACTTTGATTTTGGGTTTTACTGATGAGTTAGATTTGTTGCTATAGAAATGGCCAGTTTAAACTATTTTGTAAAAATAAAAAGTTGAGGCTTGATGCAAATGCCTTATTCCTCTGCACCAAAGGGAGGTGGAAGTCCATGCCTTTTTTCTTTCTTTCCCCCCTTTTCTTTGCCTCCCTTTTCCCTTTCCCTATTTTCCCTACTCTTTACTTCGCATTGTCTTTGTATGTTATATTATGAACTAATAAAAAAAACGGTTTAAAAGGAAACTAGAAAAACAGGTCATAATTAGCTCTGAGGAAGCCCACTGTAACTTCAAATGGTCACTAAGCAGGGAGTCTGTTAAGCAAGAATGACCTTTAATATTGCATATCGAAGATTCTGCTGGTTTCATCTGGCTAGAAGAAACCAAACTTTCATTTAGTTATGGTTCTTGCTGAACCATAAGGTGGCACGCAAAGCCCTCTCTGCGGGCAGACCAGCTGTTGCCCTACCCTAATTCTACTGCGCATGTGTGCATGCGTCCTGCTGGCAAGCTGGTCTTCAGGCCTCTGCTGTGCATGCACGGGGCACATGACTGGGACACATCTGCACATGCATGGGGAGCAGGGCACATGTTCAGGGAGCACTCGCATTGCATTTGGGGGGTTTGCGCACATGTGCACCCCCCATCCCCACCCCGAGTGGTGGGTTCCTACCAGTTCGGATCAGTTCGGCTGAACAGGTAGTGACTGGGCGGCCTGGATTGCTGGAACCAGCCTGCCACGCTCCCGAACATCTTGTTTTTTGCTTCTGCACATGCGCAGAGCAATTTTTATTGCACTGTGCATGCGTGCGTGGCACGCCTACAAGCGAACCAGCAGTAGTGCAAGCACTGAGGGAAAACAATGCCAGTTGTTCTCAGCTTTACATGGAGTTTACAAATGATTTACTCAGGGTCAAACCAGGGCCTTTTGACTAAACATGCTAGTATCAGAACAGCCACTGGTTCTTAAGCAATCTAGAAAAGTGGGTGTTTGTAAGGAACAAATGTCAGAGACATTCAGAGCAGTATCTTCCTTTCCTGAAGATTTTTAAGAGTGTCTCCTCCTGAATCAGACCAAACATCTTCATTTAAAGAATATCCTCAAACACTTAGATGAAAAAGAATCCTATGCAGTATCTACAGTATCAAATCTATTTATATATTTATTTTGGCCTTAGAATAAGTCCCAGAATGTCCTTCTCCTAACTGGAAGTTGCTTTCTGAGCACTCATGGCAACCAAAGATTTTTCATAAATACCAGAATCCGGAGCAAAACAGGTCCTTACCCAGAGCGGCTACATTCCTAGAATTTTCCAGCATGACTTCCTCATACAAGGCTCTCTGGCTGGGATCCAGCAGCACCCACTCCTCCTCCGTGAAATACACAGCCACCTCCTCAAAGGATACCAAACTCTGAAAGTCAAAGGATATGTTCCTCAGCAGAAGTCCCAGAAAGTTTCCTTCCAGATTTCCAATTTGAGTTTTGCAAGAGAGAATGCTCCTCTTCTGACATGACATACTACCAGTGGTAGTATTATAGTAGCTTTTCTAAAGAATCACTTTGGAAGTGTTCATAAGTGCACAAGGATGGAATTAAAATATGCATGTTGAAGTAATAACATAGCCATCCCAGAGAGATTTTCTTTAACCCCAAAAAAGCCAATGCAATCCTAAACTGCATTAACAGAGGGATTCAATCAAGATCACGTGTGGTACTAATACTATAAAGGCTTAGGAAGACCACACCTAGAGTACTACATCCAGTTTTACTCACCACACTATTAAAAAAATGTTGAGACTCTAGAAGAAGTGCAGAGAAGAACAAGGATGATTAGGGGACCGGAGACTAAAATATATGAAAAACGGTTGCAAGAACTGGGCATGGCTAGTCTAGGGAAAAGAAGGACCAGGGGAGACATGGGAGTAGTCTTCCAATATTTGAGGGGCTGCCATAGAGAGGAGGAGGCCAAGCTATTTTCCAAAGCACCTGAAGGCCAGACAAGGAATCATGGATGGAAACTGAACAAGGAGAGATTCAATCTGGAAATAAGGAGGGATTTTCTGACAGTGAGAACAATCAACCCATGGAACAGAAGTTTATTTTATTTATTTATTTATTTATTTATCAGTATTTATAGACCGCCCCCTCTCCCCGAAGGGACTCGGGGCGGTGTACAGGTGTGTCATTAAAACGAATACAAAAGACGAATATACTATACCCTTAAAAACGAATTAAACTTCATACAACTGTACAAAAAGTAAAAATTAAAAATTAAATTAAAAACAACTAAAAGCATACCCCTAGAAAATTTAAAAAATGCAGGCTTGAGGAACTAAAATTGGGAATTAGGAATTAGGCCAGGCCGGCTAAATTGAACAGGTGGGTCTTTAGTTTCTTACGGAAGGAGCGGAGGTCGGTGGTAGTCCTGATATCTGGGGGGAGGTCATTCCAAAGGGTCGGGCCCATCACAGAGAAGGCCCTACTCCTGGGCGTCGCCCGCTGGCATTGCCTAGTTGCCTTCAGAAGTTATGGGAGCTTCATCACTAGAAGAAGAGACTGGACAGGCACTTGTCAGAAATGGTGTACGGTCTCCTGCTTGTGCAGGGGGGTGTTGAACTAGATGACCTACAAGGTCTCTTCCAACTATTCTGCTCTGTTCAGTTCCACCTGTCTGGTTGTAATTAATTCTTGGCACAATTCATCTCAAAGAAAGACTTAAAAGGTCTACTAAGCACCTGCGTTTTTATCTCCTTTTGCGATAATTTTACTTCTTCGATTATTTTGATGGGTTCTGAGTACACCTACTGATGTGTTTATAAAGGTGAATAAACAAAAGACCCGATTCCTCTTCTTGCACCTCCCTAAGATGAGAAACCATAGCACAGAGTCGCTCAGTGATATGGGTGTTTGTATGTCTAAATGCGATATATAAACATAATAAAAATAAAATAACATTCCTCTTAAGAGACAATACTGTAACCTGTTGCGTAACCTGCATTCATAAGAACATTCTCCAAATGTTGCATGTCAACAAGCAACTTGAACACAGGACCAAGCCACTAAATCTTGATCACATTACTTGATCACAGTCTGCATTCAGTCGCATGAAAAAACAGATCCCCAAATGTTTCCCAGCTCTGATGAAATTTCCCTACCTGAGCTGCCACTGATCTACCACAAAGAGGATTTTGATTCTCCTCAGAGTTATTCCTTCCCAATAACTGCTCCATAGAGGGACGGGAGAGTGTTTCTCTTCCTTCGGGAGGTGCCAAGACCATCTGCTTCAAGGGCTCCTGCATCTGAAATTAACAGCCGGAATCACAGAAGAACGAAAGTTAAAACAATTGAGCATTGGAAGAAGGGAATTCTTTTCTGCCTCCAAAGATGGATCACTTTATATCCCTGGTTGGAGATGCAAATTGCCCATGAGATTCTTTGGGATTATTCCACCTGGAGAATAATCTGAAAGGGGAAATAGCACACTGGGATTGAAAGCGGAGGGAAACCAAAGCCTCTTCTATGGTTACTGCCTGCATTTGTGTCTTCAAAACTGGACGGGGTTATATCCATAGTTGGAGATGTGAATTCCCTTGGGATTCCCTTCTTTCTCCTGTGGAATATCTGGACTGGGAAACAGGACTCTTGGACTGAAAGTGGAGGGAAACCTGTAAACTGGATTTGGAAGCTTGCTTTTAAATCAAACTCCCTCCTCCCTCTCTTCTTGATTTTAAGGTATTTCTGTAAGGGTCTGATGGTTGAACAGGGGTTTGGATTAGATGACCTCCATTCCTTCATTCCGTAAGGGTCTCCTGCTTGAGCAGGGGATTGGAATAGATGACCTCCAAGGTCCCTTCCAGCTCTGTTCTGTGATTCTTCTATTGTTACAACTTGCATTTGGGTCTCCAAAGCTGGACTGTATTATAACCAGAGATGGAGATGGGAATTCCCTTCTTGCTGTGGGGTAAACTGGATGGGGAAACAGGTCTCTGGGACTGAAAGGGGAGGGAAACCAATGTCTAGGGTATAGGTTTTCCTGCCTAGGCAGGGGGTTGGACTAGAAGACCTCCAAGGTCCCTTCCAACTCTGCTATTGTATTGTATTGTCTCTTCTATTGCTACCTGCCACCTGCATTTGAGGCGGACCACTAGTTAAAGGAAACCACGCCACGAGGAGATCCTCCGAGGGGGGAGGGTAGGGATCAGCTTACCTGCAGCCTCCGTTCCTGGGCACGAGGAGGGCTGAGCGGGAAGCTTCCGGCCAGGACCGCCGCAGCCCGGGAGCAGCTCTCCGCCATCTCCGGGGGCAGCCCGGCCAGGACCCGCTCCGGGATCCTCCTCCTCTCGAGCCAGCCGGGGGCGAAGCTGCTGCAGGCGGCTGCAGAGCGCCCGGGGCCCCGCCGACGCCCGGCAGCGTAAAGCGGCGGAAGCTCTCGGCCTCCGTCGGCTTTGCTGCCGATTCCCCTCCCCGCCTTCCTACCCGAGAAAAGCGGGATGGCGCTTCGTCCCGTTCCAGATTCGGGGAAAACGCAGCTGCCATTCACTCCGGGTCTCCGCCTTCGGGAAACCTGGGACTAGGGGCGAGAGAGCGAGAGAGCGCGCTCCTTCCTAGAGCGTCGACCCTCCCTCTCCTGCTCCCCTTTCAAATGTCCCCGGAGGCCGCCCCCTCCCTCCCCTCCCCTCCTACCCCTTTCCTGCACAAGGCGACGGCTGTCAAAGCTCTCTTGCGCATGCCCCGTCTCACTCCCAAGGGAGGAAGCTAATGAGCTGTGTGTGTGGTTCCTGCGGCTTTGGCAGAAGCTCAAGCAGCCTCTGGGGAGGGGATGAGAATAGGAACAGAGCTTGGAGGTCTTCTAGTCCATCCCCACCCCCACCCCCGCTCAAGCAGGAGAACCTTTCAGAGAGGTGGCTGTCCAGTCTCTTCTTAAAAACTGGATTCCAGTTGTGGTCCAAGGAGGGAGCTATTCTCATTTCCCTCCTCTGACTTTACAAGTTTGTTTAGTGGCCGTTGGCACTGCAAAATGTGATTTATGACCCCTTTTCAGTTACGACCTTTGCAGAATCCCTGGGATTAAAATTTGGATGTTTGGCAATCCATTCATATTGATGACTGTTGAGGGGTCCCAGGATCATGGGATCCCTTTTGTGACTTTCTGACAAGCAAAGTTCAGTTTTGTTCGCCACGATGTAAAAAAGATGTGGAGACTCTAGAAAGAGTGCAGAGAAGAGCAACAAAGATGATTAGGGGACTGGAGACTAAAACATATAAAGAACGGTTGCAGGAACTGGGTATGTCTAGCTTAAGAGAAAGAAGGACTAGGGGAGACATGATAGCAGTCTTCCAATATCTCAGGGGTTGCCACAAAGAAGAGGAAGTCAAACTATTCTCCAAGGCACCTGAGGGTAGAACAAGAAGCAATGGGTGGAAACTAATCAAGGAGAGAAGCAACTTAGAACTGAGGAGAAATTTCCTGACAGAACAATTAATCAGTGGAACAGCTTGCCTCCAGAAGTTGTGAATGCCCCAACACTGGAAGTCTTTAAGATGTTGGATAGCCATTTGTCTGAAACGGTATAGGGTTTCCTGCCATTGGATTAGAAGACCTCCAAAGTCCCTTCCAACTCTGCTATTGTATTGTATTATATAAAGTCAAGTGGGAAGCCAGATTCACTGAACAACCGGGACACTCACTTATCAACTGCAGTGATTCACTTAACAGCTGTGGGAAGAAAGGGCATGAAATGGGGCAAAACTCACCAATTTTGGGCTCCATTGTGGTCGTAAGTCGAGGACTATCTGTATTCTTAAGCTGTGACAGGGCTCCCTTATTGGAGGTTTGGGATCCAAGATTGGACAGGAATTTGTCTGGCCTGCCAAAGGATTCCTATCCTGTGCTGGGATCCCACTAGGAAACCTCCAAGGCACCTCCCAATCTTAGGAATCCATAGTGGAGATGGGCTATTTCTTTGGATTGCCTTCTTACTAAGGAAATCTTACTAATTTTGTTCTCATCTTAGAACTGATCACTTAGCAACCGTTTGAACTTATGATGGACATCCCTGGGGATACTTGAATGTTCCAACAGGCACGTATACTCCGTCACATGATCACATTGGGTGCTCGGCAGCCGCCCACATTTATTGCTGTTTGCAGCATGCTGTAGTCATGTGACCACATTTTACATTTTTGCCAGAAAGCAACTTCCACTTTTCAGTAAAACTAAACCATAGCAAAGCGTCGGTTCACTTAAGGACCACTGCAAAAAAAAAAAAAAAAAAAGGGTACAAATGGGTGTACTTCCAAAAGAACTAAAGCTTTTTTCCCAAATAAGGAGTTATTTATTTATTATCACCCCATTCCTAAGAGGTCCGTAAAAGGGGCGTGGATAAGCGCAACAGGGTGCCTACTGTCCCTGTCCTATGTCCCCATTTATTTGTGTTCATTTCTTTCGTTCATGTCCATGTTTATATTTGTACCTGCTATCTTGTACATGTTTGACAAACTAATAAATACAAATACACTTCTTTCAGTCCCTGGCTTTGACCAGATGGGAAACGATGGCAAACAAACTTCGACATTTTGTGAGTTATGGATAGAAACATCTTATTTACGCCTAGAGATTAAGGGTAAGAAAAAAAAGAGGAAAAATGATCTATACTTTTACAAAAGATACATCCCTAGAAAGTAGCATGTTCCAAGAGAAAGGGGGGAAAAGCCCCATTACATATAGATTCTTCAATAAATAAATTAAGAGAGAACTCTAGTCAAATTTTTGAATAATTGGCTAAAATAACCTTGTGGAGATGAGGATATTAGCCTTTATTAAGGTTGGAGTCCATTGAGAAATTTGTGTCTCCGTCAGTTTCACACTATTATCACAACATTTTAAATCCGTGCAGCACATCCAAACTCATATTGTTGTGGGTTTAGGGTCAGTCCTGGAGTTTGTACATATGCGAGGTGTTTCTCCCAAAATAAGATATCTTATGGGAAAATAAGAGCATAAATTCAAAGGGCGATTTGAATCTTTTCTCACAGTGGGCATTTTTATTCTCACACATGGTTTCTTTTAGGCCTTTTAGATCATGTTACTCCTCTGATTGAACATTTCTCCACAGTACACATATTTGTATTATTTTCCCCCCCACAAGGGTCCATTTTACATGGGAAAAGGTTTGGAAGGAAAGCTTGGGGTCTTATGGTTTTTCTCGTGTGTGGATTCTTTCGTGTTGCGAAAGGTGATTGGTCTGGTTGAAGCTTTTCCCGCAATCTGCGCATTTGTAAGGCTTCTCTCCCGTGTGAATTCTTTTGTGCTTGACAAGGTTCGCGTTCTGCGTGAAACTCTTTCCGCATTCTGTGCACTTATACGGTTTTTCTCCTGTGTGGATCCTTTTGTGGCAAAGGAAATTACTGTATTTACAGAAGCTCTTTCCACAGTCTGTGCACCTGTAGGGTTTCTCCCCCGTGTGGATTCTGACGTGGATTCTGAGACCTGAATGTCCACCAAATTTCTTTCCGCATATCAAGCATATATATGGTTTCTCCCCAGTGTGCGTTCGTTGGTGTCTTGTGAGGCAATCCCTATAGGAAAACCTCTTTCCGCACTCTGTGCATTTATATGGCTTCTCTCCTGTGTGTTTTCTTCGATGTGATGTAAGCCGACTGCTTTTATTAAAACCCTTTCCACACTCCAGGCAGGTATACGGTTTCTCTCCTGTGTGAATCCTTTTATGACAAATAAAGTCACTGCTGCAACTGAAACTCCTTCCACACTCCTTGCACTGGTACGGCTTCTCCCCCGTGTGAATCCGTTGGTGTTGCAAAAGTTTATAGTTCTGATTGAAGCATTTCCCACACTCTGCACATTTATAGGGATTTTCTCCCGTGTGAATTTTCTTATGCTGCAAAAGGCTACCATTGTGACCGAACCGTTTCCCACACTCAACGCACCGGTACGGTTTTTCTCCCGTGTGAATCCTTTTATGGCAAATAAATTGACTGCTCTGATTGAAACTCTTTCCACATTCCGGGCACGTGTAGGGTTTCTCCCCAGTGTGAATTCGTTTATGTTGCAAAAGGTTGCTTTTCTGACTGAAACTCTTCCCACACTCCAAGCACCGGTAGGGTCTCTCTCCTGTATGGATCCTCTTGTGTTCCACAAGGTGACAGTTTCGCCTGAAGTTCTTCCCGCACTCCAGGCATTTGAATGGTTTTTCTCCCGTGTGGATCCTCATGTGGCACAGCAGGACACTGTTGTCCCGGAAGCTCTTTCCACACTCCGTACATATGAATGGTTTCTCCTCCGTGTGGCTCCTTATGTGCTTCACCAGATTCGAACGTCCACTGAACTG